>NW_027361739.1:19380000-19980000 GCF_039654945.1 Dendrobates tinctorius | reverse complement strand
GCGAATGACGGCGGATCCGCCGTCATCAGCCATGTGGTAGAATGGGGCCCTAGGGGCGGCGGATCCGCCGGGATCCGCGATTTTGCGGAATCCGCCGGCAGGATCCGCAAAATCGCACTGCGCATGCCCAGAAAAAAAGATACTTTTCCAGACAGTCCCAAAACTATATAAGATGGACTAATTGGGCCCAGACATGCAGTAGCAGCCAGACAGCAAGCCAGCCAGCCCACCACCAAGCCTGCAAGACAGCCACCAAGCCTGCAAGACAGCCACCAAGCCTGCCAGACCACCCACCCAGCCTGCCAGACCACCCAGCCTGCCAGACACCCACCAAGCCTGCAGCCACAGCTATCAAGAGGCCTGCCAGTACCAGCTTTACCAAGTGTGAGTATACCTATGACATTTCTGTGTATGGCCTGCAAGTGTGTAGCCTGTGTGTGTGTGTGTGTGTGTGTGGTCTGCGAGTGTTGCATGTCTGTTTTTTTTTTTTTATATTTTTTTTTTCTGTTGCTTGTGTACTGCATTTTATTTTCATACAACTGTAATTATATTGTATTTTTTATGCTGTGATTGCTGCGATTGAGTGGTGTATGGTATGTGGTGTAATTGGGCCCAGACAATCCGGCACCAGCAACACTGAATACTCCAAGCAAGATATCCGACTCCAGCCTGCCTGACAGAAGATTCAACTAGAGCTATAAAACCTGTCTGCCCAGCTGCAAGTCTACCACCTGCAAGACCCCTGGAGCGTGTGTGTATGTGTGTGGCCTGTGTGTGCATTTTTATTTTTTTTTTCCATTTTTTTTTTTTTTTTTTTTTCTGTTGCATGTGTACTGCTTTTTATTTTCATACAACTGTAATTATATTGTATTTTTTATGCTGTGATTGCTGCGATTGAGTGGTGTATGGTATGTGGTGTAATTGGGCCCAGACAATCCGGCACCAGCAACATTGAATACTCCAAGCAAGATATCAGACTCCAGCCTGCCTGACAGAAGATTCAACTAGAGCTATAAAACCTGTCTGCACAGCTGCAAGTCTACCACCTGCAAGACCCCTGGAGCGTGTGTGTGTGTGTGTGTGTGTGTGTGTGTGTGTGTGTGTGTGTGTGTGTGTGTTGCATTTTTTTTTTTTTTTTTTTTCCATCTTTTTTTTTTTTTCTGTTGCATGTGTACTGCATGTTATTTTCATACAACTTTAATATTGTATTTCTTGCTGTGATTGTGTGGTGTAAGGCTGGTTTCATATTTGCACTTTATAGCGCAGTGATAACCTGCACACGTCCGCCACTAATCCCCGTCCCATCTGGTCATCACCGCCTACTAGCACACATGGACGCTTGCGATCTGCACACCCTATCTTTAGTATGGGGTGCGCAGATTGCAAGCGTTCATGTGCGCTAGTAGGTGGGGATTAGTGGCGGACGTGTGCAGGAAATAGCTGCGCTATAAAGTGCAAATGTGAAACCGGCCTAAATGGTATTGTATGTGGTGTTATTGGGCCCAGACATCTACATCAAACACCAGCCTGACTGTATCAGTCAGGCTGGTGTTTGATGTAGATGTCTGGGCCCAATAACACCACATTCAATACCATTTAGGCCGATTTCACATTTGCACTTTATAGCGCAGCGATGGCCTGCACACGTCCGCCACAAATCCCCGCCTACTACCGCACATGAATGCTTGCGATCTGCGCACCCTATCTTTATCATAGGGTGCGCAGATGGTGCGCTGGCAGGGTTTTACCGTGTGCTGTGCACTTTTGAAGGTGTGCCCTTGTGCGCCAAACGCAGCATGTTGCATTTTGGCGCGCACGGCACACCTTCAAAAGTGCGCAGCACACTGTAAAATCCTGCAAGCGCACCATCTGCGCACCCTATGATAAAGACAGGGTGCGCAGATCGCAAGCGTTCATGTGCGGTAGTAGGCGGGGACTAGTGGCGGATGTGTGCAGGCCATCGCTGCGCTATAAAGTGCAAATGTGAAACCGGCCTAAATGGTATTGTATGTGGTTTGGGCCCAGACATCTGGCAACAGCCACACTGAAGAAACCGAACCAGACATCAAACACCAGCCTGACTGATAGAATTTCAAACTCCGCTGCAAATCTTCCACCTGCAAGACACCTGGAGTGTGTAGCCTGGCTGTGTTATGCGTGTTTGCGTTTTTTTATTTTTCATGTATTGTGGTATTTAAAATAAAGAGCAGAGTAGCTCCTATTTTTTGGAAAAAAAAAAATAAATTGTTTTGAAAAAATCTCCTTTGTATCATTTTAAAAAAGGTAAAATTAAGTTACCATAAAGGTAATTGAAGTGTTCTGGTATACAAGTGTGGTTAAAAGTGAGATTGCAACATACCATGAAAAAATGGGTATACACAACTGAGTTTCAGGGAATTCAAAACCATGCAAACACAGTGGGTATACACAGAAATTAAACACCTTCAATCACTGGTTACATACTCTGTTGAGAGTTTCAGGGAATGCAAACACTGGTATACACAGCAATTACACACTACACGCCTTCAATCACTGGTTACACTCGGTGAGACCTTTAATCACTGGTTACACTCTCGGTGAGAGTTTCAGGGAATGCAAACTGGTATACACAGCAATTACACACCTTCAATTACTGGTTACACTCAGTTACAAAACACAAAGAAAGTAGGTTTACACAAAATATTACACACCTTCAATCACTGGTTACACTCTGAGATAAGGGAATGTAGACATGCAAACACTTAAAATTGCGTATAATTAGTTTCAGGGAATTACACATACAAAATGTGTTTTTGTTTTTTTTTTTTTTTTTTAAACTTTCATATCATTTTCTTTCAGTTCACACAATGAAGCGCCACCATACCGGCAGACACGGCCAGCCCAACCGTAGCAGAGATTCAGGCCGCAGCAGGGATCAACGCAGCAGACATGACCGGTCAGACCGCAGCAGAAACAACCCTGACCGCAGCAGAGAGGAACAGCCACACCGCGGCGTACAGGCAACCATTAGTTTCCCTGTAAGTATAAAGACCTGAAAGCTTATTATGATCCTTTGTATAGTAGCTTAACAAGTGTCTTTATACTTTCAGATCACTTCAAGCACTACCAGCAGGGTCGCAGCAGAGAGAGCAGCAGCAGAGAGAGCCAGCCAGGCTGCAGCAGAGAGAGCCAGCCAGGCTGCAGCAGAGAGAGCCAGCCAGGCTGCAGCAGAGAGAGCCAGCCAGGCTGCAGCAGAGAGAGCCAGCCAGACCGCAACAGAGACTGCCAGCCAGGCCGAAGCAGAGACTGCCAGCCAAACATTTTCCCTGTAAGTATAAAAGCCTGAAAGCTTATTATGATACTTTGTATAGTAGCTTAACAAGTGTGTTTATACTTGCAGATCAGTTCAGGAAGCAACACAGCTGCCCCAAGCCGTAATGTCTTCTCCTGAAAGCTCCCCCTCACATCATCAGCGAGCTGAGGTAAAAAAAATTGTTGTTTTTTTTTATTTAAAATAATTTTTTTGTGGTTAAAAACACTATCCTATTATGTTTTAACAGGAAGCTGATTCAGAGGAGCTTCCAGGAGGAGACGTGCAGGGTGGAGAGACACACGGAGGGGGTGCGCAGATTGTAAGTTTAGCACATACACAGATACATAATGCTACACCCAACACAAACATTCATCACAGTGCACACACCATAACTATGCATCCATCCAAACATTTTTTTTTTCCCCCCCCCACAGTCTTCAGAATCCGGTGCCCGCACTAGAGTGACTCCCAGGACATCCCAGGGTCGTGAAGGTGATGCCTCTGGTGGTCGGCAAACGGTAAGTAACCCTATTTTGATAATTGTTTAAATGAACATCATGTGTTTGAATATAATGTAATTTTTTGCTTTTTGTTTTGTTTTTTATCTTCACAGGTTTCACAACGTGCTCCCCGCAGACATCAGGAGGAGGGTGTCATTATTGATACTGATGACCTCATCCATGAGGTGGAAATCCGGGAGCCTCTGTGGAACATGGCAAACCGTCTTCATGCCGACCAACCAACCACCCGACGGCTCTGGGATGAAGTCTGTTCTTCAGTTATTGACAACTGGGAGGAACTCAATGCGAGGGCCAGGGATTTTGTGCGTAAGTATTACAACTTCAGTAACTTATATTTCCAGCATGTGAAGTGTTGAATACTAAACCTTTTTTTTTTTTTTTTTTTGCTTCACAGGTGACAGGGTTATCACACGGTGGCGGTCGCTCCGGGATCGCTTCAAGAGGGACTACAACAAAGAGATTCAGACCCCGAGTGGATCGTCGGGAGGACGCCGGGGACCCCAGTACAAAAACTACAAAGCCCTGGCGTTCCTGCGATCTACAATGGCGTGCAGAAGGTAAATATTCCCCAAACAATTTCTGTAGTAGAAATGTTTAACCAATTTTTTTTTCAGCAGACTTAAATTAAATATCAATATTTTTAATATACATTTTTTTTCTTTTTTTTTTTAGCACCATCTGCAGCACTCGGGAGTCTGCATCAGAGTTGCGTCCCTCTGGAGTGATCCCTAGTGAGACCGCCCCCAGTGACCACATCGAGGTATCCGACCCCTCTGTACCTACCCTCTTGTCTGATCCCTCTATCCCCTCCACCAGCACTGGAGCAGCAGGGCAGACTTCATCACATGAAGCTGCTGGTGACGACTTGTTCCCTGTTCCCCACCCCTCAGACACTGCCGCAACATCTCGACCAACTTTTGGTTCTGGCCGGCAGCGTCTGAGGAGTCAGGAAAGGCTGACCTTGTCTGACTGTTTGAGTCTAAACTCAACTGTTCAACACGGTTTCCACACTTATGGACAACGGTTATCTTCTGGGTTGACCATGATCAATCAAAGTATCATGGAACTCAGAAGATACATGGAACAGATGAGTTTAGAATCAAACCAGACACCGAGACATACCTTTTTTCAATCTGTTGTCCGGCAAATGGAAGGTTTAAGTACTCACCAGCAAATGCGTGTGATGCAAGCCTGTCAGAATGCTCTAGTGGAAGTGCTTGCTGAAGCATCTCTTCCTCCCCCTGTCCATCCTCCCCCTGTCTATCCTTCCACAGTCCATCCTCCCCCTGTCTATCCTTCCACAGTCCATCCTTCCCCCGTCCATCCTTCCACCACCATCCATCACACAGCCGTCCCTCCTCCTACCACTCCCTCTCCTTTCTCTAGTTCCCCATTCCATTCTTCCCAGTACCTACCTTCCCCATTGCATTATACCCCAATGCCCTCGCCATACCCACCCCCACATACACCTTCAATGTACCCACAAACCTCGTCTGTCCATCCACTCCCGTCCCAACCACATGTGTTAAACCCCCCTTCCACTTCTGGTCCTCCCCAGTCCCCTACCCCCCCCCTCGATGTGGTCAACCCTGTTAACCCCCCCTCCAATACTATCTCCACCCAACATTATCATAGTTTGTAATTTTTCTGTTGTAATATACCAAAAAAAAATTAAAAGGTAATATACCAAAAAAAATTAAAAAGAGTAATATTATACCAAAAAAAAAGTTACCAAAAAGGTAATATACCAAAAAAAGTTACAAAAAAAGTTAAGAAAAAAAATTAAAAAAAAAAAATACAGTTAATACAAATTGTCAGAAATAAACTGTTTTTTTTCAAAAAACTTTATTGTGATGTTTATTTTTTGCTTCTTTATTCAAATTACACCAGTGGTGTAAAAGGTAAACACAAAACTTGGTAACACAACACTTGTTAACACAACACTGGGTAATATTTCACAGTACACCGGTGGTGTACAAGGTACAAAAAAACACTTGGTAGCACAACATTTGATAACCAACACTTGTGAACATTTCAAAGTGTAAAACGCTTGGTACACAACACTTGGTAACTTTACGCTTGGTACACAACACTTGGTAACTTTACGCTTGGTACCCAACAATTGGTAACACTGCAAAGTGTAAAACTAACCAAATCACATGGTAAAACACAATGCTTGTGCAAAGCAAACACTTGGTAAAATTTCAGATAAAAAAAAAATAAAAAAAAAATTACTCACAATTGGTATGAAGAAAATTATATCATGTCATCTTGCCAGTCCACTTGTCCCTCTGGTGTAACAAAATAATCTGCAAAGGTATCCCTAATTCTTGCCACTGAACCAGTACTCCGAAAAGTTTGCTGCTCATAATCCCACAAGGTGGTTTCATACACATTTTCATCGATGGAAACTGGTTCCTTTGAAAAGACAAAATTGTGCAGGATTACACAGGCCTTTACCACCTCATCCACAGTCTCTGTTTTCATTTTCATGGCCGTTAACAGTACTCTCCATTTGGCAGTTAAAATTCCAAACGCGCACTCCACCACTCTGCGCGCTCTGGTTAACCGATAGTTATAGATTCTTTTCTGGTGTGTTAATCCACGACTACCATATGGCTTCAGTAGGTGTTTTGAAAGTTGAAAAGCATCGTCGCCAACGCACACAAAAGGCATTGGTGGGCCTGTTGTTCCAGGGAGTGGTCTTGGAGGTGGGAAGTTAAAATTGTCTCCATACAAGCGACGGCCCATGGTGGAAATCTTGAACACCTGAGAGTCATTAGAACGACCGTATGCACCAATGTCCACGGCAATGAATTTGCAGTTTGCATCCGAAATGGCCATAAGCACAATAGAAAAGTATTTTTTATAGTTGTAAAACTGTGAACCAGATCCCATGGGTTTCACAATCCTGATATGCTTGCCATCCACGGCACCGATGCAGTTTGGAAACTGGCAGATTTCTTGAAACTTCTCTGCAATCTCCAGCCAACTCTCCTGTGTTGGCTCTGGGATGTATTCCTCCTGTAGAGAATCCCATAATGCCCGGCAGGTCTGTTGTACAATTCCAGCAATAGTGGAAATCCCAATCCGGAACTGGAAATGGAGGGAGGTGAAGGATTCTCCAGTTGCCAGGAATCTTAAAAAAAGGGAAAAAAAGTAAAATTAATACAAACTACAAGCCATAACATAACAATAAAAGCCTGCAGAATCTGAAACATTTTAAAAGGTAGATAACTTACCGAAGGGTCACCATCAAACGCTCCGCCGGTGATATAGAAAACCGCATGTAGGTGTCCCTTCTCCGGATTTGTTCTCCAACACGATCCACCAATATCTCAAAGAATTCCATCCGCATGCGCACGTAGTTGAAGAACTTGTCCGGATTCTCCCTCAATTCCAGGTACAGTGTGGAAAAAACGCCACGGGTGAACCTCTGCGCATTAATGGGATGAATCCACTGGCGCCGTCTCCTCATACGCAGGATTCGCAGTCTTCTTTTCTCCCTCTCGATAGCAATAATTGCCAACCGATTCAAGTGAAGATCCAATTCCACACAGAAGCTGTCAATACTCGCAATAACTCCTTCCAGACTCGCACTAACTCCTTCCATCGCTGCCACTAGCTCTAAAACCTTTCAAAGAAATTGTATCACAACACCCTAGATATATTTCTCCCTAGTTTCCAGCATCCAATCACATTTGAGAGCATTTTCCAAGAGCGATTCATATTTGGGAGCATCCCATTTTGGAGGAGTGGAAAAACGGATCCGCAAGAAAACGGATCCAATGGATGACAAAACGGATGCAAACTGATGGAACGGATCCGTTTTGTTGAGGATCCGCAGTAAAATCGGTATGGCGGATCCTCAACAAAACGGATCCGTTCCATCAGTTTGCATCCGTTTTGTTTCCATTTTTGCGGATCCGCCATTTTCAAATTTTGGCGGATTTTGACTGATGGCAAAAAACTGAAGTGTGAAAGAGGCCTTAGGACATTAAAAGGAGCATAGTTAAGTCATAGACTAGGGCCTCTCTACTTTTAAGAGTACCCCTGGGACAGGGATAGTTAGGGGCCCAGTTCCAGCGAAAGTTTGCGGCTCCCCCTTTCTTACTGAAGACCGTCACTATGTGACAGTGAGCCCTTATGAGGATGAGTAAATCACTTTAACGAGCAGCAAGTTTTCGCTTGGTGTGAGCTCGCTGTAAAGCAGAAAACAGCTAATGTCGCATACTCGAACAGAACAAAGGCCATACTGGGACTGCGGAGTGGCTGGTAACTATGCAACGAGCAGCACACAACAGAATTAAAAATCAATTCATTGTTGAGAACGGAAAGGAATTTTAATAAGAGGTAAACTGAAAGTTGTCAATTTTTCAAGCACTTTGCAATTTTACCCATTTAAGAGAATAAGAAAACCGCAAGTATTCTGATACATTCACTGATATAAAGATGTAGCTGGAAGCATCGATGTTTTGCTTCAAAATGTATACTGTACCTATGCCCCCTAATTGTTCCTTTAACGATGCCTACAGATGAGCATATGAAAACTTTCATCCAGAAAACTTGATGTACAATAACAAATGATGTTGTGGTACCGTGTTAGCCAGAAAATTGATGTGAATACTTTTCTCCCCAATGAAGACAAAAGTATTCTCGGAGTGATACTTTTATTGGCTAACCAGAAAATAATATATAGAATCATAGAATGGTAGAGTTGGAAGGGACCTCCTGAGCAATCTGGTCCAACCTCCTGCTCAAAGCAGAATTTGCTAAATCATCTCAGACAGATGTCTGTCCAGCCTCTGTTTGAAGACTTCTATTGAAGGAGAACTCACCACCTCTCGTGGCAGCCTGTTCCACTCATTGATCACTCTGTCAAAAAGTTTTTTCTAATATCTAATCTGTGTCTCCTCCCATTCAGTTTCATCCCATTGCTTCTAGTCTTTCCTTGTGCAAATGAGAATAAAGATGATCCTCCTACAATGTGACAGCCCTTGAGATATTTGTAGACAGCTATTAAGTCTCCTCTCAGTCTAATCTTTTGCAAACTAAACATTCCCAAATCCTGCAACCTTTCCTCATAAGAAAGACGGGGTTTGCAGACCGGTCACCATTTTGGCACTCTTCTGATTTTGCTCCAGTTTGCTGATGTCTTTTTTAAAATGTGGCGCCCAAAACTGGACACAGTATTCCGGATAAGGTCTGACCAAAGAGGAGTAGAGGGCAATAATGACTTCACGTGATCTAGACTGTATGCTTCTGTTAATACATCCTAGAATTGCATTTGCCTTTTTTGCTGCTGCATCACACTGTTGAGTCAGATTACAGACTGAATATATTAGTATACCCAAGTCTTTTTCACTTGTGCTGTTGCTTAGCCCTATTCCTCCCATTCTGTATATGCTTTTTTTAATTTTTATTGCCCAGATGTAGTACTTTGCATTTTTCCCTGTTAAAAACCATTCTGTTAGTTGCTGCCCACTGCTCCAGTTTATTTATATATTTTTGAATCCTCTCTCTTCTCTAGTATTAGCTATCCCTCCTAGCTTTGTGTCATCAGCAAATTTAATCAATTTACCCTCAATTGCTTCATCTAAATCGTTGATAAAGATGTTGAACAATACAGGGCCCAGGACAGAGCCCTGTGGTACCCCACTTGAGACATTATTCCAACTGGATGTGCAGCCATTTACGACCACTCTTTGTGTCCGATCACTAAGTCAGTTATGAATCCACCTAACAGTTGCCTTGTCTATTCCATACTTAGCCATTTTTTTCAATAAGGATTGTGTGAGATACTTTGTCAAATGCTTTGCTGAAGTCAAGATATACTATATCTACAGCATTTCCTTGATCCACCCAATCAGTGATTCTGTTATAGAAGGAAATTAAGTTAGTCTGACATGACCTATTAGTTACAAACCCATGCTGACTGTTTAATCACTTCATTCTTATCCAGGTACTGACATACATGTTGTTTAATAATTTGTTCAAAGATCTTTCCTGGTATAGAAGTCAGACTCACCGGCCTATAGTTGCCTGGGTCCACCTTCTTCCTCTTTTTGAAGATAGGAACAACATTTGCTCTTCTCCAGTCTTCTGGGACTTCTCCTGTTCTCCCAGAATTTTCAAAGATTATGGAGAGGGGTTCAAAAATTTCTTCTGCTATCTCCTTCAGTACTCTGGGGTGTAATTCATCTGGACCTGGAGACTTGAATTCATTTAGGTTAGCTAAGTGTTTCCTCACTATCTTTCTGTTTATAGATATCGTGGATTCTTCTATTCCCTTCATAGGACAGTGAAGAACAGTTGATGTTACATTTCCTTTCTGAGAGAAAACAGATGCAAAATAGGAATTTAAAAGTTCGGCCTTCTCAACATCCTGTCTTAACATTTCATCATTTTCATCCTGTAAAAATCCTGTAGCATCTTTGACTTTTCTTTTACTTTTCATATATCCCCAAAATCCTTATTATTGCTTTTGAAGTCTCTTGCAAGCCTCAATTCATTGTCAGCTTTAGATAATCTGGTTTGTGCCATGCAGGTTCTGCAGACAGCATTATATTCTTCTTTAGATATGCCTCCCTCTTTCCATTTTATAAACATTTATTTCTTCCTTTTTAGCATGTGCTTAAGTTCTGTGTTCATCCATCCTGGTTTCCTTAAATGCTTCCTATTCTTCCCTCTTTTCGGAATTGTTAACAATTGTGCTTTGAGAATTTCATTTTTCAAGATTTCCCATCCTTCCTGGACATTTTTGTCCTTAAGGATATCCAGTCAATGGATCCCTCCAATTCTCTTTCTGACTCCCTTAAAATGTGCCATTCTGAAATCTAACCTTGAAGTCTGAGTCTTCACAGGTCTTCCTCCTCTAGTTATCCAAAATTCTAAAATAGCATGGTCGCTACCTCCTAGGGTCCCAGCCACTTTTACCTCCTCAACCATTTCCTCCCTGTTTATAAGGATTAGATCCAAGGTAGCAGTTCCCCTTGTTTTCTCCCCTACCTTTTGGAAGATAAAGTTGTCAGCAAGAAAGGATAAGAATTTCCTTGACCTGTTAGTTTTGCCTGAGAGAGATTCCCAACAAATGTCTGGATAGTTGAAATCTCCCATGACAACTATGTCACATTTTTTGGAGAACTTGGCCATTTAATGCATAAAGAGTTCATCCATATCTTCAACTTTCACAGGCGATCTGTAGTAAATGCCTACAGTGGTGTCCTTTCCATTGTTCTGTCCTTGCATTCTTAAGGGCATGTCACACTAAGAGATATCGCTAGCAATATCGCTATAACTAGTGACGTTATAGCGATATTGCTAGCGATATCGCTGTGTGTGATACTTACCTACGACCGGCTCCCCCGCTGGTTATCTCTGATCGCGCGAGAACGTTCAGGACTGTTTCTCGTCGTCAGCTTCCTGTGGTGCTTCCTGCTGTGAGGACGAGCGACGCGTGGAGCCGGGCGGGAGGACGCAGGATCGCCTGGTGTGACAGGTAAGTAGCGATCCCCGTCCCCAGCGATGTCGCTAGTGAGATCTGCCTATGTGGCAGCTCACTAGCGACCACTTAGCGATGTACCAGCGATCCTGACCGCGTCATATCGCTGGTCGGGATCGCTGGTACATCGCTAAATGTGACAGTACCTTTACCCAAACAGTTTCCACAGAACTCCCAGTCTCTGAAGCTTCAATCTCTGTGCAGATATACACGTTTCTAACATACAATGAGACACCTCCTCCTCGTTTATCAAGTCTGTTTTTTGCAAATAAGTTGTATCCTTCTAGCCTTATATTCCAATCATGTGTATTGTCCCACCAAGTTTCAGTGATTCCAATGACATCATATTTCTTTTCCTGCGTTAGTAGTTCCAATTCTCCTTGTTTGTTGCCCATGCTTTGTGCATTTGTATAGAAACATTTTGGTTTGTGATTTTTTTCTCTTTCTCCAATATTTTTATTATTTAGATTTTTTTTTGTCTTTGTTCTTCCTTTCCACTTCTAATAGCAGAGTTCTCAATAGCATTTGTCAGGTGTATGGCTTTTTCTGGCCTTTTGCTTCCCTTCCAACATTGTTCTAGTTTAAAGCTCTCCTGACGAGTGCAGCAAGGTGACTTCTAAATACATGTTTTCCAGTCTTGTAAGGTGCACCCCATCTCTAGCAAGTAGTCCATCGTATAGGTAATTCACTCCATGATCCAAAAATCCAAATCAGTTGTTCACCTGCAGAATCTTATTCCACCTCCTTGTTCCATGGCCATACACTGGGAGGATGGAAGAGAAGACCACCTGTGCTCCCAGTGCTCCCAGTTCTTTCACTTTCTTACCTAAGTTTTCAAAGTCACTGCAGATGGCTTCCAGTTCGTTTCTTGCGGTGTCATTTGTCCCCACATGTATTAGCAGGAATGGGTAGTCATCTGTAGGTCTGAAGAGTCCTGATATCCAGTCAGACACATCTTTAATTTTTGCACCTGGAAGACAGCACATTTCTCTTGAAGTTATATCCGGTCTGCAGATAGCGGCCTCTGTTCCACTCAACAGGGAATCCCCCATAACCACCACTCTCCGTTTCTTCTTCACAACATTTTTATTTCTCCATCCAGGAGGATTCTGAAGGCGTACAAGGTTGCTGGGCAAAGTCTTATCCTGATGTATTTCTTCATCGTTCTACTGCGTAAGAGCCTGGTACTGGTTCCTTAGCAGTATGGGCACTGACTGCCTCCCGATCCTCCTGCTTCTTTAGGTCACATGTTTCCATTCCTCTGTTGCTTCACAGGTGCACTTCGAATTTCTTCTCTTGCTGTAACATGAAGAGATAATTCTGCTCTGTCTAAGAACTCTTCACCTTCCTTAATGATCTTCAATGCAGCTAACCTCTCTTCGAGATTTTGCAACTTTTTCTCCAACAGGGACACAAGCTTGCATTTGTGGCATGTGAAGTTTGGCTTTTCCACTGGTAAGTCTGTGAACATGTAGCAAGAAATGCAGCTCACCAAATGGTTCCTGGCCTCTTACATATTGTTATTATTATAGAGATTTCAAAACGATGAAAAATGAGCCAAAATGTCCTCTTTTCAGCTGTAACGGCCAAAATCCAGTGATCGTTGAGCTCACGGAGACTCTTCACTTATCCCAGAAGGCACTGGGAATATGCAAATGATCTCCTCAGGACTCTTCCCCTGGTTTTGTTTGCAAGCTTTCAGAGCACAGAGGCTCCTTCTTCAGGCAGGATTACAAATAAATTTATAAGAAAAAGGCACAACATTTAGGGGATATTTAAGGTAAATTTTTTACATAATTTGTTAGCCCAAGATTATCAAATATCTCTGGGGTCCATTTTTTTTTTTTACTTAAATTATCACTTTTTCCATGGTAACTCGGGCATCCATAGTGGCCCCAGTTAAAGAAGAAAAGAGCACACTACAATGACAAGTAAATGACAGAGCTGAATTAAGTCTTCTAGGACCCAGCAGTTTGGATATGCCGCTCAAAACCGAGCGATCATATGATCGCCAGATCCTATCGAAGCATCGGCAGTGCTACTGCTTCTGTCAATGCGTTACATTCATTAACTACCTGGCTACACCCACAGACAGACAGAGACACCCGCAGACAAACAGACAGAGACACCCGCAAACAGACAGACAGATACGCTCATATTCTCCGCCCAAACACATATTCTCCACCAACACACTCTTCCTCCTTCCTTTCCGTAGCGTTTTTGGCACGCAAATCCGCAGCTAATCCGCAGACCTTTTTACACCTGCAGATTTGACTGACTGAATGTAACAATAATTAATGATAATAATTTTATTTCTATAGTGCCAACATATTCCGCAGCACTTTACATTATAGATGGGACTTCTACAGACAATAGACATTACAGCATACCAATAATCATAAAGATAAAACAGATACCAATATGAATGAGGGCCCTGCTCGCAAGCTTACAATCTATAAGGGAAAAGGGGAGACACAAAAGGTGGATGATAACAATTGCTTTTATTGTTTGGACCATCCCTAGTGTAAGAATCGTGTGTACCTGTTGCTGCATGAGCCAATTAACAGTCTAAATATGTAACAGTACAGGCACAGAGGGCTATTAAATGCAAAAAGCATGTGATGCGAGGAACCTGGATATGGTATAAAATTTTGAAATGAGCCACACAGGAATATTTAGGTTAGTGCGTTGAGGCGATAGGCCAGTCTGAACAATTGCGTTTTTAAGGCACGCTTAAAACTGTAGGGATTTGGGATTAATCGTATTAGCCTGGGTATTGCACTCCAAAGATTCGGCGCGGCACGTGAAGTCTTGGGAGTGGGAGGTTCTGATTAATGAGGATGTTAACCTCAGGTCATTGGCAGAACAGAGGGCACGGGTAGAGTGGTAGGCTGCGATTAGGGAGGAGATGTAGGGTGTGCTGAGCCATGGAGTGCTTTGTGGGTGAGGGTAATAAGTTTATACTGAATTCTAAAGTGGATGGGTAGCTAGTGTAAGGAATGTAAGTAAATGGATGCAAAAACGCAGCAGATCCGCAAAAAGAATTGACATGCTGCAGAAAATAAAACGCTGAGAATCAGTGCGGAATTTTCTTTTTTTTTTTTAAATTCTTTATTTTTGAATTTTAAACATCACCATTAAACACAACACCAGTTCTCAGGTACAGTTGGCGAAATGTTAAGTAAGGGTTGGTTTAGGGCGAGGAGGAAGGAAAAAATGAGGGAAAAATAGGTAGGGGAGAAAAGGGAAAAAGAAAGGGAAGGGGGAAAAGGGTACATAGTCATATACAGTATCAACAACATTACCATTAACATCATGTGGTTGACGGCATGAGCACAAACATTGAATGGGTGCACTTCAGAAAATAACACATCACACTACATTACATTTGGGCTATCTAATTTGGGGCAGTGAGGCTAGGAAACCCAGAGCAGAAGCCATCAGATCCAGTTAAACTTAAGAAACTCTAAAATGCCCTTAAGGAGGATTATCTTCTAAATACCTATTCCAAGGGGCCCAAGTCAACACATAAGCTCTATGATTATAAATTTCCCAGCTAGACAGCTCCTCTAAGCGAGAGATCTGATTTATTTTAGCATACCATTCTCCCAACGTGGGAGGAGCTACATCCTTCCAATGGGCAACTATTAACTGTCTCGCCCCACTCAACATCAGTGGGAGAAGCTCATGTTTTTTTGGTAAAAAGTCTTTCGACGGACATGAAAGGAGAGCCTCCGTGGCTCTAAGATTAACCTTTATTAGTCTTAATTTTTTGAGAACTAGTTCAACTCCCTCCCAAAAAACTCTCAATCTAGGGCAGTCCCAGAATATATGTGAATGGTGTCCTCTAGAATTGAGGCATCGCCAACAAGCGTAATTATCCGCGAGGCCCAACTGGAATAATTTAGCTGGAGTTAAATGTCACCTAGTTAATATTTTATAAGAATTCTCCTGCAGGAGTACACATCTGGAAAAACCCCGAGCATTTGACAGCATTTTAGATATTTGGTCCTCTGTAAACGTGGTATTGAGTTCCATTTCCCAAGAGTGTATAAACGAGGGTTTAGAATGTACATTCGGAGAGATGAGATGTGAGTAAATGCGAGATATAATTTTTAGCCGTGGGGATGGAAGTTTAATCATAATATCTAACCAGGACCAATTAGATTTAGACGGGAATCTCCGTCCAAACTGTAAAAGTGTACGTCTGATGTGTTGTTTTTGGAGAAAATTTGTTGGTTGAGTCAACGCACCCGGTGGCCAAGACCCCTCCCGCAAGATGCTATTACCATGAAAACTATTCAACGTTTCTCTAGGGAGGTTGGACCATAAATTGTATGGGTCTTGAAAATCTAATTCTAACAGATAGGGTATTGAGCCGATCGGTGTCAATGTCGAGGGGAAGGTATCTTCCGGGAACTCTCCCATCACCAATCTTTTAATACGCAACGTAGTTGTAGTTACTTCATCCAACCTAAGAGAGGCTGGCGGTTTAGCTTTAGTCCAAAGATACGGTAAACCCCTCAGGCACAATAGAGCCCAGTCAACACTATCCCCCTCCTCGCTTCCAGCACAGGACACCACCTTTAACCATCTACTGAGATGAATAGCCTTATAGTATAAAAGAAGGTCCGGGACCCCCAATCCTCCAGAAGAGATAGGGCGAGAAAGAAACTTATATGGCAACCTAGCCCTTTTTGATTTCCAAATAAATTTTCCAATAAGGGATTTTAACGTTCCACAAAATGTCAGGGGAATCCGAATCGGAACCATGTTCATGGTATATTATAATAGGCATTATATATGCCTTAAACACATTAATACGACCCATCCAGGATAAAGTGGGTAGGCTATATTTCTGCATCAGGCTTTTGACCTTTTGAATTAAAGGAATGTAGTTAATGTGAAATAGGTTGGTGGGATCTCTAGTTATCGTTATTCCCAAATATCTAATAGAATTAGTAGCCAAAGAGAATGGAATCTGCGTACGAATAGTGGAGATCTGAGAGTGGGGGAGACCAACGCTTAGCACTTCAGATTTTGTCAAATTAATTTTGAAATTAGAAAGGAGACCAAAGTGATGAAAGGCCTGAAGGATAATTGGGAATGCTTGGGATGGATTGGAGATAAGGAAAAGCAGATCATCTGCGAAAGCTAGAGTTTTAAATGACCTCCGACCCACCGACAACCCCTCTATGCGTTGGTCTTGTCTGATGCTTTGTATCAAAGTTTCTATAACTAAAATGAACAAAGATGGCGACAAGGGACAACCCTGTCTAGTCCCGTTATTAATCCCAAAACTATCTGACAGGGTGCCGTTGACTCTGACCTTGGTCGTCGGTTGAGAATAAAGCGAGAGGACTGCTGTTATATATTGAGGGGGGAAGCCAAACCTAATCATTACTTGTTCCATGAACCTCCAGCTCACTCTGTCGAAAGCCTTCTCGGCATCCGTCGACAGGAGCATCAAGGGAATATCCCGAGTCTTAGCAAACATTATAGACTGAATGACTTTAGTAGAATTATCCTTCCCTTCCCTGCCTCTTACAAAGCCTGCTTGATCTGCATGAATTAGCTTAGGTAAGAAATTGCTTAATCTGCCCGCTAATATTTTAGCCCACATCTTAATATCTGCATTAAGCAGTGATATTGGTCTGTAGCTAGCGCACAGATTGGGGTCTTTACCCTCCTTCGGGAGGACTGTGATGTATGCCTCTAAGGATTGTCTAGGGGGGAGCTGGCCTTCTAAATAGGAATTAAACAAAGACACTAGGTGAGGTAACAGTGGTTTTATAAACTTTTTATAATAGATAATGGGAAGACCATCTGGACCCGGTGCCTTTCCGTTCGGAATAATAGAAAGAGTGTCTAAAATTTCTTTGGGGGTAACTGGGGCAGTCAGCAAGGACTGGCCTTCAAGAGTTATTTTAGGGAGATGTAGTGGGGTCAGGAATTCTTTTATTTTTGCTAAGGCTGTGGCTGGCTCCTGCATGCTATCCGGTATATTTAAATTGTATACATTTTCATAAAAGGTTTTAAACTCCCTGGCAATATCTGCAGTCTCGAGAATTGGAGAGCCATCTAAAGCTCTGAGTTGTCTAATGAACGTCTTTTCTTTTTGTTTCTTAAGTAGGGATGTCATAAGCTTACTACTTTTATTGCCATGAAGATAGAACTTCTGCTTACTTCTCATGTAAATTTTTGCTGATTGAATGTTTAAAAGGTTTTTTAATGAAGTTCTCAGATCTGTCAGTTCAGATAATGTTTTATTTACTTGAGATCTCTTATGTAGTCTCTCGAAGGAACTAATTTGATGTAGAATAGACACAACCTTTTTTGTTCTCTCTTTTTTCAAATAGGAGCCTAGGGCTATAAATTCCCCTCTCATTACTGCTTTATGTGATTCCCATACCATAGGCAAGGGCGGGCCTGAGTGCAAATTATTTTGAAAAAAGAAGTCAAGAGTGTTTGTCAGTTTTGTAATGTGGGAATCCGAGTCCAATAATGTCTCACTCAGTGACCATGACCCAGCCGGCCGTGGTAGAGTTTTTATCTCTATGTCAAGAAAAATGGGAGCGTGGTCTGAGAGAGAGATGATATCTATATTAGCTTTTTTAACTAATTGGAGATTAGCTGTTTGTATCAATAGGTAATCAATTCTGTGATAGCTATTATTCGGATGGGAATAAAAAGTGTAATCTCTGCCCGAAGGAAAAAGTGTTCTCCAAGGGTCTATCTGATGCAATTTTTGTAATGAAAGGTGTAACCTTCTCAGCGCCCTTTGAGAAAGAGCCGACCTGCCCGACGAAGTATCTAAGGCTGGGTTCAAAGATACATTAAAATCCCCTCCCACCAACAACAGACCCTCAGTAAAAAGTTCTAGAATATTCATTGTTTTACACAGCCAACCTATCTGGTTCCTATTTGGGGCATATAAATTGCACAGGGTAATCTTAGTGTTGGCCAAAAAGCCCTTAATTATAATGTACCTGCCTTCTGAATCTGATAAACAATCACTCAAAATAAAGGGAACGTTTTTTTTTATAGCAATGCTCACTCCACTGGACGCTGAACCGCCCGCACTGTGATACCAGGTCGGGTAGCGAGATCTAGACATATCTGGGACTCTCCCTTTTTTAAAATGTGTCTCCTGCAGGAAAACTATACTAGACTTCTTTGAATGCAAAAGATTCATTACTTGGCTTCTCTTACTCGGGGAACGTAAGCCCTTTACATTATACGAGGCCACTGTCATAGTGGCGAAGTTCACCTTATCACCCATAGTTTGGTAAAGGAAGTAATAATAAAGATTTCTCTGTCATCAAACCACCGAAATTAAAAAAAAACAAAGAAATGAAAAAAATAACAAAAAACCTAAAAATTACTAAGATAAAACAAGAGAAATATAACAAGAACCAACTACCTGTCTGTAGCAGAGGTAGGGGGTCAAACATACCTCCCATAACAGAGCAGGAAATAACATTTCCGACACACGAGTGGCACATGTTAACTTATACGGCAATTGAATGATATCAACACATGAGTAAATGTCAAACTTAGCAAGCTAAAGTAAGATAGAACATGTCCGAGTGGACCGAGGGGTCCGGATCCAGTATTGGAAAAATGCAACCGAAAGAAACACAAGAAAGCTCAGGGGGGTATCTCCTTCTCCATTCCAGATTTCCCTCTTTTAGGAGTCAAGCGTTTCTTTCCTAAGACCCAGTCACCCTGCCCTCCAGTATAAGCATGGACAGGGGGAGGTGTGCGATGATCCATGTCTAGAGGTAGCCAGGAAGGAATATCCATAGGGGCAATGTCAAAAGCGTCCCATATTTTGGCTAAATCTTCAGGGGTCCGAACCATTATTTGCCTACCATCTCCATGTATAGATATACCAAACGGAAACAGCCATATATATAAGATTTTACGTGAGCGTAACACTTCCAGGAGGGGCCTTAGGACTCTTCTTTTTGCAAGGGTCGACGGCGCAACGTCCTGATAAAGATGAATAGCAGATCCCTCATAAGAAAGATTTCTAATGTCTCTTGAGGCAGACAAAATAGCATTGGTATCCAAATAGCTCAATAGGCCGCAAATCACATCCCTCGGGGGTTCCGCTGGCTTCGGCTTTGGTCTAAGTGATCTATGCACCCTTTCTATTACAATTCGGTCACATTTTTCTTGTGGGATTAAGAGGGTGAAGATCTCCTTCGTAAATTTTTCTAATATTTCTGTAGAAACACTTTCAGGCAAGCCTTTTATCCGTATGTTCTTCCTACGACTCCGATTTTCCTGGTCCTCAAGGGCCAGAAAAGAGTTGTTAAGCTGTGCTCTGTGGTAGTCCAGATGCTCTCTCATGGCATTGGAGTGGCTAATGATAGAGGACTGGGATGACTCCAAGGACTCCACTCTATTACCAATATGTAGCAAGTCCGCTCTCATACCAGATATCTCATTAACTAATGGTTTTATAGCTTGTGCTAATAATTTTTTAAAAACCGATCTAGAAAGTTTCCCAGAGTCCGATTGAGTAACATCGCTGCCTGAAGCATCATCACTGGAGTCTGAGTCCTCAACATGCTCCTCTTCCACAACCTCTGCAGGGAGCCTTTTAGCATTAGGCCTAGTCGATGCAGATTTATTTTTCAAAAATTTATCCATTTCACCCTGTTTGCTTCGATACGCCTCTGCAGCCAACGGTTTTGCACGCTCTTTGTTAGTTTTGACCATTTTGCTTGATTGAAGCGTGCCTTTAATTCACCACCCGTGCGTCAAGAAAAGTCTAGTAGTACATTTTTCTATATATAAATAACCCCATGCAGCTTGAAGGGTGAGGGGCTAATATATGGAAACATCCGTGGAGGCCCGCTGGAGCCAGCGGGGGCAGGGCAACGCCAACTTCCCCCCCGTGGCGCTTCAGAAATGACACAATGTCCTCCTCACCAATGTCACATAGATCTGCAGACAGCAGCACCCCTATGGGGGGAGAGCGATATCCCCCGTTCCAAGAACAACCCAGTCCCTGGGAAATGTCTCAGCAAAACAGGGGGCCGTCAACAACCCCTCTGGCCCAGAGCCAGCGCTCCCCTCCACCGCACGTAGCGGTAGTGACCCCCGGAGGCCCCACAAACAGCTCACCGGGGGCTCCCTCTCACCGCCTTTTGCTCCAACGGGCGAGACCACTCCTTATTCCGCGGTCTCATGCCTCTATCGAGGGCCTCCTGCGGTCCGGTTTCCAGGCCTTGTTCGCAGGGGGATGTAAAGATGGCGCCCGTCTCTCTCCAGCGCCGCAGCACTCTCCACGAGGCCGCTCTGCGCTCCGGTGTCACGGCGGAGAGCAGCAGCCCCTCTCTTCTCTCCACCGCCCCTCACCTTCTTCTCCAAACCCGGGGCACTCTAAAATTTGTTTTTGCCACTTTCGTCCGGGTCCAAATAAGTTAATTTTGTGGCTGGAAGCGGGAGCTGCTGTAAGGCACGTCCTCCCTGTGTGAGATCCAGGCCACGCCCCATCAGTGCGGAATTTTCCGCAGCATGTGCACACCAATTCTGGATTCCCATTAACATTGCTTGAGCTACCCTTTGAGGATTTGGTGCAAATCCGCGCGGAAAAAAACCCACTGTGGAACCGCAACAAAATCCGCAACGTGTGCACATTGCCTTAAGAGTCAGTTCTTCAAAATTAGCTAACATCAGTGCATAAGTGAGAGTCAGCTGAAATTAGACATGCTGTAAATTTATTTTTTCAGTAACATCAACCACCCAATCTGCATATATGGGCATGCTGATATTTGAAAACTAAATCCATCAACAGCTTTATATTTTCTAACTGGTGCTGCATTCCTGATAAATCAGCGTTTTAACTGCGAGATGTTAAGTGCTTTGGATGTGACAGAGCATTATTCGATTTTAGGTTTCACTAATTTGTTTCCCTGCCTAGATCCAGCCTCTTTTCCTTGACTGGTAGCTCACTGTCCAATGTCCTTGCCGGTTACCTGACATCACACACAGTGAGCTATCAATCAAGCTAAGGAGGCTGGTGCTTTGTGCGCTCAGAGCACATTGTGCTTCATTTGAGTAAAACACTTATTTATTGTGAATGCAGCAACAGATAGAAAATATAAAGATGTTATGGATTAAGCTTTCAAAAAACTTCATGCCTATATAGGCAGTTTGAGGGGTTGACCTTACTGACAGACTCCCAAATTTTAGTTGCCCTTCTCTACAACCACTTTTATTCAGCTACCTCTTTCCTTCATGTTCAAATTCAGCACCCAAAGTCTCTCCACATCCCATATAATTTGGTGTCTGCAAAAAAGCTTGATATGGCAATTTTCATTCAGGCAAGTATCATGTTTAACCCAGGTCCTGTTTAGTAATCTGATAGAGGAAAAATAACTTCTGCTGTGCATTATAGGAACTCGGCTAAGCTGCTAGTTGTGTCTTTGAACAAGCTTCTTGACTGTTTCCAGTGACAACCAGTATATACGTTAAGGCCAATTTACACGGGACAATAATTGAATGGTTCATGTAAACATGCCATGGTGCTCAGCAGTAATTACTGTGATCTGAGCGTCACAATTACATAGATTGAGGCTATGTGCCCACGCACACCAAAAACCGGACTCCTTCCCAGAAATCGCGCGTTTTTTTCCGCGCGATTTCACCGCGATTATGATCGCGATTTTGCCACGATTTTCGTGTGCGATATTCAAGCACTTTCCAAGCATTGCTTGGAAAGTGATTGACAGGTTGGTCACACTCGTCAAACATAGTGTTTGACAAGTGTGACCAGGTTTTTACTATTGAGGCCGCCTATGTGGCCTCAATAGTAAAAGATAGAATGTTAAAATGCTAAAAACAATAAAAAAATCGGGGTATATTTACCTTCCGGCGTCCCGCGCTGCATTCCCGGGCCACAGCGTTCCCAGTAATGCCTTGCGAGACCTGTGATGACGTAGTCTCACGTTGCTATAGCGATCTCGCGAGACCACGTCATCACTGGACCGTGCCACAAGGCATTACTGGGAACGCTTAGGCCGGGAATGCAGCGCGGGATGGCGGAAGGTAAATATACCCCGATTTTTTATTTTTTATTCTTTTTTTTCACAGGGGTATGGTACCCAGGGCCTGGAGGACAGTCTCCTCTCCTCCACACCGTGGGTACCAACCGCACATGAGACGCTTCACTTCCCGCATGGTGGGCATAGCCACATGCGGGTAGTAAGCGATTCTCATGCATTCCTATGGGTGCGGAATCGCGGCAATTCTTTGCGATTCCGCACAAAAGAATGAGCATGCTGCGATTTTTTCCGCGATGCGATTCCGCCGCGGAAAAAAGCGCAGCATTAGCACAGCATGTGCGGAATGCCATAGGAATGCATGGGGGGGTTCTGTACACGATTTTTAAACGTTTTCGCTGCATTTTCGCGCCAAAAATTGCGGCAAAAACGCTTAAAAATCGCTACGTGGGCACACAGCCTAAAAAAGGAAAAGATGAGCACTAGCGCTAATATAAACCCGGTTCTTTAAAGCTGAAAATATTAAAATAAAGCTAAATCTGAGATGCGTTCACCAGAATTATCAGAGAATATTCAACAATATAGGAAAGGATAGTCTGAATGGCTTCCTGTCACGTGGACCCGTCCTGTGTGACACGACTCGCAGGCCGGTAACTAAAACAAGACACGGGGGAAGGGAAAACAGTTACAACGGTGGGCCCTGCGATAGGGAACGGGGACGTGGAGACCTCCTGCACTCCCCTGAGTCAGTGTCCCTCACACTCCTAACGTTCCCTATACAGGCTCCTCACCTGTCACCG
Source organism: Dendrobates tinctorius (assembly GCF_039654945.1). Taxonomy (NCBI): domain Eukaryota; kingdom Metazoa; phylum Chordata; class Amphibia; order Anura; family Dendrobatidae; genus Dendrobates; species Dendrobates tinctorius. Next base: position 19,956,868 of record NW_027361739.1, on the reverse strand, counting down.
AGCTGGAACGTGTCACCCTAGCACACCCTACACCTATCCCTTGCTAGGGAGCTGGGTGGTGCAGGCACTGGCCCCACCGCTGTACTAATACACACCAGGGAAAAATACAAACAGGGAAACACCACTTAGCTTTGCTCTGTTGCTATTGCTCCCAGCAACAGAGTCCACCACCAGAATTCAGCTTTCCTCCAGAATAGCTGCTACTTGTCCAAGCTTTGTCAGAGCTGCAAGGATCACCTCTCTGTAATTCCTTCCTTCACCAGACTTTACACCAGAGCTCCCCTGAGCTGCTCTCTGTAGTTCCTTCCTTCACCAGTCTTGGTTGGAAATGAGCAATATCACCAACACCTGCTCATAGACCATGTGACCCTATATAGGAAAAGGAAATGGTCAAATGATCAGGGGCCAAAAGCTGCTATAATCCCAGTGACCACCGGGGGCAAAAGGCAAAGCAAAGAAAACATCAACTGCTATGACCCTAACGGCCACCGGGGGCAAAACTAGAACTGAAACCACCAGCTTAAGGAAAAAAAAACGTTACTAGTGCTTTTATCTGTCATAAACCAGCATGGATCATGACACTTCCTTACCTGCTGGCACTTTGCTGCTGTGACCATCTGTTCTAGATGCTGATGAAGGCGGTGGCAAAAACACATTATAAATAATAATAATCTTTATTTTTATATAGCGCTAACATATTCCGCAGCGCTTTACAGTTTGCACGAACACTCTCAGCCAACTGGACGCAACAGCATCTAGGACGGATCATCATCGTTGCATAAAGCAAACAGGTAAGGAAGCCATTCAGGCTATCCTTTCCTATATTGTTGAACAGTCTCTGATAATTCTGGTGAGCGCGCATCTCAGATTTAGTTTAATTTTCAATTACTTGACTGCTCTGGGCTACAATAAAATGGTGCTGGATTCCACCTACAGCTATGAACTTGGCATATACACATATAAATCTGTGTTTAAATTTTTGTAGTGTACTGTGTATGTGTTAATATAATCACCTACCGCTGCCTTCTCTAGGATGCAGCACTATTTTGCTCCTTTTCTCAGGGACGTCACCACTTTTCAGACTAGCTAGCTCACTCTAGAAATATCTTTTACAATATAAGTCTATGGAGCTTGCTTCTGAGACTACATAGGCTTACATTGTAAGGGTATGTGCACACAGTGCGGATTCTGCTGCGGATCCGCAGCGTTTCTGCAGCTGCGGGTCCGCAGCAGATTTAGGTGCGTTGTACAGTACAATTGTTTTCAATGGTAAACTGGAAAACGCAGTGCACGTGCTGCGGATTTTTCCGCGCGGTTTTGCTGCGGTTTACAATCCGCAGCATGTCAATTCTTTAGTGCAGAAACGCTGCAGTTTTACACCTCATCCATTATGAGGTGTAAAACCGCAGGGAAAAACTGCGGTTTTTACTACAAAATCCGCAGAGCCAAAAAACTCCGTGTGCACATAGCCTAAGGCTATGTGCCCACGCTAGCGTTTTTAAACGCTCAGGAAAAGGATCCCCTTTCCCAGAAAACGCGCGTATTTTTCCGCACGATTTTTGACGCGTTTTTGACACCTTTGTTGACACGCGATTTCTGGGATCATTGGGGATGGCTAAAAACGCTCAGCAATACGGGAATTAATGAGCATGCTGCGTTTTTAGCGGCTAAGCGATTCCTGAGCGGTTAAAAACGCATGCATTGGCACAAAAAGCCAAAAATGTATGCAAATTAATTAGAAGCATCTTGTAAGCGTTTCTGCAGTGTCTGAGCCGGCACAAACGCTGCGGAAACGCTTACAAAAACGCAACGTGGGCACACAGCCTTAAAGTCACATCTGTGTCACACAGACTTTTAGGATTAATACTTCCGATAGGTGGCACTAGAGTTCTAGTCCTCTTCCTCTCTGAAGAAACAATTTGCTTAATTAGCATATTTCCCAGAGGAGCATTGCGGCTTTAAGTCTTCTCATCTCTACATGCTTAGCATGTCATTCTCCGCAAGGAGAAATTATACTTCTTGGATATCGGTCAGACGCCTCTCTCACAGCCAAACCACATCTCACACTTTGCACTGACGAGGGGCAGTACCCCGAAACACAGTGCCTGCAAATTGAGATTCTGGCTTGGCTTTTATCCTAAGTCATGTAACAAGGCTCATTAAAGGGTCGACATTGACTTTTAGGATTGCTACTTCCAATAGGTGGCACTAGAGTTCTAGTCCTCTTCATCTCTGAAGAGACAATTTGCATAATTAACAGAGCACAGTATGACCCTGATAGTCTGAAGAGCAGATGTCACTCAGAAGAGGAGCAGAACGGCACTGGATCCTAGAGAGGGCAGCGGAAGGTGAGTATATTAATACACACCACATGCACATATAAACCAATGTGGTAAAAATAACATTTCAAGGAGGGCTCGTATAACATTGGAAACTGAATTTGTCCGTTTATTATTTACTAGCTGAAGAGCCCGGCGCTGCCCATGTGAAGGGTTAAAACTAAAATCAGAGCTGAAGTTTCGTTTTATCCATTCTCTGAAGGTTTTGTTTCTTCATTTTTGTTGCTGTAAGATAAATTTTTATAATTGGCATGGGCTGTCATGAAACCAGACTGTTTTCATCAGGTGCAAAGATAAGGGGCTCGGGGGGGGGTGTATTGCTCTGAATATGCCATTATACTACTTTCTACGCTATTTAGGTACGGACATATATGCAGTTCCGGTTTTCTTGCAATATTATTGGCTTACAAAGTGAAGCATTACCATCATGTTATTGGTAGTTGAGAACCTTGCATAATTAAGCAAAATATTATAAAAGAAGTGACTAAAATAAAGGGGCTTAGTGATCTGCCTCGATCCTCCCGTACAGAGACCCCAGCCTCCGTGTGGTCTTTTGAGTTGCTAGCAACACTGTGGAATAATTTGGAAATCACTGGATCAACCGTGAAGGGTTAATTTAGCCCTCCCAAAATAGCTACCTCGACACCCGGGCATAGTAACTAACTGTGGTTAGTTATAACAAATTATAATTATCCTCCATTTCATAGTCCCGTGCCCATATACCCATCACACATCCTCCATCCCATAGGCCCGTGCCCATATACTCATCATACATATCCTCCATCCTATAGTCGAGTGCCCATATACCCATCACACATCCTCCATCCCATAGTCCCATGCCCATATACCCATCACACATCCTCCATCCCATAGTCCCATGCCCATATACCCATCATACATATCCTTCATCCCATAGTCCAGTGCCCACATACCCATCACACATCCTCCATCCCATAGTCCCGTGCCCATATACCCATCATACATATTCGCCATCCCATAGTCGAGTGCCCATATACCCATCATACATATTCGCCATCCCATAGTCGAGTGCCCATATACCCATCATACATATCCGCCATCCCATAGTCCCGTGCCCATATACCCGTCATACATATCCTCCATCCCATAGTCCAGTGCCCATATACCCATCACACATCCTCCATCCCATAGTCCCGTGCCCATATACCTGTCATACATATCCTCCATCCCATAGTCCGGTGCCCATATACCCATCACACATCCTCCATCCCATAGTCCAGTGCCCATATACCCATCACACATCCTCCATTCCATAGTCAACCATTATGACATCATAATGAGCGGCGGGGCTTGCAACCTATGATGACATCAGTGTCTCCATGGCAACCATTGTGACATCATAATGAGGGGCGGGGCTTGATACGCACACACTGTTTCCCCAGTATGTAGATAGGGGCATTATGACATAATGAGGGGCGGGGCTTGACGCGCACACACTATTTCCCCAGTATGTAGATAGGGGCAAAATTGTTTGGTGAATTGGAACGCGCGGGGTTAAAATTTCACCTCACAACATAGCTTAGGACGCTCTCAGGGTCCAGACGTGTGACTGTGCCAAATTTTGTGGCTGTAGCTGCGACGGTGCGGATGCCTATCCCAGACATACACACATACATACACACTTTGAGCTTTATATATTAAACAGTTCGTGCAAAAACTAAATGGATATGAATGTCAATACGGATGAAAAGTCATGTTTTTTTTCAGGATGAAAAACACGATTTGGAATTCTCTCATGTAAGCCCAGCCTAATTTCTGAGAAATACCTAGATTTTAAACACATTTCTCCTATAAAAAAAAAAGCAAAAGGAACATAATGCCATAGTATAAAACTCCATGGTCTCCCAGAAGTCTATGTTTATTTGACTGCAGTGATATTATATACTTATCTACACTGTCATCAGCTCTTCGGTCAGTGACTGGTGGTAGAGGTCACATAACAGTTTAATATCTTAGACCAAGTAAACAAAAACTGTCAGAAATCAACAAAACATTCATGTTTGAAGAGTTCAATTAAAGGGGTTTTCCACTATTATAATATTGATATGATTTGAATAGGATCTGAGCTGCAGTAACCATGAGCCGCAACTACACAGTGCAGGAGCAGTGCTGTTCTGGACCCGTACACTTTACATCTGGCCACTGCAGTAGGTGGTAACAGATAACTGGTCGTTGAGGGTCCCACATGTCCCCCTTTGGATAGGTCAGCAATATCATAATAGTGGAAATCCCTTTAATAGGGTAATTACCACAGGATATGTCATAAATGTCTGATAAATGTGAGCCCCTGCTTGTACCTCTGTGGAGAACAGGGATTCCCAGAGGCTGACAACACTTTTGTGAAAGAGAATACATGGAAGTATGGCAGTACACCTCTCTCCTTTTACTGGTATGGAAATATCTGGGCATGTAACTTTCATTCTCAGCCTGAATGAGCTGCTTACCACCAGCAAGCCCCCTGTGTCTATGTAGGTGCAGTTCCCAGTGGTTGGACTCACATCAATCAGACATTTATAACATATCTTGTACATTTCAGATAGGGATATATGCCATACCAGTCAGTCCAGAGACCGACCTTGTGGTAGTATAAAATAATTACAATATATTATGCTCTGGAAGTTCCGCCTGATTCCCTCTCATGGTGACATTGTGGAACATTAACCCATTCCAAAGGATGTACATGTACGTCTTAATTGGGTGCTGCTTCAGCTACAATACTTCGTGTTTATTTTTTATTTAATTTTAATACTGAAAAGGGGTGCGATTCTAATTTTTTTTTTAAATATTTTGTATTTTTACTGTGTTTTTTTTTCCGGTCCTTTAGAGGACTTGTACCTATGATCACCTGATCCCTTATACTTGTCTATTATGAAGCCAGACACAGGTTGGTCTTTAATTGAGCACTGTTAAGGCAGATAAACGGTAAACACAGCAAAGAGAAAATAAAATAAAATGCCAAAGTTGCGGTACATTGTTCACAGCGACGCCGCAAAACAATGCATAAAAGGGCTGTCCGGTGTAAAATAGTAAGTCTGCAATCACTCTTCTATGCAGTATGTGCTGTGAGGATTCCCCGATGTCAGCACCGGGCATGGTGGTCACGTGACCGTGCAGAATACAGTGGGTAATGGGTATGGAAAGTATTCAGACCCTTTTAAATTTTTCACTCTTTGTTTCATTGCAGCCATTTGGTAAATTCAAAAAGTTCATTTTTTTTTCTCATTAATGTACACTCTGCACCCCATGTTGACTGAAAAAAACAGAAATGTAGAAATTTTTGCAAAAAAATGAAATATCACATGGTCATAAGTATTCAGACCCTTTGCTCAATATTGAATAGAAGCATCCTTTTCAGCTAGTACAGCCATGAGTCTTTTTGGGAATGATGCAACAAGTTTTTCACACCTGGAATTGGGGATCCTCTGCCATTCTTCCTCGCAGATCCTCTCCATTTCTCTTAGGTTGGATGGTAAACGTTGATGGACAGCCATTTTCAGGTCTGAATACTATCCGAACCCACTGTACATACTCCCAGCAAGAATCCGACTAAACTGTCTCTGGCCTCACATTGAGCATACCGAAAACAGTATAGTCGGGTTCTGGATGGGAATATGTACATCACATACTCATAGTCACGTGACTACTGTTCCTGGGGCTGACATCGGCAAATCCTCATAGTGTGCAGAGCACGTGATGTGTGGATTTGCATAAAGTGATTGTAAACTTGACATTTTAGACCCAGAAAATCCCTTTTGCACCTTCACCCAGAAGCCTGTTTGCACCTTCCTGACCAGGACAAATTTTACAATTCTGACCAGTATCACTTTGTGTGGTGATAACTCTAGAATGCTTCAAGCGATCTCAGTGATTCTGAGTCTGTTTTCCCATGACATATTGTACTTTATGACACTGGCAAAATTTGTTCAATATGACTTGCGCTTATTTGTGAAAATTTCAGAATTTGGAAAAAATGTTACAAATTTCTAACTTTTAAGATGCATCACAGATTATAATGAGCTGTGAAAATAAAAAAATCTAATCTTTCCTACAAAAACATTCTTATATAACCCCATTTTTTTTATTTTCACAAGGGTAACAGGAAAAAATGGACCCGAAAATTTGTTGTGCAATTTCTTCTGAATACGTCGATACCTTTTGCGATCTTTGGAAGGCAGTATGAACAAATCAACAGCAGGTCAAGAATTGTTTATTTATTTTTTATGCCATTCCTTATGTGTTATAAGTAACTTGATATCGATCGCAGCATTTAGGGGGTTAATCTGTAGGGAGTGGTGAGGGCCCTGCTCCTGGAAGTGAGATCTAGGTGTCAGCTGTCAAATTTGCTGAACACCCAGAGGCGATCGCATGCGCACAGAGCCTGTGCGTGCAAAATCTCAAGAACGGAGCCATATGTTTTAGGGCGGGAAGTCCTTCCCAACAACGACGTATGGATACGTCGAAGGTCGCGAAGGGATTAAGAAGCGATCAAAAATATCACCAAATTATATCAATACAAAGGAAAGCCAAATTATATCAATACAAAGGACAGCTTGCCATGCGACAAACAAGCCCTTACACAGCAAAAGTGAACTTAAAATGAAAACGTTACGTTTCTCAGAAATTTGCGGCACAATTCTTCTTCACAACTTAAATGGAACCAATCACTCCCGGAACGTAAAAGACCTATTAATATGGGCATAAAGGTGATAGAAATATTAAACTAGTCTTACCTGTATGCCTCATATTAATGGTCTTGTTGCTGAGAAAAGTTATATTCTTTATGTTTCGTGCGGTGCCTGGAATTAATCTCTGCCTCCTCTCCTCATAGACCCTATCACAGTGACTAAATTAAAACAAAATAGTAAATTAAACCCCCCTTTGTTGGATAAAAATAATAAAATATATATACATATATTTTCCATTCTTTGCGGTTAGGGTTAGAACTAGGGTTGTGTGAGGGCTAAGGTTGGGTTGGGGTTCTGTTGGGGTCAGAGTTGTGTTGAGGTTAGGGCTGTGTTAGGGTTAGAGTTAGAATTGGGGGGATTCCACTGTTTAGGCACATCAGGAGGTCTCTACAGGCGACATGGTGCCCGCCATCAATTCCAGACAATTTTGCGTTCAAAAAGTCAAACTGTGCTCCCTCCTTTCTGAGCCCAGCCATGCGCCCAAACAGTCGATTTCCCCCACATTTGGAGTACTGGTGTAATCAGGAGACATTGCACAAAAAATTTTGTGGTACATTTTCTCCTGATACCCTTGTGAAAATAAAAAGGGTTGGGTCTAAAGTAATTTTTTTGGTAAAAAAAGTTAAGGGTATGTTTCTTGGTGTGCGGATTTTGTAGAGAAAACTGCAGGTAAATTTTGTCCTGCTGTTTATCTGCGGTTTTGCCCTGCGGTTTTACACCTCATAATGGATGAGGTGTAAAACTGCAGCGTTTCTGCACCAAACAATTGACATGCTGCGGATTGTAAACCGCAGCAAAACCGCGCAGAAAAATCTGCAGCATGTGCACAGCGTTTTTTAATTTCCATAGGAAATAAAGGTACTGTACAACGCAGCAGAATCCGCACCGTGTGCACATAGCCTTCTTTAATGTGGTTTTGAGCACCTTGAGGGGTGCAGTTTTTAGAATGGTGCCACTTTTGGGTATTTTCTGTCATATTGACCCCTCAAAGTCACTTCAAATGTGATGTGGCCCCCCAAAAAATAGTTTTGCAAATTTTGTGGTAAAAATCAGAAATCGCTGGTCAAGTTTTAACCCTTATAATTTCCTAACAAAAAAAATTGTTTCCAAAATTGTGTAGACATGTGGGGAATCTTATTTATTAACTACTTTGTGACAAAAATTAAAAGTTTGAAAATTGCAAAATTTTCAACATTTCTTGACAAATTTCAATTTTTTCCACAACTAAAGTCTTATCGATGATTTTTTTACCACTATCATAAAGTTGAAAATGTCACGAAAAAAACCTCATAAATCACCAGGATCTGTTGACGCGTTCCTGAGCTATAAAAGTGACAGTGGTCAGTATTGTAAAAAATGGCTTGTACTGACCTAAAGATGTGTTGCCTGGTCATTTTTACAGCACAATGAAGACTGTAAAAAAAAAAATAATTAAAAAAAGACAATGGTGTAATTGTTTTTTTTTTTTCACACAACTTAATTGCATTTTGAAATTTTCTCCCTTTTTCATTAAAATTGTGCTATTTAAATAAAAATGTCTTGCAAAAAACAAGCCCTCCGAGCAATGTCATGGGAGAAATGAAATTATAATTGCTCTTCAAAGATGTGGAGGAAAAAACAAAAGAGCAAATCTAAATTGCCAGGTCAGAAAGAGGATGGCGCAGTGTGACCACACATCTATGACCCTCAGTCCCTAATTATAAGCAATTGGTCTCTGTTTCTAATTCCTATAGACCTCAATGGAGAAGAGGTCACATTATAGCAGAGCTAAAGCATCCTGCTAGTGGCTGTAGTCGGCTAATAATGGGCCGATGACCCCCACTCTCCTCATAGATGTGGCTCCATGAGGTGAGCCCAATTTACTGTAAGGCTGAGTTCACACGTGGCGTTTTTTTCGCGTTTCCGCGGCAGTTTTAACCGCGCGATTTTGCTGCGAAAACTAAGCATCCCATGCATTCCTATGAGATTCCGCAATGCTGTGCTAATGCTGCGGTTTTTACCGCGGCGGAATCGCTTCGCGGTAAAAAACGCAGCATGCTCATTATTTTGCGGAATCGCGGCGATCCCGCACCCATAGGAATGCATTGTTCCGCTTCCTTCCCGCATGTGGCTGTGCACACCATGTGGAAAGTAAGCAGAACATTTGCGGATGGTACCCACGGTCCGGAGGAGAGGAGACTGTCCTCCGGGCTTTGGGTACCATATCCCTGTAAAAAATAGAATTTAAAATAAAAAATATTGTTATTCTTACCTTCCGGCGTCCCGTGCAGCTTTCCCGCCTCTCTCCACGCTCCCGGTCCCAGTAAGCCTTTGCGAAAATGCCCGCGATGGCGTCCGTTCTCGCGGGATCGCGAAGTCTCGCGGTCATTCGCGTGACGTCATCGCGAATTACCGCGAGACGTCGCGATCCCGCGAGAACGGACGTCATCGGGGGCATTTTCGCAAAGGATTACTGGGAACGCCTGCGCGGGACGTCGGAAGGTAAGAATAAGGCCTCTTTCACACATCAGGTTTTCGCCGTCAGGCGCGATCCGGCGCTTTTGACAGAAACCGGATCCGGCGAAATGCAATGCCGGATCCGGTTTCCCCCCCATTGACTTGCATTTGCGCCGGATCGCGCCGGATGGCCATGCGCTTCATCCGGTTTTCGCCGGATCCGGCAATGTGTCGCGATCCGGCGTCTGGAAAAAACGGCTACTGTAACGTTTTTTGTCTCCGGCGAAAAAGCCGGACACGCCGTATCCGGCGCGTCCGGCTTTTTCACACAATGAAAGCCTATGAGCGCCGCAATGCGCCTGATCCGGCGAAAGCCGGATCCGGTGGCCGGATCCGTTTTTTTGGTCTGAGCATGCTCAGTAGCTCTGCCCACAAGACATATATAAAAGCAAGACAGTGGGACCCACAGCCACACCCAACATGCCACCCAAGAAAGCAACCAAGCGCAGCAGGAGAAGGCAGGAGACCACTGCAGCACCATCAGCACCACCACCACCCCAAATGGAGCAGCAAATGGAACATGCTGAGGAGGGGAGGCCAGCAGCAGATGAGAGACGGTAATTATCAAATCCCCCATTCCTCCAAACTAGGGCTATTAAATATCAAGATATTCATTGGCCCTTTGTTTCTCTTTATTCAACAGCCGCCCAATAGATGCAGCAGCAGCAGCAGCAGCAATGGCAGCAGCTGGAACACCACCCACAGGCATGGAGTGTGGCCACCAGGAAGACTGCACATCATCTTCTGGGAGCCCTCCCTCGCATCGTCAGCGTTTGACGGTAAGTTTTTATTTCCAAAATCCATCATCTCTGTAATATATGTCTATTCATTGCCTTTTATTTCAAAACAGGATTCACAAGATGAAGAGGAGCTCCCAGAAGAAGAAGGAAGGGGTGGACAGACACCTGGAGTGGGCTCACAATTGGTAAGTTTTTTGCATCAAACGCAGAAACACAACATCACACTACACACAACACATAGAAAACAATGTTCTGCAGACCACACACAGCAAACAAATGCCTACATCCAAAGACATAACATTTTTTGTTTTCTGCTCTAGTCTTCCCAATCTGGTGCTCGGCCAAGAGGTCCTCGCAGTGCCTCCCAGGGTCGTCGGCGACAGCAACCCGGCGGTCACCAGCGTGTAAGTATAAATATTTTTGCTTTGTTTTTTTGCACTTTTTATTTCATTTCTTTTGTGGAGGCTAATTATGTTATTTTTGTCTTTTTCTTTAACAGCCTTCACAGCGTGCTCCCGACTCTGACGGTGAGGATGGAGGACTCGATGTGGACCACCTCATCGATCTCGTCAGAGAAAGGGAGCCGCTCTGGAATATGGCTGACCGCCGCCACGCTGACCTTATCGTTACCCGACGACTCTGGGAGGAAATCTGTTCGCTCCTTGTGGGCCGCTGGGAGGACCTCGATTTTCGGGCCCAGATTAAAGAGCGTAAGTATATACAGTACCGGTTGCTTGATGTTAACCAGTGTTTCACGAACTCCAGTCCTCGTGGTCCCCACGGATCATGTGTTCAGGATTTCTATTTACTATGGAAATCCTGAAAACATGACCCCTGGGGACCATGAGGACTGGAGTTTTGGAAACACTGATGTTGTATACTAACCACTTTGTCCTTTCTCGTTTCAGGGAACAGAATTGTGAATCGGTGGCGGTCTGTGAGGGATCGTTTCAAGAAGGAGTTCAATAAAGAGATGCGGGCCCCGAGTGGATCTGGAGGACGCAGGAGCAAGTACAAGTACGCAGAAGCCCCGTCGTTCCTCCGGGAAACAATGGTCACTAGAAGGTAAATATTACACACCACATGTGAAAAAAAATGTTAGATGTAACTTTTTTTTTTCAGCCAGGGCCATACCATGTCAGTATTTTAATTGTTTTTTTTTCTCTTTATTCCACAGCACGGTGAGCAGCACTCGGGAGCCTGCACGATTGGACCCTTCTGAGGCGATCCCTGAGGAGACCGGCACCGAGGGACACTTCGACCGCCCCGGTACATCTGCACCTTCCCAGCCTTCCCACACATTCGACCCATCTGTCCCATCCACCAGCACAGGAGCATCGTGGCCGCCTACATTACATGAAGCTGCTGGTCAGGAGATCGCTTTCCCTTTACCCCACCCTTCTGCCCCTGCCACCTCTAGTACACCTGCGGGTACTGGGCGGCAGCGGCAGAGGGGTCAGGAAAAGACTTATGCGCCAGAGTTCTTGCATCTGAATGCATCTTTCCAGAACTGTCTAAAAGTCTTGTCAGAGCAAATCTCCGCAGGCTATCAGCAGATCAACTCCAGCATTCTGGAGGTGAAGACACTTCTGCAAACCATGCATTCAGAAGCAAGATCTTCGCCAAACCACACCTTTTTCAGGTCTGTTGTGGAGCGCATGTAAACGCTCTCTCCTGCCCAGCAGATGCATGTAATGCATTCATGCCACGCTGCTCTCCAGCAAGTTACCTCCCAACCTCCTCCTCCCACCACAGTAGTTCCTCCACCTGCACCCCCTCCAGCCACTTTCCATCCTCCCCCTCCTATTACATCTACACCCCCTCCAGCCACTTTCCATCCTCCCCCTCCTATTACATCTACACCCCCTCCAGCCACTTTCCATCCTCCCCCTCCTATTACATACCATCCACCTCCCCAGCACCATCCACCTCCCCAGCACCATCCACCTCCCCAGCACCAGCAACCTCCCCAGCACCAGCAACCTCCCCAGTACCAGCAACCTCCCCAGTACCAGCAACCTCCCCAGTACCAGCAACCTCCCCAGTACCAGCAACCTCCCCAGTACCAGACATCTCCCCACTTCCAGCAACCTGCCCCGTACCAGACATCTCCCCACTTCCAGCAACCTGCCCCGTACCAGACATCTCCCCACTTCCAGCAACCTGCCCCGTACCAGACATCTCCCCACTTCCAGCAACCTGCCCCGTACCAGACATCTCCCCACTTCCAGCAACCTGCCCCGTACCAAACTCCTTCCCCATACAACTTGCCATCAACATCATCTGCTCCTACAGTCCCTGCCCAACCCTCCACTCCACCACCCACCACCTCTTCTGCTTCCCACATGTCCACCCATTCTGTAGTTTTTTCCACACCTTCACCTCTAACTGTTCCTTCCCCACCACGATCCCAGTCCTCTCTCCACACTCCCAGTGTCGAAGTGTCCCGCAGCCCCTCCAGCAGTATTTCCACCACACACTACACAGATTTATAATGTGTGTATTTAAATAAAAATGACCAGTTTTATGGTTTCAAAGCTTTATTAAACAAGTTTATTAAAATTTTAAAAAAGTTTACTAAAAAAAACATTTTTCAATAAAAGTTAAATTATTTTACACTGGTTGTCTGTCATTTCTTTCTGCGGCGAAAAAGGTTAAATACAGGGTATTTAAAAGGTGAAATGGTATTCAAAACTAGGTATATAACTGTGGGTAAATTTTAGCTTTTTGCCACAGTTGTGTTCCTGGTTGTGTTTGAAGCAAAGTATTTCACCTAAAAAGTTGTGTTTATTGTTGGTGATTTCCTAACAATATACACAACTTTTGTTAAAAGGTGAAATACTTTGCATAAAACACAACCAGGTACACACCTGTGGCCTAAAGCTAAAAATAGTAAGACCATGACAAGATAGCCAACTTTGGTTGGCAAAGGTATATACTGTTGGTCCAGAAGGTACACAAGTTTGGTTAGGGCACAAATCTTTCACACTCTGTCATCCTGCCAGTGTACTCTGCCTTGAGGTGACATAAAGCATATTGCAAAATTGTCCCTCATTACTAAAACCGTCACAGAACTTCTAGTGGTAATGTCATGGTAATCTTGCAAGGTGGTTTCTTCAGAGGTGTCCTCAATGGAAATGGGTTCCTTGCAGATAACAAAATTGTGGAGTACCACGCACGCTTTGATCACCTCGTCCACAGTTTCTGTCTTGAGGTTGATCGCAGTCAATAGGACCCGCCATTTGGCTGTCAGAATACCAAAGGTACATTCAACCATTCTTCTTGCTCTTGTGAGGCGGTAATTAAAAATGCGTTTTGGTCTTGTCAATCCTCTGCTAGAGTACGGTTTCAAAAGGTGTTCTGACAGCTGGAAGGCTTCATCCCCTACACAGACAAATGGCATAGGTGGACCAGATGTTTGCGGCAGCGGTCTAGGTGGTGGGAACTGGAAGGTGTTTCCATACAGTTTACGCCCCATGGCAGTTTGAAAACTTGAGAGTCATTGGAGCGGCCATAGGCCCCAATATCAACCGCAATAAATTTGTATTCCGCGTCAGCGATGGCCATGAGGACAATTGAAAAATATTTCTTGTAATTGAAATATTCCGATCCCGATCCAGCTGGCTTTACAATGCGGATATGTTTCCCGTCCACAGCGCCCAAGCAGTTTGGAAACTGACATATCTGTTGAAACTTGTCAGCAATTTCAATCCACCTCTCTGTTGTGGGCTCTGGTAAAAACTCTTCAGCTAAGGAGTCCCACAGTGCACGGCATGTGTACTTCACTATTCCAGATATGGTGGAAATCCCGAGTCTGTCATGGAAATGCAGTGACGAAAGGGATTCTCCAGTTGCAAGAAATCTGTGGGGAATTAAAAAACAATAAATTAGTTTTAAATCACAGCATTACATACCAAAACTGACCTATAACACTTGGAGATACAAACTACCACCAACAAGATTGCAGTGAAAGTGTGCTCTGATGCGAGCATATCCAATAAATGTGGCTTACCTTAAAGTCACCATCAGACGCTCTGCGGGTGAAACAGAGAAGCGGCAATAGGTGTCCGCTTTTCTTATGAGGTGTGCAATGCGCTCCACCAAGTAATCAAAATTCTCCATTTTCATCCTAACATATCCAAAAAATTTATCCGGGTTTCGTCGAAGGTCCATGCAGAGTGTAGAATAGACCCCACGCGTCATTCTCTTGGCTGTGATGGGGTGGATCCACAAACGTCGTCTACGATGCCTGATGCGCTGCTGTCTCGCTCTCTCCTTCTCCAGAACAATCACCCTCAAACGATTCGCCTCCGCTATAAAATCCGCCAAATTCTTCAAAATATTTCCAATGACAACATCCATCTTCGCCAGTAACTTGCTCTTCTCTCCAACCTGCACTTTCTCCTCTACAACCTGTCAAAGAAGGGCTGTAGGAACATGCTATATATAGTTTTCCAGTAGCCAATCCCGTTCGGAAGGCCACAAGGGTCAATTTTAAAAACCGGATCCGGCGTAATCCGTCGAAAAACGGATGAACCGGATGAGACGGATCCGGTTTTGTCTGTCACATCCGGTTTTACGAAACATTTGCCGGATCCGGCGTTCCGGCACGACGCCGGATCGCGCCTGACGCCGAAAACCTGATGTGTGAAAGTAGCCTAACAGTATTTTTTTTTTTACATTCTATCTTTTACTACTGATGCCGCATAGGCAGCCTCAGTAGTAAAAAAGTTGGTCACACTTGTCAAAAACTGTTTGACGAGTGTGACCAACCTGTCAATCAGTTCTCCAAGCGATTCTACAGATCGCTTGGAAAACGCTAGCATTTTGCAAGCTAAATACGCTTGCAAAATGCTAGTTTTTCCGCGGGAAAATCGCGGGAATTTAAAATGCGATTTTCCCGCGGACTGGAATTCCGGAATTCTCGCGGTAAATTCCGCGAGAGTTCCGGTACGTGTGCACTTAGCCTTAGTCCACCTTACAGTCTAATGATGTGTTAACAGGTTGTGTGAAACTGCAGAGCACACTAATGAACACACTATGGACTCTGGAGCCTCATGTATGTTTTGCCAAAGTTTCCATATATATATGTGCAATTATAACGAGGTAGAGCATACACTGAGGTAAAGTGTCCTTATTCCTAATATAACAGAGCTGTCTGGAAATATAACCGGGAAGACTCGGCAGCTTACCTCAGTTTTTTAAATCGCGGCCGTCATAACTCTGAAAGAACACGACGCCTGATTGGTTAGATTAGGCTGAGACCTGCATCAGGCCACGCCCCCGGCACTGTCACAATTTATGACTGCGCAATGGCGGGAAACCTTTGCCGTCCTCCCCTGAGGTAACGGCCACGTCCGGCTGTATCTGAAAGATAACGTCACAGGCGGTAATTACACCGAGAGATCTACACCGGAGGCGGAGTGTGTGGAAGGTAGGCTGTCGGACAACTCGTGACTGAATAGCCTATATACAGTATGGTCGCCTTGTTCTATTTGACCCTAGGGCCCTGCTGTTCATCTGTCTGTGCACCAATATGGCCGCCATTGTGTTGAATGCCAGCTGTCTCATGATTGCTTCTCAACCCTTTGCTGCTGTGATTAGTTTTCTTTAGTGCTATTTTTTCTGCGCTATAACTTTTCAATTTTTTTTTCAGTATACACACCTGTTTTGGGGATTTTTTTTCATTTTGGGATAAGTAGCTTTTTTATATTTCCATCCATTTTGTCATGAAAAAAAATCGTAATAGAGTGAAATGGTGAAAAAAGTTCAATTCCATTATTTATATTTTTGTGGGGGTTTGTTTTATGCCGTTCTTTGCACAAATTGATTCTCAGTCCCATTATGAAATTTAGGGCTCATACTCACTTGCGAGAGACTCGCACAATTCTTGTGCAAGTCTCTCGCATGAGAACCTGGCAGTGCCGCCGCCACTGGGACTGGAGCGTGCGGCTATATAGCAATACATGTAGCCGCACGGTCCGGTCTGAGGCTGAGTTCACACGTGGCGTTTTTTTCGCGTTTCCGCGGCGGTTTTAACCGCGCGATTTTGCCGCGAAAAATAAGCATCCCATGCATTCCTATGGGATTCCGCAATGCTGTGCTAATGCTGCGGTTTTTGCCGCAGCGGAATCGCTTCGCGGTAAAAACCGCAGCATGCTCATTAATTTGCGGAATCGCGGCGATCCCGCACCCATAGGAATGCATTGTTCCGCTTACTTCCCGCATGTGGCTGTGCACACCATGCGGAAAGTAACCAGAACAATTGCGGATGGTACCCACGGTCCGGAGGAGAGGAGACTGTCCTCCGGGCTTTGGGTACCATATCCCTGTAAAAAAATAGAATTTAAAAATAAAAAATATTGTTATTCTCACCTTCCGACGTCACGCGCAGCATTCCCGCCTCTCTTCACGCTTTCGTTCCCAGTAGTCCTTTGCGAAAATGCCCGCGATGGCGTCTGTTCTCGCGGGATCGCGAAGTCTTGCGGTCATTCGCGCGATGTCATCGCGAATTACCGCGAGACATCGCGATCCCGCGAGAACGGATGTCATCGCGGGCATTTTCGCAAAGGATTACTGGGAATGGCTGCGCGGGACATCGGAGGGTAAGAATAACAGTATTTTTTATTTTTTTTTACATTCTATCTTTTACTACTGATGCCGCATAGGCAGCCTCAGTAGTAAAAAGTTGGTCACACTCGTCAAACACTATGTTTGACGAGTGTGAGCAACCTGTCGATCAGTTCTCCAAGCGATGCTACAGATAGCTTGGAGAACGCTAGCATTCTGCAAGCTAATTCCGCTTGCAAAATGCTAGTTTTTCCGCGGGAAAATCGCAGGAATTTAAAATGCGATTTTCCCGCGGACTGGAATTCCGGAATTCTCGCGGGAATTTCCGCGAGAGTTCCGGTACGTGTGCACTTAACCTGGCACTGCCACCGCACTCAGGCTTTCATGCTAGAGACTCGCACGAGAGTCGTGCGAGTTTCTCACAAGTGAGTATGAGCCCTTAAAGGGAATCTGTCACCTATTTTTTTCGTATATAAGCTGCCGCCACCGCCATCAGGGACTTATCTACAGCATTCTGTATTGCTGTAGCTAAGCCCCCTATGTAACCTGAAAGAAGAAAAACGAGTTGGATTATACTCACCCGGGGGTGGTCTGGGTCTGATGGGTGTTGCGGTCCAGTGCCTCCCATCTTCTAGCGATGAGGTCCTCTTCTTTGCTTCCCCTTGCGGCACAGGCGCACTGCTCTGTCCTGTTGAGGGCAAAGTAGAGTACTGCAGGCAGCGGGAAAGGTCAGAGGTCCGGCGCCTGCACACTGCAGTACTCTGCTCTGCCCTCAACAGAGCAGTGCGCCGGAGCCGCGACGGGAAGCAAAGAAGAGGACGTCATCGCTAGAAGATGGGAGGCACCAGACCCAACCGCGAAACCCATCGGACCCGGACCGCCCCTGGGTGAGTATAATATAACTTATTGTGTTTTCTGTACTAGTTAGGGTAAGTTCATACAGGACTTTTTTGCTGTTTTTCTTTCCACGTTTTTTTTTAATGCTAATTTTCAGCTTCTTTTTCCATTACCAGCAAAGCCCATGAGATTTCAGAAATCTCATGCACACACATTGGTTTTTTGTGTGATCAGGATTTTGTGCTTTGCTGCATTTTTTGGACATGGAGCATGTCACTTCTTTCAGCATTTTTTTTCAGCATTTTTTACCCATTGATTTGAATGGGTGTTGAGAAAACACACCAAAAACTCAGGTATCAATTTTTGCAGCGTTTTTGCTGCAGAAAAGTCATGGACAAAGAGATTAAAAAAAGCACCAAAAAGCGCACCTAAACCTGCGTTTTTCCCGCAGCATCTTTCGTGCCAAGAAGATCAGGTTTTGCTGCTGAAAAAAAAGCAGAAAAAAAAGCAGCAAAAAAAGTCCTGTGTGAACTTAACCTTAATGTTCTAATTTGGTAGATTGGGCTTTTACGGATGAGGCAATACTAGATATGCTTTTGATTTTTTTTTTTTCTTTATTTTTCAAGGAGTTATCCGAGAATTTACTGTACTTGTTTTTGCGCATGGGATTAAGAACTTATCGGCAAGTAGTTTCCAGCTTCATTTGATCTCACATCAGCAGAGCTGCTACTTCTTTCCCTCAGCTCTGTCAACTGCCTATGTCATGTTGATTGACAAGGCAGCTCCCCGCAGTTATGCAGCAGAGAGTCCGAGTCAGCTGTCAATAAGTATTACGGTACATCGGCACTGATGCCCCATGAACAGAGCAGAGTGAAACAGAAGAGGCTGCTCTGTTGATGTGATGCCACTGTTGATGTAATAGTTATTGACAGCTGGCTCCCTGCTGTATAACTGCAGGGAGGCAGCTGTCATTCAGTATGACGTTGGTATTAACGTCCTGTCGATGGAACAGCTTGGAAAAGGAAAAGCTGCTCTGTTGATGTGAGTTCAAATGAATCTGGAGAATTGACACCTGAGCTGGGATATATCATCAAAGGACAGAAGAGGCAGGTAGTTAGCAACTATCTGCTGGTAAATTCTTATGCCCTCGTCACACACAGCGAGATCGCTGCTGAGTCACAAGTTTTGTGATGCAACAGCGATCTCGCTGTGTGTGACAGGTATCAGCGACCGCCCCCCCCCCGCCGAGTATCGCTGATCATTTAGTAATGTCCAGGACATTTTTTTGATCGTTGGTCTCCTGCTGGCCAGCGCGCATCGCTGCGTGTGGCAGCGGGAGAGCACCGATCAGCGAGCTCCCAGCGCTGTAAGCAGACGCTGGGAGCTGGTATCCAATGTAAACAGCGGGTTTCTAAGCGCCGCGCGGATTCTGCTGCGGATTTTGTTAAATCTGCAGGTAAAATGACCTGCGTTTTACCGGCGAATTTAGTGCAGATTTCCTGCAGTTTTTGGGGCGGATTTCCCCTTCGTTTTTTTACACCTGCGGATTCCTATAATGGAAGAGGTGTAAAAGCGCAGTGGAATCCGCACAAAGAATTGACATGCTGCGGATTCAAAACCGCAGCAAATCTGCGTGGAAAAATCCGCAGCATGTGCACATCGTTTTTTATTTTAGACTGAAAATAATGGTACTGTGCACCGCAGGAGAATCTGCTGTGGATCCGCAGGGCGAAATCCGCAACATGTGCACATACCCTTATACATTCTGTGAGGCGTCAAGTTTCCCCCACGGCATAGGGGGAATCTCAAGCCATGTCCTCTGCTGTCTCCCATTCCTCTGCGGCCGCAGAGATTCTTGCTCAGCAGAGACGTCGGTCCCAGCATCTTGCCCAGGCTTATGCTAGGCATCTTGTTGCTCCTTCAGGCTCTGCTATAACACCATGCTTGAGTAAGCAGCAAGCAGACACTTCTGGGCCTAAGTCCTGTCTTTTGCTTACTGAGCATGCCCGTGGCACAACCTCTCATTGGAGGTCCGAGGTCACATGCGCAGGTCCCATTCCTGCTCGGATTGGTCCACTAGGAAGGTCCCGGAAGGACGTCTGTTATGAATTAGTCACCGAGGAGGAAAAAACAAAAAGCAAGCTAAGCCCAGAAAACCGGAGAGGTTGGTAACTAGCGGATGGCAGACCCCTGATCCTATCCACAACAACTAGCAGTAGCCGTGGAGCGTGCCTACTGTAGTCCTAGACGCCTCGTCACGGCCAGAGAACTAAGTAAGCCTAAAGAAAGAAAAGGAAAATCTAAACTGCCCCAGAGCATACCCCAAAGCAATAGACAGCCCCCAACATGTATTGTCGGTGAAACAAGATGAAAACACAGACACAGGTAGAAAGATAGGCTGAGCAAACGATGGGGTCCTCGCTAACTAGAAAGGACAGGAAAGAAAAGCTGCTGTCTGCAATCACGCAAAAAACCCTGCCAAAAAATGTCCAACACGTCTGATAGAAAAAGGCCCTGAAATCGCTAGACTTCAAATCACTATATCAGCACTCAGGTATATTCTGAAGACAGAGCAAAAGAGATCAACTGATCAGAGACAAAATGGGAATTCAGCCCAGTCCCAGCCAGGGCTGGCTGAACACAAAAACTAGGTAAACCAGACAAAAACTCATATGAACAATAGCAGAGAAAACTTAGCTTTAGGAAGGCAGGAACCAAACTGGAAACCAGGAGCCACAGTCAGGAAAAATCACCAGCAAGAAACTAGGGAGTCGGCTGCCTTAAATCCAATCACAAACTCCTGATGTCCAATCGCAGTCCTCTTCTTCAGGTGGCCGGTCTCTGCCATTTAGATCAGCTTCATTACCTCCCTTCACCAACAGAGGGAGTCCAGATAGAGAACTCACTACTCCTCTGTCAGCACAGCCAGCTCCATAACCCTCACCAGAAGCCAGAGGCAAACCCGAAAATGAGCTCACAACAGACGTCACTATAAAAGAGTCGCATGGCCACTCGGCCATGCACTGGTATAGACTCTAAGGCTATGTGCACACGTTGCAGGTTCAGCTGCGGGTTTTTCCGCGCGGATCCGCAGGTAAAGTGACCTGCGGTTTAGCCCTGCGGTTTCACACCTCTACTATGTTAAAGGTGTGAAACTGCTGCGGAAACCGCCCAAATAATTGACATGCTGCGGTTTGTAAACCGCAGAAAAACCGCAGCGTGAGCACAGCGGTTTTGAAAAGCCATAGGGTTACATGGTACTGTACCATGTCAGTGGAACTGCTGCGTTTCCGCAGGGCCAAAACTGCTGCGGAAACGCAGCAGAATCCGCAACGTGTGCACACAGCCTAATGGTTGTTTGTGTGTATGATGATGTATGCATGTATCTGGTGACTTATTATAACTCCCCTTCCTTGGATACGCATGTTGGTTAGGGATTCAGAGTTAGCCAGCGCCAATGAGTGGCTATGCTCATGCCATTGTGCTCCTAGTACTCTGCACACACTAGCGTCCGATGGTGTCGCCCACTGCAGGGCACTATCGCACCGCGGCAAGTGGCAGCCACGGCCTGTGTGCTTATCTGGCCCAACCCTGGGTGATTAGAGGCGTCTGCCTGAGCAGCACTGTGCACACCTGGACGCTTATCTGTAATTGTATCCCTTGCTGACGCCGTAGTCGCGGCGCCGAGCGCTGATGGTCTAGAGCAGTGTTCCCCAACTCCAGTCCTCAAGAGCCACGAACGGTTCATGTTTTCAGGATTTCATTAGTGTGGCCCAGGTGATGGAATTATTGCCTGCGCAGGATATCAGGACTCTTCAGACCTATAGATGACTACCCATTCCTGCTATTACATGTGGGGACAAATGACACAGCAAGAAAGGACCAGGAAACCATCTGCAGTGACTTTAAAACTTAGGCAAGAAAGTGAAAGAACTGGGAGCGCAGGTGGTCTTCTCTTCCATCCTCCCAGTGGATGGCCATGGAACAAAGAGGTGGAATAAGATTCTGCAGGTGAACAACTGGCTACGTCGATGGTGCCGTCAGCAAGGATTTGGATTTCTGGATCACGGAGTGAATTACCTGTACGATGGACTACTTGCTAGAGATTAGGTGCACCTTATGAAGACTGGAAAACATGTATTTGGAAGTCACCTTGCTACACTCATCAGGAGATCTTTAAACTAGAACAATGTGGGATGGGAAGCAAAAGGCCAGAAAAAGCCATGCACCTGGCAAATGCTATTGAGAACTCTGCTATTAGAAGTGGGAGGAAAGAACAAAGACAAAAAAATCTAAATAATAAAAATATTGGAGAAAGAGAAACCAATCACATACTAAAATGTTTCTATACTAATGCACAAAGCATGGGCAACAAACAAGGAGAACTGGAACTACTAACGCAGGAAAAGAAATATGTCATTGGAATCACTGAAACTTGGTGGGATGATACACATGATTGGAATACAAGGCTAGAAGGATACAACTTATTTGCAAGAAACAGACTTGATAAACGAGGAGGAGGTGTCGCATTGTATGTTAGAAACGTGTATATCTGAAGCTTCAGAGACTGGGAGTTCTGTGGAAACTATTTGGGTAAGAATACAAGGACAGAACAATGGAAAGGACACCACTGTAGGCATTTACTACAGGCCGCCTGTGCAAGCTGAAGATATGGATGAACTCTTTATGCATTAAATTGCCAAGTTCTCCAAAATATATGACAGTTGTAATGGGAGATTTCAACTATCCAGACATTTATTGGGAATCTCTCTCAGGCAAAACTAACACGTCAAGGAAATTCTTATCCTCTGTTGATGACAACTTTATCTTCCAAAAGGTAGGGGAGAAAACAAGGGGATCTCCTACCTTGGATCTAATCCTTATAAACCGGGAGGAAATGATTGAGGAGATAAAAGTGGCTGGGACCCTAGGAGGTAGCGACCATGCTATTTTAGAATTTTGGATAACTAGAGGAGGAAGACCTGTGAAGACTCAGACTTCAAGGTTAGATTTCAGAAAGACAGATTTTAAGGGATTCAGAAAGAGAATTGGAGGGATCCAATGGCTGGATATCCTTAAAGACAAAAATGTCCAGGAAGGATGGGAAATCTTGAAAAATGAAATTCTCAAAGCACAATTGTTAACAATTCCGAAAAGAGGGAAGAATAGGAAGCATTTAAAGAAACCAGTATGGATGAACAGAGCTTAAGCACATGCTGAAAAGGAAGAAATAAATGTTTATAAAATGGAAAGAGGGAGGCATATCTAAAGAAGATTGTAATGCTGTCTGCAGAACCTGCAAGGCACAAATCAGATTACTAAAGCTGACAATGAATTTGCAAGAGACATCAAAAGCAATAATAAAGGATTTTGGGGATATGTCAAAAGTAAAAGAAAAGTCAAAGATGCTATAGGATTTTTACAGGATGAAAATTATGAAATGATAAGACAGGATGTTGAGAAGGCCGAACTTTTAAATTCCTATTTTGCATCTGTTTTCTCTCAGAAAGGAAATGTAACATCAACTGTTCTTCACTGTCCTATTAAGGGAACAGAAGAATCCAGGATATCTATAAACAGAAAGATAGTGAGGAAACACTTAGCTAACCTAAATGAATTCAAGTCTCCAGGTCCAGATGAATTACACCCCAGAGTACTGAAGGAGATAGCAGAAGAAATTTTTGAACCCCTCTCCATAATCTTTGAAAATTCTGGGAGAACAGGAGACGTCCCAGAAGACTGGAGAAGAGCAAATGTTGTTCCTATCTTCAAAAAGAGGAAGAAGGTGGACCCAGGCAACTATAGGCCGGTGAGTCTGACTTCTATACCAGGAAAGATCTTTGAACAAATTATTAAACAACATGTATGTCAGTACCTGGATAAGAATGAAGTGATTAAACAGAGTCAGCATGGGTTTGTAACTAATAAGTCATGTCAGACTAACTTAATTTCCTTCTATGATGGAATCACTGATTGGGTGGATCAAGGAAATGCTGTAGATATAGTATATCTTGACTTCAGCAAAGCATTTGAGAAAGTATCTCACACAATCCTGATTGAAAAAATGACTAAGTATGGGATGGATAAGGCAACTGTTAGGTGGATTCATAACTGGCTTAGTGATCGGACCCAAAGAGTGGTCGTAAATGGCTGCACATCCAGTTGGAAGAATGTCTCAAGTGGGGTACCACAGGGCTCTGTCCTGGGCCCTGTATTGTTCAACATCTTTATCAATGATTTAGATGAAGGAATTGAGGGTAAGCTGATTAAATTTGCTGATGATACAAAGCTAGGAAGGATTGCTAATACTAGAGAAGAGAGAGAGGATTCAAAAATGTATAAATAAACTGGAGCAGTGGGCAGCAACTAACAGAATGGTTTTTAACAGGAAAAAATGCGAAGTACTACATCTGGGCAATAAAAATTAAAAAAGCATATACAGAATGAGAGGAATAGGGCTAAGCAACAGCACATGTGATTTTTATACTTATGGATCAGACTGAATATAAGTCAACAGTGTGATGCAGCAGCAAAAAGGGCAAATGCAATTCTAGGATGTATTAACAGAAGCATACAGTCTAGATCACGTGAAGTCATTATTGCCCTCTACTCCTCTTTGGTCAGACCTCATCTGGAATACTATGTCCAATTTTGGGAGCCACATTTTAAAAAAGACATCAACAAACTGGCGCAAGTTCAGAAAAGAGTGACCAGAATGGTGACCGGTCTGCAAACCCTGTCTTATGAGGAAAGGTTGCATGATTTAGGAATGTTTAGCTTGCAGAAGAGAAGACTAAGAGGAGACTTAATAGCTGTCTACAAATATCTCAAGGGCTGTCACATTGTAGAAGGATCATCTTTATTCTCTTTTGCACACGGAAAGACTAGAATCAATGGGATGAAACTGAATGGGAGGAGACGCAGATTAGATATTAGAAAACTTTTTGACAGAGTGATCAATGAGTGGAACAGGCTGCCACGAGAAGTGGTGAGTTCTCCTTCAATGGAAGTCTTCAAACAGAGGCTGGACAGACATCTGTCTAGGATGATTTAGCGAATCCTGCTTTGCGCAGGGGGTTGGACCAGATGGCCCAGGAGGTTCCTTAAAACTCTGATTCTAGGTACTGCAATTATCACCTGGGCCATCGGCCAGGAAAACATGAACCGTTGGTGGCTCTTGAGGACTGGAGTTGGGTAAACACTGGTATAGAGGACCTCTATCCCTTGTCTCTGGGGCAGAGTCCTGTGGCCATTTAGCAGCGCTCCCACTGCCGGGGCCTGTGAAGTTAACAGGTTCCGGCGTTTTGTTTCTTCGGCTCTGTGAGGTAACAGAGTTCATCCCTGTACACATCGGGTCAGTGGCTAACCCGCCTGTGTTCAGTTAGTGCTCCACCATTACTGAGCAGCAGTTTTCCATCTCTGCATGGTGGACCCTGGGTTGTGATCGCACTTCCTTATATTTTATATTTAGTGCGGTCCGCAAGCCTAACATTATACTAGCGCCAGGGTCTGGCTAATAGCAGACGAGCAGCGACTCCACAGGTACATCCAGCAGCTGGAGGGCAGGTTGGCGGCTCTCGAGTTCTCAACCTCAGCTGTGGATCTTACCGCGGTCTCTGTTCAGGCAACCACGGAGGCTGTGTCCCGTGTGTCCACTGCCATCCCTGTCCCGACTTTGTCGCGCCTGAGAAGTTCTCGGGCGATAGTGCTTCTTGCAGGCGGTTTCTTGAGCCAGTGCTCTATATAGCTGGAGCTGCTGGCTGCACGATTCCCCTCTGAGCGGGCTAAGGTGGGATTTATTATTTCCCTCTTGTCGGGCAGGGCTTTGTAGTGGGCCACACCGCTGTGGGAGTGTGGTGATCATGTTGTGCAGAGTGCCTCGCAGTTCTTGGGCACTCTGAAGCAGGTCTTCCTGGAGCCACGAGTCACCCATGACACCGCGCTCCAGCTGCTGGCATTGTCACAGGGCTCATCCATGGTCCGTCACTTCGCCATCCAGTTCCGGACACGCCTCTGAGTTGGAGTGGCCAGATAAGGTCATTATTCCGGCTTTCTGTAGAGGTTTGGCTGACCATGTGAAGGACGCCCTGGCCACCAGGGAGATTCCTGCCACACTGGAGGAGCTTATCACAGTCTCCACCCGTATAGATCTTTGCTTTGCCAAGTGAAAGTTGGAGCGGTTCCAGTGTAGGCAGAGGTTTAGGTTGGCACCCAGTTTTGGTAAAACTCTGGAATCTCCCGGTCGGGCGTCCGAGCGTCAGGGGGCTTCCCGTGCGAGATCCAGGCCCCGGTCCGCTCGAGCTCCTGTGATCTGTCGTGTTTGCCGGCAGTCTGGTCACCTTGCCAACCGGTGCCTACAGCAGCCAGGAAAACACTCGCGTCTAGTGTGGCAGTAGGAGGCTTCTCACTAGAATCAGCGTCGTTTTCCTCCAAGTTGTCCTTTAATGGGACACTTGAGTTTGGTTCTTCCACTCTGGCGGTGGAAGTTTGCGTGGATTCTGGAGCGGAGGGCAATTTTATGTCGTCTGCCTTCGCTCAACAGCACGCCATACCCCTGGTTATATCTAAGCCAGTCACCGTCACGAGTGGTGAACGGCGCAGGCGCAACTCTGCCCTCACAGATTACCCACCAGACGGCCTCATTGTTACTCTCGGTGTCTCCATCTCATCAGGAGACGATATCCTTCCTCGTCCTTCTAGGGGTCTCCTGGTTGTGGTATCATTCTCCCTATATTGAGTGGTCCTCGAGGAAAATTCTTGGTTGGAGTAAATCATGTGAGATTAGATGTCTGAGGGAGTGTGTCCAGGTTGCCTCCACCGAGGTCCCCTCAGATCTTTCCTTGCTCCCCAAACACTATCGACTGCACGCAGACGTGTTCTCGAAAAAGGCGGCGGAAACCCTTCCACCGCATTGCCCCTATGACTGTCCTATTGACCTCTTGCCTGGTGCTGAGCCTCCCCGAGGTCAAGTCTACCCCTTATCTCTCCTGGAGACAAAGGCCATGACTCAACACATCAGGGAGAATCTGGCAAGAGGATTCATTAGGAAGTCAGTATCACCAGCAAGGGTGGGATACTTCTTCGACGAGAAGAAGAATGGAGAACTGCGTCCCTGCATCGATTACAGGGGTCTTAACGCCATCACCGTTAAAAACAAGTATCCTCTGCCCCCTGATATCGGAACTGCTCGATAGATTATTGGGCGCGAGAGTTTTCACCAAATTAGATCTGCGGGGGCCTATAACCTGATACGCATCCGTGAGGGGGACGAATGGAAGACGGCATTTAACACCAGGAATGGTCATTATGAGTATCTGGTCATGCCCTTTGGTCTTTGTAATGCGCCAGCCATTTTCCAGGACTTTGTCAGTGATATCTTATGGGATATGCTTTCCACCTTGATGGCTGTCTATCTGAATGACATCCTCATCTCTCCAGATATGGACCCCCCCACCGGAGCGAGGTCGGCAAAGTCTTCACCCGCTTACGAGCTAACTCCCTGTATGCCAAGTTGGAGAAGTGCCTGTTTGAGCTGGAGTCTTTGCCTTTCCTTGGCTATATCATCTCTGCTCAGGGTTTGGCTATGGATCCTGCCAAATTGCAGGCGGTAATGGACTGGCAAGAACCCCATTCCCTTAAAGCAGTGCAGCGCTTTTTGGGGTTCGTAAACTACTATCGACAGTTCATTCCCCACTTCTCCACCTTGGTGGCTCCCTTGGTCACCCTCACCAAGAAGGGTGCCAATCCCAAGGTGTGGTCGGAACAGGTCTCCAAGGCCTTCGCCTTCATCAAAATTCATTTTGCCAGCGCTCCCATTCTGCATCGCTCCGTTGTAGACAAACCCTTTATGTTGGAGGTGGATGCTTCTTCCGTCGGTGCTGGAGCGGTCCTCTTCCAGAAAGGCGTTCAAGGTCGAAAGCAACCCTGCTTTTTCAGCAGGCAGCACGGTCATTTGGTTTTCACCGACCATTTCTCTAAGATGGTGCACATGGTACCTCTCTCCCGGTTACCTTCTGCGCGGGGCCTGGCAGTGTTGTCCATTAAGCACGTTTTCCGCCTGCATGGCATGTCGGACAAGATTGTCAGTGACCGGGGTCCTCAGTTTGCGTCCCGATTTTGGAGAGAGCTTTGTTCCCTGCTCAGCATTGAGCTGAATCTCTCCTCGGCCTATCATCCCGAGACGAACGGGTTGGTAGAGAGAGCCAACCAGACCCTGATCACATATCTTCGACATTTTGTCTCGGCCAGGCAGGACGACTGGGCATCCTTGCTGCCGTGGGCAGAGTTCGCTTTGAACAATGTTGTGGCCGACTCCACCGGTCAGACCCCATTCCTCCTAAATTACGGCCAGCATCCGCGCGTCCCTGTGCCCATGCCCGTGTCATCCACCGACTCCAGGGTGGCAGACTGGGTGGTGGAGGCACGCGACATTTGGGATCGCACCCAGGATGCTATCCGGGCTTCCAAGGAGAGAATGAGGACCTCCGCTGATGCACACCGGCGCCCTGCTCCGACTTTTGCCCCTGGCGACTTGGTGTGGCTCTCCTCCCAAAACATCAGGCTGCTGGTAGAGTCCGCTAATTTCGCACCACGCTACATTGGCTCCTTCAAGGTTCTCGAGCAGATCAGCTCTGTGGTCTACCGTCTGGCCCTTCCTCCACACTCGGCTATCTCTGATACATTCCACGTGTCCCTCCTTAAGCCTGTTCACTTGTCCCGGTTCTCCGAGTCTTCTGCCGGGACATCAGACTTGTCTTCTGATGAGTTTGAGGTCAATGCCATCGTGGGATGCAAGGTGATGCGGGGCAAAAAGTTTTATTTGGTGGATTGGAAGGGTCATGGTCCAGAGGCTCGGATCTGGGAGCCAGTGGAGAACATCCACCCTCCGCTCCTCATTGCGGTGTTTGAGCGTAGCGAGGCTCAGAGGGGAGGGGGGGTAATGTTAGGCGTCGGGTTCCTGCCATTGCACAGCAGGAATCCAGAGCCTTGCACCTAGCGGTCTCCCATTCTTCGGCCGCAGTGGAGCCTGCTCAGCAGATTCGTCGGTCCCGGCGCTCTGCCCAGGCCAACTCCGTGGGTTTGCTTGCTGCTGCCACCTCTGGCACAGCTATGACAATGCATGCTTCTCAGCAGCGAGATTCTCCAGGGACTAAGTCCTCATGTCGGGCCACTGAGCATGCCCATTGAGTGATCTCCCATTGGAGATCGAGGGTCACGTGCTCAGGTCCTCGTTCGGATTGGCCCCTCCGAGGAGCCAGGAAGGTCCCTGACGCCCGTGGCTATAAAAGGTTCGCATGGCCGCTCGGCCATGTGCTAGTATAGACTGTATTTACAAACTATGTGGAGTTAATGATGTATGTACGTATGAATGTCTCTGGTGAATGACTCATTAAGAACCCCTACCCTTGGTACGCTTGTGTTGTGCACCCTAGCCTGTTAGCGCCCAGGCTTAGGCGTAGGTAGGTCTGAGGTTGAGTCAGGCATCTGGCCTCACCAGGGACTCGGCATGCCTCAGTGCACGTGCTCCACAGCCAGCGTCTATAGAGGCGCTCCCGGCAGCGACGCTGCGCGTTCAGTGGGCCTAGAAGGACTCTAACCCCGTGTCCTTGGGGTAGAGTTCTGTGGCCGTACACTGTGCGCTCTTTTGGCCGAGCTCTGTGAGTTAACAGGCTCCGGCATCTACTTTCAGCGGTGGTGCAGCTCTGTGCAGTAACAGAGTTCGCCCTGTTCACATTGGGTGACGTAACCCACGTGTGACTGGTTTCACACCACTTAATTCTTCCGCCATTACTTAGCAGCAGTGTACCACCTCTGCACGGTGGACCCCGGGCTGCGAACGCACCTACTATTATTTTATAATTTGGTGCGTTCCGCCAGCCCTAACAGAAGGGGAGTCATCTCTAAATTCAATCCGCTGCTGCTGGAGAGTCTAGAAAAATATAAAATAGACAATATTTAATACCTAAAAATTACACCAGACAAAATAAGGAAAACAACAACTGAATCAAAGAAATAGATACCACAAATCAATTTTATAGAGTAAGCTGTAATTTATATTACACATTTAATCCAAAAGGTTTCAATGTGTTCAGTTTTTTGATCCACTCTAGTTCTCATCATTAATAATTTAATTCGGTCACCCCCTCTTCTCAAGGGAGGGATCTGATCTATAATCATAAAGGATAAGTCTCTCTCTGTATACTTAAGATCAAAAAAATGTTTTGCAACTGGTAAATCTTGCCTCTTTTTCCTAATACTATGTCTATGTTGGTTCATCCTAACCTTTAACTCATATGTAGTTTCCCCTACATAATATAAATTGCATGGGCATCTCAAAAGATATGACAAACTCGGAAGAACAAATTAAAAACCGATTAATTTTAATTGTACTATGATTATGTGGATGCTGAAAAGAGCTGCCTTTAGTCATATAAGTACAATTTACACAATTCAAACAGGGAAATGACCCCAACCTCGATTTGCCTGTCAATGTAGTCTGAAGATCCTTCATAGGGCCTGTATCAGAATGGACCAGAATATCTTTGAAATTCCTGGCGCACTTATAAGAGATCAATGGAGGGGATTCAAATTCTTTAACCTTAGGGTGGCACCTGCCTAGCATCTGCCAATGTTTTTTAACAATTGCCACAATGTGTTTACTTTCATCACAAAATGTGGTGATAAAGGGATCCTATGTTTTTGTTTTTGTACACTATCCCTCCTCCCACAACTTTTCTGTACTAAAAGATTATTACGTGTCAATCCTTTAACTTTACATTTAAAACCCTCCAATAACTTCGCAGGATATTTCCTGTGTTAGGAATCTGGGTCATTCTATGCATATGCAGCAACCCAGATTCTCACATTTGTCTCCTGAGGCTAAGTCCTTTTTCCCTGCGTCTGAGCATGCTCACGGGACTAGCTCTCATTGGAGTTCAGGAGTCAGGTGCTCAGGTCCTGCTCCTGATTTGATTGGTTATGCTCGGGCCTCTGGAGGTTTCCGGCAGGTCCCGTACGCTATAAAAAGTGCGCATGGCCGCTATGCCATGCGCTAGTATTTTCCATACTTGCTGCTGTGTGTTTGGTGACGGATGCTTGGACTGGTGAATGACTTATTAAGAAACCCCTTCCCTCTGATAATACGAATGTGTGAGTGATTGGGACACAGGCAGTGTGCGCGCTAGCGCCAGCGCGCTCAAGCTCCGCCAGTTGCAGCAGCCAGTGTCCTTCGCGCCTGCTATATCGCACTTGCAGCCCGCTTTTGGCGTTCGCAGTTGCGACGCCGTGCACACGCCTACTTACGGTAAGTCCATTCGGGTGTAGTGCTGTTCTTAACTACTCCGGCTTTGGCTACCGCACGTGTGCCGCTGAGTGTCTGTGAGGCTAATACAGACTCAGCATTTTTTGCATTTGTGTTTTGGGTACAGCTCTGTGAGTTTTAACAGAGTTTGCTTTTGTGCACCAGGTTCAGTTCTTCCTGTGCACATTATCGTATTGGTGCTCTGCAGCGGTTATTACACCTGCCGCACGGTGGACTCCGGGCGGCGAACACGTTTGTTTATATTTTTTTAAGCGTGTTCCGCTGCCGTAACATCCTGTCTCTGAATTTAGTAATCATTGTATCCAGGGCTTTCTCCAATAACATCAGGTTCACTTACAATACGTCTGACACGTAACAACTGACTAAATGGAAGAGATTCAGTCATCTTCCTTGGATGATGGCTATCAAAACAATGTAAATTGTTCTTATCAGTCGATTTTACAAAAATTTCAGTCTCCAATCTATTCTCTTTACATTTAATTAATATGTCCAAAAATTGGATCTGTGTTTCAGAATATAAAAGAGTGAAACCAATATCCTCATTCATAGTATTAAGAAACCCATGAAAAGTCTCCAATTCAGCAATAGTGCCAGTCCAAAGGAGGAGGACATCATCAATGTATCTCCACCACCCGAGCACATGCTCAAAGTGGTGGGACACATAGACCACATCCTCCTCCAATGTTGCCATAACCAAGTTGGCATAAGCCGGCGCCATGTTGGCACCCATGGCTGTCCCTCTCATTTGAACAAAAAAAAAAATCGTCCCCAAAAATAATTATTGTGCAATACCAACTCCAACAATTTAACCCCTTAATGACAGCCAATACGTCTTTTAACTGACCTGAGATATAAGAGAATATCATCCCCATGCAGGTAACAATCCAGCAGCTGTCGGCTGTACACTATAGCTGACAACTTGCTGTATCATAAACGATCAGTGTTGTCACCATCCGTATCTGTTTGTTGCATCTGTCAAAGTGACTACATCAAATAAATGGTTAATAGATTGTGGGGGCTTGCACTTTAATCTAATTGACACACCGAGATCATGATTGTGTGGTCCTGATGTTTGCCATAGCAGTTCATGGCCAAATAGCGGCCTTAAGGTACTGTCACACTTAGCGATGCACCAGCTATTCCGACAATGATATGGATCGCTGGTGCATCGCTAAGTGGTCGCTAGTGAGCTGCCACACAGGCAGATCTCACCAGCTACATAGCAGCGGTCGGGGGTCGCTACTTACCTGTCAGACGAGGCAATCCTGGCGTCCTCCCGCCCGCGTCCACGCGTCGCTCGTCTCCACAGCAGGAAGCCCAGCAGGAAGCTGATGACGAGAAACGGCCCAGGTTGTTCTCGCGTGGTCAGCGATAACCAGCGGGGGAGCCGGTCGGAGGTATCACACATAGCGATATTGCTAGCGATATCGCTGCTGCGTCACAAAACCAGTGACGTTATAGCGATATTGCTAGCGATATCGCTTAGTCCTGTTTCATACCTCCGTCATCGGCGGTCAGTTGAAATCCGCCAAAGGTTGAAACCAGCTGATCCGTGACGGACGGATGTCAGCGGAGCACGTAGGATGAAGGATCCGTGGGAGAAGCGATGCGGCGAAATTTAAAGCGACCGCGGCGGTCGCGATATGCATGTAGATAGCGGGAGCTGGAGTAGCGTGATCGCGTGAGGTGGAGCGCGATCGGGAGAGGGACATCGAGTGAGGTGGAGGGCGATTGGGAGAGGGACATCGCGGGAGGGATGGGTGAGTTGGATCGCGGGAGGAGAGAGAGATTCTAGCGGCTCCCGGAGCGGCATTTATGGGTTAATGCTGAAATTAGCGGACAGTCAAAGCAAAAAAAATTGCATGGTCCGTTTCATCTGCCCGGGAGCCGCTAAAATCTTGGCAGATCCATACAAAAACGGGTGGGACGGACGACCGTCAGTCAAGATCCGCCAATAATGTAAGTCTATGGGGGGAAAAAACGGATCCGCCCCTTTTTTGTCGGATCCGTTTTTTAAAAAAATTGGCGGATTTTGACCGACGGGTAAATACGGAAGTGTGAGACAGGCCTTAGTGTGACTGGGCCTTTAGAGTCTCCCGGCTGTAGCGGTCAGTTCAGAAGTTAGTGACATTTAGGTGGTAAACAAACACTTTTTCATTCCTGCTATACCACTTTGCATTAATTCCTGAATATCACCCGAAGGGTTAATAAACTACCTGACAGAAGTTTTCAATATGTCAGGGGGTGCTGTTTTTAAAAAGGTATCACGTTTGGGGTTTTCCAATATATAGGACCCCCAAAGTCACTTCAAACCTGGCTAGGTCCGTAAAAAAAGAAATTTTGTATATTTCCTTGAAAAATTACTGCTACATTTTTAAACGTTCTAAAATGCGATGGGCGGGGCTTATTCACCTGCTCCCCCCTCCCTGTCTTGCTCTATGCATTTCTTCTTGTGTAGAGCAAGACAGGGAGGGGGGAGCAGTTGAATAAGCCCCGCCCAGCCGACCGGACCGTGGCAGTTTACATACATGTGAACCGAAATAAAAAAGGTATTTATGCATGAAAGGTGCGGGGTCAGGGGGAAGCAAAAGTACTAAGAGAATCCTTATGTGACACACAATTGAATGATATTATTATATGATATCTCAAAAAAGGGGTGACAGATTCGTTTTAAAAATGGTGCTGATGTAAGGCAGACATGTGGGAAATGTTATTTTTTAATGTTTTTCTGTGGTATGACTATCTGGATTAAAGCGA
The DNA here is from genome assembly GCF_039654945.1 of Dendrobates tinctorius. NCBI lineage: Eukaryota > Metazoa > Chordata > Amphibia > Anura > Dendrobatidae > Dendrobates > Dendrobates tinctorius. Next base: position 19,923,084 of record NW_027361739.1, on the reverse strand, counting down.
TAATCATTCAAAGTTTGAAAATCGCAATTTGTTTTTACATTTTTGTCAAGTTTCTGATATTATAAATGAACATGTCAACCTAAATTTACCATTTTCATAAATTATAATGTGCCACGAAAAAACAATCACAAAATAATTGGGATTTGTTGAAGCGTTCCAGAGTTATCACCACATAAGGGTATGTGCACACGGTGCGGATTCTACTGCGGTTCCGCAGCGTTTCTGCCGCTGCGGGTCCGCAGCACAATCTACTGCGTTGTACAGTACCTTTTTTTCCTATGGAAATTAAAAAATGCTGTGCACATGCTGCAGATTTTTCTGCGCTGTTTTGCTCCGGTTTAGGCTACGTGCACTCGCTGCGGAATGGGGTGTGGATTTGGCCGCGCGGATTTTGTAAAATCCGCAGGTAAATCCGCAGGTCAAAAGACCTGCGATTTATCTTTGGATTATCCTGCGGTTTGGCCCTGCGGTTTCACCATCTCCACAGTGGTGGAGATAGGAATCCGCATAAAGAATTGACATGTCAATTCTTTCTGCGATTTCAAAACCGCGCGGAAAAATCCGCACCGTCTGCACTGCGTTTTTTTATTCCCATAGGAAATAATGGTACTGTACACCGCAGCAGAATCCGCAGTGTGTGCACACACCCTTACAATCCGCAGCATGTCAATTGTTTGGTGCAGAAAGGCTGCAGTTTTAGAACTCATCCATTATGAGGTGTAAAACCGCAGGGCTAAACCGCAGATAAACCGCAGGACTTTAGTCCTGCGGATTTACCTGTGGTTTTCTCTCCAAAATCCGCACACCCAAAAAACTACGTGTGCACATACCCTAAAGTGACATTGGTCAGAATTTTAAAAATTGGCCCCGTCACTAATGTCTCTTTCACACTTCAGTTTTTGTGTCAGTTAAAATCCGCCAAAAAGGCGGAAAAGCGGATCCGTTCGTAACTGATGTGAACGGATGCCACAGGATCCGTTTTTTGACGGATCCGCCGAATAAAGAATTTTAAAGGAACCGCTGCGAGAGAGAGAGAGTTTTTTTCGTCCGCCAGAAAAGATTTCAGGGTTAAATTTCCGGCTGACTTCCTTTCTCCGGGCATGCGCACTATAAAATGCGGATCCTACAACAAAAGAAACGTTGCAGGGTCCGTCCAGGCATGCTGGCGGACGCCAAAAAATTGGCGGATCCGCAAAAAAACGGATCCAACGGATGGCCATCCGTCAAGATCCGCCGGTAATGCAACTCAATGGGGAAAAAAACAGATCCGCCAAAAAAATGGCGGATCCGTTTTTTCAAAAACTGGCGGATTTTGACTGATGGTCAAAAACGGAAGTGTGAAAGAGGCCTAAGGGGTTAATCAGGAAAACCCTTTGATGAGAAGTAAACTCAGTTTTAGATAAAAATCTATCAACACACCTGAGACCCAGATCATGGCTAATTGACATATATTATATCACATCAAAGGATGCAATGACCCCTTTCTCTTTTAGATGTATATCCTGTAATTTATATAAAATATCGGTAGTATCCAATATAAAAGATTTTGTTTTCTGACATAATGAACTTAATATTTTATCAAGAAAGATCCCAATATGGTTAAAAATGGAACCTCTGCCTGACACAATTGGACGGCCAGCAGGATTAATCAGGGACTTGTGTATCTTAGGCAAAATGTATATAATTGGTGTAATCGGGTTATTCACCAATAAAAATTTATAGATATCCTCATCAATTACTTTTTCAAGAAGTGCTTCATTCAAAATTTTTTTCAATGACTCTGGGATTTTGAACTTGGATTGTTGTCCATTTTTTTTATACACTTCCACATCAGACAATCACCTCCTAATTTCAGCCAGATAGTTTTTGGTATCCATGACAACGACAGCACCACCCTTGTCTGCTGACTTAACGGTGATGCTGTCGTCGCCTGCCAATCCAAACAAAGCCTTGTGTTCATTACTCCTAATGTTAGGATTTTTTAATCCAACCTGAACCTGATTTATTTTTGAAAGCCTCCACATCTCTATTAACTGCCAAAATTAATGCTTCAATAGCAGGCACATTATCTATTGGTATGAAATCACTTTTGTTAGACAAATCACAATCCCACAATTTAAAAGTACCCACATTTTTCTCTAATATTCTGATATCCTGTGTACAAACAACATTATCAACAACATTTTTCCTATGATCAGAAAACCAATATTTTAATTTTATTTGCCTAAAGAACCTATATAGTTCCTTTTCCAGCTTAAACCAGTTAACATGACTGCTAGGGCTATATAAAAGCCCTTTTAACAAAATATCAATTTCAACATCAGACAATGATCTAGATGAAAGGTTTACCACAAGATCTAGTCCTTTCTTTTGGTCACTGCAGGTCTTTGTGGGTTGATCCGAGTTTTCTGACGTTTTTATTTTTTGTCCACGGTGATGCTTTCTCCCTCCTCTTCTAATCCTCTGATGCATTCCTCTAGATGGGGCCTTTGTGTCTCTAGAAAAATTATTAATATTCAGAAAATCAAACAAGTATCTATTTGTGGAATTTAAGGAAAAATAATGACCTGGCTTATTAGACAATTTCCTCTATACATTTTGCTAGAATCATTTTGCCAATAGTAAATCTTCCCCATTCGATAATCCTCCATGTCTCTTATCCATTTACGTCTTTACTTCTTCTAATTCTTCCTTAACTTTATGCAACAGCCGCTGATTACTAATCACTGTCCAATAACAGGATTTATGCTGATTGTAAATATTTTCATCATGATTTTTATTTTTTGCACATTGAACTATATTTGCAATTTTCTAATGATGACACACAGTCCTTGTGATTGTATTTTAAACAGTGAATACTGTCTTATTATTGTAAATTACCATTGTAAATTGTATGCTTTAAAAGGCATTCACCTGTCACCACTTGTAATGCTTGAAAAAGGTTCACACCCATTGAACCGAAACGTTGCTGCATGGGCACATAGCCATATGGGCTATTTAAAAAGCACTATATTGAAAACTACTATGGTGTTCTGCTTTCTTTTTTGATGGACTATATATGATTGGCCGCCTCCAATCAGCGACAGGCGCAGTCTGCCCGCGAATTGGCGCTGAATTCGAACGACCCACGCTACTATCATGAGATCTGTGGCGCTAGCCGCTGATCTCCCGACTGTAGCCGCTGGTAATCTCCTGCCGCACGGAGATCAGCGGTGACGCAGCCGGGAGATGACCGGCACCGCGCTCAATGTGCGGATGGTACCCAGGGTCCAGAGACACTCCTTCAGGCCCTGGGTACCATAAACCTTTAAAAAATAGAATTAAAATAAAAAATAGTGATATACTCTCCTTCCGACAGCCCCCGGACTCTTTCCCTCCTCTCACCACGCGCCTTGCATCTTCCGGTCCCAGTAATGCTTTGCGCGAAAGACCGCTGATGATGTTGTGCCTTCGCGAGAGAGACGTCATCTCCAGTCCTTTGCGCTAAGCATTACTGGGACCGGAAGATGCCGGGAGCGTGGAGAGGTGATCGGGGGCAGTCGCAAGGTGAGAATAACGAGAGAGAGAGATTCTAGAATACCCGATGAGTTATAATCGGGCCACCATCTAGTGTGTGTATGTATGTGTGTGTATGTATATATATATATATATATATATATATATATATATATATATAGTGGTACAGTAAAGGTTGTTTTACTGGATGGGAGATACATTTCTCCCGGCAGATTAATATTTGGCCGGGTTTTTTCCTAAAGACAGGACCTGCGATGATGTCATGGTCATGTGATCAGCCCATGTGATGTCTACCTCACCGGTAGGAGGGGTTATGGGCTATGTAATGGAGGTTGATATTTGGCACATAATGAGTGTATGTCTGGAAGTTACAGGAACTTGGCTGGACTTAGCCTGAACTTGTATACAGGATCCCCGTGCTGCAGCACTATAGCAGCAAGACTCTCAACCCTGGGAATGGCACCTGGCGGATGCCGCAGGACCTGGTAGCCGATTAGTTAAGCCCGTCCCGTACAAGGGGTGAGTCTGGGACCAGTGGTTCTCCAAGCTGGAGTACATCTATGTTTTTCCCTTATTTTCTCTTAACCTGCTGTTTGCAAAGTGACATTAAACCACTGAAATTAGACTTTAAGCCTGAGTGTTGCCTCGTTACTGCAGCCCTGCCATTACCTACCAGAGGGAAATACATATATATATATATATATATATATATATATATATATATATATATATATATATATATAATATTTTAATTATACACACCACACACTAAGGACTCGTTCCCACTTGCGATGAAAAATCGGATTGAATTCGGACCAATGTTATTCTGTGATTGGGTTCATCTGCATTTTTTTGTAATTGGAAATTGTATTGCATCCCGCAATAGGAGTCTATGGTTGCAAGAAAAAAAAATCACACAGCACTAGGACCATGCATGATATGTCCATACAGCCTGTCATTCTGCAGACACTGAGCAACGCTGACGTCAGAAAGGTGAAGTGAGTTCATGGGCCGTGAGCTCGCAGGACCTGTCAGACGGCACTGTGAGCTGGAGAACTTTCTCACGCTCACGGTGCGCTCAGACAGGGAATAGGAGTTCACAGGGAGACACTGAGTAAACGCTGCTCAGTGTCTGCTGGATGACAGGCTGTATGGACACATCCTGCATCCATACAACCTGCCATCTAGATGTAGCAGAGCCTAGACCCGTCGTGGGACAAATGGATTAAAACCATCTCTGCGGAAAGGTGAGGAATTTTTTTGTTACCTCTTTTTCAGACGACAAGGTCATCAAGAGAATGGGCAAGGTCATAAGTGTTTAATTAAGAATATTAAGAGTCTGTCTCTTTCAGTTAACCCCTTTCCTACAATGGACGTAATATTCCGTCCATGTGACCCTGGACCTAATTCCCATGGACGGAATATTACGTCATAGCGATCAGCGGCCCTCACATGGTGAGCGCCGCTGATCGCGGCCGGGTGTCAGCTGATTATCACAGCTGACAACCAGCACAATGTGTCAGGGGCAGTCTCGGACCGCCCCGACACGTTAACCCCTTGCACACCGCGATCAAACACGATCGCGGTGTACCGGGGGTTAAAGGGAAGCATCGGCAGGGAGGGGGCTCCCTCCGTGCTTCCCTGAGTCCCCCACAGCAGCGCAATGTGTAGCGCTGCTGCTGGGGGCTCCATCCCTGCAGGTCCCCGGATCCAAGATGGCGACGGGGACCTTCGGGGGGCCTTGCAGGGAGCTGCCTTCCTCATGCCTGCAAAGCGCAGGCAAGGAGGAAGCCTGTGTAGTGCCTGTGACAGATCGCTGATCTGTCACAGTGATCTGTGATGTGACAGATCAGCGATCTGTCACATGAGTAAGGCTAGTTTCACATTAGCGTTTTTTTGCGCAGCGCATCGGGCGCATAAAAAACGCAAAGAAAAACGCAAAACAAACGCGCGTTTTTTTAACGTCATGCGCACGCTGATGTGTAAAAAAAACGCAGCGTTGTTTGCGTTTTACATGCGTTTTTTGCATGCGTTGGCGTTTTTTATGCGCATGCGTTTTTAAGTGTGACTTTTTTCCATTGTCTAGAGAACATTCTAGACTTGTTTAACTCAAAAACGCATGCGCAAAAAAACGCAAGCGTGCGCAAGACCATGCGCACGCATGCGTTCCCATAGGCTCCAATGTGGTGTTTTTGCGCATTCCGTGCGCAAGCGTGCGCATGCGTTTTTTTGACGAGACAGGGCGGAACCAAAAATGCAACATGTTGCGTCTGGCGCGCCTGGCGCAAAAGACAAAAAAACGCATGCGCACGAAAACGCAAGTATGCGCAAGACCATGCGCACGTCATGTTAAGTATAGGTGCGCAGTGCGCATGCGCACGGGTGCGCACGATGCGCTGCGCACAAAAGCGCTAATGTGAAACCAGCCTTATGTACCCCCTGGGACAATGTAATAAAATTTAAAAAAAGTGTAAAAATAATTTAAAAAAAATCGCTAAATAATTAAAAAAAAAAAATTCCCTAACTCATTTTTTAGAAATAAAAAGAAAACAATAAAAGTACACATATTTGGTATCGTCGCGTCCGTAACGACCCTCCCTATAAAACAGTCCCATTAGTTAACCCCTTTAGCGAACCCCTTGAAAAATAAAAAAAGAAGCAAAAAATGATTTATTATCATACCGCCGAACAAAAAGTACAATAACGCGCGATCAAAAAGACGAATATAAATATCCATGGTACCGCTGAAAACATCATCTTGTCCCGCAATAAAAGAGCCGCCATACAGCATCATCAGCAAAAAAATTAAAAAAGTTATAGCTAGCAGAATAAAGCGATGCAAAAATAATTATTTTTTATATAAAATTGTCATTGCATAAAAGCGCCAAAACATAAAAAAGACCTAAATGAGGTATCGCTGTAACCGTACTGACCCGAAGAATAAAACCGCCTTATCAATTTTACCGCACGCGGAACGGTGTAAGCGTATCCCCCAAAAGAAATTCCTGAAACGCTGGTTTTTGTTCATTCTGCGTCCCAAAAATCGGAATAAAAAGCGATCAAAAGATGTCACGTGCCCGAAAATGATACCAATAAAAACATCAACTCGTCCCGCAAAAAATAAGACCTCACATGACTCGGTGGGTCAAAATATGGAAAAATTATAGCTCTCAATGTGTGGTGATGCAAAAACTATTTTTACAATAAAAAGCGTCTTTTAGCGTGTGACAGCTGCCAAACATAAAAACCGCCATAAATAGTAAATCAAAACCCCCTTAATTAAAAGAAAATGCATTTATTTCCATTTTCCCGCTAGGGTTAGGGTTAGGGCTAGAGTTAGGGCTTAGATTAGGGTTAGGGATGTGTTGGGGTTATGGTTGGAGTTATAATTGGGGGGGTTTCCACTGTGTGGGCACATCAGGTGCTCTCCAAATGCAACATGGCGTCTGATCTCAATTCCAGCCAATTCTGCGTTGAAAATGTCAAATGGTGCTCCTACCCTTCCAAGCTCTGCCATGCACCCAAACAGTGGTTTACCCCCACATATAGGGTATCAGCCTACTCAGGACAAATTGCAGAACAACTTTTGGGGTCCAATTTCTCCTGTTACCCTTAGGAAAATATAAAAATGGGGGCAACAATATCATTTTTGTGGAAATAAAATGATTTTTTTATTTTCACGCCCGGGTGTTATAAATTTCTGTGAAGCACTTGGGGGTTCAAAGTGCTCACCACACATCTAGATAAGTTCTGTGGGGGGTCTAGTTTCCGAAATGGGGTCACTTCTGAGGGGTTTCCACTTTTTAGGTACATCAGGGGCTCTCCAAAAGCAACATGACACCCGCAGACCATTCCATCAAAGTCTGCATTCCAAAACATCACTACTTCCCTTCCGAGCCCTGACGTGTGCCCATACATAGTTTTCTCCCACACATGGGGTATCAGCGTACTCAGGACAAATTGCAAAACAACTTTTTGGGTCCAATTTCTCCTGGTACCCTTGGGAAAATAAAAAAATTGCTGACTAAAAGATCATGCTTGTGGGAAAAAATACGATTTTTTTTATTTTCACGCCCGGGCGTTATAAACTTCTGTGAAGCCCTTGAGGGTTCAAAGTGCTCACCACACATCTAGATAAGTTCCTTAGGGGGTATAGTTTCCAAAATGGTGTCATTTGTGGGGGTTTTCACTGTTTTGGTACATCACGGGTTTTCCAATCACGACATGGTGTCCGATCTCAATTCCAGCCAAAAAAGTCAAATGGCGCTGCTTCCCTTCTGAGCTCTGCCATGCGCCCAAATAGTGGTTTACCCCCCATATATGGGGTATCAGCGTACTCAGGACAAATTGCACAATAACTTTTAGGGTCCTGTTACCCTTGGGAAAATAAAAATTGGGGGTGAAAAGCAGGGCTGTGGAGTCGGTAAGCCAAACCTGCGACTCCGACTCCGACTCCTCAATTTCCCTTACACCGACTCCAACTCCGACTCCACGACTCCGACTCCCACATATATTGCTTATATTTAAGTGAAAAATGTATTGTAGTACAATGTGAACCTCAGACATTTAATCATTTTTATGATCCAATAATCAAGATATTTAGATAGAACAGAATATATATTGGTGTACTACCCGGTTTTCATTCTTTTTGGTACAGATACGATATGGATAGACAGATATGGATAAATGGATAGATAGAGCAGATTTCTAATCTGCTTTTGCTATTGAAAACATTATCTATGAGCTCAAAAACCTTTCAGGTGATGCAGTTTTTGAAAAAGATGATCAGCTTTTGCAGCTGAAAAACGTATCCTCAAAAAACACAGGAAAAACGCTGTGTGTGAATGTAGCCTTAGATCAGGAATATAACAGCCATTTATAGGACAATTCATAACTTTCCCAAACTCCTATGAAAAAATATTCAGCACATCCTGCATTGAATTACTGTACCCAATTTATTATATATTTTAGGAGTCGGAGTCGGTCCATTTTATACCGACTCCGACTCCACCAAAATGAGCACCAACTCCGACTCCGACTCCACAGCCCTGGTGAAAAGATAATTTTTGTGAAAAAAATATGATTTTTTTAATTGTACCACTGTACGTTATAAACTTCTGTGAAGCCCTTGTGGGTTCAAAGTTCTCACCACATATCTAGATAAGTTCCTTGGGGGGGTCTAGGTTTCCAAAATGGGGTCACTTGTGGGGGGTTTCCACTGTTTAGGTACATCAGGGGCTCTCCAAACGTGACATGGCGTCCAATCTGAATTCCAGCCAATTTTGCATTGAAAAAGTCAAACGGCGCTCCTTCCCTTCCCCCCCACATATCAGGTAACAGCGTACTCAGGACAAACTGCACAATAACTTTTGCAGTCCAATTTCTCCTGTTACCCTTGGTAAAATAAAAAAAAATTGAACCTGAAGTATTTTTTTTTGTGAAAAAAGTTAAATGTTCATTTTTTTTTTTTAAATATTCAAAAAAATTCCTGTGACGCACCTGAAGGGTTAATAAACTTCTTGAATGTGGTTTTGAGCACCTTAAGGAGTGCAGTTTTTAGAATGGTGCCACTTTTGGGTATTTTCTATCATATAGACCCCTCAAAGTGGCTTCAAATGTGATGTGGTCCGTAAAAATAAAATGGTGTTGCAAAAATGAGAAATCGCTGGTCAACTTTGAACCCTTATAACTTCCTAACGAAAAAAATTTTGGTTCCAAAATTGTGCTTATGTTAAGTAAACATGTGGGAAATATTATTTATTAAGTTTTTTTGTGTGCTGTATCTCTGTGATTTAAGGGCATAAAAATTCAAAGTTGGAAAATTGCGAAATTTTAAAAATTTTCGCCAAATTTCGTTTTTTTTCACAAACGCAAGTTATTTGAATGAAATTTTACCACTAACATGAAGTACAATATGTCACGAGAAAACAATGTCAGAATCACCGGGATCCATGGAAGCGTTTCAGAGTTATTAACTCCCGGGCCAATTTTTACAATTCTGACCACTGTCCCTTTATGAGGTAACGTGCAAACCACCCTTGGTAGTAAAGGGGTTAAAGTACCCTACTTGCTTTTTCTGTGCATGAGGATCTCGTACCGTCTGAGCAATTATATTCCCCAAGTTACTGGCTTTTTAAAAATTAATCTAGGATGATTGGATTTGTCCCCAATGATTTTATCATCTTTTGAAGTGTCAGTGTTTTTTTAGCAACTTTTTTTTTAAATATGTACGTTTGAGTTGTATTGTGTAATAATGGGGATGGTGACAATATCTTTGTCTTGTTGTTTGATCTATCTTTTTAGTGTTATAGAGAAGCTCCCATCTGGGGATCTGTTTCACACAAATTCTGGCCTCTAGAAGAAGCCTCTGATTATAGCCTTTATTTAAAAATTTGGTTGTAAGCGTATGGGCTTTCATATTATATTATTTATTTTGGGCTAAAAATGCATAGATTCGCCAGAAATGCGTTAAACGGCCGTAGTCCTTGAGGTCTTCTTTTCTCATGAAAGGCTCCCCTGACACCTGCACCTCCACATGTAATTATGTTGTCTTTGTAGTGGATTAAATCACAAGAATTCGGTGTGTGCTGCAATTCTTTACTTCTTTGTTATTCACCTTCAAAATTTGCTGCTCCAGTGAAGCCATCAGCTCCAGCAGCAGCCAGAACATAACGGGACTGTGCCTCTGAGGGCTCATACTCTTCTGCATTTAGAAAATGGGTCCAATGTTGGTCTCAAAGACGGATTAGTGTCATGCAATTACAATGTGAATTTTCTCAACTAGCATCTGTATGACATCCATATGACAAGCGTATGCAATCCGTACCATCAGCTTTTACATGCAGGAATTGTCATTTCAAGCTGGTTTATTAACTAATAAAACAATCTTGGATATAGATAGATACATAGATGTAATTGAGATATATAATCCATGCAGTGCCGCTTACTGTACATAAATTTATCTCATGATCAAATACGTACATTTTTATTAACCAGATGAGGGAAAGCTGACAGCTGGGGGCTGATATTTATAGCCTGGTAAGGGGGTAATAAACATAGAGCTTCTCAGGCTATTAATAGCACACAGCTGTCTACTTAGCTTATACTGGTTAATAAAATTTATGACCCCCCAAAAATGGAGTGGGGTCCCGCCTATATTTAACCCCTTCCCGATCAATGACGCCACATAGGCGTCATGAAAACCTGTGCCATTATGACCAGTGACTCCTGTGTGGCGTCATGACTTTAAAGCCCCCCCTGCGGGTCGGGTGACCGGGGTCACTGAAAGGTCACCCGACCCGCAGATACAGGGGGCTTTGTACTTCACCACAGGGCTACTATCACTCTGATTGGCTGTTAAAAGTGAAAATCAGAGCGATAGTAATATTTCATCAATGAAAATTGATGCAATATTACAATCCAGCCATGGCCGATGCTGCAGTAGCATCGAGCATGGCTGGAGACCGTAATCTGACCCCCCACACACACACCGGCTGGCGGGGGCGATCGGCCCCGCCACTAAATGACAGCGGCGATGTGCCGCCGCTGTCATCATCTGCTCCACCCTGCCTTCCTTCTGATCCTCCCCGCAGTACGATCACCCCCCCTCCCACCCCCGGTGCCTCCCAAGTGCCGCTGTCGCTCCCGGTGTCCCGCGGTCCCGGATCATGGGCACCGCCATCTTGGAAAATGGCCAACTGCAGATTCGATTCATTCATTTTGATCACTCTCACAGCGATCAAAATGAAATAAAAAGTAAATAAACCCCCCCTCTATCACCCCCATAGGTAGGCGCATATAATAAAATAAAGAAAATATTTTTATTTTTCCATTAGGGTTAGGGCTAGGGTTAGGTGTTGGGAATTCGCTTTATGGCCTCCCTCTGGTTATTGCTTAAGGTAGTGGAGCTGGTCAAATTGACAGAGGGGTTGCGAGTTCTCTTTCTGGGCTCTCTCTGGTGGTTACTGGAAGTAATGGAGCTGATCTGATTAACAGGGGATTGCCACCTGATAATGAGGGCGACGATTGGAGATCTGGGGTTTCAGATTGGGATATAAGACAGCCGACTCCCTCTATCCCTGCTGGTGATTTTCTTCCTGCCTCCTGAGGTATTAATTTCCAGCTCAGTCCCTCCATGTTCAGCTAAGTGTTCATTTGCTATTCTGTTTACATTTGATCTGGTTTTGTCTATCTCAGTTTTGTGTGGTCAGCCAGCTCCGGCTGGGGCTGTTCTGAATCACCATCCATATGTTACTGCTTGTGCCAGTTTGTTTTTGTCCCTTATTAGATTGGCCTCTTTTTGCTCTGCTTTCAGAATATACTAGAGTGCTAATTTAGTGGGCGAAGTCGTGCGACTTCAGTATTTTTTGCATCAGACGTGTTGGACTTTTTTGCAGGTTTTTTTGCGTGACTGCAGACAGTGTCTTTCCTTTCCTATCCTGTCTAGTCAGTGTGGGCCCCATCAGTTTCTCAGTCTATTTTCCTGCCTGCCTTTCTGTTTTCATCTTGTCTCACCGACAATATATGTTTGGGGGCTATCTATTTCTTTGGGGTCTGCTCTGGGGCAGTTTAGATTTCCCCTTTCTTGCTTTAGGCTTAGTAAGCTCTCCGGCTGTGCCGAGGCGTCTAGGATCATCGTAGGCACGCTCCACGACTATCGCTAGTTGTGTGGATAGGATTAGGGGTCTGCAATCCGCTTAGTTACCAACCTCTGGTTTTCTGTGGCTTAGCTTGGGCTTGCTCTCCTCGGTGACCCAATCATAACAGTTAGGGTTGGAATTAGGGTTAGGGTTCGAATTAGGGTTAGGGTTGGAATTAGGGTTAAGATTAGGGTTAGGCTTGTGGTTAGGGTTATAGTTAGGGTTGGAATTAGGGTTAGGGGTGTGGTGGAGATAGGGTTGTGGTTATTGGTGTGTTGGGGTTAGAATTGAGGGGTTTTCACTGTTAAGGCACATCAGGGGGTCTCCAAACGCGACATGGTGCCACCATTGATTCCAGCCAATTTTACGTTCAAAAAGTCAAACTGTGCTCCCTCCCTTCCAATCCCCGACGTGTGCCCAAGTAGTTTTCTCCCACATATGGGGTATCGGCGTACTCGGGACAAATTGCACAACATCTTTGAGGGTCTAATTTCTCCTGTTACCCTTGGGAAAATAAAAAATTGGGGGCTAAAAAATTATAAACTTCTGTGAATCATTTGGGGGTTCAAAGTGCTCACCAGACATCTAATTAAGTTCCTTGGAAGGTCTAGTTTCCAAAATGGGGTCACTTGTGGGGTGTTTCTAATATTTAGGCACATCAGGGGCTCTGCAAACGTAGCGACGACCGCAGACCATTCCATCAAAGTCTGCATTTCAAAATGTCACTACTTCCATTTCGAGCCCTGACGTGTGCCCAAACAATGGTTCCCCCCCACATATGGGATACCAGCGTACTCAGGACAAACTGGACAACAACTTTTGGGGTCCAATTTATCCTGTTACCCTTGTGAAAATAAATTGCGGACTAAAAAATAATTTTAGCTAACCTAAATGAATTCAAGTCTCCAGGACCAGATGAATTACACCCCAGAGTATTGAAGGAGATAGCAGAAGAAATTTTTGAACCCCTCTCCATATTCTTTGAAAATTCTTGGAGAACAGGAGAAGTGCCAGAAGACTGGAGAAGAGCAAATGTTGTTCCTATCTTCAAAAAGGGGAAGAAGGTGGACCCAGGCAACTATAGGCCGGTGAGTCTGACTTCTATACCAGGAAAGATCTTTGAACAAATTATTAAACAACATGTATGTCAATACCTGGATAAGAATGAAGTGATTAAACAGAGTCAGCATGGGTTTGTAACTAATAAGTCATGTCAGACTAACTTAATTTCCTTCTATGACGGTATCACTGATTGGGTGGATCAAGGAAATGCTGTAGATATAGTATATCTTGACTTCAGCAAAGCATTTGACAAAGTCTCTCATAAAATCCTTATTGAAAAAATGACTAAGTATGGAATGAACAAGGCAACTGTTAGGTGGATTCATAACTGGCTTAGTGATCGGACCCAAAGAGTGGTCGTAAATGGCTGCACATCCAGTTGGAAGAAAGTCTCAAGTGGGGTACCACAGGGCTCTGTCCTGGGCCCTGTATTGTTCAACATCTTTATCAACGATTTAGATGAAGGAATTGAGGGTAAACTGATTAAATTTGCTGATGACACAAAGCTAGGAGGGATAGCTAATACTAGAGAAGAGAGAGAGAGGATTCAAAAAGATTTAAATAAACTGGAGAAGTGGGCAGCAACTAACAGAATGGTTTTTAACAGGGAGAAATGCAAAGTACTACATCTGGGCAATAAAAATGAAAAAAGCATATACAGAATGGGAGGAATAGGGCTAAGTGACAGCACATGTGAAAAAGACTTGGGTATACTAATAGATCACAGACTGAATATGAGTCAACAGTGTGATGCAGCAGCAAAAAAGGCAAATGCAATTCTAGGATGCATTAACAGAAGCATACAGTCTAGATCACGTGAAGTCATTATTTCCCTCTACTCCTCTTTGGTCAGACCTCATCTGGAATATTGTTTCCAGTTTTGGGCACCACATTTTAAAAAAGACATCAACAAACTGGAGCAAGTTCAGAAAAGAGCGACCAGAATGGTGACCGGTCTGCAAATCCTGTCTTATGAGGAAAGGTTGCAGGATTTGGGAATGTTTAGTTTGCAAAAGAGAAGACTGAGAGGAGACTTAATAGCTGTCTACAAATATCTAAAGGGCTGTCACATTGTAGAAGGATCAACTTTATTCTCATTTGCACAAGGAAAGACTAGAAGCAATGGGATGAAACTGAATGGGAGGAGACACAGATTAGATATTAGAAAAAACTTTTTGACAGTTAGAGTGATCAATGAGTGGAACAGGCTGCCACGAGAAGTGGTGAGATCTCCTGCAATGGAAGTCTTCAAACAGAGGCTGGACAGACATCTAACTGGGATGATTTAGCGAATCTTGCTTTGAGCATGGGGTTGGACCAGATGGCCCAGGAGGTCCCTTCCAACTCTACGATTCTATGATTCTATGAGGAAAAAATTTTTTTTTTATTTTCACGGCTCTGCTTTATAAACTTCTGTGAAGCTCCTCGGGGTTCAAAGTGATCACTATGCATCTAGGTAAGTTCCTTAGGGGGTCTAGTTTTGAAAATGGAGTCATTTGTGGAGGAGATCCAAAGTTTAGGCACACAGGGGCTCTCCAAACGATTAGAACTAATTTTCCTTTCAAAAAGTCAAATGGCGCTCCTTCCCTTCTGAGCCCTGCCGTGTGCCCAAACAGTGGTTCCTCCCCACATATGGGGTACCAGCGTACTCACGACAAACTGGACAACAATTTTTGGGGTCTAATTTCTCATGTTAGCCATGTGAAAATAAATAGCATGCTAAAAAATCATTTTTGAGGAAAAAAAATGATTTTTTTTTATTTTCTCTGCTCTGTGTTATAAAATTTTGTGAAGCACTTGGAGTTTAAAATTGCTCACAACACATCTAGATAAGTTCCTTAAGGGGTCTAGTTTCCAAAATGGTTTCACTTGTGTTTTTTTTTCACTGTTTAGGCACACATGGGCTCTCCAAACGTGTCATGGCAACCGCTAAATATTCCAGCATATTTTCTATTCAAAAAGTCAAATGCTCCTTCCCTTCCTAGCCCTGCCATGCGCCCAAAAAGTGGTTTATGACCACACATGTGGTATCAGTGTACTCAGGAGAAATTGGCCAACAATTTTCAGGATCCATTTTATCCTGTTGCCCATGTGAAAATGAAGAAAATTAATGATAAAAGAGAATTTTTGTTGGAAAAATTAAAATGTCCATGTTTTCCTTCCACGTTGCTTTAGTCCCTGTGAAGCACCTGAAGGGTTAATAATCTTCTTGAATGTAGTTTTGAGCACCTTGAGGGGTGCAGTTTTTAGAGTGGTGTCACTTTTGGGTATTTTCTGCCATATAGACCCCTCAAAGTGACTTCAAATGTGATGTGGTCCCTAAAAATAATGGTTTTGTAAATTTTGTTGTAAAAATGAGAATTCGCTGGTCAACTTTTAACCCTTATAACTTCCTAACAAAAAAAAATGTTTCCAAAATTGTGCTGATGTAAAGTAGACATGTGGGAAATGTTATTTAGTAACTATTTTGTGTCACATAACTCTCTGGTTTAACGAAATAAAAATTCAAAATGTGAAAATTGCGAAATTATCAAAATTTTTGCCAAATTTCTGATTTTTTTCACAAATAAATGCAAAAATTATCGACCTAAATTTACCTCTAACATGAAGCCAAATATGTCACGAAAAAACGATCCCAGAATCGCTAGGATGCGTTGAAGCGTTCTAGAGTTATTACCTCATAAAGGGACACTGGTCAGAATTGCAAAAAATGGATATTGGCCCCATGGATTATTGGCCATGGATATTGGCCCCTCCCAGACTAAGAACATCAGCCTTTAGCCACCCCAGAAATCATCTTTTTCTCAGCTAATTATTAAAAATTCGGGGGGCTGCATGCTATTGTTTAATTTATTGAATTATTAGCTAAATACATGAACACTGAACTACACACGCACTGCATAAGTTATATATGTCACTGACCGCTTTCTATCCTATGTATATATCTTTTCTGTTCTGATCGGTCACACTGTGAATTTACTATTCTCGGCTGATGAAATGTCAGGTTTTCTAGGAGATGGATGCATAAAAATTGAACAGTACACACATGGTCCGTGTGTTGTGCAATTATTTTTCTCGCATCCATTGACTTGCATTGGCTAGTCTCTTATGATATATGCAGCCACTCGCAGTGTGCTGCAATTTTTTTTTTCATCTGAGCATGGTGTAACAAGTTTGCTAGCTCTGGTGACTTGAAAATGTATTCATGACGTAATGGGGTCACCATGGCAACAATTTCTCCTCGCGATGACGTCGTGGGGTGCCGATCGGAGGCAAGAGGGGGCCACCTCCCTCTGCCTGCTAAATGTTGCGATCGATATTGATTGCACCGTTTGACGAGTTAAACTGCCAGGAGCGGTACAGGTACTGTTCCAGACAGTGAGTGGCAGGTATCAGCTGGAGTGGCGTGCATAGTGTCTCCATCTGCCTCATTATTATAGGTGTTTTCATCTGAATCACGTATTTAAGTGATTTACACAGAAATCCCGGTGTAAGCGCTTAGCGCAGAGCGCAGGATAAGTGTGAGCCAAGCCTTACTGCCATCTTTGGGAGGTATACGGAAAAAAATCAACAGCAGGTAAAAAATTGGTTTTATTTTTTTTTCCGTCATTCCTTGTGCGGTATAAGTGATTAGACAACTTTATTCTTCAGGTCAGTGCGATTACAGGGATACTAGATTTATATAGTGTTTTTCTGTTTGATTGCTGTCACACACTAAAAACGCTTTTTTTTGAAAAAATTAATTTGACAGTAGAAAGATTCAGAATGACTGCTGTAGATGGCTGGGCATAGTCATAAAAACTGGCGAAAAAAATAAAATGTATGCCATTTCACTAAATTCCCCATATAGTATTCATCTAGGGGTATATTGATCACTAACTTTTTTCTTTTGAAAATGGCAGAAGGTGGCAAGGGTAAAAGCAAAAAATAAATCCAGATATTCTACTGATGTATGGTAGCGATGGAAACATTCCATTAGATTAGGCTATGGTCACTCTTATCAGTATTTGGTCAGTATTTCTCATCAGTATTTGTAACAAAACAAGGAGAGGGGCAAAAATGCAGAATTGGTGCACGTGTTTATATTAGGCTATGTGCACACGTTAGAAATTTCTGCATCTTTCAGCAGCAAAAATGCGGTAGAGATGCACTTTTTTTGGTGCATTTTGGCATGGTTTTATATGCATTTTTGCATGTGTTTTTGTACTGCAATGAAGGTTTTTTTAAGCTAAATAAAGATGTTAAAAAAAAAAGTAAAAAAAAAAGTGGTGTAATTTCTTGGTTCAGCACCACCTTTTTCATTCTGATGCAGTGTGGCACACAAACACACACAAACACTCATTGTTATCAACCTATGTAAGAGTGTTAATTGAATGAACCTACATGGTCTGAAACCAAACAGCAACTGTTAATTAAAAAAAAGCATGGGTTCCTGGATCATTTTAATAACCAGCAGAGGGAAAGCCAATGGCTGAGGGCTGATGTTAATATTCTGGGAAGGAGCAAATATCCATAAAGGTTCCCAGGCTGTTAATATCAGCTCACAGCTGTTTGCTTAGCCTTTACTGGCTAGTTTAAAGTGGGAACCTAGTAAGATAATTGACATGGGGTCCCCCTATGAAATCTAACCAGCAAAGGCTAGGCAGACAGCTGTGTGATGATATTAATAGCCTAGGAAGGAGCCATGGATATTGGTCCCCTACCAGACTAAAAACATCAGCTTTCAGCCTCCCCAGAAAAGGCACAATTATAAGATGTGCTAAATCTGGCACTTAGCCTTGTTCTACCCACTTTCCCTGTAGCGGTGGCAAGTGGGGTAATGGTTGGGGGGGGGGTTGATGTCACCTTTGTATTGTCAGGTGATATCAATCCCACAGGTTAGTAATGGAAAGGCGTCAATAAGACGCCCCCATTACTAACTCCTAGTCATTATAAAAAACACACACCCAGAATAAAGTCCTTTTAATTGAAATAATGACACAGACTCCTTTATTGAATCTAAATTGAACCATACTCACGGAACGCCTAATCCAATGAAGCCAACGTCTCCTGCAACAAACATTAAATAAGCCACAATTGTCATGACTCAGGACGGGGTGGTTCTGGCTCCATCCTGGTCAGCTCAGGGTTAAGTCTGTCTGCCTCTCTTTTGCTTTGGGGCGGCTATTTAATGTTGGAAGTTCCTGGGTCCATTGTCGGTGATATTTCAGTCTACTCGGTTTGAGGTTGCTGACCCAGGTTACTCTCTGTATCGTTGTTCCTCTGCGTGTGTTAGTTTGCTGTGTATGACCCGGTTTGCCCCCTGACTATTGTCTGTCTTTCTGCTCGGTTCTGATTTGTCCCTCCTGGTAATCTGACCCCTTGACTTGCCTCTGGTTACTCGTCTGTCTTGTCCCTGGTTACCTCGTTCCCATCTGGCTTCTGACCCTCGTCTTTGCTCTTTGACTACGCAATTGGTTTTATCCTTTGTATTCTGTGTCCTCGACAAACTCCCTGTCCTTGCGTGGGGTAGCTGTGCCCACATGTGGTCACGTGACTGGCTAGCTCCACCCTCTGTGATCACGTGACTGGCTAAGCTCAGGTCCTGTGCACGCTGCGCTCCTCGGTCTCCGCACACCCTGTCTATTGGCGCATGTTCCCTGTTGGCTTAACCCCGATGACACTGTACCTGTGTCACTGCAGTATCACTGACCACACATTTTTTCAGGGGCTTTGGGATTCACTGTATACCATGGACCCACTTAGTGCTCTGTCAGATCGGTTGGATAACCTGACCAAAATGATGCAGAACCTGTCTGAGCAAAGAGCATTGGTCACTTCCCACCAGCAGTCGCAAATGGAGTTAGCTGATACTGTTAACTGTTTGGGGTGCCCCTTCTCCATCGAGCAATGTGGGTGTTGAGGTATCAGATGTCAATAAGTCTTCTCTTGAACCCTCTGTCAAACTTCCGGATATTTTTTCCGGGGATAAAAAAAAGTTCCGTGAATTTATTGAGAGTTGCAAATTATTGTTTTCCCTGCACCCTCGGTCCTCGGGTGATGAGAGTCAAAGGGCCGCAGGTTTGGCCTTTCTCCCTATCTCCCACCTCTTTTGAGAGACTGTCTGTGGATCGGTTCTTTGAGACCTTGGGTCTGATATATGATGAACCTGATCGAATGAGTTTGGCAGAGGGCACGATTATGGGTCTCACCCTGGGAAAACGCTCTACTGAGCGGTATTGTTCAGAGTATAGGCGATGGTCATCAGAAGTGTCTTGGAATGACTCTGCGCTCAGAGGACTTCTCCAAAGGGATCTGTCCCAGCATTTAAAGGACTTGTTGGCTTTGCATCCCCCACCAGACTCTCTGGAGGACGGCATGACACAGGCCATCCATATGGACCATAGACTGTGGAAAGAGGAGTGTGGCAATGTGAAGCTTCGTTATTGCCAGTTAAACCTGAACCTCCTTCACCGGTTGAGCCCATGGAGGTGGGAGCTGTCTCCTCGGAAGTAAGAGAAAGGAGTCGTCGAAGGGAAAACAAACTGCTTCTATTGTGGAGCTCCAGGCCATTGGAGAAAGGATTGTTCCTCCTGTCTGCCGGATTCCAAGGTCTCGGGAAACGCCTAGGTCTGGGTAGCTGCTGAGGTGGTTACCCAGACCCTCAGGTACTTTTTTCCTCAAATTTCAGATTGTTGCTAAAAGTGGAAGTTGGTGTGAACAATTTTTTTTTTTCCCTCTTCTGCTTTTGTGGATCCTCAGTAAACTTGATTGACTTGAAATTTGTGGCCCATTGTGAGATGGGGACAGTCAGGTTGGGTACACCCATGAAAGTGGTGACCATTGACTCTACTCCTTTCACCAAGGATGGGATCCACTTGGTTACTAAAGAATTTGTCCTTAAGGTGGTCCCTGTTCATTTGGAGCACCATAGTGTTTCGTTCTGGACAACCTCCCTGCAAGGTTGGTTTTGGGGTTCCCTTGTTTGCAATGTCATAACCCAGTCATTGATTGGGAGGCTCGAAAAATTGTTAAATGGGGTCCGAATTGTGAAAATAAATGTCTGATTTCTGCATCTGTGTCGTCCGTCGGTCTGGAGGGTATTCCAGCTTACATAAAGGACTTTGAGGACGTGTTCTAAGAAAGTCAGGCTGAGGGGTTGCCACCGCATCACTCTTTTGATTGTGCCAGTGGCTAAATTGCCTAAGGCTCGATTGTTCAAACTTTCTAGTCCTGAGCGGGTCGCCATGAAGGACTATATATCTGAGAGCCTCCACAAAGGACATTTTGCCCCTTTGTGTCTCCTGTTGCTGCAGGGTTCTTTTTTGTAAAAAAAAAAAAAAAGGACTGTGGTCTTCGCCCAGGCCTTGACTTTTGGGAACTTAATAAAATCACGATAAGATACACATATCCCCTTCCACTCATTTCCGATTTGTGTAACCAATTGACCAGGGCCAAATGTTTTTCTAAGTTGAACTTGCGGGGGGCTTATAACCTTATCCGGGTACAGGAGGGGGATGAGTGGAAGACTGCGTTTCTTACCTCTGAAGGGTTATTTGAAAATCTTGTTATGCCGTTTTGGTTTGACCAATGCTCCTGCGGTCTTCCAAAACTTCATTAATTATGTGTTCTCTGATTTTACTGGGCGGTTTGTGGTCATATACTTAGATGATATTTTAATCTATTCATCCGATAAACAAGCCTACATTGGTCATCTTCCGGCTGTTCTCCAGAGAGTCAGGGAGAATCAGCTCTTCGCTAAATTAGAGAAATGCTCGTTTTTTGTTCAAGAACTGTCATTCTTGGGGTTCATTGTCTCTGGTAAGGGTTTCCGCATGGATCCAAAAATGGTCAGGCCATTGTGGATTGGGTGCAGCCCCAGGACTATAAGGGTCTTCAGCCCTTTTTGGGATTTGCCAATTACTACCAGAGGTTTATTAAAGGGTTTTCACAGTTGGTCAAACCCCTCACTTACTTGACACAAAAGGGGTCTGATGTGAGGAACTGGTCTACCTCAGTGATAGCAGCGTTCCTGACTCTGAAAAATTGTTTTATGACTGCCCCAATTCTGGTTCAGCCAGATCCATCTGAACCCTTTGTGGTGGAGGTTGACGTCTCGGAGGTGGCAGTGGGGGCAGTGTTGTCCCAAAGGCCCACCACATTGACCAATCTGAGACCTTGCGCCTTCTTTTCTAAAAAATGCTCCCCGGCAGAAAGAAATTACGATGTGGGCAATCGGGAACTGCTAGCAGTGAAGTTGGCATTTGAGGAATGGAGGCATTTTTTGGAGGCGGCTGCTCATCCCATTACGGTGATTACTGATCACAAGAGCCTGGCATACATTGAGTCTGCTAAAAGATTGACCCCGAGGCAGGCCCGATCACTGCTTTTTTTTCCTGGTTCCAGTTTTCGATCACTTGTCCTGGAGTCTGGATCTGGTTTCTCCTTCTGAACCTCCATCCTCCATTCTTCAACCAGGGGTGGTGGTAACTGATGTCTCATCGGGGTTGGAACTGGAGATTCAAGAAGCTCAGGCTCCCTCATCCAAACCGGTTGATAAACTGTTTGTTCCAATTCAGTTTCGCCTCAGGGTTCTTCGAGAGTTCATGATTCGGTTCTAAGTGGTCATCCTGGGATTTTGGCTATGCGGGGGCCATCACAAGGGTATTTTGGTGGTCATCGCTTTCGTCTGATGTTAAGAAGTTTGTCTGCTTGTGAAATTTGTAAATTCTTTATTTTAAAATTTTTGAAGTTTTTGAACATCACCATTAAACACAACACCAATTCTCAGGTACAGTTGGCGACATATTAAATAGTGTCTGGTTTAGGGCGAGAAGGGAGGAGAAAATAAGGAAAAAATAGGTAGGGGAGGAAAGGAAAAAAGAAAGGGAAGGGGAAAAGGGTACATATTCATATACAATATCAACAACATTAACAATAACAACATGTGGTTGACAACATGAGCACAATCATTGAATGGGTGCACTTCA
The DNA here is from genome assembly GCF_039654945.1 of Dendrobates tinctorius. Classification (NCBI taxonomy): domain Eukaryota; kingdom Metazoa; phylum Chordata; class Amphibia; order Anura; family Dendrobatidae; genus Dendrobates; species Dendrobates tinctorius. The sequence goes on along the minus strand of NW_027361739.1, from coordinate 19,900,898 downwards.
GAAAATAACGCATCTCCAAGTATTACAATTGGGCTATCTAATATGGGGTAGTGAGGCTAGGAGCCCCAAAAACAGAAGCCACCTAATTCAGTAGAACTTAACAAAACAAAAAACTCTAAAATGTTCCTAAAGAGGGTTGTCTTCTAAGTATCTATTCCAAGGGGCCCAAGTCGACACGAAAGCTCTATGATTATAAATTTCCCAGCTAGACAGCTCCTCTAAACGATAAATCTGATTTATTTTCTCATACCATTCTCCCAACGTGGGAGGAGCTACATCCTTCCAATGGGTAGCTATCAACTGTCTCGCCGCACTCAACATCAGTGGAAGAAGCCCATGTTTTTTTGGTAAAAAATCTTTTGACGGGCATGAAAGGAGAGCTTCCGTGGCTCTAAGATCAACCTTTATTAATCCTAATTTTTTGAGAACTTGCTCAACTCCCTCCCAAAAAACTCGCAATCTAGGACATTCCCAGAATATATGCGTATGATGTCCTCTAGGATTGAGGCATCGCCAACAATCATCATTATCCACGAGGCCTAACTGGAGCAACTTAGCTGGAGTTAAATGCCACCTAGTTAATATTTTATAAGAATTCTCCTGCAAAAGTACACATCTGGAAAAACCCCGAGCATTTGACAGCATTTTAGATATTTGATCCTCTGTAAACGTGATATTAAGTTCAATTTCCCACGAGTGTATAAATGAGGGTTTAGAATGTACATTCGGAGAGATGAGATGTGAGTAAATGCGGGATATAATTTTCAGCCGTGGGGATGGAAGTTTAATCATAATATCTAACCAGGACCAATTAGATTTAGACGGGAATCTCCGTCCAAACTGTAAAAGTATGCGTTTGATGTGTTGTTTCTGGAGAAAATTTGTTGGTTGGGTCGATGCCCCCTGTGGCCAAGACCCCTCCCGCAAGGTGTTATTACCATAAAAACTATTTAACGTTTCTCTAGGGAGGTTGGACCATAAATTGTATGGATCTTGAAAGTCTGACTCTAACAAATAGGGAATTGAGCCAATCGGTGTCAATGTGGAGGGGAAAGTATCTTCCGATAACTCTCCCATTACCAATCTTTTAATACGCAACGTAGTTGCAGTTACGTCATCCAACCTAAGAGAGGCCGGCGGTTTAGCCCTAGTCCAGAGATACGGCAAACCTCTCGGGCCCAATAAAGCCCAGTCAACACTATCCCCCTCCTTTTCAGCACAGGACACCACCTTTAACCATCTACTGAGATGAATAGCCTTATAATATAAAAGAAGGTCTGGAACCCCCAACCCTCCAAAAGAGAGAGGGCGAGAAAGAAACTTATATGGTAACCTAGCCCTTTTATCTTTCCAAATAAATTTTCCGATAAGGGATTTTAATGTTCCAAAAAATGTCAGGGGAATCCGAATCGGAACCATGTTCATGGTATATAGTATAATAGGCATTATATATGCCTTAAACACATTAATACGACCCATCCAGGATAAAGTGGGTAAGCTATACTTCTGTATCAGGTTTTTGACCTTTTGAATTAAAGGAGTGTAATTGTCATGGAATAGGTTGGTGGGGTCTCTAGTTATCATTATTCCCAAATATCTAATAGAATTAGTGGCCCAAGAGAATGGAATCTGCGTACGAATGGTGGAGGTCTGAGAGTGAGGGAGACCAATGTTTAGCACTTCAGATTTTGACAAATTGATTTTAAAATTAGAAAGGAGACCAAAATGATGAAAGGCCTGAAGGATAATTGGAAAGGCCTGGGATGGATTGGAGATAAGGAAAAGCAAATCGTCTGCGAAAGCTAGAGTTTTAAGTGACCTCCGACCCACCGTCAACCCCTCTATACGTTGGTCTTGTCTGATGCTTTGTATCAAAGTTTCTATAACTAAAATGAACAAAGAAGGCGACAAGGGGCAACCCTGTCTAGTCCCGTTGCTAATCCCAAAACTATCTGACAGGGTGCCGTTGACTCTGACCTTGGCCGTCGGTTGAGAATAAAGCGAGAGGACTGCTGTTATATATTGAGGAGGGAAGCCAAACTTAATCATTACTTGTTCCATAAACCTCCAGCTCACTCTATCGAAAGCCTTCTCAGCATCCGTCGACAAGAGCATCAAGGGCATACCCCGAGTCTTAGCAAACATTATAGACTGAATGACTTTAGTAGAATTATCCTTCCCCTCCCTGCCTCTTACAAAGCCTACTTGATCTGCATGAATTAGCTTAGGTAAGAAATTGCTTAATCTGCCCGCTAATATTTTAGCCCACATCTTGATATCTGCATTAAGCAGTGATATTGGTCTGTAGCTAGTGCACAGATTGGGATCTTTACCCTCCTTAGGGAGGACTGTGATGTATGCCTCCAAGGATTGTCTAGGGGGGAGCTGGCCTGCTAAATAGGAATTAAACAAAGACACTAGGTGAGGTAACAGTGGTTTTATAAACTTTTTATAATAGATAATGGGAAGACCATCTGTGCCCGGTGCCTTTCCGTTCGGAATAGTAGAAAGAGTGTCTAAGATCTCCGTAGGGGTAACTGGGGCAGTCAACAAGGACTGACCTTCAAGAGTTATTTTAGGGAGATGTAACGAGGTCAAGAATTCTTTTATTTTTGCTAAGGCTGTGACTGGCTCCTGCATGCTATCAGGTGTATTTAAATTGTATAAATTTTCATAAAAGGTTTTAAACTCCCTGGCAATATCTGCAGTCCCAAGAATTGAAGAGCCATCTAAAGCTCTAAGTTGTCTAATAAACGTCTTTTCCTGTTCCGTGGTCTCACACCTCTACCAAGGGCCTCCTGCGGTCCGGATCTCCAGGTCTTGTGCTCAGGGGGATATATAAAGATGGCGCCCGTCTCCCTCCAGCGCCGCAGCACCCTCCACGAGGCCGCTCAGCGCTCCGGTGCCACGTCTCCACACCACCCCTCACCTTCTTCTCCAAGCCCGGGGCACTCTAAAAATCCTTTTTGCCGCTTTTATCCAGGCCAAATAAGGCAATGTTGTGGCTAGGAGCGGGAGCTGCCATAAAACACGTCCTCCCTGTGTGAGATCCAGGCCACGCCCCCTGCTTGTGAAATTTGTGTTCATGCTAAGAGCTCTCATAACGACCGGCCGGGGGAATTGGTGCCTTTGGCAGTTCCTGATAAACCATGGACACATTTGTCCATGGATTTTATCACCAATCTTCCCCCTTCCAAGGGCAATACCGTCATATGGGTAGTTGTGAACAGATTTTCTAAACAAGCACACTTCGTACCCTTTGGTGGCTTTTCCTTCTGTAGAAACTTTGTCCAGGTTGTTACAGCATGTGGTTCGTTTGCATGGTGTGCCCTTGAATGTGGTATCTGATCGTGGAGTGAGTTTGTGTCCAGGTTTTGGAGAGCGTTTTGCAAAAGGCTGGGTGTTGAGTTGTTCTTTTCGTCTGCATATCATCCGGAGACCAACGGCCAGACTGAGCAGACCAACTAGTCGTTGGAGCAAACTTTGAGCTGTCTCTCCACTTACAGACAGGATGATTGGTGTGATACATTACCTTTAGTGGAGTTTGCCTTCAATAGCCGTCTTAATCATTCCGCAGGCGTTTCTCCGTTCTTGTGTAACTACGGGTTCAATCCACACTTCAGGGGAGTTCTCTCATTTGGACTCCGGTTGCCCTAGGGCTGATGTAGCTGTACAGTGGTTGGGGGAGGGATTTGTGGCGGGAGGTCCGGAGGAAGTTCAAGGATTTTGCGGACAGGAGATGGCTGTGGGACCTACGCTCCTGGTTGGGGATAAAGTTTGGCTGTCAACTAGGAACATTAACCCCTTCACCCCCAAGGGTGGTTTGTACGTTCATGACCGGGCCAATTTTTACAATTCTGACCACTGTACCTTTATGAGGTCATAACTCTGGAACGCTTCCATGGATCCCGGTGATTCTGACATTGTTTTCTCGAGACATATTGTACTTCATGTTAGTGGTAAAATTTCATTCAAATAACTTGCGTTTATTTGTGAGAAAAACGGAAATTTGGCGAAAATTTTGAAAATTTCGCAATTTTCCAACTTTGAATTTTTTTGCCCTTAAATCACAGAGATACGGCACACAAAAAACTTGATAACTAACATTTCCCACATGTTTACTTTACATCAGCACAATTTTGGAACCAAAATTTTTTTTTGTTAGGAAGTTATAAGGGTTAAAAGTTGACCAGCGATTTCTCATTTTTACAACACCATTTTATTTTTAGGACCACATCACATTTGAAGCCACTTTGAGGGGTCTATATGATAGAAAATACCCAAAAGTGACACCATTCTAAAAACTGCACCCCTTAAGGTGCTCAAAACCACATTCAAGAAGTTTATTAACCCTTTAGGTGCGTCACAGGAATTTTTTTGAATATTTAAAAAAAAATGAACATCTAACTTTTTTTCATAAAAAAAATACTTCAGGTTCAATTTTTTTTATTTTACCAAGGGTAATAGGAGAAATTGAACAGCAAAAGTTATTGTGCAATTTGTCCTGAGTACGCGGATACCTGATATGTGGGGGGGAACGACTGTTTCGGCGCATGGCAGAGCTCAGAATGGAAGGAGCGCCGTTTGACTTTTTCAATGCAAAATTGGCTGGAATTCAGATTGGACGCCATGTCACGTTTGGAGAGTCCCTGATGTACCTAAACAGTGGAAACCCCCTACAAGTGACCCCATTTTGGAAACTAGATCCCCCAAGGAACTTATCTAGATATGTGGTGAGAACTTTGAACCCACAAGGGCTTTACAGAAGTTTATAACGTACAGCGGTACAATTAAAAAATCATATTTTTTCCACAAAAATGATCTTTTCACCCCAATTTTTATTTTCCCAAGGGTAACAGGACCCTAAAAGTTATTGTGCAATTTGTCCTGAGTACGCTGATACCCCACATGTGGGGGTAAACCACTATTTGGGCGCATGGCAGAGCTCGGAAGGGAAGCAGCGCCATTTGACGTTTTTGGCTGGAATTGAGATCGGACACCATGTCGCGTTTGGAAAACTCCTGATGTACCAAAACAGTGGAAACTCCCCACAAATGACACCATTTTGGAAACTAGACCCCCTAAGGAACTTATCTAGATGTGTGGTGAGAACTTTGAACCCCCATGGGCTTCACAGAAGTTTATAACATAAAGCCATACAATTAAAAAATCATATTTTTTCCACAAAAATGATCTTTTCACCCTCAATTCTTATTTTTCCAAGGGTAACAGGACCCTAAAAGTTATTGTGCAATTTGTCCTGAGTACGCTGATACCCCACATGTGGGGGTAAACCACTAGTTGGGCGCATGGCAGAGCTCGGAAGGGAAGCAGCGCCATTTGACGTTTTTGGCTGGAATTGAGATCGGACACCATGTCGCGTTTGGAAAACTCCTGATGTACCAAAACAGTGGAACCCCCCCACAAATGACACCATTTTGGAAACTAGACCCCCTAAGGAACTTATCTAGATGTGTGGGGAGCACTTTGACCCCCCCAGTGCTTCACAGAAGTTTACAACGCCCGGGCGTGAAAATAAAAAATTCGTATTTTTTCCACAAACATGATCTTTTAGTCACCATTTTTTTATTTTCCCAAGGGTACCAGGAGAAATTGGACCCCAAAAGTTGTTGTCCAATTTGTCCTGAGTATGCTGATACCCCATACATGGGAGAAAACTACTGTATGGGCACACGTCGGGGCTCGGAAGGGAAGTAGTGACGTTTTGGAATGCAGACTTTGATGGAATGGTCTGCGGGTGTCATGTTGCCTTTGGAGAGCCCCTAATGTACCTAAACAGTGGAAACCCCCCACAATTGACACCATTTTGTAAACTAGACCCCCCAAGAAACTTATCTAGATGTGTGGTGAGCACTTTGAACCCCCCAGTGCTTCACAGAAGTTTACAACGCCCGGGCGTGAAAATAAAAAATTCGTATTTTTTCCACAAACATGATCTTTTAGTCACCATTTTTTTTATTTTCCCAAGGGTACCAGGAGAATTTGGACCCCAAAAGTTGTTGTCCAATTTGTCCTGAGTATGCTGATACCCCATATGTGGGAGAAAACTACTGTATGGGCACACGTCGGGGCTCGGAAGGGAAGTAGTGACGTTTTGGAATGCAGACTTTGATGGAATGGTCTGCGGGTGTCATGTTGCCTTTGGAGAGCCCCTAATGTACCTAAACAGTGGAAACCCCCCACAAATGACACCATTTTGTAAACTAGACCGCCCAAGGAACTTATCTAGATGTGTGGTGAGCACTTTGAACCCCCAAGGGCTTCACAGAAGTTTATAATGCCAGGGCATGAAAATAAAAAAATCGTATTTTTTCCACAAACATGATCAATTAGTCCCCAATTTTTTTATTTTCCCAAGGGTAACAGGAGAAATTGAACCCCAAAAGTTGTTGTCCAATTTGTCCTGAGTACGCTGACACCCCATATGTGGGATAAAACTACTGTATGGACACACGTCAGGGCTCGGAAGGGAAGTAGTGACGTTTTGGAATGCAGACTTTGATGGAATGGTCTGCGGGTGTCATGTTGCCTTTGGAGAGCCCCTAATGTACCTAAACAGTGGAAACCCCCACAAGTGACCCCATTTTGGAAACGAGACCCCCTAAGGAACTTATCTAGATGTGTGGTGAGCGCTTTGAACCCCCAAGGGCTTCACAGAAGTTTATAATGCCCGGGCATGAAAAAAAAAAATCGTATTTTTTTCCACAAACATGATCAATTAGTCCCCAATGTTTTCATTTTCCCAAGGGTAACAGGAGAAATTGGACCCCCAAAAGTTGTTGTCCAATTTGTCCTGAGTACGCTGACACCCCATATGTGGGAGAAAACTACTGTATGGACACACGTCGGGGCTCGGAAGGGAAGCAGTGACGTTTTGGAATGCAGACTTTGATGGAATGGTCTGCGGGTGTCATGTGCGTTTGGAGAGCCCCTAATGTACCTAAACTATTGAAACTCCCCACAAGTGACCCCATTTTGGACACTAGACCCCCCACGGAACTTATCTAGATGTGTGGAGAGCACTTTGAACCCCCAAGTGCTTCACAGAAGTTTATAACACTCGGACGTGAAAATAAAAAAATCATTTTTTTCCACAAAAATGATATTTTTGCCCCCAATTTTTTATTTTCCTAAGGGTAACAGGAGAAATTGGACCCCAAAAATTGTTTTGCAATTTGTCCTGAGTAGGCTGATACCCTACATGTGGGGGTAAAACACTGTTTGGGCGCATAGCAGAGCTTGGAAGGGAAGGAGCACCATTTGACTTTTTCAACTCAGAATTGGCTGGAATTGAGATCAGACGCCATGTTGCATTTGGAGAGCCCCTGATGTGCCCAAACAGTGGAAACCCCCAATTCTAACTCCAACCCGAACCCCAACACGCCCCTAACCCTAGCCCTAACCCTAACCCTAGCCCTAACCCTTTTTGATCGCGCGTTATTACACTTTTTGTTTGGCGGTATGATAATAAATCATTATTTTTTGCTTCGTTTTTTATTTTTATTCTTTAAGGGGTTCGCTAAAGGGGTTAACTAATGGGACAGTTTTATAGGGCGGGTCGTTACGGACGCGGCGATACCTAATATGTGTACTTTTATTGTTTTTTTTTTTATTATTTCCAAAAAATGGATTTATTGGGGGAATATTTTATTTTTTTTTTCTAATATATTTGGCGATTTTTTTTTTTAATTATTTTTACACTTTTTTTTATTTTTTATTTTTAGTTTATGAAATAGTCACAGGTGGGACATCACTGTCCTGTGACAGATGCTGATCTGTCACATCACAGATCACTGTGACAGATCAGCAATCTGTCACAGGCATTGAAGAAGACTTCCTCATGCCTGCGCTTTGCAGGCACTGAGGAAGCCAGCTTCCTCAGGCCCCCGAAGGCCCCCGTCGCCATCTTGGATTCGGGGGCCTGGAGGAAAGGAGCCCCCCGCAGCAGCGCTGCACATTGCGCTGCTGTGGGGGGCTCAGGGAAGCACGGAGGGAGCCCCCTCCCTGCCGATGCTTCCCTTTAACCCCTGGTACACCGCGATCGTGTTTGATCGCGGTGTGCAAGGGGTTAACGTGTCGGGGGCGGTCCGTGACCGCCCCTGACACATTGTGCCGGGTGTCAGCTGTGATAATCAGCTGACACCCGGCCGCGATCAGCGGCGCTCACCACGTGGGCGCCGCTGATCGCGGTAGACGTACTATCCCGTCCACGGTCATACGGGCCCGGGTACCGTGGACGGGATAGTACGTCGGATGTCAGGAAGGGGTTAAACTTAAGGTTCCTGCGGTGAAATTGGGGTCTACGTTTATCGGCCCTTATGAGATCAGAGGTGGTTAACCCGTTAGTGTTTCAGTTTTGTTTTCCTTCGTCTTTTAAGATCCCCAATGTGTTTCATAGGTCTCTGTTGAAACCATTGAGGGCTGTTGAGGAAGGATCAGTGAATCCTTCGCCACCCGTTTTGGAAGATGGGCAGGAGGAGTGTGAGGTGGAGTGCATCGTGGATTCCCAAATGGTCCGTCGTTCCTTTCAATATCTTGTGCGTTGGAAGGGGTACGGTCCAGAGGACCGATCTTGGGTTCCTGCCCCATCAGTTCACACCAATTGTCTGGTGTGGTCTTTTCATGCTCGATTTCCTAGGAAACCTATGGGTCCGGTTGCCCCCCCGTTGAGAGGAGGGTACTGTCATGACTCAGGACGGGGTGGTTCTGGCTCCGTCCTGGTCAGCTCAGGGTTATGTCTGTCTGCCTCTCTTTGGCTCTGGAGCGGATATTTAATGTTTTTAGTTCCTGGGTCCAGTGTCGGTGATACTTTCATCTACTCTGTTTGAGGTCGCTGACCCAGATTACTCTCTGTATCGTTGTTCCTCTGCGTGTGTTAGTTTGCTGTGTATGACCCGGTTTGCCCCCTGACTATTGTCTGTCTTTCCGCTCGGTACTGATTTGTCCCTCCTGGTAATCTGACCCCTTGACTTGCCTCTGGTTACTCGTCTGTCTTGGCCCTACTTACCTCGTTCCCATCTGGCTTCTGACCCTCGACTTTGCTCTCTGACTGTGACTGCTTTCAAAGCCAGCCGGTTATACACTGCAGGAGCAATTACCTTCTGTCAGTGTATCACCAGCGGCCGGTTCGAGCAGTCACATCTACCGATGTAACGGTTCTACACGTGAGATCGCCATGGGACACTCTGGATTACGTGGAATAGAGCGTACAGGTGGTTTACTATTTATTTATTTTTTAATAGGAGACATGTGCATCGGAGATTTGGCGTTAAGGTGAGTACATGTTTTTTATCTTACATTTTTTATGAGACGAAGGCATTGGGGATTTTGTGTTAGGTGAGTATTAGTTTTTTTATTTATGTATTAAATTATGTTACATGTTGTGTTTTTTTTTTATTTTAAAGGGAATCTGTCACCCCTTTTTTGAGATATCATATAATGATATCATTCAATTGTGTGCCACATAAGGATTCTCTTAGTACTTTTGCTTCCCCCTGACCCCGCACCTTTCATGCATAAATACCTTTTTTATATCAGTTCAGATGTATGTAAACTGCCGCTGTCCTGTCCGCTGGGCAGGGCTTATTCAACTGCTCCCCCCTCCCTGTCTTGCTCTACACAAGAAGAAATGCGTAGAGCAAGACAGGGAGGGGGGGAGCAGGTGAATAAGCCCCGCCCAGCGCACCGGACAGCGGCAGTTTACATACATCTGAACCGATATAAAAAAAGGTATTTATGCATGAAAGGTGCGGGGTCAGGGGGAAGCAAAAGTACTAAGAGAATCCTTATGTGACACACGAATGATATCATTATATGATATCTCAGAAAAGGGGTGACAGATTCCCTTTAAGTGTGAGCATAGACGCTGGATGGCAAGAGACTTCTCCCATCAGCGGCTCTTGCTGTCACTATTATCAGTGATAGCAGACGTAGCCTGATGGGAGGAGTAGTCTCTCATCCATCCACGCCTGCTGACCTGCAGAAAGCATTTTAGGCTGTGTGCCCGCGATGCGATTTTTAAGCGTTTTTGCCGCGATTTTCGGCATGAAAACGCTGCGAAAACGTTTAAAAAACTCGTACAGAACGCACCCCATGCATTCCTATGGCATTCCGCACATGCTGTGGTAATGCTGCGCTTTTTTCCGTGGCGGAATCGCATCGCGGAAAAAAACGCAGCATGCTCATTCTTCTTGCGGAATCTCAAAGGATTGCTGCGATTCCGCACCCATCGGAATGCATGAGAACCGCTTACTTCCCACATGTGGCTATGCCCACCATGCGCAAAGTTAAGCGTCTCATGTGCGGATGGTACCCACGGTGTGGAGGAGAGGAGACTGCCCTCCCGACCCTGGGTACCATACCCCTGTAAAAAAAAGAATAAAAAATAAAAAATCGGGGTATATTTACCTTCCGGCGTCACGCGCAGCCTTCCCGGGCCTCAGCGTTCCCAGTAATGCCTTGCGGCAAGGACCTGTGATGATGTAGTCTTGCGTTACTCTAGCGGTCTCGTGAGATCACTATAGCAACGCGAGACCAACGTCATCACAGGTCTCGCAAGGCGTCGCTGAGGCTGCGCGGGACGTCGGAAGGTAAATATACCCCGATTTTTAAATTTTTTTTAACATTCTATCTTTTGCTATTGATGCCGCATAAGCAGCCTCAATAGTAAAAAGCTGGTCACACTTGTCCAACACTATGTTTGACGAGTGTGACCAACCTGTCAATCACTTTCCAAGCGATGCTTCAAATTGCTTGGAAAGGGCTTGAATTTCGCACGCGAAAAACATGAACATAATCGCGGTAAAAAAATGTGCGTTTTCTGGGAAGGAGTCCGGTTTTGAGTGTCCGGTTTAAAACGCTACGTGGGCACATAGCCTTACCGTGGGTCACAGTATCTGTGCGGGGTAACGCTTGTCAGAATGACCCCGCAGCGCTCTGATTGACTGTCTTACCAGCGGTAGTGTTACCGCCAATAAGAACCACAGCATCTGTGTTTAACAGATCGTCACACAGATGACAGCCTGGGAAACACTATAGGAAACCAGTAAAAACACAAACAAAATATTTTTATACTTGCGTTTTTGATGCGGATTTGACTGACTCCATTGAAGTCAATGGGTAAAAAACCCTAAAAATACTCAAGGAAAATTACTGATCATGTCCACAGCACTTCAGGATTCTCATTGAATTTGCTGGCATGGGTCATTCCATGGTAACTTAACGTTACAACACAGTTACTTACGTTGCAATAAGTTTACTTCTCATATGAAGTCATTAAAGGTATTGTATTGTAACGTAAGTTACCATCAGCTTTGTAACGTAAGTTACTACATTGTGTTGTAACGTAAGTTACAAAATACAGTGCTGTTACTTGGTATTTAATTTGTATTCTTGAAAAATCAAACTCTGTAGAAATCTATTGATAATAGTTTAATGTACAATATACATTCACTCTTTTTTTGTGCCTGCCTTCAAAGAACAGTCTGTAGCCATTATTAACTCAGTTTTTGGCTTGTGAATGTAAAGTAAGTTACCATGGAATGACCCGCATAAGGCCGGGGTCACACTGGCGAGGAATACGGCCGCGTGAGAGGCGCTAAAAGCACGCATTAGACACGGACCAATGATTCTCTATGGGGCCCCTCGCACCAGCCGTATATTTCTCATCCGTATTCTACGGTCCGTGCCAATTGCAGCATGCTGCGATTGTCAGCGTACTACGGCCGTAGTACGCCAATGCAAGTCTATGGGTGCGCAAAAAATACGGATTACACACGGACCACACATGTGACTTGCGAGAAATACGCACCAGGTGTCTTTTAGCAAAGCCGGCAATTCGGTGCGCTATACAGTAAACTCACACTGACAGTTTTAATAAAGAAACGAAAGAATAGATATAGACACATAGAATACATATATATATATATATATATATATATATATATATATATATATGCATTCTATGTGTCTATATCTATTCTTTGGTTTCTGTTTGAAACCCTGTCATAGGGCTCCATTATATGTCCATTTTGCAAGCCTGCGAGAAAATCTCGCCATACGGATTACATACGGATGCTTACATGCGCAAAATACGCGACCACACCTTGATTACGGATAACATACGGAGCACTGTTTAGGGGCCATTCATCCGTATTACGCATGTAAAATACTGACCGTATTTTGCGTCGGTTAGTGTGACCCTGGCCTAAGGATTCCATAGTGTCTTGCCCATTTCTGAGCAAAAAAAGCGCTGTGATTACACACCGTGTACACATAGCCTTGAATGACCCGTATAAGGATTCCATAGTGTTTTTTGCCCATTTCCACACAGAAAAAGCGCTGCGATTACACACCGTGTACACATAGCCTTAAACTTTTTTTTCTGATTTGTTTCTCACATGGTTTTGAATTACAAATACTGATGTAAAATACTGATCAAATACTGAACTTGTGATCTTGGCCTTTTTTGGCTGTAGGTGGCACTTGGAAGGTAAAATGCTTTCTGTGGACAATTCTGCTGGCCTCACTAGATACAGTAATTCTACCACCATCCCACCTTTGTTTCCTAATATCAGATGTTTTTTTTTTTGTTTTTTTTTTCTTGGAAATCAAGGTAAGATCCTTTGTTCCCAGTTCTTTGGTACAATACAAAAGAATTATATAGGGCCACTTGGATTAAGTGTACCACACATTTTTTATACCATACAGCTGTAGGGCTGTTGCATCTGGTCCACAAGGTCCACACCACCCATTAATTTGTTGTAATCCTATATACAGGCAGGCTTCAGGGCATTATAACTTGTCCTGTGTACAGAAATTTGGCTGATTTAATTGATGTTAAAATGAGGACATCCTTCTTGTAACTAAATTTGACAAGAAGCATGTCTCAATACAGAGCGCCTTAATTACGCCTGCCTTATTTTTGGGTGACGACTCTTTGGCAACGCTCTTTGATTCCGATGTATGCTTCCACAGGCCACTGGTTTCTTGGCAGAGAGGCATCTGAACAGGGGTACACTTGTATAATAATTATCTGTGTGCAAGTTGTACCCCTTATCTAAAAGGGATGTACCAGATCCCAGACAATTTTCCCAGCTATTTTCAGTGAGTGGGGGCATTCAGGAGGAACAATTTGGGCGTCTTTCCCCTCATACACCCTGAATTTGTGTGAAACTAGAGTCGCTTTCACACAATTTATAGATTTTCAGTTTGAATTGGGACCCTTTGTTTTGCAAGTACTGCTTGAAATGCAACATGCCCTTGAAAAGACTTGTCCACACAACATATATTGGAAAATGTATCATTAAAATAATTTGCTGGGGTCATTGGGAGGGGACAATTTGAGTTTTCTGCGAAGTGTATGAATTGCAGAATGCTCTCAAATCGTTGCTGTGCCATTACTTTTTTATACACAGAGGTGTCGTACAGTACGTCAGATGACCAATAAAATCCAATGCTGATTTTTTTTCATCAGACGCATGTTTAGTGGTAGGCCAAAAATGTTTATAATAGCAACAGGTCTCCAGTTACTACTTTTAGGGCTCATACTCACTTGCGAGAGACTTGCACGATTCTTGTACGAGTCTCTCGCATGAAAACCTGGCACTGCCGCCAGCACTCAGACCAGAGCGTGTGGCTACATGTATTTCTGTGCAGCCGCAGGCTCCGGTCCCAGTGCTGGTGGCTGTGTCAGGTTTTCATGCGAAAGAATCGTCCAAGTTTCTCGCAAGTGAGTATGAGCCCTTAGAGTAGAAGTGTGTGTAGTGGCCAGTAATGAATTGAGCAGCAAATGAATTGGTCTGCTCAACCATTAAATTACTGTAAGTTGTTCTTCAGGGAGAAACATTTAAAAAAAAAAAAAAAAATCAACCTCCATAAGCCGTGTAGTGACAAAAGTAAATTCTGGCATGATTCCGTGGGCATCCAATCACTTACAGTCCCACTAATGCTAGACTGAGCATGTTCTCACCTGCTGCGCTGTTGCTGAGACTTGTCGTTGCTAGAAGTCTGTCTCACTTGCTCTGTCTGTATCTAAAAAGACCATGGCGGAAACCTCATCTGCCGTGTGCAGACGTGCAGCCTTCGCAAGTACAGTTTTCCTTGTAGACCATTTTGGTAACTGAGACCTATTATTCTTAGCATTTCTATGGTGTTATTGTCCTTCTGTAAAGCTGGAAATAACACAATTTATTACCATGCCGACACAGACCACACTCTGACACAGACTGCAGGGGGAGCTCAGTATCACACAGTATAGGATTAAATACACTGCGCAGCAGACAGTAACACAGGATAGGATTAGATACACAGCTTAGCAGACAGTATCACAAGGATAGGATTAGAAACACAGCTCAGCAGATGGTATCACACAGGATAGGATTAGATACACAGCTCAGCAATGGGATGTGCCAAAGGTGAGGACATTTTCATTCCGAGAATTCCACTCATTCCATCTGATTTGCCTTTTGATTTTAAACGCCTCCAGTTTCCAGTTCAACTGGCATTTGCAATGTCCATTAACAATGCTCAGGGACAGTCCTTGAAAGTAGTAGGGATTGATTTGCAACCTCCATGCTTTTCTCATGGTCAACTTTACATGGCCTGTTCAAGAGTTGGAACTGCCAAAAATCTGTTCATCTTTGCACTGAAAGGATAAACCAAAAATGTTGTTTATCAAAAGGCTCTTAAATGAGTTGAAAATAAAATACTATCAATACTTAGGTAATCGTTAAGTTATTTTTTGTTGCAAATCTGTAGTGTTGAATATATGATGTGAAATGTTTTTATGTGCTATATAATCATTATAATTTGTTATAACTAACCAGTTAGTTACTATGCCCGGGTAACGCCGGGTTCTTCAGCTAGTGTGTTTATATGTATGTAAGATTATATATATATATATAACCATTGATTCCATCCTGCTGTACATGAGAAGTGGTTAAATACAAATTACAGATATCACTTACAGTAAACAAACTAACAATCACAGACTGATATAGAGGGGAGAGAGGACCCTGCCCTTTCAGGCTTACATTCTACAGGATGGTGGGGAAGGAGACAGTAGGTTGGGGGGTTGCAGAAGCTCCAGTGATGGTGAGGCGGTAGCTCCAGTAGTGGTGGGGAGGCAGCGGGGATCATTGCAGGCTGTAAGCTTTCCAGAAGAGATGGGTTTTCAGGTTCCGTCTGAAGGATCCAAATATGGTTGATAGTCGGACGTGTTGGGGCAAAGAATTCCAAAGGATGGGGGATATTCGGAAAAGTCTTGGAGGCGGTTGGGTGAGGAGCGAATAAGTGTGGAGGAGAGAAGGTGGTCTTGAGAGGACCGGAGATTACGTGAGGGAAGATATTGGGAGATTAGTTCAGAGACATATGGAGGAGACTGGTTATAAATGGCCTTTTATGTCAATATTAGTAATTTGAATTGGATACGCTGAGGGAATGGGAGCCAGTGAAGAGATATGTAGAGGGGAGAAGCAGAGGAGTAGCGAGGAGAGAGATGAATTAGTCTGGCAGCAGTTAAGGATGGACTGGAGAGGTGTGAGGGTGTTAGCAGGGAGGCCACAGGAAAGGATGTTGCAATAGTTGAGGTGGGAGATGAGGGCATGCACAAGCATTTTAGTAGATTGATGATTGAGGAAGGGACTGATTCTGGAAATATTTTTGAGCTGGAGACGACAGGAGGTGGAGAGAGTTTGGATGTGCTGTTTGAAGGACAGGGCAGAGTCTAGGGTTTCTCCGAGGCAGCGGACCTCTGGTATGGGGGAAAGCATGATTTCGTCAATTGTTATAGATAGGTCGGGTAAGGAAGATCTGTGAGATGGGGGGGGGGGGGGGGAGATGATGAGTTCAGAGTTGTCCACATTGAGTTTGAGGAAGCGGGAGGAGAAGGAGGAGGATATGGCTGATAGACACTCCGGGATTCTGAACAGCAGAGAGGTGACGTCTGGGCCAGAGAGGTAGATCTGAGTATCATCGGCATAAAGGTGGTACTGGAATCCATGGGACTTTGATTTGCCCCAGGCCAAGTGTATAGATTGAGAAGAGTAGGGGTCCGAGAACAGAGCCTTGGGGGACTCCACCAGAGAGGGGGTGGGATGAGGAGGTAGTGTGGGAGTGGGAAACGCTGAATGTGCGGTTGGAAAGGTATGAGGAGATCCAGGTCTTTGATGCCAAAGGAGGCAGTGGTCAACTGTGTCGAAAGCAGAGGACATGTCTAGTACGAGGAGTATAAAGTATTGTCCTTTAGCTTTGGCTGTAAGTAGGTCGTTGATAATTTTGGTCAGGGCTGTCTCAGTGGAATGATGGGGACGGAATCCAGATTGTAGATTGTGAAAGATCAAGTTAGATGAGAGGTGGGAGGAAAGTTCAGCGTGGACATTGTGCTCCAGGAGTTTAGAAGTGAATGGGAGCAGCGAAATTGGGTGATAGCTGGACGTGGCTGTTGGGTCGAGGGTTAGCTTTTTAAGGATAGGTGTGAGTGTGGCATTTTTGAAAGCAGAAGGGAAGGTTCCAGAACCAGAAGTTAGTGATAGGTGGGTTAGGGATGGGATAAGAGTGGTGGTGATGTTGGGGAGGAGGTGGGAAGGGAGAGGGTCAAGTGCACAAGTGGTGAGGTGTGATTTGGAGAGAAGATGAGCAAGCTCCCCTTCAATGATCTTAGATGGGGAGGTTATGGGGTTTGATCATTGGTCTGGTGTGCAAAGGGGTTGTGGTGGTTGAGTAATAAAGAGTTGCCGTGTTTGGTCTATCTTGTTTTTGAAGTGTGCAGCGAAGTCGGAGGGGGCAGTGGTGGGCGGAGGAGCGAGTTAAAAGTATTGAACAACTGTTTGGGGTTGCAGGATAAGGAAGATACAAGGGATGGAAAGTAGGCCTGTTTAGCAGAGGTGAGGGCAGATTTGAATGCAAGTGTTGCTTGTTTGAGTGCAGTGAAGTCGTCTTGCGAATGTGTTTTCTTCCAGCGCCGCTCTGCAATTTTGGATGCTTGCCGAAGCTTTTTAGTGATGTTTTTGTGCCAGGGTTGTCTATTGATTTGTCTCGCTCTGTTATGCATGACAGGGGTGACCCAGTCGATGGCATTGTAGAAACTAATGGCAGTGTCGGTGTCGTGGAGTGAAGATATGGAGGATAGTGGTAGAATAGTCAGAGAGTGTGCGAGTGTCTAGATGTGCGAGGTTTCTGCGGGGGGTGCGCGTGTTGGTGGACATGGGTGACAGGTGAGGAGGACAGTGATTTGAAATTAGGTAGATGGTGGTCGGATAGAGGGAGAGGGAAGGTGGTGAAGTTAGATAGAGAGCAGAGACTGGTGAAAACCAGGTCTAATGTATGTTCATCTGTGTGGGTGGCTGAGGACCACTGAGCAAGTCCAAAAGATAAGGTACAGGAGTTTGGAATCAGTTGACTGAAGGATGTCAGTGGGGATGTTGAAGTCACCCATGATAGTGGGGATGTCAGTTGAAAGAAAGTGAAGAAGCCAGGTAGTGAATTGTTCAGTAAAGGCAGTGGTCGGGCCCCCGGAGGTCGGTATATGACAGCCACTTGGAGGTTGGAGGGAGAGTAGATGCGGACAGAGTGGATTTCAAAAGAGCGGAGGATTAGGGAGGAAAGAGGTGGGATTGGGTTGAAGGTGCAGTTGGAAGAAAGGAGAAGCCCCATTCCTCCACCATGTCTGTTGCCAGGGTGAGGCGTGTTGAAGTGGAGGCCGCCGTAACATAGCGCAGCAGGGGAGGTGGTGTCGGAGGGTGTCAGCCATGTTTCGGTGAGGCCAAGGAAGGAAAAATTACAAGAGGTAAAGAGGTCGTGAATCACATGGAGTTTATTGCAGACGGAGCGGGCATTCCAGAGTGATGCAGAGAGTGGGAGCAGGGTGGTGGGTGTCAAGGGCACAGATTTGAGGTGGGAAAAATTTCTGGTGTTTGTATTGGGTTGGGAACGATAGAAGGGGGTGGTAATGGGAGATATGGGCTGTGGGGGTCCAGGGTTGGGAGATATGTTGCCAGCAGTGAGGTCAAGCAGAGAGGGAGAGCATGTGTGGAGAAGGAGGGTGGGTGGCTTGTTTTGTATTTTTTTTTATTAGGAGAGCTTTGAGGTTGAGGAGCAGGTCAGCAGAGGTGGGAAGGAGAGATTATTATTTGGGTAGTGGGTGCAGGGGTTGGCGGATAGCGAAGGAGAGTAGGAGCAATGGAGCCAAAAATGTTAGAGTGTATGTCAGCATGGTGAGAGTAAGTTTGAAGGATAAAGAAATTTAGTACATGTAAACACAGTGGTTAGTCATACCTTCTGGTCATTTCTGGCTCATTTCTGGCATATTCCTGATGTTAGTCTTAAAAATACATCCTTAAAAGAGACAGACCCAGGTCCAGACAGACCCGTGCCTCTCAATTTATTATTATTATTATTATTATTATTATTATAAAAAAAAAATTATATGTTTACACACACTGTATATACTCATGTATAAGCCAAGTTTTTCAGCACATTTCTTTAGTGCAGAAAACACCCCCCTTGGCTTATACATGAGTCATTTGTCCCAGAAAGACGGAGGGGGAGCGGTGGAGCAGTAGGTCACAGAGGCAAGAGTCGGCGACTGTGGCTAAAGCCTGTGCCGCTGCTAAAGAGAAATTAATATTAATTTCTCTGCAATAGCGCACAGTTACAGCCGCTGGCTTCCACACACATCCTAGTTACCTTCCTGCGCGCCCTCGCTGCATCTCGTTCGTTCCGGCGCCAGCAGTTCTTACTGCCGAGCGATCACGTAGTTCCCACTCATTAAGGTAATGAATATCCACGCCTCTTCACTCTCCACTCCAATATTCATATACCTTAATGAGCGGGGCAACGTGATCGCTCGGCAGGAAGAGGCTCTATTGCCGGAACGTGATGCTGCGAGGGCGCGCGGGCAAGGTGTAAGTAGCATTTGTTTTTTAATAGAGACCATACAAGGGTAGGGGATAAGGAGCCATGCATAAAGGTATGGGGGGGGGGGTTATGCATTCAAGGACGGGGTGGGGGGGAGCCATGCATACAAGTACAGGGACGGGGAAGCTATGGATAAGGGGACAAGTGCATACCCGGCTTATATTCGCGTCAATAAGTTTACCCAGTTTTTCTTGGCAAAATTAGGTGCTTCGGCTTATACTCAGGTTGACATACACTTGAGTATATACAGTATATATGTATGTGTGTGTATGTATGTGTGTATATATCAATTTTTTTTTACTTATGTTTTTTATTTTTTTTTCTAGTCCGTACCCTAACACTAGCCTTAGCTGACTATTTCTAAACTAATTGCCCCCCTAACTAACGCCCTACACCAGGGTTCCCCAACTCCAGTCCTCAAGGCCCACCAACAGATCATGTTTTCAGGATTTCCTTTGCATTGCACAGGTGAAGCAATTATCACCTGAGCAATACAAAGGAAATCCTGAAAACATGATCTGTTGGTGGGCCTTGAGGACTGGAGTTGGGGAACCCTGCCCTACACAATCACCGATAGTTTGGGGAGCCATGTCATCTGCTGGTGTAGGTCCACTGTGTTTTATCAAGACCAAAGTGAGCGCACCCGTCTATCAGGAAATTTCAGAGCACTTATAAAACTTCCCTCTATCGACAAGCTTTTTGGAGATGGAAATTTAATTTTCCAGCAGGATTTGGAAACTGTCCACACTGCCAAAAGTACCAATACCTGGTTTAAAACAACAGTATCACAGTGCTTGATTGGCCAACAAACTCCTCTGACCTTAACCCCATAGAGAATCTATGGGGTATTGTCAAGAGGAAAATGAGACGCCAGACCCAACAATGCAGACGAGCTGAAGGCTGCTATCAAAGCAACCTGGGCTTCCATAACCCCTCAGCAATGCCACAGGCTGATAGCCTCCATGCCACACCGCATTGATGCAGTAATTGCATTTACTGAGCTTACATTTCAGTAGGGCAACATTTCGGATTTTAAAGGGAACCTGTCAGCAGTTTTGGCCAATATAAGATATAGCCACTACCTTTCAGGGCTTATCTACAACATTCTATAATGGATTGTTTTACACTATTTAGTGTTTTAGCCTCTGTAAGTAACATGCTACCTGGTACTGTTATCAGCATTCTATAATGCTGTAGATAAGCCCCCGATCCGACCTGCAAGATAAGAGGGGGTCCGGTCCGACGGGTGTTGTAGGTCCTGGTCCGTCGCCTCGCATCTTCTTGCGATGCCACCCTCCTGTTGCTTCATGGCTCCCCGGCATCGTGCTCCTGCATAGCTGTACTTCTCTGC
The DNA here is from genome assembly GCF_039654945.1 of Dendrobates tinctorius. Lineage (NCBI taxonomy): Eukaryota > Metazoa > Chordata > Amphibia > Anura > Dendrobatidae > Dendrobates > Dendrobates tinctorius. The sequence goes on along the minus strand of NW_027361739.1, from coordinate 19,880,611 downwards.
TCTGTTGAGGGAAGAGCAAATTCCTGCAGTGCTCAGGCACTGAGTCTCTCTGACCATTTCTGGGCAGTTTCTACAAGACAGAGAAGTATGCCTGTGCAGGAGTGCGATGACGGGGAGGCATTAAGCAAGCAGGAGGGTGGCGTCGCAAAAAGATGCGAAGCGCCAGCCCGGACCTGCGACACCCATCGGTCTGGACTGGACTTTTTTTTTTTTTTTTAAAAATCCTGGAAATTCCTATTTTGCTTTCCCCCTTGCATAACATTGGAAAACGCTATTAACATAAACACATTTCTATTTATTTACAATATTTCTTAATTATTGTTTTTTACAGATCGTATCACAATGTCTGTTAAAGAAGACCTGAAGGTATAGTAGAACAAGAGATCAATAAAAGCTGGGAATAGTCAGCAACTGTAAGTGGTAATAGGATATTCTTTGTTCTTTAGTTAGAAGCAAACATTGACCATGCTTTAAGAAGACATGAGTTTCGTTTCCTTGAAGAACTGCTACAAAAAGAACCCAGTCTTCAAAAATGCAGCAAGGAGTTGCTTCTGAAACTTGACCAGCTGGTTTCCAGGGTATCTGCACTGTACTTTTATGGATTTTGGATTACATTTTTCTAAGCTATTATGGTGTATTATGATTTATTAAAGAGGTTGCGTGGGTCATCAATATGAGATTGGTAGGAAATGACACCCATCGCCACCACCAATCATCTTAAATTCACTCTGGCAGTGACCATATATATGCTACATACGGTGAATGAAAGATTAACTGCAGTACTCGGCAGGGACCACAATGTACTGAGCTGCTTTATTCTGTCCTGTACATCGCTCATGTCCTCCTGCAAATTTTACCTGATTGGTGTGGCTGGCAGGTGTCAGATTCCTACCGGTTTCATGTTGTGCCACGGACAACCCTCTCGATTGGTTTAACTGAAAACTTTTGTTTAAGCAGGTTGTCTCATGAAGAAAACCCCTTATCCATATGCTGTACTAAAGCATATGAACATCTTAGGCTGGATTCAGAGAGAAAGTGACTTCCATCTATCTTGCAGGATAAGCTATGTATCTGATTAAACACTATCTAGTGCCATGGATTCTGAGGCGGTTTGATCAGCTGATCGCTTTGGGAGCTGCAGTTTGAAAGACTTGATTAAATAAGTCAAAGATCAAATTGAGAAGTACATGGCTACTGTGTTTCCAAAACTGCACCACAACTATCCAAAGGTCGTGTGTCGTATTGCTGCATTGTTTATCTAATCATGTTCACCCCTTTAAATCCTTTTGACATGCACCGTACTAGTACTGCCCATGTCATGGCCCATGCCCTTTGATGTGAGCTCCGGCGCTGAGCCCACATCTTTTCCGGCACATGTCAGCTTTTTTTTCTACAGCTGACGTGCCCGGAACGGCCGCGGGTGGAATAGCGATCTACCCGCGGCTATTAACCCATTAAATGCCGCTGTCAAACTCTGACAGCAGCATTTAACGTGCTTCCGGCAATTGCGCTGGAAATCTGCCCATCGGTGACCCCCGTCACTTGATCGCGGGTCACCGATGGGTTAGCATGACAACCAGAGGTCTCCTGGAAACCTCTATGGTTGTCAATGTCGGATTGCTATGAGCACCGCCCGGTCGTCAGTGCTCATAGCAAGTGAGGTATTCTGCTTCATACAGGTGATCTGATCATCTCCTGTATGTAGCAAAGCCGATCAGGTTATGGCAGCTTCTAGTCTCCCATGGAGACTATTGACGCGTGCCATAAGTTAAAAGGAAATGTTTTTTAAAATATTAAAATAATAAAAAAAATAAAAGTTTAAATTGTCCCCCTCTCGCCCCATTAAAAATAAAACAATAAAAATTCAAGCATACACATATATGGTATCGCCGAGTTCACAGTCTATCACTATAAAAAAAAAAATTAACTCGATCGCTTAACGGCCTAACGAGAAAAAAAACAGAAAAACGCCATGATTAAGTTTTTTTGGTCGCCGCAACATTGAATTAAAATGCAATAACGGCAATTGAAAGATCGTATCTACACTAAAATGGTGTAATTAAAAACGTCAGCTCGGCATGCAAAAAATAAGCCCTCACCTAACCTGAGATCATCAAAAATGGAGACACTACTGGTCTCGGAAAATGACACAATTTTTTTTTTTTTTTAAACTTTGGATTTTTTTTTCACTACTTAAATAATAAAGAACCTAGACATGTTCGATGTCTTTGAACTCGTAATGACCTGGAGAATCATAGTGGCAGGTCAGTTTTAGCATTTGGTAAACATGGTAAAAAAAATTTGAAAAAAAGTTGTGGAATTGCACTTTTTTGCTATTTCACCGCACTTAGAATTTTTCTTCCCGTTTTTGAGTACACGACATGGTAAAATCAATGGTTTTGTTCAAAAGTACAACTCGTTACGGAAAAAAATAAGCCCTTACATGGCCATATTGATGGGAAAAATAAAAAAGTTATGGCTCTAGGAAGAAGAGGAGCGAAAAACGGAAAAGGGCTCCTTCTCAAAAGGGTTAATGGATAGTTTATTTGTAAAAACAAAAGCGAACATTCAGCTCACCCCTGAGATGTAATTCCAAGCACAAGAAGGAGCATGGCTTCCTCACTGCTGCACAGCGTCCAAGACAATAGGAAAAATAGAAGTGGATCCAGCTCACTCTTAGAAAATTTGTATTGGTTGATCCCTAAAAAATTCAAAATGACAAAACAGACATCTCAGATGGCACAGCAATGACGGGGTGGTGTGTAATGAGACCATATGCGTTTTGAGCAACACGCCTCTTGAGCACTGGTTATAGTTTATTTTGTACATGGGTTCAATAGCTCAAAACATCAGAAAAACAATGGTTTGCCTTGCCAGACATAATATGATCACTTTGAAAAATTAATAAATACATGGCCATGAAGATTTGTCCAATGCAGAAAGATGCTCTTCACAGAGCTGTGGAGTTGGATTCCGAACAATTAGAATGTTAATAACAGATTGTATAATATCACTAATAATTGGATATTTATCAGAGTCTGGAAACATAGAGGAGTCTGAGTCACATTCATGGCTCTTTGGTATCTCACTGGCCAAATTCAAACGTCTTTATATTGGACCACGACTTCAGGACTAGCCACAAGTTTCCTGACACAAGCCGAACAGTCTCATATATGCCTGTGAGTCTGTTAGCTTCAGTTCTGGAGACCAGTGGCCAGTCTGCTTATTAGGCTGGAGTTACATTAGCGCATCACATCGGATGCGATATGCTAATGACAGTCGGCTCCAGCTCTGCTGCGAGTGGGAGCCAAGTGTCAGTGCTCTGTGCTCAGATCCTCGGCCTTGAGAGAATTGGAGCACAGCTCCAATCTCCATTGCCGGCGTTCATGAGAATCGCACTGAATTCGATTCGACTGGTATCTGAGTGCAGTGCGATGATTCGCACGCACCCACCCATAGACTTATATGAGTATGTGCAATCCAAATTTCGCATTCAATCGCACCATGCTGCATAAATTTTTCTCTTTGATTGTAATCTGATTGGAGAAGAAAAACAAAACACCATTAACAACACAAGCATAGGATTAAATTGGTACAAATGCAATCCGATATTTAATAGGATTTCATTTATCCATTTTAAGCACAATTGGGCAATTGGGAGCGAGCCCTTATGGTCTGGACTCTGACCTTATTTCATGTCCATCTGAGTTCAGTCTTAGGATTGCTAAACAATGGATTCCCTACTCTGACTTCCATGTCATAGAAAATAAATCTGTCCTTTGTGGAACTCCTGGTGGTTTATTTACACAAAAAGTGGTGTCAGTGTATTTTCACATGTGGCAGATAGCTTGCAGACCTTTCAGGAGCTAAATCTGTTTTGAACTAATGATTGGGTTACTTCTGCAGCATGAGTGTGTGTGTGATACCTTTGACAAATCCATGTGAGAGCTTGTTTTTTGCGGGATGGATGTACATGTATGGTGCAAGTCAGTAGCGGGTGTGTGGAGTGGGTTCATGGGGAGAGCCCAACCCATTCCTGACAGATAATGGTTGTTTTTGTCAGCCAGGACCTGCTTCTAACTGTTCCTGGTGGAGTGCAGCTCTTCCTACAACTATTAACCTGTTAAATGCCGTTGTCAACTCTTAACCTGTTAAAGGGAATCTGTCACCTCCTTTTTGCCCTATGAGAGTCGGTCACCGCCATCAGGGGCTTGTCAAAACCCTTTGTAATGCTGTGGATAAGTTTTAAGGCCATCCACAAATTCCTGCATTATACCGATAATGCACAGTGTCCCCACGAGATGACCCCAACTTTGACTGTTTGTTCAAAGTACAGCCGGTCATCGAACACTTCAACAAAAAGTTTGCTAAAGTGTACATGCCCCAAAGGGCATCTGCGTGGATGAGTCCTTAGTTCATTTTAAGGGAAGGCTCAGATTCCATCAGTGCCTGCCTAACAAGAGGGTCAGGTACGGAATTAAACTATAAGCTGTGTGAGAGTACCTCAGGGTACACCCACAGGTTTCAAGTTTACAAAGGAATGGACACCAGGATTGACCCCCCCCTGAATGTCCACCTGTCCTGGGAGTGAGTGGGAAAACTGTGTGGGATCTGGTGCACCCACTGCTGGATAAAGGTTATCACCTCTACACCGATAACTTTTATACTAGCATCCCACTCTTCAAATCCCTCTATGTGCGAGGTACCGCAGCGTGCGGTACTGTCCGCAAAAATCAGAGGCCTCCCGAAAACGCTACTTGGGCAGATGCTCAGAAGGGGTAACTGCAGAGACCAATGTAGTGACCACCTGCTGGTGGTCAAGGACAAGAGAGATGTCCTTCTCTTGACCACCATACACGGTGATGGCAGCACCCTCAGCACTGTACGAGGTACCTCTGCACAGGTCAGCAAACCTGACTGTGTACTGGGGTACAACGAAAACATGGAGGGGCGTTGATCTCTCTGATCAATTCCTCCAAGCGTACAGTACTTGGAGAAAGGCCAAGGTGTGGTACAAAAAGCTGGCCGTGCACATCATACAAATGGCAATTCTCAACGCTTTCCTGCTATCGCAATGTGCAGGCCACACCGATGTGTCGTATCTTCAGTTCCAGGAGGTAGTGGTTAAGGCCGTGATAGTTGGCATTCAGGAAGGAGCGGGCCTAAGTGGTTCCAGAACTGAATGTGCTCATATCGTACCAGGTCAGCATTTCCCGGGGGTGGTCCTGCAAACTGGGAAAAAAGGTAAGTCGCAAAAAAGGTGCCGAGTATGTTACAAAAGGGGAATACGCAAGGACACCATTTATCAATTCGACACCTGCCCCGAAAAACCTGGCCTGTGTATGAAAGATTGCTTCAAACTGTACCACACTTCCTTGCACTACTAATTTACTTAAATTTACATTACAGGAAACAGTAGATTAGTTCCAAAAAGGGATGAATAAAATTCCAGAAATAAAGTGGTTAAACGAATAAAAAAAAACACAAAATCAAGCAGCAGGTATACCATGACTAACAATTGCAGACAAAAAACCAAAGGAGTGCAAAACACCCATATACCGTATTTTCCGCTTTGTAAGGCCTGTTTCACACTTCCGTTTTTTCAAATCCGTCAAAATCCGTTGTTTTCCGTAAAAAAACGGATCCGCCATTTTTTGCAGGATCCGTTTTTTTTTTTGTCCCATAGACTTCCATTACGGTTACCGCGGATCCGTCAAAAAAACGGATACGTTTTTTTTAAAAACGGATCCATTGGCATCCGTTTCCGTCAAAAAAACAGAAACGGATCCGTTTGGCGGACACAAAAACGGAAGTGTGAAACAGGCCTAAGACGCACTTATTACCCCCCCCCCCCAAATTTGAGGGGAAATTGGGGGTGTGTCTTACAAAGAGGATATACCTTTCTGTGCTGCCGCTGAGGGTGTCCAGTGCTTGCTGCGGCGCTCTGTCCCCGGTGCTGCCGCTGCGCTGTCCCCCGGTGCTTGCCGCCACCACCGCGCGCTGTCCCCCGGTGCTTGCCGCCACCGCCGCGCTCTGTCCCGTGCTGCGTGGGGGGTCTCTGCCGTTCCATGCATGCTTTCCTGTGGATTTCTTCCGGGAAGATGGCCGCCGCGCATGCACAGATGGAGATCTCGGCACTGAAATCTCGGGAGATAAGATTTCTGTGCCGAGATCTGCATCTGCGCATGCGTAGCGGCCATTTTCCAGGAAGAAATGCACAGGAAAGCATGCATGGAACGGCAGATTCTTACAGCTGAGACCTGGCACGGACCGCTTCCGGCAACTTAACCACGTAACACTGTGATCAAACAAGATCGCAGCGTTCCGGAGCCGGCACAGGCCCTCTACCTTTGGATCAGAGACCCCGCATGATGCGGGGTCCCGATCGCTGCCATGGAGACCTGATGTCGTCATGCCGACATCCGGGTCTTCAGAGCTAAGAGACTTCCTGTCATGCGCAGTGATGACCAGGAAGTCTCCCAGGTCAGTGTAACAGAAACATCAGCGCTGACAGCTTCTATAGCATGCAGATCTATAGAAGTGATCATCCTGCACAAAATGAATGTCCCATAGTGGGACAGAGTGTAAAATTATAGAATTAAATAAAAATTTTTTAAATAATTGTAAAAATATTTTAAAAAATAATGAAAAAAATCAATATTTATTTCATCAATAAATATTTAAATAAAAAAATCGAAATAAGAATACACATTTAATATCGCCGCGTCCGTAACGAACCGACCTATAAAAATGTCCCATTAGTTAACCCCTTTAGTGAACACCTTAAAAAGGCAAAATCATTATCCCGCCAAACAAAAAGTGGAATAACGAGATCAAAAAGACGGATATAAACGTGGTACCGCTGATAAACGGCATCTTGTCCCGCAATAGACAAGCCCCCATACAGCGTCATCAGCGAAAAAATAAAAGTTGTAGCTCTCAGAATAAAGCGATGCAAAATAATTATTTTTTAATATAAAATAGTTTTTATTGTATTGAATCACCAAAACATAAAAAAATATATAAATGAGGTATCGCTGTCATCGTACTGACCCGAAGAATAAAACTGCTTTATCAATTTTACCACACGTGGAACGTTTTAAACGCCCCTTCCCAAAAGAAATTCGTGAATTGCTGTTTTTGTTCATTCTGCCTCCCAAAAATCGGAATTAAAAGCGATCAAAAAATGTCATGTGCCCGAAAAGGGTGCCAATAAAAACGTAAACTTGTACCGCAAAAAAGACCTCACTTGACTCTGTGGGCCAAAATATGGAAAAATTATAGCTCTCAAAATGTGGTGACTCAGATACTATTCTTTGCAATAAAAAGCGTCATTTAGTGGGTGACAGCTGCCAAAATTAAAAACCAGCTATAAGACCCCACTATAAATGGTACATCAAACTCCCCTTTATCACCCCCTTAGGTAGAGAAAAATAATGACAGAAAAATGAAAATAATTTATTTTTTTTATATTAGGGTTAGGGCTAACGTTATGGTTGGGGCTAAAGTTAGGGTTGGGATTAGGGTTAGGGGTGGGTTAGGGTTGGGCTTGTGGTTAGGGTTGGGATTAGGGGTAGGGGTATTATTCTGTCTTTTGATTGCTGCGAATTCCAAGCGTTCTAACTATCAGCTTCTTAGATAATTGTTTAACTCGTACTTACACCACCAGGTGTCCGCAGATAGTTTTAACTCGACTGCCACTGCAACTGTAGAAAGAGCAGGAGAAGCGATGCTGTTTTCTTCCATAATCTTGCATTAGTATACAGTGAACAGTAGGTATAAAGGAGTAATCTCTACAGGGAAGTACACATGCGTCTTGAGTAATGACTGCTGTAGACTAAACTGAAGAAAGGAGGAGCAACCTAACACAGAGCTCAACTACGGGAGGGACATAGGGACAATCTTCACACAGTCTAATTCTACCTAGCAACAACAGGGAATTTGCTGATTGGAGGAAAAACTCAACACAGAGAACATACATATAACAGGTTGTTCCCATTCATGGGACACAACACTCCCCATCTGAAATCATCAAATTTCATAAGTCTTTGTGCGAGATACGGAGACGACTCTGTCCCTCGACGTCATGAAACCTACAATGAGAGGAGAGAAAAAAAGAACCATGCAACAGTATTGAAGTAATCAAGGCCATACTTGTAGTAAAACATAGTTCATGAATGAAAAATGAGTCCAATAGAAAACCCATCTTCGGATTGGGGAAGCTGCAAATGCTAGCTCTTCCACCAACCCAACAGTAGAAGTTGCAGTCCACATGGGGAAGTTAAAGTTCAGTTGGATTCTGATAATCCTGATTCCTAGCACGGCAGTAGAATGCGAAGGTATGCTCCCCGCTGTGGCGAAGTCCAGCGACAAAGCCAAGTTCATGTGACTCCTGTTCAAAGGAGCCAGCAGACGATGAACCTGAAATTCATGTCAGCAGGCACGATGACTAACCAGTTGGAAAGATGTCCAGGGTGATGAGATCTCCGCTTCCGTACTGGCACTTTGGACAAACAACTTGTATTGCAGGTTGGCTCGAGATCCTTCCTAGACTCTGGTTCTCTTGGCCCAAGTTCATTAACGAGTTCATCAGAGGGTGATGCTTGGGAAGTGAACGTGTCTTGTTTGACAATCGGCAGTGTGCTGAGCCTGCGTTGCGTGGAAAGAACGCTAGCAATATTGGTAAAGGATAGGCTGTTGAGAGAGGGGCTCTCACTCTGAGGACTGAAGTCTAGCACGGCTTCGACTTGACCAGGCTTGTGATTGAGATAGGCATCAAAAAGTTGGGAACTTAGTTGCTTGCTGTGAGTCCCTTGGCAACTCAGTCTTTGTGGGAAGAGAGGATGAGGGAGCTACCCAGCTGTTATTGATTTGTTTGTTGCTCATGACCCTGAAGATCACCTTGTCTTCCTCTGTAGGTGGTGAGTTGTCCTTGGTTGAATGATCGGGTGTTGTTGTCTCGAGGTTGTAGTCTCGGGGATAAAGCAGACTTGAATGTCAGATGGTTGTTGCTGACATTTAGTGTCGTTTTAGTTTTCCTACGTCCAGTAATGACGTGGGTCTGGCAGGTGGGACAAGTCATGGTGATCTGACGTGATAAGCATTTGTAAGAGGAGATGCTGCTTGGATCCTTTGTCTGGTCTCTACAGACGTTGCCGATGATAACCCAGCCTAGCTCAAGGCAGTGGGCGTTACGGTTCATTGAGTAGTCCGTGGATTTGTTGATGCATCTTGTGCAGTCGTATAATGTCTCTGCCGAGAATTAGGATGTCTGCCTTTTCGTCCAGGGGTGGCATCTCTTTGGCTATCATTCTGAGATGAGGATGCTGAAGAGCGACTTCTTGCATTGGGATTTCTTCCCTGTTGTATGGAATTTGGTTACACTCAACAAGAGTGGGTAGTGGTATCTCCATGGCATCCTCAAGAGAAGTTATTATGAGGCTACTGGCCCTTCCAGAGGTTTTTATAACGCCGCTGCAGGTGCCCAAGGTGTAAGGAAAAACATCTCCTTTTAAGTCGAACAAGTCGAAGAGTTCTGACCTGGCCAGTGATTTGTTGCTCTGGTCGTCCAGACTAACGCACACCTTGACTGCCTTCGCTGGATGACCCTTGGGATACACCCTTGCCAGGCAAATCTTCGCGCAGGACTTGTTTCAAAGACCTTCTCCGCAGACTTCGGTGCATGAGGAAGATACCGCAACATGGCTTGTCTCTTGGTCTGAAGTCTCCCCGCCATGGCTTGTAGTGGGAGAAGGTGTAGACGCAGAATCAGGCTGTGATGGATGGAGCGCTTGTACGTGGTCTTCACTGTCGCACTCTAGACACTTGATGGCGATGACACAGTCCTTTGCAAGATGTTCGGTAGAGGCGCAGCACCTGAAGCATACTCCAAGCTTCTTCAAGAGCTCCTTTCGTTCTTGAAGGGGTTTCTTCCTGAAGCTGATGCACTTCCTCAGGTGATGTGGCAGTTTGTGAATTGGACACTGGCTGTTTGGATTTTCCACCTTCTCACCTTCATTGCCTTTGTCTGGCGCTGATGTCGGTATAGACAGAACTTCTGTCTTTGTTGCAGACACCGGACCGCTGCGGTTACTGTTGTGAGAGCACGAACTCTCGTACTTAGGAGATGACACAGAGCCGCTGGGTTCTTCATAGCAGAAGCTTGCTTCATCATAGCAGAAGCTTGCTTCATCATAGCAGAAGCTTGCTACATCAAGGAGATTGCACTCTGCAATCTCCTTGATGTAGTCACAGAAATGGGGAAAATGAAGGAAAAGAGACTTGGTATTGTCTTTTGTAGTTTGTCCCTCGTATGGTCCACCTTTCTTGTATGATGTAGGGTAACTTGGCAACTATGGGTTTTACCCCTCAAGCGGTGTGCAGATAGCTGAGACCCAGGTAGGTGTGTGTCTGCCTTGGCTAACTGTAGCTCTAAGAGCAGGTCGCTGAGCTCTAGTAATTTTGAACTGTCCTTGCCGGATATTTTGGGGAAATCCTGTAAACGCTTGAACAATGCATTCTCTATAGCTTCGGGACTGCCAAAGCTATGTTCTAGTGTTTCCCATGCAGCCATGAGGCCAGCAGCTGGATTACTGATGTGGATGGATCTGAGCCTCTTGACCCGCTCTGTGGATTGAGGTCCAAGCCACCTGATTAACAGACCTAGCTCTTCAGCAGCAGTGATGCCAAGGTCACTAATTGCGGCTTTAAAGGCACATTTCCAACCTTTGTAGTTCTCTGGTTGATGATCGAACCTTGTGAGACTGGTCTTAGTAAGTTCACAGTGAACCATGTACCTTGCAAAATCAGACATGTTGGTTTTCGCTGACTTTTGGGAAGACAAATGCTGGCTGAGTAGTGCTGTTCATATGGTCTGTACCATCTTGACTTAGAAACGTAGGATAGTATGGTGCAGCATAAGTATTTAGTGCAGTAATTGGCTTACTGAGAATAGTTTCTGCCATTGATGTGACTGGAGCTGTATGACTTTGCTTGGGTGTAAGATCTGGCTGTGTATTGAAGCATGAAGGAGGTTCGAGTTTGAATGTTTGTGGCACATTGAACTGACCTTTAAAGCTGAGAGCTGCAAGCGGATCGACATCTTGATGCTTTGGAGAGGGGTCGATACTGACAGGAATGTTGTTGGTGGTCAGAGGTTCACTGACTTGGCTCAGCACGTAGTCTCTTGTGCGCTTAAGTGAGTCTTCCGTGTCGGATTCGTACAAATTGAGGCTGTCTCCTCGGCTCTCACCTAGGGCTTGCTGGAAGACCTTTAGCTTTGCCATGGCTACTGCATGTTCACATTCCTTCTGCAGGGCTTCTATTTTTTCATTCTCGCATGCAGATTCAGCTTCCATCTCTGCTTTCTTGCGTGCAGATTCAGTTTCTGTCTCTGCCTTCCTTCGCACGAAAACGGCTTGCACTTTCATAGATTCTGCTTCGGCACGCGCTCTTATGAATTGCTCACTGAGGGTTGAGTACCTAGATGAGCTTGACTTGACTGAGTGCTTTGAGCTCCTTGTGGATCTGTGCGATGCATCTTCTGACATCTGCGCGATGTTTGCTTCTGTTTTGTCCACAATGTCACGCATGGTGGAGTCTCGTTCGGCATTGAGCTGTTGGAAGTCCTGGATTTCCTTAACAGACTCTTGCGTATTTAATTTCTGCAGAGTAGAGATGTATTTGTTTTTATAAGACTGGTATGCAGAGTACAATTGTTAAAGGGCTCCCTCTGGTGGTAACTTGTGAGAGCCAGGCACAGTTAAGACAGTCGATTGATTTAGTACTCTTTTTCCATAGGGAAGGTGTGTGGTGTAGCAATTCACCTTTGGTGGATTCTAGGTTCTCTTTGACCTTCCAGGTAGGATTGGTTGATCGTTTGGATATTTCACTGCAAACTGTGAGAAGTTCTGTTTACATTTCTTGCTGCTGCAGGACTGGCAGTGAAAGGGTTCTTTTAGTCTGGGACATGGTGGCAGGAGTGCAAGGGGGGGCTGTTCTGCTCCTGTTTGTCAAGGAGACCAATACAAAGTTGCAGTTAGATGAGCTGGAGAGCACAGAATGTGATACAAGTCTATGAAAACTGCAGCTTCTCAATAGCTTATAGATCCTTTCTCTGGATTACAGGCTGTGAACTGTTCTTAGTAACAGGTTAAATCTTTCACTGTGCAATTTTCTGAAGTGAAAAGCACAGAATGTCTGCAGCCCATGTAAGCTGCTGTTGTTGTGGCTTTGTTAGCCTTACAAACAATCCTATTCTTGGATTACAGCTGTATACTATTTCTGGTCACAGCTATTCCTTTTTACTATTCTGTCTCTTCCTGATTGCTGCGAATCCCAAGCGTTCTAACTATCAGCTTCTTAGATAATTGTATAACTTGTACTCGCCACCAGGCGTCCGCAGATAGTTTTAACTCGACTGCCACTGCAACTGTAGAAAGACCAGGAGAAACTATGCTGTTTTCTTCCAAAATCTTGTATTAGTTTACGATGAACAATAGGTATAAAGGAGTAATCTGTACAGGGAAGTACACATGCGTCTTGAGTAATGGCTGCTGTAGACTAAACTGAAGAAGAAGGGAGGAGCAACCTAATACAGAGCTCAACTATGGGAGGGACATAGGGACAATCTTCACACAGTCTAATTCTACCTAGCAGCAACAGGGAATTTGCTGATTGGAGGAAAAACTCAACACAGAGAATATACATATAACAGGTTGTTCCCATTCGTGGGACACAACAGGTGTGTTGGGGTTAGGGTTGGGATTAGGGTTAGGGGTTTGGTTAGGGCTATAGTTAGGGTTGGGATTAGGGTTAGGGGTGTGCTGGTTAGGGTTGGAGTTAGAATTTGGGGGGTTCCACTGTTAAGGCACTTCAGGGGCCCTCCAAACGCGACATGACATCTGATCTGAATTCCAGCCAATTTTGCATTGAAAAGTCAAATGGCACTTCTGCCCTTCCGAGCTCTGCCATGCGCCCAAACAGTGGTTTACCTGCATATATGGGGTATCAGCTTACTCAGGACAAATTGTACAACAACTTTTGGGGTCCAATTTCTCCTGTTACCCTTGGTAAAATAAAACAATTGGACCTGAAATAAATTTTTAGAGTAGTGTAAGTTTTGGGTATTTTCTATCATATAGACCCCTCATAGTGACTTCAAATGTGATGTAGTCCCTAAAAAAAAAAAATATGGTGTTATAAAAATGAGAAATCGCTGGTCAACTTTTAACCCTTATAACTTCCTAACAAAAAAAAAAAATTGGTTCCAAAAGTAGACATGTGGGAAATGTTACTTAAGTATTTTGTGTGACACATTTCTCTGTTTTAAGGGCATGAAAATTCAAAGTTGGAAAATTGGGAAATTTTTAAAATTTTCGCCAAATTTGTTTTTTTCACAAATGAACGCAAGTCATATCAAAGAAATTTTACCACTATAATGAAGTACAGTATGTCATGAGAAAACATTGTCAGAATCACCGGGATCTATGGAAGCATTCCAGAGTTATTACCTCATAAAGGGACAGTGGTCAGAATTGTAAAAATTGGCCTGGCATTAACATGCAAACCACCCTTGGGGGTAAAGGGGTTAATATTTGGTAGAGAAAAAGTTATTTTTTAAAGAGTCTTGATTTGTGGCTCTTGCTTACTCCATGTTTTGTTTGTTTTTACTCTGGTTGTTTCTGGAATCAGGAGCGTATAGCATCCGATGAAAGAGAAACAGACCAGGCTATTTTCTTTTTTCACTCCTCTTCTTGCAAGAGACATACTGTATATACTCGTCTATAAGCCGACCAGAGCATATGCCGAGGCACCTTATTTTGCCACGAAAAACTGGGAAAAGTTGACTCGCATAAAAGCCGGGTATGCATTGTCCCCTCATCCCCATGCTTGTCTGCATGGCTCCTTTTCCCCATCCTTGTCTGCATGGCTCCTTTTCCCCATCCTTGTCGGCATGGCTCCTTATCCCCATCCTTGTCTGCATGGCTCCTTATCCCCATCCTTGTCAGCATGGCTCCTTTTCCCCATCCTTGTCTGCATGGCTCCTTTTTCTCTAGTCACCTTCCACGACGGTATACGGAGGTTGCCTCTTTGCCCTGATGGGGGACAGGAAACACAGAGAGGTTAAAAGGCCCTCCCACCTGCCAGTGCCTTTCCTGTTCCCCATGGGGCAGGGAGAGGTCCGAATACTGTGGTGGCTGGCGGCTTCAGTAGCGTAGTACAGGGGTTACCTGTCAAAATTGCTGGGAAGCGGTGGTCGCTTCATGCCTCCTCCTAAGCTGCTCCCGTCGTCCCCGCTCGTGGTGACTTCGGGACCCGCTCTGGCCTTCCCGTGAGGGCAAAGCAGGCCAGGGATCCCCGGCCGGGGGCCTCCTGGAGCTCCCCGGTCCTCACCCCCTCCAGCGCGGCGCCAGGGTGACCCGGTAGTGACGTCGTGGGACCGCTCGCGTCAGTTCCAGTATCGGCACTGCAGGAGGACGCCGACTTTCGGCTAATGGCTGCCCCCATACCACGCATGGTGCCCGCTCCCAACGTCGGCACATGGACCCAGGAGGGGGAGGGAGGGGAAAACCGCAACGCTGGAGGGCAGGTGCTGGCTCTGAGCATAAAAACCCTGCCGAAGTCTGCACGAGGTAAGACAGATTCCCTCAGTATGGATAGCACTTCATGCCCTGTGTGACGTTTTAGGTACAAGCTACGTCAGAGAGTGGACCCTCTGGATCGCGGATCCGGAGCCCCTGGGTCGAGCACACCAGGTGAAGACCGACCCCTATACAGGGATCGTTTGGGGCAGGACCACAGAGGACGGAAGCGCGACAGCCGGAACCAAGAGGGACGGCTCAACGGACAAAATAAGGACAAGGGAGATGGATGGAACCAGGAGAGGCAGAGCAGAGTTCCTGGGCAGGAAGGGGCGAGAGTCAGAGGTAGCAGGGAAAGGTACAAGGAGAGTGGGAAGACAGATAAATGCACAACACAGAGGACGGCAGGGAACTGAGGCAGGACAAGCTGGAGACAAGAGAAAGCACTACACAGAAGACGGCAGGGAACTACAGGAGAACTGTAGCGGCCAGAGGGTGCAGGAAGACTACACGATCATCAGGCGCCCTCCTCACAGAGAGGACGCCTGAAATATCCTAGCACCCTGAAGTGCGTCCCCTGGCCCTGCCCCTCAGCGACGCCCACCGCTGGAGGGAGAGAGCGGGAGGGTGCGCGCGCGTGACCGAGAGCTGATGCCTGGAGCCGCAGCAGGGCGGAACGCAAAGCGGGCGCCCGCGTGGATGGGGGGCGCAGGTGAGAGGATGCTGCGGCGTGCGCCGCCGCTGAAGGGGCATCGGCGGGCACAGCCGCCGATGTCACAGTACCCCCCTCCTTACGTCCTCCCCTTCTGAGATTGTCCAAAAAATTTTTCAGGATCGGGGGGCATTGATATTCTCTCGAGGCTTCCAGGACCTCTCCTCGGGGCCAAAACCCCTCCAATCGATAAGAAAAAGAGTTTTTCCCTTGACTCTTTTCATAGCCAAGATGTCTTTTACTTCAAAGATGTCGTCCGAGCCAATTGGTGAAGAAGAGGCAGTGGAAACTGGTTGGAACTGATTCAGAACCACAGGTTTCAAGAGCCAGACATGGAAGGCGTTGGGGACCCAGAGTGAAGCAGGCAACCTCAGTTTATAAGCCACTTCATTAATGCGTCCAATCACTTCGAACGGCCCGATGTACCGAGGACTCAATTTGTAAGAAGGGACTTTCAGACGGATATGTTTGGTTGAAAGCCAGACTTTGTCACCAGGATGGTACGGAGGAACGTCCCTCCGTCTCTTGTCCGCATGTTTCTTGATTCGGGTATTGGCACTCTTGAGCACCTCCCTGGTCTCCCTCCAAATTTGCGAGAATTCCATGGCGAGCGAATCTGCTGCGGGCACTCCCGTAGACGTGGAAAAGGGCAGCGGTACCTCCAGGTACCTGGATTCTGACCGGTTTCCACAAAAAATGGTGACTTGGCGGTAGATTCGCTTTGATGATTATTGTGCGAGAATTCAGCCCACGGTAGGAGAGCGACCCAATTGTCTTGATGGGCGTTGGAGAAGTGACGTAAGAAGGTAGTTAACACCTGATTAATCCGCTCCACTTGCCCGTTGGTCTGAGGATGGTATGCAGAGGAAAAGTCGAGGGATGTACCCATAAGCCGACCGAGAGCCCTCCAGAAGCGAGAGGTAAACTGGACCCCCCGATCCGACACGATCCACTGAGGAAGACCATGCAGCCTGAAGATCTGGTGGATGAAGATCTCGGCCAACCTCGGGGCGGACGGCAGTCCTGGTAAGGGAATGAAATGGGCCATCTTGGAGAAACGATCTGCTACGACTAAGATGGTGGTGCATCCAGCTGAGCGGGGTAGATCAGTCACAAAATCCATAGCGATTTGCTGCCAAGGAGCCTCTGGAACAGGTAATGGGTGAAGAAGTCCGGAGGGCAGAGCCCTTGCCACCTTGTTCTGGGCACAGGTTGTGCACAAGGCTACATAGTCCATCACATCCTAGCGAAGAGCGGGCCACCAGTAATACCGGGAAAGCAGCAAGAAAGTCTTCTTAGTCCCAACGTGCCCAGCAACTTTGGAGGAATGGGCCCATTGCAGCACCTCCGAACGTCTGCCTTGAGGAACGAATCTTTTACCTGGCGGAGGAGTGGAAAAATTCACAGGAGCCACGGTGATAATCTTAGCAGGCTCGATACTATAGGATGGATCTTCATCCTTCTCTGGCGACTGTAAGGACCTGCAAAGTGCATCTGCCTTGATGTTCCTATTGCCAGGTTGGAAGTGAAGCTTAAAATCAAAACGGGAGAAATAAAGAGCCCTCCTGGCTTGCCGGGCATTGAGTCTCTGGGCAGACTGCAGGTAGGCCAGATTCTTGTGGTCCGTGAAGATGGTGAAGGGGTGTACTGCCCATATCACCACTCTGCCAAGGCCATCTTAATGGCAAGTAATTCCCGGTCTCCAATGGAGTAATTGCACTCCGCAGGCGAAAAGGTTTTCGAAAAAAACCCGCAAGGTACCAGATGTCCAGATGAGTCCTGCTGGGACAGAACCGCCCCAGCTCCGGTGGAGGAGGCGTCCACTTCTAGGACGAAGGGCCTGCTGGCTACCGGCCGATGTAAGATGGGCGCAGATGCGAAAGAACGTTTCAGAGCCAGGAAGGCGTCTTCAGCTTCGGGGGACCAGCTGTTGGACTTCTTTCCTTTATGGGTCAAAGCCGTGATGGGTTTGGTAACCGTAGAAAAATGAGGCACGAATTGTTGGTAATAGTTAGCGAACCCAAGGAACCGCTGGATGACCTTTACACCCACTGGACGGGGCAGTGAGTACCGCACTGAGTTTTTCAGGATCCATCTTCAGGCCGGAATCGGTGACGATATATCCCAAGAAGGGTAATGACGTCTGCTCAAAAAGGCACTTTTCAATCTTGGCGTAGTCGATTCTCTCGAAGGCGATGCAAGACCAAGCGTACACTCTTCCGATGGGAGGACAGATAGGTGAGATAACGAGAATGTCATCTAAATACACCACCACACAGGAGTAGAGTAAATCCCGGAACACCTCGTTAATGAATTCTTGAAATACGGCCCGCGCGTTGCAAAGACCAAACGGCATAACTAAGTATTCATAATGCCCGTCACGGGTATTGAAGGCCGTCTTCCACTCATCCCCTGCGCGGATCCGGATCAGATTGTAAGCTCCCCGCAGATCTAACTTCGTGAAGATCCGGGCCCCTCTCAGCCGGTCAAAGAGTTCAGGAATCAGCAGAAGAGGATACCGGTTTTTAACGGTGATATTGTTTAGGCCCCGGTAATCTATGCAAGGTCGCAGTGATCCATCCGTCTTCCGGACGAAGAAAAAACCCGCACCCGCAGGGGATGAGGACTTCCGGCTAAACCCCTTGGTCAGGTTTTCTTGTATGTATTCCGTCATGGCTGTGGTCTCAGCTGGGGAAAAGGGATACGTTCTTCCTCTGGGGGGAGCAGCTCCGGGAATCAGGTCGATAGGGCAGTTGTAGGACCGATGCGGTGGCAAAGAATCCGCTTCCTTCTTGCAGAAAACATCGGCGTACGCGTGATATGGAACAGGAAGACCCGGGAGATCGGCTGGCCTAGGCAGGAAATGGGGACGAACAAGAGCCCGCAAACAGCGTGCATGACAGGCGTGCCCCCAATGCAAGATCTCCCCTGAGCGCCAGTCGACAACTACTCATGCCGCCTGAGCCAGGGTAACCCTAAGAGAACGGCGTGGGACAATTGAGGCAGGACATAAAAGGCTATCTTCTCGAGGTGAAGTGCACCAATTTGCAGGTCAACTTCGGTGGTAACCGTGGTGATGAGTTCAGGTAGAGGTTTGCCATCGACGGAGGTGATTGCACGCGGGTTCCTTAGGATGACCACGGGAATCTGGAGTTTGTCAACCTCTTCCTGGCGGATGAAGTTGCCCGCTGCGCCCGAGTCCACATACGCCTCCACAGATCCACGCTCCCGACCTGTAATAATCAGAGCTGAAAGGGTAAGTGGGAGAGAGGAGTTATGATCACCTAGGAGGCCCTCTCTTACCTGGCCTAGGTGGATGCGTTTCCCTGTTTCTCAGGACAGGTGCGTACAAAGTGGTTGGCTCCACCGCAATACAAACAGAGTCCATTAGTCATCCTCTCCCTGCGCCGTTGTTCGGACAGCTTGACGCGATCTACCTGCATGGGCTCGGGAGCAGAGTTAATAGGAGGTGCAGCAGAGCGCGGAATAGGGGCTTGATACAACCTAAAGGGCCTTCTCTCCCTAGCTGACTCTCTGCTACGTTCCAGAAAACGCAGATCAATACGAGTAGCCAGAGAGATGAGATCTTCCAGGGTGGTTGGAGTGTCACGCCCGGCAAGCTCGTCCTTGATTTTACTAGAAAGACCTCTCCAAAAGGCACCTACAAGGGCTTCATTATTCCACCCCAGCTCCGAGGACAGTGTCCGAAAGCGGATGGCGTATTGCCCTACCGTAAGGGATCCCTGGCGAAGGTTAAAGAGGGCCTCCGTAGTGGAAGCAAGGCGCCCGGGTTCATCAAAAACCTTGCGGAACGTTTCCAAAAAACTCCGGATACTGGTAACCACCGGGTCATCCCTCTCCCACAACGGATTCACCCAAGCCAGCGCCTCTCCCTTGACATGGGACATGATAAAGGCCACTTTAGCGCGGTCCGTGGGATATTGTTGGGGCAGAAGCTCAAAGTGCAGTTTGCACTGGTTTAAAAAACCCCTACATGACTTTGGGTCCCCACTATACCTGGGGGGCTTTCCCAGGCGGGGGTGGGGTGGAGATGAGACCGCGTCCCGGGCTTGGGTAGAAGCGGCCGCAGAGGACTGCAGAGCAAGCAGTCGATCAACCACGGACGCCATATACCCCAAAATGTGAGATTGGGTATCGCGCTGCTGCGCGAGCTCCTGCTGGAGGCTGGCTAGGAGAGGAGCATGCCCTGGGTCAGTGGTTTGCAGGGCGGAGAGCCGGGTGTCCATAGATTTCATGAAGAACATAATCCGGGTCTGATTCTCCCTTAAAAAAAGCAGTTCCTTCTAAGTGGTAGCCGCGGCATCGGCGGGGTCCATGGCCTGATGATACTGTGACGTTTTAGGTACAAGCTACGTCAGAGAGTGGACCCTCTGGATCGCGGATCCGGAGCCCCTGGGCCGAGCACACCAGGTGAAGACCGACCCCTATACAGGGATTGTTTGGGGCAGGACCACAGAGGACGGAAGCGCGACAGCCGGAACCAAGAGGGACGGCTCAACGGGCAAAATAAGGACAAGGGAGATAGACGGAACCAGGAGAGGCAGAGCAGGGTTCCTGGGCAGGAAGGGGCGAGAGTCAGAGGTAGCAGGGAAAGGTACAAGGAGAGTGGGAAGACAGATGAGGGATCCCCAAGAACAGGATTAGCAACTGACGGATAGTGGACGGGGCTAAAAGGAAGGACAGGAGAATGCACAACACAGAGGACGGCAGGGAACTGAGGCAGGACAAGCTGGAGACAAGAGAAAGCACTACACAGAGGACGGCAGGGAACTACAGGAGAACTGTAGCGGCCAGAGGGTGCAGGAAGACTACACGATCTTCAGGCGCCCTCCTCACAGAGAGGATGCCTGAAATATCCTAGCACCTGGAAGTGCGTCCCCTGGCCCTGCCCCTCAGCGACGCCCACCGCTGGAGGGAGAGAGCGGGAGGGTGCGCGCGCGTGACCGAGGGCTGACGCCTTGAGCCGCAGCAGGGCGGAACGCAAAGCGGGCGTGCGCGTGGTTGCGCAGGTGAGAGGATGCTGTGGCGTGCGCCGCCGCTGAAGGGGCATCGGCGGGCACAGCCGCCGATGTCACACCCTGCATCTGCAGAGCCCAGCGCTGCCCCTGCTACAGTGAGTGTTGCAGGGAAGGGGTCCGTGTGGTGGTGGTTTCACTAGGGGGCCCCCCTTTTTATCTTGACCTGTCTCTCCCTTTTATTTTAGGGAGAAACGTCTACCCCTAAAGCCGCAACCAGGAAAAAATGCCCCATCTGTAATATTAAAATGCCCTCTTTATGGGATAAAAAACTTTGCCGGTCATGTACCGACAAAGTAGTTAGAGCGGAGCAGCCGTCCCTGCTGGACGAGATTCGTTCCGCGTTCAAACAGGAGGTGCAGTCTTCCCTAGCGGCTTTTACTCCTCCGCCACCACCACCATCCCATTCTCCAGCAAAGAAGAGGAAAATACAGGTTGAAGACTGTCTCATACATCGTCCTCTGGGAAATGGGAGAAACCCGTATCACCCAGGGCTGCTGAGATTAGAAAATACCTCTTCTCCTCTGACTATATGGAGGAGCTGGTATCCGCAGTACGCAGCACCATGGGGTTAGAAGAAGAACCAGAGCCTCAGTCCACTCAAGATCAAATGTTTGGTGGGCTTAAAACAGAAAAATGCATAGGGTTCCCAGTGCATGCCAACATATTGGACATGATTTCGCAGGAGTGGGAACTGCCGGAAAAACGCCTCAGCACCCCCTCAGAAATTAAACATAGGTTTCGCCTCGAAGGCGATTCTATAGAATGGGACATCCCCAAAGTCGACGTCCTGGTGGCAAGAGTCGCAAAAAGAACCGCGCTCCCATTTGAGGGTTCTTCACAATTGAAGGACCCGATATACAGAAAAATAGAGAGTCTCCTAAAGAAATCTTGGGAGACATCTATATCCACGTTAAAGGCTAACATCGCCTCCACCTGCGTTGCTAGGGCTTTGTTTCGTTGGCGTGAGGAACTGGAAACTCACATATCACAGGGTACCTCCAGGGGTGAGTTATTAGACTCCCTACCCATTCTGCATAAAGCTATGGGCTTTTTAGCAGATGCTTCCATGGAATCTTTTAGGGTGGCCGCTAGATCTATGGTACAGTCCAATTCAGCAAGGAGAGCGCTCTGGCTCAAGATGTGGAGCGGTGACATCACCTCCAAAGCCAAATTATGTGGCATACCCTGGAAATACTGGAGAAAGCCACCGACAAGAAAAAAACTCTCCCAGAACAAAAACCTTTCAAAAAACGGCCCTTTCGTGCCCCACAGGCTCAAACCTCCGAAGCAAGAGGCAAAGGCAAAACAGGGAGTTGGAGGTATGCGAAGGGTAGGGAGAAAAACATTCTCGTCCCACAGCAGAAGCAGCCCCAACCGGAGAAGCAATGACTCTGACCCGGTGGGGGGGGACTCTCAAAATACATACATCAGTGGGAAACCATCACCAGTTCTCACTGGGTCCTCAACGTCATCAGGGAGGGCCTATTGATAGAGTTCATCTCCTCCCCTCCACAGGGCCTAAAAGCCACTTGCCTTCCGACCCGAAAAGACCAGACAACACTGCGACTAGGTCTCAGACCTCATGGGATCAAATGCAATCTCCCCGGTCCCAGAATCAGAGTGGGGTCAGGGCCATTACTCTCGATTTATTTCTGGTAACCAAACCATCAGGCGAGGCCCATATTATCATAAATTTGAAGGGACTGAACCGGCATCTAAAATACCGAAAGTTCAAGATGGAATCCGTAAGGTCAGCCATCCCCCTGATAGGGCCGCACTTCCTTATGTCAACCATCGACTTAAAGGACGCCTATTTTCATATTCCAATTGACCTGAGACACAGGAAGTATCTGAGGTTTGCGATACAGGGGAGTCGTCAGGTGGAGCACTATCAGTTCAACGCCCTTCCATTTGACATCTCAGCGCCTAGTGTTTTCGCCAAGGTAATGGCAGAAGCAGTGTCATTTATCCAGAACTCGCAGGTCGAAGCCTTTCTTTCCCTAGACTCCAGGGACAATTCCAGGGGAGTGGATGCCCTTGCCCAAGATTTGGACTTCCACCTGGCCTATGCCTTCCCACCAATTCCAATCCTAGCGAAAGTTCTGAGGAAGATACGAGAACACCGGACCACGACTATTTTGGTAGCCCCGTTATGGCCAAAGAGAAGTTGGTTCAACTTGATCACCGACATGCAGGTGGACGGGCCGTTTCTCTTACCACTAGGACACGACCTCCTCTCGCAGGGGCCGATTCTTCATGCAAATCCTCAGAAGTGGAATCTAGCGGCATGGTTACTGAGGCCCAGGTACTGAGATCCAAGGGTTTGTCAGACCCGGTAATTGCCACCCTACAAAAATCCAGGAAGCCAGTAACTAACGCCATCTACAACAAAATCTGGAAAAAGTTTTCATCTTTTTGTCTACCTGACTTACCGGATCCGCTCAGGCCAAATATGTCACAAATTTTGGATTTTTTACAGAGGGGCTTAGAGATCGGCCTTAGATCTAGCACCCTGAAGGTCCAGGTCTCAGCTCTGTTTTTGACCAGGATCTGGCAGGTCATCGCTGGATCAGAAGATTCATGGTTTCGGCCACCAGAATGAATCCCAAAAAACAAACAATAGTCCCTCCATGGGATCTGAACTTGGTGCTCCAGGGGCTCACAGGTTTACCCTTTGAACCTTTATCTTCCTGCTCTCCTCAAAACCTGGCATACAAAACAGTGTTCCTGGTAGCCATAACCACAGCCAGGAGAGTAAGCGAATTACAAGCCCTATCGATAAGGGAGCCTTATTTGCTTGTTAAAGACGACTCAATAGTCCTTCGTCTCGACCCTTCCTTCCTTCTGAAGGTAGTCTCTGAGTTCCACCGGTCCCCGGAAATTGTCCTACCATCATTTTGCCAAAACCCAGCAAATGTTAAAGAGGAAAAGTTTCATACCCTGGATGTCAAGCGCATTGTTCTGCATTACTTGGAACAAACCCGTCATTACAGAGTCGACCAGAATCTGTTTGTCCATTCCTCAGGCCAAAACAAGGGATAAAAAGTGGCAAAGAGCACTATAGCCAATTGGATAAAAAAAGCTATAATGGAAGCATATATCACTCAAAATATGCCTCCCCCAGTGGGGATCAAGGCCCATTCAACCAGATCCACTTCAGTCTCCTGGGCAGAAAAAGCAGGTGCATCCCCAGAGCAGATCTGCAGGGCAGCAACATGGTCTTCACTCCATACCTTCTCAAAACATTATAGATTGGACGTAACATCCAGTAGGGATCTAGTCTTCGGCCAAAAAGTTCTCCAGGCCGTTGTCCCTCCCTAGTGCCAAATTACTTTGTATTCCTCCGTATACCGTCTTGGAAGGTGACGAGAGAAAATAGAATTAGACTTACCGGTAATTCGGTTTCTAGGAACCATCCACGACGGCACTAATTCCCACCCTATACTCCTGGATAAAAATCTGGGAATTGAAAGGTAAAACCAGTGCTATGATCTCAGTTGTAAGTCACTGGCAGGTGGGAGGGCCTTTTAACCTGTTTCCTGTCCCCCATCAGGGCAAAGAGGCAACCTCCGTATACCGTCGTGGAAGGTTCCTAGAAACCGAATTACCGGTAAGTCTAATTCTATTTTCCCATCCTTGTCTGCATGGCTCCTTTTTCCCATCCTTGTCGGCCTGGCTCCTTTTTGCCATCCTTGTCGGCATGGCTCCTTTTTCCCATACTTGTCGGCATGGCTCCTTTTTCCCATCCTTGTCGGCATGGCTCCTTTTTCCCATCCTTGTCGGAATGGCTCCTTTTTCCCATCCTTGTCGGCATGGCTCCTTTTTCCCATCCTTGTCGGCATGGCTCCTTTTTCCCATCCTTGTCTGCATGGCTCCTTTTTCCCATCCTTGTCTGCATGGCTCCTTTTTCCCATCCTTGTCTGCATGGCTCCTTTTTCCCATCCTTGTCTGCATGGCTCCTTTTTCCCATCCTTGTCTGCATGGCTCCTTTTTCCCATCCTTGTCTGCATGGCTCCTTTTTCCCATCCTTGTCTGCAAGGCTCCTTATCCCCATTCTTGTATGCATGGCCCCTTATCCCTATTCTTGCATGCATGGCCCCTTATCCCTATCATGGCATGCATGGTTACTCAAACCTATCCTTGTATGCGTGGCCCCATGAGAAAAGCATTAAAAACATCCTACTTGCCTTCCCTGTGCACCCTCGCAGCATCTTGTTCCAGTGCCAGCAGCTTCTGCGGCCGAGCGATCACGAGTCCCCGCTCATTAAGGTAATGAATAATCACCTCTCCATGCCTATGGAAGTGGAGAGGTGAATGTTCATAACTGTTAGGCTATGTGCACACGTATGCAGAAAATGTCTGCATAAAAACAGGACTCCTCAGAAAATGCGCGTTTTTTTTCCCGCGCGTTTTTCCGCAATTTTTGCCTCGATTTTTTTTGTGCATCCCCAGACACATAGAAAATAGCCAGAAATGCGGAATTTACCGCAAAATTATTGAGCATGCTGCGTTTTTTACCGCAAAGCGTTTTTTCGCGGTAAAAAACGCATCAATATGCACAAAAAATGCAAAATGCATTAAAATGAATGGGAAGCTTCTTCTTTGCGCTTTTCCTGCGGATTTTTTGGTAAATCCGCGTAAAAAATGCGAAAAAAAAAACAACGCTATGTGTGAACACTGCCTCCTGGCGGCTGCTGTAAGTGTGTGACTGTAACTGTGCGCGCTATAAGAGAAATGAATATTCATTACCAGTGCGGTGAATTTAGCTCTTTAGCAGCGGGCACAGGCTTTAGCCACAGCCGCCGTCTCCTGCCTCCTGTGACCCGCCGCTCCCCCTCCCCCGCTGGCCATCTGGGACAATTGACTCGTGTATAAGCAGAGGAGGTCTTTCCAGCACAAAAAAATGTGCTGAAAAACTCTGCTTATACACGAGTATATACAATAGGTTTGTTTTCATTTTAACATCCACATAACTGTATGAGGCTTGTTTTTTTGTGGGACAAGTTGTACTTTTACTTTTGACGGACACCATTCATGTTATGATGTGATACATTGGAAAGTGAAAAAAATTAAAGTACGTTGAAATTGCAATGAAAGTCTAATTCCACAATTGTTTTTTTGTTTGTTTATTTACTATGTTAACTATACAGTAAAACTGACCTGGCAATATGGTCTTCCAGGTCAGTACAAGTGCATAGATACCAAACATGCATTATTTTGTTTTCTCTTTCGCCTCATTGGGGGACACAGACCATGGGTGTTATGCTGCTGCCACTAGGAGGCTGACACTAATTTGAGATAAAAAGAGTTAGCGCTTCCCCTGCAGTATACACCCTCATGCTGGCTCCAAGTGAACCAGTTCATGCTTAATGTCCGTAGCAGGCACACTGGGGTCTGCTATTCAGACCATACTTTATTTTATTTTTCAATTTTTTTACTTTTTTACTTTTCTTCGCATGAAGGGGCGACGGAACCTTTCAAGGCTCCGATCTCCCTGAACCATCAACAGGCGAGCACGTGGAGTGTCACCTCCACATATCCTCTCCTACGACGTGGGATGCCATTGCCTGGGCTGGTTTTAGGGGCGATGGGTCCCTTAAAGGGCACCGATCTCCTCGCACCATCAACAGACGAGCACATGGAGTGTCGCCTCCATGTATCCTCTTCTGCCAGGCCTAATGCCGGACATCTGGCCCTGTCCACCCGGGGTCTTGAACTCCGTGGATGTACAGAGGCACCCCCTTTTGGCGTGCGTGCAGCCCCCACTGCATCACCACTGTTAAAGCGGATGACTATTCCTCTCCACCCTCTAACAAAGGGATGGTGGATGGAGTTTTTTTCCCCTGCACCGTCCACGCTGCAATACCTGACCTGCAGCAGAACAGTATAGTGCCCTGATAGCCAGAAATGCATAAGAATGTGATCTGTTTTTATTCACATGGATTACATTGTTATTTTAATGGTGTGACATAAAGCAAGTTGATCCTATTTTTTTCTTCTACTACTATCCGATGATCAGACGGACTCTGGATCTCTGCTGCAGCATTCAAGGCTACCAAGCACATATTACACGGTGAGGCAAAATCCCCCTATTTTTGCACATGTTCTCCTCGGCGCTGAAGCAGTCATCCGTGGCGGCTCCATGCCAGGACATGCACCGATGGTGAGTGGATCCAGTCGGCAGTGGGCCTCTGCCGCGGGATATTCAGCACTAGCCCCATGCTGACAGGCAGCCTCAGCCATGGTTTGCCTGTGGCCCACCTCCCTGAGGTAACGCTCCTGCCGGCCGCAAAATTTAGGTCCTGGCTTAGGCCTAGTCATGGAGCATTCTCAAGGCTCCGCCCACTGGATGACGTCTGCACCATCGGTGTCTGGCCAGATTTATGTGCATAGGGTGTCATGAGCCCTACATGTGGTGCACACCCCAATAACAGCTCCCAGCGCAAACATGACACACAAATGTCTGCGGGATACTTCCCAGAGCTCCATTCACCCGCTGCTGTGTTCTCTCCTCTGATTGTATCTAGCTGCAGTGCGCTCCGCCATGGAGTTCCCTTCCCCCAGGTAACGCTCATGCTGGCCGCAGAAATTTAGGTCCCAACTTGGGCCTATTCGCGGAGCAATCCCGTGGCTCCGCCCACCAGATGACTCTGCACCCGTAGGCCCCGCCCCCTAAACTGGCGCTTCTTGCTCTCTGCGAGACTTCCGGCCTCTGCAAATCCCGCGGGCCATCATTGTCCACACCCAGGTGATCTCTCAGGATACAGGGGATTACATGCCTGAATGCTGAGCAGTGCACATCCACGGTAGATCATTGGAACGGGCAACAGGCCTGGGTAAGTTCTCTGACCCTGCGGTCCCACTGTTTTTCCCTGCGGAGGATACAGGGATTAACATGTGAGGGGGTATTCTGTGGTACAGTCTCATTTTGCAGGGACTGGGATCTAGACTGCACTATAGCCCCCCAGGTGGGCTTCGTCGCTGTCGCAGCCCATGACGTCACTGGTAACAGCGATACAGTCCCTTCACGATAGCTCCTCTATCGGTTGGGGTCTTTGCCAGTCTGTCTCAGATGACTCCTTCATCTCTATTTCAGCATGATGGTTCAGTGGTTAGCACTGCAGCCTTGTAGCACTGGAATCCTGGGTTCAGATCCCACCAAGGATCATGCGAACTCTGTTATCAGAGCTTGTTTTCAGGCGAAAAATCCATAGATTGCAGAGGGGTGACAGAGTTCCATTCTCTTCAAACCCACAACATGCGAGAACGCGGAGTGTCTCCTCAATGTTCCCCCTCCTGCACCGTTCTTGTGTGTTATGGCCATGCCGGTGTTGGTACAGGGTACCTTTCTTCCCACTCGAACAACAGATGGTAACCGGGAGTACCGCCTCCACCTACCCCTCTTTACCCATACCCATCCCTCTCTTGTTTTCCTGCGCCGGTCCATCAACCCTAACCCATCTTGTCTCGCCGGATACACTACGTTGGATAGGCTTATTGAAGCCATTAACCATACGTTAAAGGTTGACGAGGACCTCAGTTCTGGCTCGGGTCACGTGGCGCTTTTTAAAAGGTCAGCAGTCTATAGAGGCGAGATACCTCCTTTTTTCCCTCGTCTTGCTGAAGGAATGGACACCTTCCTACGAAAGCAGCAATCAATTCTCCTGAGACGGAGAATATTTGCTGCACGCGGCTATCTGTGCTGCACTTACTACGTTAAGCCATCACCATCGATACGTACTGTGATTCAGGGAATGGCGAGCCGCTGCTGAGTCTAAAAGGCCCTTGACATAACTGCCTTATCAGAGCGGGTGTTCAGCTTCTCTCTGACGCCACAGGACGGAAAGAGTAAATTCTTTCCACAGCAAAGGACTAGATGTGTTTTTTTTCTTTTAGTCCTCATTAGGCACGTTTCCGGGCTCTTCCGTGGCAATTCCGGCCGAGCCACTGCATAATTTCTTCCGGCTAGGGGCATTCCTCTCGTGGGACAGGAGTACCACAGGTCTCGTTTAAAACTGACTAAGCTTAGTAGGTCGGATCTAGGCAAACTAAATCTAGAGGATAGAAGTCCCACAGATTTTGGGCCAAAGAACTGTCTTATCCAGTCTTCTCCAGTAGGGTAGGCGGATGTCTACTCCTATTTTTGTCTTATCTGACTCTCCGTCGTTCTTAGAATGGGCCAGAGACTAGGTGTCTTCCGGGAGTTTTTCTTCTCTACCTCCGGCACAAAGAAAGATGAAACGGTATGACCCATCCTGGACCTGTTTGTGATCCCCCCCAAAAAAAAGTTTCTAGCATCCATCGACATTTGGGATGCTTACATCCATACTCCGATGTTTCCTTCTCACTGAAAATGCCTGCGCTTTGTCACTCGCGAACAGCATTTTCAAGTCACAGCCTTGCCCTTCGGTCTCGCTACCGCTCCCGGTGTCCTCAAAGGTCATGGCGGCTGTCATGTCCACCTTGCACTCTTAGTGTGTGGTCGTTCTGCCCTACTTGGACGATTTTCTAAAGTGCTTTCGTATCACTTGCGATACTCCTTCTCATCTGGGCTAGCTTATAAACTTGAGCAAGTCTTCCCCCGTTTCAGCCCAGCAGATATCCCTTTTAGGGATGACCCTGGACACCTCCCGAGAAGGGTAGGTGTTTCTCCCCCGAGACAAGGTCCTAGCCCTTCAAGGAGCCCGCACTCTGGCCACTCATCCTCTCATTCCATCTGGTTTGTCATGAGGGTACTGGGAAAAATGGTGGCAGCAATGAAAGAGGTCCCTTTCGCTCAGCTGCATCTCTGTCCCCTGCAGCATGCTCTTCTAGCGGCTTGGGACAGGAATCCGTTCTCCCTCAACCGCTGATGCCGCTTGTCCATGCAGATCGGGCAGCTCATCAGGTGATGGACATTGAGGTCACCTCTCAACCAGGGAAAATCCTTTTTCCCAGCTCAATGGCTAGTGGTGTCTACTGACGCCAGTCTCTTTGGCTGGGGAGCGGTCTTTCGTTACCACACCGCTCAGGCACGCTGGTCAACTCGGGAGTCGAACCTCCCGATCAATGTCCTGGAAATCCGAGCAGGTCCTTATCTTCTGGCTGGTCACCTCATCTGAATTCAATCGGACAAAGCCACGGCTGTGGTATATTACAATCATCAAAGGGGTAACCGCAGCAGGGCGGCCATGCGCGAGGTTGTCCGTATTTTCCGATGGGCAGAGAGGAACCACTCGGTTATTTCCAGGGGACTCCAGATGTGGATCTGCTGGCTTCAAGAATGAATGCCAAGGCATCCAACTTTATAGCTCGGTCTTGCAATCCAAAGGCCTCGGGGTGGAGGCACTGGTTACTTCGTGGCAACAGTTCGTTTTCCGTACGTGGTTACCCCATTTTCTTTACTCCCGTGGGTCATCAGGAAGATCATTGCAGAAGGAATTTCCAGTAGTCCTAGTCGCCCTGGATGGTCACACCTGGCGTGGTATGCAGAGTTAGGGCAGATCGACGTTTGTCTCCTAGCAACTGCCGGATCTTACAGAACTGCTCCACCAAAGTCTGATTTTGCCACCAGAACTCGGGGGCCCTGTGTTTAACGGCTTGGTCGTTGAAACCTCGGCTCTAGCTGAAGCTAGGTTCTCTCAACAAGTGGTTCCCACCATGATTAGCATTCGGAAGCCTGCATCAGCTTGCATCTATCACCGCACCTGAAATCCTTTTTCGCATGGTGCAGAGACTGCAGACGTCCTCCTCGTGTCTTCCCTGTTCCCTCCATTTTACAATTTCTCCAGACTGGCCTGAACTCGGGTTTGGCACTTGGCTTCCTCAGGGGCAAGATCTTGGCCTTATATGTTTTTATTCCAGCGCAGGGTTGTTTCCAAACTACAAGTAATGTTTTTTCGTACAGGGAGGTCTTCCAGGTGGTAACCCCCTATAGAATGTCGTTAGAGGCCTGGGATCTTATTTTGGTCCTGGGTGCTCTTCAGGAGATTCCTTTTCAAACCGTTGCAGGACATCTCACTGACAGTATTGTCTTCGGAAGTCACCTTCTCGCAGTGTCGTTTATCAGGCGAGTCTTGGGGCTGACCGCTCTGTCCTGTCGAACTCATTTCTGGATTTTCCACCAGCACAAGGTGATCCTCAGATCGTTTCCATCTTTTTTGCCCAACGTGATCTCGTTTTTCCACCTTAACCCCTTCACCCCCAAGGGTGGTTTGCACGTTCATGACCGAGCCAATTTTTACAATTCTGACCACTGTCCCTTTATGAGGTTATAACTCTGGAACGCTTCAACGGATCTAGGCGATTCTGAGATTGTTTTCTCGTGACATATTGTACTTCACTTTAGTGGTAAAAAATTTTCGCTATAACTTGCGTTTATTTATGAAAAAAACAGAAATATGGCAAAAATTTTGAACATTTTGCAATTTTCAAACTTTGAATTTGTATGCCCTTAAAACAGAAAAATATGTGACACAAAATAGTTACTAAATAACATTTCCCACATGTCTACTTTACATCAGCACAATTTGGGAAGCAACATTTTTTTTTGTTAGGAAGTTATAATGGTTAAAATTTGACAAGCGATTTCTAATTTTTACAACAAAACTTACAAAACCATTTTTTTAGGGACCACCTCACATTTGAAGTCACTTTGAGGGGTCTGTATGGCAGAAAATACCCAAAAGTGACACCATTCTAAAAACTGCACCCCTGAAGCTACTCAAAACTACATTCAAGAAGATTATTAACCCTTCAGGTGCTTCACAGGAGCAGAAGCAACGTGGAAGGAAAAAATGAACATTTAACTTTTTAGTCACAAAAATAATATTTTAGCAACAATTTTTTTATTTTCCCAAGGGTAACAGGAGAAATTGGACCCCAAAAGTTGTTGTCAAATTTGTCCTGAGTACGCTGATACCCAATATATTGGGGGGAACCATTGTTTGGGCACATGGCAGGGCTCAGAAGGGAAGGAGCCCCGTTTGACTTTTTCAACCTAAAATTGGCTGGAATTGAGATCGGACGCCATGTCGCGTTTGACGTGTGTCTGATGTGCCTAAACAGTGGAAACCCCCCACAAGTGACCCCATTTTGGAAACTAGACCCCCTAAGGAACTTATCTAGATGTGTGGTGACCACTTTGAACCCCCAAGGGCTTCACAGAAGTTTATAACACCCGGGCGTGAAAATAAAAAATCATATTTTTTCCACAAACATGATCATTTAGTCCCCAATATTTTGTTTTCCCAAGGGTAACAGGAGAAATTGGACCCCAAAGGTTGTTGTCAAATTTGTCCTGAGTACGCTGATACCCAATATGTGGGGGGAACCACTGTTTAGGCACATGGCAGGGCTCAGAAGGGAAGGAGCCCCGTTTGACTTTTTCAACCTAAAATTGGCTGGAATTGAGATCGGACGCCATGTCACGTTTGACGAGCGTCTGATGTGCCTAAACAGTGGAAACCCCCCACAAGTGACCCCATTTTGGAAACTAGACCCCCTAAGGAACTTATCTAGATTTGTGGTGAGCACTTTGAACCCCCAAGTGTTTCACTAAAGATTATAATGCCCAGGCGTGAAAATATAAAATCCTGTTTTGTTCCCACATAAATGATCATTTAGTCCCCAATTTTTAATTTTCCCAAGAGTAACAGGAGAAATTGGACCCCAAAAGTTGTTGTCCAATTTGTCCTGAGTACCCTGATACCCCACATGTGGGAGAAAACTACTGTTTGGGCACACGTCAGGGCTCGAAAGGGAAGTAATGACGTTTTGGAAAGCAGACTTTGATGGAATGGTCTGCGGGCGTCATGTTCCATTTGCAGAGCCCTTGATGTTCCTAAACAGTAGAAACCCCCCATAAGTGACCCCATTTTGGAAACTAGACCCCCTAAGGAACTTATCTAGATGTGTGGTGAGCACTTTGAACCCCCAAGTGTTTCACTAAAGATTATAATGCCCAGGCATGAAAATATAAAATCCTGTTTTGTTCCCACATAAATGATCATTTAGTCCCCAATTTTTAATTTTCCCAAGAGTAACAGGAGAAATTGGACCCCAAAAGTTGTTGTCCAATTTGTCCTGAGTACCCTGATACTCCACATGTGGGAGAAAACTACTGTTTGGGCACACGTCAGGGCTCGAAAGGGAAGTAATGACGTTTTGGAAAGCAGACTTTGATGGAATGGTCTGCGGGCGTCATGTTCCATTTGCAGAGCCCTTGATGTTCCTAAACAGTAGAAACCCCCCATAAGTGACCCCATTTTGGAAACTAGACCCCCTAAGGAACTTATCTAGATGTGTGGTGAGCACTTTGAACCCCCAAGTGTTTCACTAAAGATTATAATGCCCAGGCGTGAAAATATAAAATCCTGTTTTGTTCCCACATAAATGATCATTTAGTCCCCAATTTTTAATTTTCCCAAGAGTAACAGGAGAAATTGGACCCCAAAAGTCGTTGTCCAATTTGTCCTGAGTACCCTGATACCCCACATATGGGAATAAACTACTGTTTGGGCACACGTCAGGGCTCGAAAGGGAAGTAATGACGTTTTGGAAAGCAGACTTTGATGGAATGGTCTGCGGGCGTCATGTTCCATTTGCAGAGCCCTTGATGTTCCTAAACAGTAGAAACCCCCCATAAGTGACCCCATTTTGGAAACTAGACCCCCTAAGGAACTTATCTAGATGTGTGGTGAGCACTTTGAACCCCCAAGTGTTTCACTAAAGATTATAATGCCCAGGCGTGAAAATATAAAATCCTGTTTTGTTCCCACATAAATGATCATTTAGTCCCCAATTTTTAATTTTCCCAAGAGTAACAGGAGAAATTGGTCCCCAAAAGTCGTTGTCCAATTTGTCCTGGGTACTCTGGTACCCCACATGTGGGAAAAAACTGTTTAGGCACACGTTGGGGCTCGAAAGGGAAGTAGTGTTGTTTTGGAATGCAGACTTTGATGGTCTGCTGGCGTCATGTTCCATTTGCAGAGTCCCTGATGTGCCTAAACAGGAAAAAACCCCACATATGACATCATTTTGGATACTAGACCCCCGATGAACAAATCTAGATGTGCCCCCAACTAATCTAATGTAAATTAGTAGTGCATGGAGGTGTGGTACAATTTGAAGCAATCCTTCATGCACAGGCCAGGTTTTTTGGGGCAGGTGTCGCACTGGTAAATGGTGTCCCTGCGTATTCCTTTTTTGTAACACACTCGACACCTATTTTGCGGCTTACCTTTTCTTGGGGTTGGCGGGACCACCCCCGGAAAATGCTAACCTGGGACAATACGAGCACCTTCAGTTCCTGAAGTACTGGGGCCCGCTCCTTCCTGAGCGCCAAACATCATGGCCTTAACCACTACCTCCTGGAAATGAAGGTACGACGTATCGCTGGGGCATGCACATTGTGACAGCAGGAATGCGTTGAGCATTGCCATTTGGACGATGTGCACGGCCAGCTTTTTGTACCACACCTTGGCCTTCCTCAATGCATTGTACGGTTGGAGGAGTTGATCGGAGAGATCAACTCCCCCCATTTTTTTGTTGTACCCCACTACACATGTCGGTTTGAGGACCTGTGTAGAGGTACCCCGTACAGTGCAGAGGGTACTGCCATCACCGTGTATGGTGGTCAAGAGATGGACATCTCTCTTGTACTTGACCACCAGCAGGTGGTCGCTACATTGGGCTCTGCTCTCACCTTTTCGGAGCATCTGCCCAAGTAGCGTCTTCGGGAGGCCTCTCTGATTTTTGCGGACAGTACCGCAGGCTGCGGTACGTCGCTCAGAGAGGGATTTGTAGAGTGGGATGCTGGTATAAAAGTTATCAGTGTAGAGGTGATAACATTTATCCAGCAGTGGGTGCACCAAATCCCACACAATTTTCCCACTCACTCCCAGGAAAGGAGGACACTCAGGGGGGTTCAATCCGGGTGTCCTTCCCTTCGTAAACTCTAAACTTGTGGGTGTACCCTGAGGTACTCTCACACAACTTATAGAGTTTGATTCCGTACCTGGCCCTCTTACTGGGCAGGTATTGACGGAATCGCAGCCTTCCCTTGAAGTGAACCAAGGACTCATCCACGCAGATGTCCCTTTGGGGCACGTACACTTCAGCAAACTTTTTGTTGAAGTGTTCGATGACCGGCCGAACTTTGAACAGACGGTCAAAGTTGGGGTCATCTTGTGCGGGACACTCTGCATTATCAGTATAATGCAGAAACTTGTGGATGGCCTCAAAACGTGTCCGGGCCATGACCATTCGGAACACAAGAGTGTTGTATAAAATATCAACACTCCAATATTGCCGAATTTCCGGCTTCTTCAGTATCCCCATATGGAGGACCAGGCCCCAAAACTGCGTCATTTCAACTGCGTCTACAGGACGCGGGTTTTGCTCCAAAAATTGACGAGCGTACAAATTAGTTTGCTCCACCATGAGGTTAACAAAATCCTCAGAGAAAAAGACTTTGAAAAAGTCAATTTCTGTGAGGCCGGTGGTGTCAAACTTGATTCCTGATTCTGCCACAAAATCAGGAATCAGTGGCTCGTAATTTTCGGGGGGCGAGGTCCATACGGGGAGCACTGGGTCAGCTGCGGGCATGGTGGGCGCTGCCTCATCTTCTGTCCTGGAGCGTCTGCGTGGCGGTTCCGCAGGACCCGAGGAGGAAGATGAGGAGGGGGAAGAGGAAGAAGAAGAGGATGAAGAATCCGAAAAATAAAGAAAAGTCGGATCGTCATCCAAATCGCTATCAGTTTCGGAGGCAAGTATAGCATATGCCTCCTCCATTGAATAGCGCTGTTGGGATGAGTTTGATGACATTTTTGTGTAAATATGGTGCTTGGGTGTACACTTTATTGAAAACTGTATGTGTACGTGAGGGGGGGGGAGTGATTGGTGTAAACTTTCTATAAAGAAAAAGCTGTGGAAAAAAGTCTAAAACAGCAGGCCCTAGCTGATAAGTGTCACTTATCAAAACTAGGCTGCTGGATGTGCGCAAGGGGGGGGTGTCACTTATCCAACTTTTGCGGCTGCGGGATGTGTGTACGGAAGTGGCGCAAAGGGGGCTAAGGAAAAAAAAGCGAGCTCAAGTGTTGATCGGTGAACTGCGTCACCAATCAACGCTCGGCAGCTGCGCACGGAGGTGGCGCAAAAGTGGGGTGGAGGGGGGGGAAGGGGGATGGGGGGATTGGGTTGGATGAAGAGAGATTGGGCAGGGATCAACAGTTAGGGTTGTAGTTAGGTGGCACAAAGGGGGGTGAAAAAAATGAAAAACGGCAGGCACAAGCTTGGATAAGTGACGTGTGTCACTTATCCAACTTTTGCGGCTGCGGGATGTGTGAACGGAAGTGGCGCAAAGGGGGCTAAGGAAAAAAAAGCGAGCGCGAGTGTTGATCGGTGAACTGCATCACCGATCAACGCTCGCCGGCTGCGCACGGAGGTGGCGCAAAAGTGGGGTGGAGGGGGGTAAAAGGGGGGTAAGAGGGGGGGATGAAGATAGATTGGGGGGGGGTGAAGATAGATTGGGCAGGGGATCAGGGATCAATTAACACTTACAATTGTAGTTTTCTTTCTTCTTCTTTCTTCTGCAGGGATTGTGATGCTACAAGCTGTGGCACCACAATACCCAGCACAGGAGCTCTTGCTGCGTCCGACCTCTCTGCAGGAATCCTCAGCTAGAGTGAGGACCCCTGCAGACAGGTCAGGGGGCAGGTCACAGAGCGGTCACATCGCTGCTGTGACCTGTCATTGGTGGGATCGAATGATTACATCGATCCCACCAATCCCTGATCTGCCTGGTGACCATGGCAACTGCCTAAAATCGGAGCTCACAGCTCCGATTACTAGGCAGGTCATGCCCAGGTCACCAGCAGGGCACAGAGCGGTCACATGGTGACCGCAGCTGTGCCCTGTGGTTGGCGCGATCGCCGATCTAATCGATCGCGCCAGCCAACTCCTGCAGGCCCTGGCCGGTACTGGCTGGGCACAGCGGCGATATAGCGCCGCTGTGCACTGCGATTGGCGCGATCGATCAGATCGGCGATCGCGCCAATCCGGGTGCTTTTTGCCGGTGCCTGGCATTGCCAGGCACCGGCTCTAGGATCGAGTACATCGGTACTCGATCCCAGCCTAGGACATCATTGTTTCAGCCAAGCTGATTGGCTGAAACAATGAGAAACGCTGCGATTGGCTGTTCAGAATTGAACAGCCAATCACAGCGCTCTGGATGCCGGCGGGGGGGGGGGGGGGGGCGGGATCGCAGCCCGGGATGCCGACGCCATCTTTTCTAAGGTGAGATGGCGTCGGAATTTTAATGCGATCACCGCGAATTTAGTCGCGGTATCGCATTAAAGGGCCCGACGTACTATCCCGTCCACGGTCATACGGGCCCGGGTACCGTGGACGGGATAGTACGTCGGATGTCAGGAAGGGGTTAAGGAAGACATTGTCCTTCCCTCTTTTGGTTCAGCATCGGTACATCGGGTGGAAACAGCTCTTCACGCCCTGCATGTGGTGAGGGCTCTCAAAGTACATCTCGAGGACGGCGCCCTTCCGTAAGTATCTTCAGGGCCACATTAGCCAGAGGGATTTGCTGGGCTATTCAGGATTCCTACCGCATCAGACGTAAGCTTATTCCAGCGGGGATTAAGGCACACTCTTCTCGATCGGTTGGTGCTTCTTGAGCCTTCGGCATCAGACATCGGCAGAACAGGTCTGCAAGACTGCGACCTGGTTTAGTCTGCACACATTCTCGAAGCATTACAATATCCACACTCAGACTCCTGCACATGTGCCCCTTGGCAGACGTATTCTAAAAGCGGTAGTGGCTCCTCTTTAGTCAGGTAGTACATGGGTTCGATCTGTTGTGTTGTTCCCCACCCAGGGACTGCTTTGGGATGTCCCATGGTCTGTGTCCCCCAATGAGGCGAAGGAGAAATAGGGATTTCTGTGTACTCACTATAAAATCCTTTTCTCCGAGCCAGTCATTGGGGGGACACAGCACCCACCCTGTTAGCCTTTCGGTTTTCTTTCGTTTGTGTTGTACTCTGATGTGATATTAATGATCTCCTACTGCTTTTACACTGAACTATTTCACTGGCTTTGGAGCCAGCATTAGGGTGTAAACTGCAGGGGAGGAGCTAACTCTTTTTGTCTCAACTTAGTGTCAGCCTCCTAGTGGCAGTAGCATAACACCCATGGTCTGTGTCCCCCCGGAGAAAAGGATTTTACGGTGAGTACACAAAAATCCCTATTTTTTTTCTATGTGGTGAAAATAAATTTGGTTGTTCGTAAAAAAAAATAAATATATAAAAAAATGTATTTTTATTTGCCTGTGTCACCATGTCTTGTAACGTTTTACATTTCGGGATATGGGGCTGTGGTACGTCTTAATTTTTGTGCCCTAAGCTGACATTTTTGATATTGTGGTAGATATGATGAATATTTTATTTTTGAGTAGATGTAATGTCTTGATTGCATTTTATTGCAATCCCCGTAATTCTGGGGATTTGATTTCCTTTTACCACATGTGGCTGTCAGAGGCATATGATGGCTGAATAATTCAGCATAGATGGCGTGGAAGTGATCATCAGAGTCAGGGATCCGACATATGACGAAACATATGTTGGGAAGGTGCAACTCTCTGATTACCTTGCAGAGTGTAGTATCATCTGCAAACATTGAAATTCTGCTCTATTTCCCCTCTACAAGTTCATTAATAAATATGTGAAAAAGAGGGCCCAATACTAACCCTGTGGTAGCCCACTGTTAAGTCAGACCCAATGAAAGTATGATCGAGTAATAACCACCCT
Organism: Dendrobates tinctorius; assembly: GCF_039654945.1. Lineage (NCBI taxonomy): Eukaryota > Metazoa > Chordata > Amphibia > Anura > Dendrobatidae > Dendrobates > Dendrobates tinctorius. Next base: position 19,842,483 of record NW_027361739.1, on the reverse strand, counting down.
TTGTTTCCATCACTGTGCCAATTTTGTAACCCAAGAATAATTTTAACCACAGTTTTTTAGTTTTTAACGCATTTGAAAAGTCCAAATAGACAACATCTACAGCGTTACCATGGTCCATTATGGAAATTAAAAGGGTATTCGCATCTTCAATGTCCAATCCCAATGTGTAGTAGGTGCAATAATAATATTAGCAAATTCCTCCAATTACAAATGTATAGTTTTTCTGATTCGCTATGTCTTTCTGTGTGTGCAGGCTTTGCAGGACCTTAGATTTCTATGGTTATAACCACTGATATAGTGATAGCTAGTTGCTAGAGGTCGTAACCATGAATAGCTAAAAAAAACATAAGAGAAATCTTCAAAGTCAGCTCACCTGCCGTAGTCCACTGCACGGAGACTGCTGTGCATCAGAGGTTAGTGGAGACTAGAGTACCGTATTATGCGGTTTATAAGACGCACCCCAAATTTTGAGGAGAAAAATAGGAAAAACTTTTTTTTCTTTAAATAAAAATGGTGATGCTTCTTACATTCCAGGCATCTTATTGCTTACCGGGAGTGGTGGCTGCGGTGAAGCGGGGTCCCAGGGAGTGGGGCGATGCTAGGGAACCCAGACTGGGAGAAAGGGGTGTTCGGTGGTGCAGGCTGCAGTGGAGCAGAGTTGCAGCTGGATGAGGCAAGAGTGGCGTTGCGGGTGTTTGGTGGTGGAGGTCGCAGTGGAGCAGGGTCGCAGCTAGAGGAGGCAAGAGTGGCGCTACGGGTGTCCGGTGGTGCAGGGGCTCCGCTGACGTTTTGTGAAAGCCCATAGCCCCCGCACTGTTTACTCTGCGGTGGACTCCGGGAAAATGGCTGCCGAGGCGGCGCATGTGGGGATCTTGGCGCTGAGATCTTATCTCCCAAGATCTTGGTGCCGAGATCTCCATCTGCTCCGCATCCGTGGCCATTGTCTACGAGACATCGCGTAGAGTCAGACGCGGATGGAGATCTCGGCTTTCCACCACAACACTCTCACCTCCGGGCCCGCAGCATTGACGTCTCGGTAAGCACAGTGTTCGGTTTATAAGAAACTCCCCCGTTTTCCCCCTAATTTTGGGGATCATAAAGGTGCGTCTTATAATCCTTAAAATACGATAATTCCAGGAGCAACCAGATTAAAAAAAAAATTCCAAGCATTTATTCAAATAGTCATTAAAATCCGCAAACACATCGCACAGACCACCACTTGTAAGGTTGAAAGGTCTGTCAGACACGTTTTGGATTTTTGTCCTTAATCATTTTACTAGACAAACTAAAAAAGAATCGAAGTACAGGTGAAGTATAATTAAACCAGGTCTTACTCATAATAATTGATTACATCTATCCTGACCTTCATACCTAGCGGTGATTGTTTTTTTATGTGTGGGAAGCATTTAGCAAATTAATGCTGCAAATGCGATATATATTTAGCTTAACCCCTTTCTGCCATATGACGTACTATCCCGTCCATGTGCCCTGGGACTTAATTCCCAGGGACGGGATAGTACGTCATAGTATAGTATTATGCAAAACAGAAGCCGCGGAGACACCATCACGTGTTTCTCAACGCAAGCAATGACCAGCCAGGTCTTTGCCCGGGAAGGAACAACCACGGGAAGGGCAGTCTCCAATGAAGGAAACCACCTATGCCAAAACATGGTATCCATCCACATACAGCTGTTTCGGGGTATTGCCCCTCATCAGTTTGGAGTAGGAAACTGGCTGGTAGGAGCAATGCCTAGTAAAAAGACTATGAAAAGGAGGATGAATGAACTCATGGAGTTCCATGAGTTCATTCATCCTCCTTTTCATAGTCTTTTTACTAGGCATTGCTCCTACCAGCCAGTTTCCTACTCCACACTGATGAGGGGGCAATACCCCGAAACAGCTGTATGTGGATGGATACCATGTTTTGGCATAGGTGGTTTCCTTCATTGGAGACTGCCCTTCCCGTTGTTGTTCCTTCCCGGGCAAAGACCTGGCTGGTCATTGCTTGCGTTGAGAAACACGTGATGGTGTCTCCGCGGCTTCTGTTTTGCATGTTTTACATATTTCCCATAAGGGATGGGGGCAGTGCTCTAGAATCACTGCGTTGAGAAACACGTGATGGTGTCTCCGCAGTGTCGGATGTTGATCTCCATGAGTTCATTCATCCTCCTTTTCATAGTATAGTATTATCACAGCTGACACCCGGCACTATGTGTCGGGGGCGGTCACGGACCGCCCCCGACACGTTAACTCCTGGCACACTGCGATCAAACACGATCGCAGTGTACCGGGGGATTAGGGAAGCATCGGCAGGGAGGGGGCTCCCTCCGTGCTTCCTTGAGACCCCCAGAGCAGCGCGATGTGCAGCGCTGCTCCGGGGGCCTCCTTCCCTGCAGGTCCCCGGATCCAAAATGGTGGCGGGGACCTTCCGGGGCCTGCAAAGCGCAGGCACGAGGAAGCCTTCTGCACTGCCTGTGACAGATCGCTGATCTGTCACAGCGATCTGTGATGTGACAGATCAGTGATCTGTCACATGACAGTGATGTCCCCCTGGGACAATGTAATAAAGTAAGAAAAAAAAAAAAAAAATTGTAAAAATAATTTATAAAAAATCGCTAAATAAATAAAAAAAAAAATATTCCCTAATAAATTTTTTGGAAATAAAATAATAAAAAAAAACAATAAAAGTACACATATTTGGTATCGACTCGTCCATAACGAACCTGCCCTATAAAACTGTCCCATTAGTTAACCCCCTTAGCGAACCCCTTAAAAAATAAAAAACAAAGCAAAAAATAATGCTTTATTATCATACCACTGAACAAAAACTGCAATAACGCGCAATCAAAAAGACGGATATAAATAACCATGGTACCGCTGAAAACGACATCTTGTCCCGCAAAAAACGAGTCGCCATACAGCGTTATCAGCGAAAAAATAAAAGTTATAGCTTGCAGAATAAAGCGATGCAAAAATAATTATTTTTTTATAGAAAATTGTTTTCATTGCATAAAAGCGCCAAAACATAAAAAAAGACATAAATGAGGTATCGCTGTAATCGTACTGTCCCGAAGAATAAAACCGCCTCATCAATTTTTACTGCACGTGGAGCGGTGTAAACGCACCCCCCCAAAAGAAATTATTGAAATGCTGGCTTTTGTTCATTCTGCGTCCCAAAAATCGGAATAAAAAGCGATCAAAAAATGTCACGTGCCCGAAAATGGTACCAATAAAAACGTCCACTCGTCCCGCAAAAAATAGGACCTCACATGACTCGGTGGATCAAAATATGGAAAAATTATAGCTCTTAAAATGGGGTGATGCAAAAACTATTTTTACAATAAAAAGCGTCTTTTAGCGTATGACAGCTGCCAAAAATAAAAACCCGCCATAAACAGTAAATCAAACCCCCCTTTATCACCCCCTTAGTTAGGGAAAAATAATAAAATAATGTATTTGTTTCCATTTTCCCGTTAGGGTTAGGGCTAAGATTAGGGTTAGGGGTGTGTTGGGGTTAGGGTTGGAGTTAGAATTGGGGGGTTTCCACTGTTTGGGCACATCAGGTGCTCTCCAAATGCAACATGGCGTCTGATCTCAATTACAGCCAATTCTGCGTTGAAACAGTCAAATGATGCTCCTTCCCTTCCAAGCTCTTCCATGTGCCCAAACAGTGTTTTACCCCCACATTTGGGGTATCAGCCTACTCCGGACAAATTGCAAAACAACTTTTGGGGTCCAATTTCTCCTGTTACCCTTAGGAAAATAAAAATTTGGGGGCAAAAATATCATTTTTGTGGAAAAAAATGATTTTTTTATTTTCACGCCCGGGCGTTATAAGCTTCTGTGAAGCACTTGGGGGGTTCAAAATGCTCACCACACATTTAGATAAGTTCCTTAGGGGGTCTAGTTTCCAAAATGGGGTCACTTGTGTCGGATTTCCACTGTTTAGGTACATCAGGGGCTCTCCAAACGCACATGACACCGCAGACCAATCCATCAAAGTCTGCATTCCAAAACGTCACTGCTTCCCTTCCGAGCCCCGACGTGTGCCCATACAGCAGTTTTCTCCCACATATGGGGTATCAGCTTACTCAGGAGAAATTAGACAAGAACTTTTGGGATCCAATTTCTCCTGTTACCCTTGGGAAAATGAAAAAATTGGGGACTAAAAGAACATGTTTGTGGAAAAAATATGATTTTTTTATTTTCACGCCCGGGCATTATAAACTTCTGTGGAGCCCTTGGGGGTTCAAAGTTCTCACCACACATCTAGATAAGATCCTTGGAGGGTCTAGTTTCCAAAATGGTGTCACTTGTGGGGGGTTTCCACTGTTTTGGTACATCAGGGGCTTTCCAAATGCGACATGGTGTCCGATCTCAATTCCAGCCCAAAAAGTCAAATGGCGTTGCTTCCTTTCCGAGCTCTGCCATGCGCCCAAATAGTCGTTTACACCCACATATGGAGTGTCAGCGTACTCAGGACAAATTGGACAATAACTTTTAGGGTCCTGTTACCCTTGGGAAAAAAAATTGAGGGTGAAAAGCTCATTTTTGTGGAAAAAATATGAATTTTTAATTGTGCGGCTGTACGTTATAAACTTCTGTGAAGCCCTTGTGGGTTCAAAGTTCTCACCACATATCTACTTTCCAAAATGGGGTTACTTGTGGGGGGTTTACACTGTTTAGGTACATCAGGGGCTCTCCAAACGTGACATGGCGTCCGATCTGAATTCCAGCCAATTTTGCATTGAAAAATTCAAACGGCACTCTTTCCCTTCTGAGCTCTGGCGTGCGCCGAAACAGTGGTTCCCCCCACATATCAGGTATCAGCGTACTCAGGACAAATTGCACAATAACTACTGCAGTCCAATTTCTCCTGTTACCCTTGGTAAAATAAAAAAAAATTGGGCCTGAAGTAATTTTTTTGTAAAAAAAGTTAAATGTTGATTTTTTTTAAACATTCAAAAAATTCCTGTGAATTACCTGAAGGGTTAATAAACTTATTGAATCTCATTTTGAGCACCTTGAGGGGTACAGTTTTTAGAATGTTGTCACTTTTGGGTATTTTCTATCATATAGACCCCTCAAAGTGAATTCAAATGTGATGTGGTCCGTAAAAATAAAATGGTGTTGCAAAAATCAGAAATCGCTGGTCAACTTTTAACCCTTATAAATTCCTAACAAAAAAAATTTTGGTTCCAAAATTGTGCTGATGTAAAGTAAACATGTGGGAAATGTTATTTATTAAGTTTTTTGTGGTGTGCCATATCTCTGTGGTTTAAGGGCATAAAAAAAATCAAAGTTGGAAAATTGCGAAATTTTCACAGTTTCCGCCAAATTTCCGTTTTTTTCACAAATAAATGCAAGTTATTTGAATGAAATTTTACCACTAACATGAAGTACAATATGTCACAATAAAACAGTGTCCGAATCACCGGGATCCAATGAAGCGTTTCAGAGTTATTACCGTATGTACTCAAGTATAAGCCGACCCCCCCACCCCCAATTTTGCCACAAAAAACTGGGAAAACTTATTGACTCGAGTATAAGCCTAGGGTGGAAAATGCAGCAGCTACTGGTGAATTTAAAAAATAAAAATAGATACCAATAAAAGTAAAATTAATTGAGACATCGGTAGGTGAAATGTTTTTGAATATCCATATTGAATCAGGAGCCCCATATAATGCTCCATACAGTTCATGATGGGCCCCATAAGATGCTCCATACAAAATACACCCCTTATAATGCTGCACAAAGATTAATAATGGCCCCATAAGATGTTCCATAGAATAATATGCCCCATATGCTGCTCCATAAAGGTTATGGCCCCTTAAGATGTTCCATAGATTATGCCCCATATGCTGCCCCATAAAATGTTCCATAGATTATGCCCCCATATGCTGGCCCCATAAGATGCTCCATAGATGCTGCCCCCATAATATGTTCCATAGATTATGCCCCCGTATGCTGCTCCCATAAGATGCTCCATAGATTATGCCCCTATATGCTGCCCCCATAAGATTCTCCATAGATTATGCCCCTATATGATGCCTCCATAAGATATTCTGTAGATTATGCCCCCATATGTTGCCCCCATAAAATGCTCCATAGATTATGCCCCCATGTGCTGCCGCTGCTGCATTTAAAAATAAAAAAATGACATGCTCACCTCTCCGTCGCTGGGGGCCAGGTGCCTGTGTCACTGCTGGCACCTGAGATATTCACCTGTCCCCCGGACCATCGCTGCTTGCTGCTGTCTGGCACGTCATCTGTCAGTGACGTTCAGACTGCAGGGGGCGCGGCGCGCACTAACTATGTCACCGTGCCCTCTGCTGTCTAAGCGTCACTGACAGATGACGTGCCAGACAGCAGCAAGCAGCGATGGACCCCGGACAGGTGAATATCGCTATACTTACCCGTCCTGGCATGGTCTCTGCAGCCCCCAGCTTCTCCGCGATCTCCCTGCCTTCAGCGGTCACGTGGTACCGCTCATTAAACTCATGAATATGCTCATATTCATGAGTGTAATGAGCGGTACCATGTGACTGCTGAAGGAAGGAAGGGAGATCGCGGAGAAGCTGGGGGCTTCAGAGACCGTGCCAGGACGGGTAAGTATGACCTGACACCCTCGCCCCCCCCCCCTCCGACCCCCTGGTGTATATGACTCGAATATAAGCCGAGATGAAGGGGGGGGGGACTTTCAGCTCCAAAAAATGGGCTGAAAATCTCGGCTTATATTCGAGTATATACGGTACCTCATAAAGGGACAGTGGTCAGAATTGTAAAAATTGGCCCTGTGATGAACGTGCAAACCACCCTTGGGGGTTAAGGGGTTAAAGACCCCCATGAACATTAGACTTAAAGGGAATCTGTCACCCCTTTTTTGAGATATCATATAATGATATCATTCAATTGTGAGTCACATAAGGATTCTCTTAGTACTTTTGCTTCCCCCTGAGCCGCACCTTTCATGCATAAATACCTTTTTTATATCGGTTCAGATGTATGTAAACTGCCGCAGTCCGGTCCGATGGGCGGGGCTTATTCACCTGCTCCCCCCCTCCCTGTCTTGCTCTATGCATTTCTTCTTGCGTAGAGCAAGACAGGGAGGGGGGGAGCAGGTGAATAAGCCCCGCCCATCGGACCGGACTGCGGCAGTTTACATACATCTAATCCGATATAAAAAAGGTATTTATGCATGAAAGTTGTGGGGTCAGGGGGAAGCAAAAGTACTAAGAGAATCCTTATGTGACACAATTGAATGATATCATTATATGATATCTCAAAAAAGGGGTGACAGATTCCCTTTAACGTTGGCCAAGCTCACTGATATCAGTGAGATCTGCTGACATTCTAATGTGTATGAGCGCCTCCTTACCTTCCCCCAACAGATGATGTTGCATAAGATAAGGATCCAGCATGTCCGATTTCACACTGACTATCCTTTTAATCTCCTTGAGGTAGTCTGCCTCCAGAGGAATCTTAAACAACACAACAGCATATATATGTGGGAAAGTCAAGAGACATAAACTGCTATATATTGTGATTGGAGGGCTCAAAAGGCTGTTCTGAAGTTCTCTTGAGCAGCTCACTGCCTTGCATTCTCCTTACTTCCTGGTTGCTTGGTGACGTGGTCCTCCATGAGTGACAACTCTAATTAAGTGCTCGGTCCCGTTACAACACAACAGTGTTGTTATTCATTTAACAAGTGAATGGTTTATCAGTGGCGCTAGTATAATTGGGCTGCCTCTGCTGCATCTACTGCAAAAACCCCTACCACAACGGAGTAACAGTAAACAGGGAAACAAACAAACCACATACTCGCGCTAAAGGATCAGACACCATAAAACATTACTGATTAATTAAGCACATGATGAGTACCTGTAATAATCTTTGGTAAAATCATAAAATTCTGGGTGAGATAGGATGATTATCTTCAGACACACTGACCACGCTAAAAAAAATAAACAATAATATTTACAGTAATGTTTAGGAGTATTAATAACCTAGTAGGGAATGCTGGTGCGTCGCTAAATGATCGCTAGTAAGATGTCAAACAGGCAGATCTCTTCAACGACATAGCGGCGATCCGTATAACGACCTCGGCGGTCGCTGGTACCTTGTCACACAGCAGCTATTCTGAATTATTCCAGCCTGAGTTCTGCGTCGCCAGCGAGGTCGCTCATCGGTGTCAAACACAGCGATGCATGCTGGCCAGCGGGATGCCGACGATGAAAAAATGACCCAGTACATTCTAGCACGATCAGCGATATCCAGCGGGGGGCGGTCGCCACTTTGTACCTATCACATGTAGCGAGATCGCTGTTGCATCACAAAATCGGTGTCGCATTAGCGATCTCGCTATGTGAGACGGGGCCTTCAGGGGCTAACATCTTTACTGGAATGTAACCACTGCATGTGACTGATCTCCTTGCAATAAACTGCACTATACACTTTGTAAGATAAAAGTTATCACAGTGAGAGAATGAAAGCCGATAAAAAGAGTAAGGCCGGGGTCACACTGGCGATTAAAACGGACGAATGCAATGCGATAAAAAATCGCATTGCATTCGAACCCATGTTACTCTATGGTGCTGCTCAGATCATGCGATTTTTTTTATCGGATCCGATCGTCGGACCAAGACAATCGCAGCATGCTGCGATTGTCACCGATTTTCGGATCGGATTTGACAATGCAAGTCTATGGATGCGATAAAAAATCGCATGGAAAACGCACCACACGTGTGACTTGCGATTAAATCGCAAAACTTCTCCTGGGCAACAGGAAAGAGCAGGAGGCATGGCCAGGAAGCTTGGGTATACAAATTACTCAAGCAGCATAAAAAAAAAACCAGGAAGAACGCCTCCACGGAGTCCTCCATCATGCCGACACCAGTGAATGTGGAAATGCTGATAGTTCTGGTCCAGGAGAGGCCAGAACTATGGGACCAGAGAGATCCCCACTATGCTGACCGCAGATGCATGGAGGCAGCGTGGACAAGAATCTGTGGCCAGATGTTCCCTGGATATGCGGCAAGACCTCGGGAGGAGCGTGACCAAATTAGTAAGTGAAAGAATGTGTTCACATAATCAAATCCCCTAATCTAATCTGCACAATGTAAGGCCCAATAAGTGATTGCTCAGATATCAGTAATTAATGACTTCGCCTTTTTTTTTTTTAACATATTTACAACATCTACATTCCAAATCCCTGACTGGTGGCAGCATGAAGATTTTGCGTGAAAAAATATTGATTTATTTAGCTAATTGTTCTGCCACCAAATGCAGAGATCTTCAATTTTTATGGGCCCGTATCTTAGCCACTATATAACTATTTTTGTAATAACAACAGCATAGATGTTCGCATTATTACCACAGGATTTTTTAAATTTGGTTAGCAAATATGTTGTTTTGAAGGTCCTTTGTAGTAGGCCTCAACCTTTTTTTTTTTGGTTGATTGGTGTGGAGTCAACAGGAATATAAATCATATCATTTGTAAAATGTGGGTCTAAGCATTGGGTAACCCTTGATTCCATAGCCATATGTGTGTTGTAACAAAATCCTGTGTTTTTGTTAACATTGTAGTGACTGATGTGACAAGGCGTTGGCGCAGCTGCAGGGACACATATAGGAGGGAGAGACTGCTGAGGTCCCGTAGTGGAGCAGCCGGAACCACAAAGAGGAAATACCTCTATTACGACCGCGTACATTTCCTGGCTCCTGTGATGGAGCTGAGACCGTAAGTACATGGTTTAATGTAGTACTTTGTATATTCTGTAAGCACAATTTACATGATGTTATTTTTACCATTGTAGCACCGAGTCAAACCTCACAGAGAGGGAGACGGGTTCCGACTCTGAGGTCCTAAATGATCCTGAGTCGGATGTTGCTGCAGGCTCCGGCCCATCTTCTGGACTTCCCAGAGCAACACCAAGATCACCACCAACAGAATCAGTTAGCCAGCCAGCACAGCCTGATGACCGGGGCAACAGTAGCAGCCCCACCATGCCACTGGAGACCTCGCCACAGCCTTCTGCCCTACCACGACGAGGCAGGCGCAGGAGAGGAGCAGCTTCGGGAACAAGGATGCAGGCTGACCGTGGTGTATTGGACTACTTGTCGACAGCTGCTCATGATGATGGGGAGGAGGCATATGGGCGCAGTCAGGCACAGTATTTGAGGGCAATTCCCTGTGGGTACAGGCTGCGTACGAGAGGGGCTCTCCAAATCGTCTTGGATGCCAGCACACCACCCAATAATCCCCGCAGTGTCTTTCAGTTCCTTGAAAGGTGGCAGCTGTCAGAGGAGAATCAGATTGATAGGCTGGTTGGACTTGATGTGAGTAGTCAACCATCCTTGGAACCTGTTCCTCCTCCTCCTCCTCCACGGGTGGCAACACCTCCGCCTCAGCCTGCACACATCCCCAATGTGGCTCCACAGGTCCAATATATGGGCCAGGGCGCACATGCCCAATATGGCCACTTTAACTTACCCAATGTTGGTGGTTGGCCCCAACATGGGTATGTTAGACATGGACATATTGGGGGATATGGGCAATTTGGGCAGCCCTACCAGGACTACCAACAACAATTACAAAATTACCCCTAACAAAACCCACAAATAGATCCTGCCAGGATGCAACAGATGGCACAGCCACCTGCCAGTGCACAGGGGGACAGAGATGTGGCCCAGCAACCAAGGCCAAATGTCCAAACAGGCCCCCCCACCTTCACCACCCCCAACCTACCATGACTTGTAGGTTTTCATTTTTACCTTGTTGTTAGGTTTGGTGTATTGTCCATGATGTTTTTTGTTTGCCTTGAAATGTTGAATCCTAATGTGCTGATTACATTAGGCCAAAGGCAACTACTATGGTTATATGTTACCGCAATAACCCAAAAAAAACAAGTAATAAACTTGTTTACATTCACTATGTGTGTCTGTTCATGTACGTACATGTTCTGTAATGTGTTACATAGATATAGTAACAAGTACTGTTCAAACAAAAATTTAACACAAAGGTAAAGCCAAAAATCTTTACGAGAACACATCACTAAAAAACCACTACATAGATAAAGCATCATCTTGCCATGCAGTTGCACCCTGAGGTGTTACGAAATAATTTGTCAACACATCACGGACTTTGAGTCCGGAAATTGGACGACGGGGTGGGTTTACATGTGTCCTAGGCCTAGACACATTAACAGAGTCCACTTCAGCATCATCATATGAGGGGCAGTCATGTATCCTTGTGAAGATATGTAGGACAACACAGGCTTTAATAAATTCATTGACATTAGCTTCACTCAGCTGAATTGCGGACTGTAGGACCCTCCATTTGGCGGTAAGAATGCCAAAGGCACATTCCACCAGTCGCCGAGCACGTGATAGTCGATAGTTAAATATTCGACGCCGGTGGTCAAGGGGTCATCGTGGATTTGGCCTCATGACATGTCTGCTCAATGGGAACGCCTCATCTGCTACAATAACATAAGGCATCGGTTCCAGATTTGAGTTGGGAAGCTGACGTGGTGGTGGTAGGTCAAGCTCATTATTACGCAGCCGCCGACCCATAATGGAAGAATTGAAGACTCTGGAGTCTCCAGTTCTTCCATAGGCCCCAATATCTACAATTATAAACCTGTAGTGAGTGTCAACCAAAGCCAACAATACTACAGAAAAATATTGTTTATAATTATAGAATTGGGACCCTGAGTTCGGCGGCTTACGCACACAGATGTGCTTCCCATCTAGGGCTCCAATACATTGTGGAAACTGGCACGTGTCCTCAAATCCACGGGAGATACGCAACCAGTCAGGCATTTTGGGCTCCGGCATTACCACATGATGGAGTCTGGTCCAGATTTCGGAGCATGTAGACCATACTATGCCAGAGATTGTTGATTTCCCAATTAAAAATTCTAAATGCAGACCAGCATATGAAAGGCCAGTTGAAAGGAAGCTAAAAAAACAAAGGAAAAAGAAAAATTAGGACATAGCCAAACAAACAACAGATACACTTTCAAACACATTTATAGTCAAGGAAGTCTAAAGTAGGCATGATGAAGATTACATTACATGCCATGGCTTGGTTATGAAAGCCACAAGTATAAAATTGTTGTTGTTAAATGTTTGGGAAATAAATTAAGATAATAGGGCAATACGAGATATGATTAAAGGTGTGTAAAATAAATATGCAGCTTCACACATCCTCAACATATTGGTTTGAGACATACCGTAAGGTGAGGAGTAGACGCTCCTCAGCAGAAATAGCTTTGCGCATCCTCGTGTCCTGAAACGTGATCCCAGGGCGCACAATCTCCAGCAAAATATCAAAGGTCGCAAGGCTCATCCGACAATATTGATAGAACTTCTCCGGATGGCTACGCAGAGATGTATAGACACGGTGGAAATGGCCTTTAGATATCCTTCGGAGCAAAAGGGGATGGACCCACATTCGCCTACGCCTCCGCGGATCCACAATCACAGGGTATTGCTCCCCAAAACGTCGGGATAAAACCCAATAGAAAAGAGCACGCTCAGTGGTGTTAAAAGTGAGCCTGTCTGTCATGTTTAGCACAAAGCAGAGCTAACCAAATCCAAGCAGTGACTGTATGTCAAAGGTAGCAGGCTCACACCTGTTGGAGAGGCCATAAATATAGGGCGAGATGATTTTTTAAATGAGTTTCAGGCCTAAGAACGGTTATTTGTCAATTTTGGAATGGTCAGAGAAAAAAATCGGCAGACGGATGTAAAATGGATGCTCACATGCGATTAAAATCGCATCAATGAAGAAAAATCGCATCAAAAACGGATCACTAGTTAAGAGACCTTTGTTCGATTTCGTACCGTTAAAGTCGGACCTTTTTTTAATGGTTGTGTGTGACTCCAGCCTAATTCTCAAATTTTGCAAATTCTCATGCTAACTAAAGCAATTTAATAACATGAAAATACACATGTAACTTGTAACTTCATATATCTTATTTATATACTTTGCTTCAGTTATCTTTTTACCTGCGAATATCTTATTTTCATAAACTGATTCTTTGTTTTTTTTCAGGAGCTTGATAAGAAAGATATAAGGAATGTGTCACTGCTGTTGAATGTTATTTATAAATTTTCCAAATTCATGACTTCCAGTCATGAAGAGTGGCTCACAACCGCAATCAATCAGGGACTTGTTGAAAAGATAAGTGTTTTTTATTTGTTTCCTGATGAGAATTCTTTCTCAACCAAGGCAAATCTTGACAATTATGTCTTTAATACTAGTGTGTCATAAATAAAATACATTCCTTTGCTAAATTTCTTTAAAGGGTTATTCCAAAAATCATAATGCGGCCTTAGTTTTTTATGCATGCAGTTTTAATCATGAGTGCTTCAACAATCTATTTTTAAATCTGCACTGGTTTGCAGATTTTGTCCCTCTAATCATGACCCGCAGGGTTCCCTTTACCATCTGTTTCCACTGGATTCATCCTCCAGAAGTTCTACTGCTATTGTTCGAGCATGCTCATTTGAACCCAAGAACCCTGTGTATGTAGTATGGTATGCAATTCTGAAGATCCCCTGATACCATTTGTATTTGCACCTATTGACCCTGTCTAATTCATGAAACACAGATGCAACTAATGACCATGTCTAACAAAATATTTGACACCTGGGTTATAGCACAATTCACTTATGCTATATAATAATCCTTATATAGCGCTAACATATTACGCAGCGCTTTACACATATCATCTTCACTGTCCCCGATGGGGCTCACAATCTAAATTCCCTATTAGTATGTGGGAGGAAACCCACACAAACATGGTGAGAACATACAGACTCCTTGCAGATGTTGTCCTTGGTGGGATTCGAACCCAGGACCCCAGCGCTGCAAGGCTGCAGCGCTAACCACTGAGCCACCGTGCCACTATATTGAATATCGCATTGATATGAGCTGCATTAATGACCCTGTTTAATTATTAAAAAAAGATGTACAGTATCTATTCATCCCCCACACATTCTCATGACATCCTCGTTAACCTGACAGCTGTGTTGTAGCACAGCTCAACTATTCTATGCTCCGCTCTGCTATGCATGCAGAAGAGAATAGTCATGACAAAAACCGTTTAGAAATGATAAAGTCCCAATATTTATTGAACACCAAGACAAAAATAGACTTCTAAAAATTAATTATTAATATATTTAAAAGATCAGAAAATACTTAAAAAGGTGCAAGAATTAAGGGCCAAAGATGGTATAATAACTTTTCCAAGGGCTCATCTCCCTATATGAGTCCTAGCAATTGCCCTACCTGTTATCAGACGTTAGCACCCTGGATGTAGACGTGATGGCACCCCCGCTCAACGTCTGTGTCCCTAATGACCCTAGTGCACCTTCAACATACTACACACTATTTAGGCTATGTGCACACGTTGCGGAACGTAAACGCAGGTAAAACCGCAGGTAAAGTGACCTGCGGTTTGGTCTGCGGTTTTGCCCTGCGGTTTCACACCTCTACTATGGTAAAGGTATGAAACCGCTGCGGAATCCGCACAAACAATTGACATGCTGCGGTTTGTAAACTGCAGCAAAACCGCGCGGAAAAATCCGCACCGTTAGCACAGCGTTTTTGAAACCTCATAGGATTTCATTGTACAGTACATGGTCAGCGGAACTGCTGCGTTTCCACAGGGCCAAAACCGCTGCGGAAACGCAGCAGAATCCGCAACGTGTGCACACAGCCTTTTACAGCCAGGGTGTTTAATCACGTCACTGACCCAAAATAGAAAAACTTGTAGTAGACCCAATCACATTAGTGGTAACTAGGTCCTTCTAGGCTGCGCTCTGACCAGAAATCTATCAATTGCAAATCTATTGCACATTGCCTATAATTATGTACTCCTTTAATATACAGTTAGGTCCATATATATTTGGACAGAGACAACATTTTTCTAATTTTGGTTCTAGACATTACCACAATGAATTTTAAACAAAACAATTCAGATGCAGTTGAAGTTCAGACCTTCAGCTTTCATTTGAGGGTATCCACATTAAAATTGGATGAAGGGTTTAAGAGTTTCAGCTCCTTAACATGTGCCACCCTGTTTTTAAAGGGACCAAAGGTAATTGGACAGATTAAATAATTGTAAATAAAATGTTCATTTCTAGTACTTGGTTGAAAACCCTTTGTTGGCAATGACTGCCTGAAGTCTTGATCTCATGGACATCACCAGACGCTGTGTTTCCTCCTTTTTGATGCTCTGCCAGGCCTTCACTGCGGTGGTTTTCAGTTGCTGTTTGTTTGTGGACCTTTCTGTCTGAAATTTAGTCTTTAACAAGTGAAATGCATGCTCAGTTGGGTTGAGATCAGGTGACTGACTTGGCCATTCAAGAATATTCCACTTCTTTGCTTTAATAAACTCCTGGGTTGCTTTGGCTTTATGTTTTGGGTCATTGGGCGAGCTGGCCTAGTGAGAATCCACCCCCTATACAGGGAGTGTCAGGGGCAAGACCAAGGGGGTGAGCCACCACAGCAGCTGGACCAGACAGCCGGCTCAGGGAAGCAAGACAAGGCGAGACAAGACATTAGTTCAAAGTAACTTCATTAAGGAACACTTCAGGGTAATAACAGGTGCCAAACGTAAATACACAGGGAACACATATCAAAGTGCGTGCAGGGGCACGCCGAGGTCCAAGGCATGGTACGTGCAGATGGTAGGCAGGGCACGATGACTTCGGACTCCGAACAGCGGACTACGATCAACCGGGACATCAGACTCTGTAGCTCTGTAGGCTATCGGCAGGATCCGGACAAAACCAGGATTCCATGCAAGGAGACAAGATAAGGTTAGCGATATGATGCGTGTCAACGAACACTCCCGGGTCAGGTTCACAGGACAAAGGCCTGCGCATGCCAAGGGGCATGCCAGGGACAGGTACAAGGACTGAGGCCTGCGTGCAGAGGGCATGCCAGGGAGAGGCACAAGGACGGTGGCCTGCGCGTGCAAGGACACGCCAGGGACAGAGTACAAGGACGGAGGCCTGCGCATGCCAAGGGGCATGCCAGGGAGAGGCACAAGGACGGTGGCCTGCGCGTGCAAGGACACGCCAGGGACAGAGTACAAGGACGGAGGCCTGCGCGTGCAGAGGGCACGCCAGGGACACAGGCAAGACAGGGTTCAGAGCAAAGAGCAAAAGACTTTGTGCAAGAGTAGCACGAAACGGCACAGTGCGAAAACCAGCGTGCGTGCAAAGGAGCACGGAAACCACAGCTGGGGCACCGGCAGGCGGTACCGACGTTGGCATAAGCAGGCGGGCACGACTTGGAGGCGACACAGCTGTGGCTCACACAGCCGGTAACCACTATAGCACTGGACGGCGGGCACGGCTGAGGCACACAGGCGAGCATGACTAGAGGTGGCACGGCTGAGGCACAACAGGCAGGCACAGGGTGACCAGGCACGTGCACGAGGGCACGGAGCCACAAGGCAGGGCTAGGCAAAGGTACAGGACAGAGACGCGTGCGAAACAGCACGGCAAAGCCTAGTACGAAAAGTGCAAGGGCGCACGAAACATCAGAGACTGAGACCATAGGGAGAAACAAGGCAGAGCAAGGCTAGGTACGGAACAAGGCATAGGGAAAACAGGCAAGGCAGGGAACATAGAAAGTACTACAAGGCAAAGCAAGGCACAGACAAACATTGCACAAAGGACAAACACTAGACGACGACACGAGACAAGAGACGGAATACGAGCATGGAGCGTGTGCAGAAACGCACGACAGAGCAGAGTGCAAGGGCACAGAATAGAGGGAGTGACCCAGCAGACCAAGCAGCCATGCAGGGAAGCAACACAATACTCACGCCCTGAGCATAGGAAGGGGCGGTCTGATATAGGGCATAGCACCTCCACTTCCGGGTCAGGACCAGGGAAGAACTTCCAGTTCAGATCCTCCAGGATCACATGGAGAAGTTACATGATCAGGATTCCCGACATGCAGGGATGATTGCAGAACCAGTGCTGAAATCTAGGCAGGTCACATGATCAGAATTCCAGACATGCAGAGATGATAGCAGAACCAGTGCTGAAACCTAGGCAGGTCACATGATCAGAGTTCCAGACATGCAGAGATGAATGCAGAACCAGCCTCTGCTGGAACATAGGAAGGACACATGATCAGGGGTTCTAGACATGACGAGACAATCACAGAAGGCAGAGCAGAATCGCAGGCGTCCCGCAGCTAAAACCATGAGGTGAGTGTGCACACTGCTCTAGTCAACATGCAGGATAGCCGATATGAGATGCGCATGCACACCGCTCCAGGGGTCATGAGGCAAAACAGACAGGGCGGACATGACAGACATGGCGAGCATGACAAATACTCTGTTGTAAAATATATGCAACAGTAAGCAGCAAGTGCTGGTAAAAGATGATAACAAAAACAGGGGCTTCGTATACATTTTTTGCAAAAAAAGTATCAACTAAATACCCTGTTTTTGTTATCTTTTACCAGCACTTGCTGCTTACTGTTGCATATATTTTACAACAGAGTATTCGTGCACGTTTGTCATACTGTGTGCTTTTTCTGTGTCTCAGTCTTTGGGTGGTGTGAACATAGTTTTACTGACCTGTTCTTTTTTGTGCCTGTTCCATGTGTTTTTAATTACTTCAGTAACCCAGCCCAGATTGAAGGGGTCAGGTCTTTGACCCATGTCATAAGTAATCTTATAAGTAAGGAATAGGTCTTCCCCCATTCGTATCACCTTCTCGGATGATTTCTTCTCTCCTTTATGGAGATCTGGATGGCTCACATGGACGATGCCTGGATTATGGAGATGGTATCTCTCAGCTGCAAGATTGCCCCCAAACAGGTTTTTTTCATTTGTCTTCTCTCAAGGTTCGTATTTTTGCGCTTGTGGTGACATCACTTTGGCTAGAAGAATCCCTCTCGTCAGTAGACCCAGGCGATACTTATATTCATATAGCCGTCACAGGCTCCAATCAGCAGTTTCTTAATTTCTGTTTTAGTTCTCTTCATTTCCAGTTTGTCATACTGCCCTTCATACTGGCAGCACCAGTGTCTTCAATAAGGTAGCAGTCATCCCTTATCTAGATAATCTTTTGGAGAGTGCCCCTTGTCCAGGGAGAAGAATCTGTTTAGTCTCCAAATTACCTTGGATTCCTGTTTGGTTGGATCATCAGCAGACAAGTCATCTCTGATGCTTATTTTTTGACATCCCGGTAAATCAGGTTTTTTCCACCAAAGAAGCTCACCCTTCTCCATGACAGAGTGTCTCTATTCTGGATGGCAACCTTGTGCTCCATCGGTTTTTGTATGAGGGTTCTGGGCAGGATGGTATTAGTTTTTTTCCATGATACATGACGGCACCACGAGAGAGGGGATCCGCCCAACAAGGACAGGAAACCTTCAAGATAAAAGCGGCGGCTCCTCTCTCCGCATCAGTTGGTTTCCTATCCTCGAATGGGAACCCTCAAGATGAAAACTTCTTGAAGATTCTGGAAGGAAAATGAAAGAAGAGGAGGCCTGGGTTGAGTGGTTACTGGCAGGCACCGGTCTGCTACACCCGTCACCATGTACCGGTAGTCGCCTCGGGGGCCATATATTCCTATGCCCCCTGAGCGAGTGCATGGCCACAGCCCGTGAGGCAGATGCCCAGGTGAAGTTTGAAGCCTTGGAGACCACGGTTCGTGTACCCTCCCTGATGCCGACATGCCCATAGAAGTCCACGGAGATCACATTTTTATTCCCCTCCCTGTTGACACATAGTGGCCATGCAGCCCGTGAGACACATCGGTGTCTGGGCAGATGAAAGACTCCTCGGAGAAAAGTACCTGCAAACATCCAGAACCGCGCAGAGGCTTCCGCGGATAACCTGGTCCATGGGGGCCGCAGGTATGAGGGCAGCAGCTGGTGTCATGGCTGATAGCAGCAGGGAACGCTGCAGTGACCTGAACGTGCACCGGAAGGGAAGAGCCGGGTACGCGCAGCTAATGGGGACACCCGAATGCGGGCAGCTGTCGGGGCTGAGAGCGCGCACCGGAGGGGCAGGCGGGGCGCGCTCCAGTAGTAGAATCCGGGCGCACGCAGCGGCGTGTACTCCCGGGGAACCTATGGCGCGTACCGGTCATCTGTAAGCGGGGAATGCGCATCGGAAGTAGATGAGGCGTGCCCCGGAAGTAGAAGCTCAATGTATATATAGGAGGGTGCACTATTGTCAAACCGCAATATCTAGTGGAGTGCAATACCTAGCCTGTGAACAATGAGACCAAAAAGACAAGAGAGAGAGACTAGGCTAATAATTGTATGCACACCCATGTATAAAAAGTACAAAAACCTTTATTTCACAATGGACATGAATAAGATTAAAAACATTTAAAATACATACATGAAGCAATAACCCAACACCTCCAAAATGCCCCACGGACACTTTATCCCACCCATAATGGGCAATAAAGGAATCCCTGTCCAGCAATACAAGCAAAGCATAATGCAACAATAAATTGCCAGAATATGATTGTACAATATAAGCTTAATAATCATGCAAGCATAATGAAATTGATGTATATTAAATATCAAGAGATAAATTCTATCTAGCCTCAAGTGTGCACATGGCCTCAAGGAAATCACCAATGCAGGAAAAGACCTGTATGAAAATACGTAATAGCTGAGAAGCACAGAATGTGCAGTCAAACCATGATCTCCAGGGGAATAGCCAGACCTGGACAGGGGCAGCAAAGTCTCAGTGGGGATAAGGAGGAAGGTGGGAAAGGCCATTGTGAAATAAAGGTTTTTGCATTTTTTATATATGGATGTGCATACCATTATTAGCCTAGTCTTTCTCTCTTGTCTTTTTGGCCGGAAGTAGAAGCTGTGACACCCGGGAGGCAGCAGCCTAGAGAGCGCGCACAGGAGTTAGAGCGCGGTACGGCCATATAGCAGTGTGCACGCACCGGATACAGCCAGGGTGCGCGCAGACACGATTTGCAAACTGGCATAAGGAGCATGCACTGATTATCAGAGGCATGACAGCGCGCATGCGCAAGCGGCCGATAGGTGGGATCACTGGGTGTTTAGTTACAAAAAAAAAAGGGAAAAACGTAGAGCCTTCCCTATTGACGAACAGCTGGAAGGACTCATAAAAAGGGAATGGGAAAAACCAGAGAAGAAGTCCCAGATAATCAATTCCCTAAAAAGGAGGTACCCCTTTGATGAAGAGGAATCCTCATCCTGGGATAGAGCTCCAAAGACTGATGTAGCGATGTCAAAAGTCACCAGAAAATCTCCCTACCCTTTGAGGATTTAGGTTCCCTAAAAGAACCTCTGGACAGAAAGACAGACAATTGTTTTAAAACAGCCTGGGAGGCCTTGGCTGGGGCACTAAGGGCCGCATCGCAGCCACTTGGTTATATCCCTAAAACTATGGGTTGATAACCTGGAGGATCAGCTAGAGCAAGAAGTCCTCAGGAAGTCTATTCTGGAAGCAATACCGGCCATCAGAGCAGCGGCAGTCTTTCTCGCTGAGGTGTCAGCAGATTCAGCTAGGCTAGCAGCAAAATCAGCAGCCTTAACTAATGTGGAACGCCGTGCAGTATGACTCAAATGCTGGCCGGGGGACACACAGGCAAAGATGAAAGTCTGCTCTCTGCCATGTGAGGGAAATTTCCTGTTTGGACCAGCATTGTATGACGTGTTGGAGAAGGCCGGTGACAAAAAGAAAAATTTCCCAAAACAGCCATTTCAGGCCTTTTGGCGCTCCTTTCAGAAGGGCCAAAAATTCAGAAAACAGCAGTACAGGGATCGAGACAGAAACCACTCTGACAAGCGATCCAGAGGTGGGAGAGGCTTCTACTTCGGCAAGCCCTCCAAAGACACCAAAAAACCCTCCCATTGACGGTCCTTCTCAGGTGGTGGGAAGGCTCTCTCACTTCCTCCCAGCCTGGGAGAGGATCTCATCCAGCACCTGGATCCGACAAATTGTGGGGTCAGGTCTGGAGTTAAGATTCCACCACTGGCCACCACGAAGATACATGCAAACTCCAGTTCAGTCCTCTCAAGAAAAGCAAGACAGTCTGGAAGGGGAAGTAATCTCGCTTCTAGACAAACATGTCCTAGAAGAAGTCCCAGTAGAGGAAAGAAAGGGTTTTATTCCCCCTATTTCTCATAAAGAAACCAGACAATTCCTGGAGGACAATTATAAATCTAAAAGGCCTCAACAAATATCTGATAGTCCCATCATTCAAGATGGAAACATTAAGATCGGCGGTGAAGCTCCTCTTTCCTCAGTGCTACATGGCAGTCCTGGACCTCAAGGATGCTTACTATCATGTCCCGATTCGGCATCAAGATCGCAAATACCTCAGGGTGGCATTTCAGATGAGGTCTCAATGGCGTCACTTTCAGTACAAGGCTCTGCCCTTTGGAGTAGCAATAGCCCCCCGAGTGTTCACAAAATAATTGCAGAGGTCACAGCACATCTCAGGGAAAAGATACTCTGGTGATACCATATCTGGACGACTTCTTGATAGTGGTAAAAAATTTCTCTCACTGTCAAGAACAAGTCAAAGTAGTGATGGAGACACTGCAGATGCTGGGATGGCAGCTGAACCTCAAAAAATCCAGACTGGAACCAGTAATGATCCAAACCTTTTAGGGATTAACTATGGACTCAGTAGTGCAGGAGTGTCGCCTCCTAGAGGAGAAAGAAGAAAAGATCAAAAATGTAATCGCGACAACATTAAAAAAACCAGAAATGACTCTGAGAAGGGCCACGTCAGTGTTGGGGTCCCTAAACTCCTGCATACCGCCAGTGAAATGGGCCCAGTTCCACACGAGAACTTGAGTGGTGTGTGCTACAAAACGACCTGAGGCTTCAGGGGCAGTTAGAGCAGAAGCTCACCCTTCCGGACCCTGTACTCCAGTCACTCAGGTGGTGGTTACAGATAGAGTCCTCTCAGAGAGGAGTACCCTGGACGTACACAGCCTCCAAGGTAGTCACAACGGATGCCAGTCCTTGGGGGTGGGGAGCCCACCTAGACACACTATGGCTCCAGGATCCCTGGGCCCAGGAGGAAAGATATCTATCCTCAAACGATTGGGAACTGCTAGCAATCGAAAGGGCACTGAAAGGATTGTAGACACACCTAAGAGGACACCATGTGAGAGTCCTATCAGAAAACCGAACGGCGGTAGCATATGTGAACCACCAGGGGGGGCACCCGTTCTCAGTCCTTGATGCAAATAGCAAAAAGGATCATGACTGGCAGAACACCAGTTCCTCTCATTATCGGCCCTGCATATCCGAGGCGTGGACAATCTGAGGGCAGATGTCACGTTGCCGTCAGATTCGGGGCCTGCTGTCCCGGCCTCGGCCACTAGGAGGCGCCGGATGGTCACGTCGCCTTCAGACTCGGGGCCTGCTGCCTCGGCCACTAGGAGGCGCCGGACGGTCACGTCGCCGTCAGACTCGGGGCCTGCTGTCCCGGCCTCGGCCACTAGGAGGCGCCGGACGGTCACGTCGCCTTCAGACTCGGGGCCTGCTGCCTCGGCCACTAGGAGGCGCCGGACGGTCACGTCGCCGTCAGACTTGGGGCCTGCTGTCCCGGCCTCGACCACTAGGAGGCGCCGGACTGTCACATCACCGTCAGACTCGGGACCTGCTGTCCCGGCCTCGGCCACTAGGAGGCGCCGTGGTTCGGCCCCGAGTGATGGCGACAGAGAAGGGGCTCCTGCACTGGCATCTGATGGACGCAGGCTCCGCTCCTCTGTCAATCATGAAGGGGTTGGTGCATCACCATCTGACCTGGTCCTGGGGGCGGTCCTGATGACATCATCAGTCCGGGAGCCTGTGAGTGATGACCTGATCCCTCAAATACCTTGGGACTTGTCTTGCAAGCCGCCGGATATATTCTTGGTTCCCCTATGTGCTACTGTGTGATTTGCTATTGTTTGACTCTGACCTCAGCCTGGATTTCTGACCCCTCTACTGCCTGACGATTTTGGACCTCTGCCATTCTCCCGGTTTGTGACCTTGGCCTGGATATTCGACTCTGCTACTGCCTGCCATTTTTGTACCTTGCCGCCCTCCCGGTGTGTGACCTTGGCCTGGATATTCGACTCTGCTACTACCTGCCGTTTTTGTACCTTGCCGCCCTCCCGGTTTGTGACCTTGGCCTGGATATTCGACTCTGCTACTGCCTGCCGTTTTTGTTCCTTGCCGCTCTCTCGTTTTGTGACCTTGGCCTGGACTGTCGACTCTGCCACTGCCTGCCGTTTCTGTACCTCCGCTGCTCTCCCGGTTTCTGACTACGTTTTTGGTTCACCGCCTTGTTCCCTATTGGCGACCGTCCTGCTCTGGCGCACTGCTCCACCAGACAGCCACCCCCTGGGCCTTGCTACAATTCCAGATCCCTGTATAGGGGTTTCTCGGGGTGCTGTCCCTACTGCAGTCCAGATCCGCGGACGGACGTCACAGCAGACTTTCTGAGCAGAAACCACTTGAGGCAAGGAGAATGGTGCCTAAAAGAGTCCATTTTTCAACGGATTTTGCATATGTGGGGGAAACCCAACATAGATCTCTTCGCCTCAAAAACCAACAGGAAGGTTCCAAAAATTCTGCAGACAGGCCATTGGCAGTGGACGCCTTCAGGATAGAGTGGACATCAGGTCTCCTGTACGCCTTCCCTCCAATATGCCTCATTCCAGCAGTTCTGAGGAAGATCAGGGAGGACAGAGACAGAGTGATTATGATAGCTCCCTTTTGGCCGAAAAGACTGTGGTTCTACTGGCTGAGAGTGATGTCAGTGATGGACCCATGGGTGCTCCCGGAGGACCACGACCTCCTAACACAGGGTCCCTTCAGTCACCGTCAGAAGTCCGGGCTGCATTTGGCGGCCTGGAATTTGAAAGGTCACTACTTGAAAGAAGGGATTCTCAGCGGGGTTAATATCCACCTTACTCAGTAGCAGAAAACCAGTGACTACAAAAATTTTATGGTAGAATGTGGAAAAAATTCTTATCTACCTCAGGCCCAATACGGGAAGGGGAAGTCCCAATAGTGGCAATATTGGAATTTCTGCAGAAAGGTTTAGAGTTGGGGTTAGCTTTTAGTACCCTCAAAGTACATGTCTCAGCCCTGGCAGCCTTATTCAACTGTGACCTAGCAAACAATAGGTGGGTGGCCAGGTTTATCCAAGCCTGTACTAGAGCTGACTCTGTCCCGTCCCCTACTCCTCCCCCTATGTTCAGCCCCTGCTCTGCTTTCTTTCCCCTTCAATGGCAAATGGTGACGACTGATGCCTGTCTCTTGGGCTAGGTAGCGGTTTTAAACCTTCACACCACTCTGGGTCTCTGCTTTAACTGAGATCCATCTTTCTGGCTTTTGCTCACAGGTCCCTCCTCCTCAGGGACCACTCACTTTAAGTGCAGATAGACAACTCAACTGCAGTGGCCTTTCTGAACCATCATGGGTGCACCAGGAGCCCCACAGCTAGAGCTCCACATTCCAGCTTTATCTGGGCTTCTCATTCAAGGCATGAAAATGGGGCTGTTGAATTTCTCAGCCCAGAAACTCTAGATCTTGGAGAGTAGGTTCTCTTCTCAGAGCTCTTAAGCCAGCTTTGCCTTTCTTGGAACTCTCTCGACATGGACCACTTCTTGTCCTGTCCTAATCACAAGGTTCCAACCTTTATTATCAGGTTCCTAGACCTGAGGGCTTTTGCAGTGTCAGCGCTGATCACTACATGGACAGAGTTCTCTGCATTGTCTCTTCCCTCGTCTACTATTACTTCTTTGCGCTATCAAGCGTCTCAAGAAGGAAAGCATTCGATGATCCTGATAACTCCAGTCTGGCCTCACCAAGCAGGACAGTTCAGCCTCATCCAACTGGTCGCAGATTCTCCCATTACCCCTCCGTAAATTCTGCATTACTCAGTGGCGCAACTATAAAGTTATGGGCCCCGGTGCAAACTTTCAAATGGGGCCCCCCATGCCAAAATACACGCACATCTCCGCTCCGCACACCTTGTACACGCGTGGCTCCGCACTCCTCGTACACGCGTCTCCGCTCCGCACACCTCGTACACGCGTCTCCGCTCCGTACACCTCGTACACGCGTCTCCGCTCCGTACACCTCGTACACGCGTCTCCGCTCCGTACACCTCGTACGCGCGTCTCCGCTCCGTACACTTCGTACATACACAGCTCTGCTATATCCACCCTGTAAACCCCTCCTGACCCCACACATAAATTTACCCTCATCCAGCACCATGACAATCAGCACAGCAGAGTCCTGCATACACGGAGGCTCCTGATCATGTGACCCCTGACTCCTCCCCTCCTGTGACTTCTTCACAGTTCCTGTGCGCACAGAGCAGCCATCGCGTCAGGCCAATTGCAGCCTGGTAGCCAATCACAGCACGGAGCTGCACAGCCTATGAGCGGCTGCAGCTCCGCGATCGGGCCCCTAAGCACTCCATGCAACGTGGCATCTGCAACCGCGGTAGTCACATCCCTGCCATTACTCCTCATAGATTCTCCGTTATTCCTCCCTCCTCATCCTGACTTTTCACAAGGTCCTGTATTCCATCCCAGTTTACCTCAGCTTTAACTGCTTTGGTGCTGAAGCCAAGGTTCTGAAAGCTGAGTTTCTGTCTGACTTTGTGTTACTCTTTTGTTGAAACAAAAGTGAAGGTTTGAAAGCTGCAATGTGGGAAAGTTTACAACGGACCTAGAGGTCTTGCTTTCGCTGGTGTGAACAGAGTGATTTCCATTAAATGGTTTTCTCCATACCCAGGGTTTGCTCTTTCCATACTCCAATGTATTCTGGTTTACATAAACATGTTAAGACCTTGCTTCGAGGGGTGGCTCATTATGCCTTTTCTTATAGGCATTCAGTGGAACCTTGGGACTTTAACTTATTCTTTGTGCGCATTAGGAGTTAATTTAGTGGAAAGTGACATTTCTGGTGACTATAACCTCTGCAAGGTGTCTGCATTCACTTCCCATTTTTCCAGGAATCCCTTGCTCTTTTTACATCACGACAAAATGGTCTTGCACCCTGGCCACCCTTTCTTCTACAAGGGATTTCTGCTTTCTACATAATTAAAGACAATTAGTCCTCCCTTACTTTTGCCCATTTTCAGTTTATCTCCGGGAGGTTCTTTCCTTCGTCTAAATCTGATTAGGGCATATCATTTTGTTAAAGAAGTCTTTGCGCATTCCGATTCTATTTGTGTTCCCTGATGTTCCAAAAGCCTGTCAGCCTCCAAGACAACCATTGGCAAATTGGACAGGTGACAGTTGTAGAAGCCTACAAGGCCCACGGAAATTCTCTGCCTTTTTGACTAACCGCTCCTTTAACACGGGCAGTCAGAGCTCCCTGACTGCCCGTGTAGAGGGAGCTGTCACTGTTTTTCTCAAGTCTACAATGCTACCACCTGGGTCTCTTTTCATATTATATAAGATCCATTCCATAGCTTCTGCTGTTCTTTGTTTGGGACGCCAGATATTGTAGACTGCGGTCTACTTGGCAGTCCAACTGGCCAGCTGTTATTTTTTTTGCCACCCATTGGTAATGCGATGTCCCACTCTCCTGTGTCACCCAATGCTATAAACAAGACAATTGTTTTCTTGTACTTACAATATAATCCTGTTGAATGTATTGGGGGACAGAGCTACCATCCCTCGCTGTTCCTTTTCTATGTGTCAGTTCTGTTGCTCATGGCCTACAGTATATTTTTTTCTTCCCCAGCTACAGATGATATTTATTTTTAGTTTTTTTTTTCTGTTATGGAATTCTTACTAGTTAGTGTCTGAGGAAAGAGTATAGCCCACCAGGGAGAACAAGACTTTTTTTCACATAGTGTCAAGCGTCCTATTGGCAGGGTGTATACCCACTGTCCTGTGTCTCCCAATGTTTTCAATGACAATGCAAAAATCCAGGTTAATGTGGCTTGTACTATATGCTAAGAATAGTCATGCAGATACTGTGCTTTTTTTTCTGAAATTGTCATTGTAGGTATATATGCCTTTTAATGTATTTCTATACATTGATCAAACCTTTTGGTCTTTACATGGTAGCTTGGTATGAAAAAATCAGAAATATTCTGATATGCGCTGGAAGTTCAAGGAATGAAGCTTTACTTGTTTTGACAGAAGATTACTTTGATGCTGTCATGGTACGTTTACTTACTGCATTGGATATGGAAACACACATGCCATTTGTTTCAGCTTAAGAGTGCAGTCTTTGATCCAGTGTTTGTAGTGTTTGATCCACAAGCCACAAGCAGAATTCTATTTTTTGGCTTTTCTCATATCCCAATGAGAAGCCCATGTGAAAATAGTAGAAAATAGCAGAAATAAATGTTTGACATGTTATATTTGGAAAAAAATTAAAGGACACACTAAAAATGCTCCAAATAGAAATACACTGCAAACAAAAAAGCATTATTTGTAATGTTAATATTTCTTTATTGACTTTATCTGGTTGCAGCATTTTTTAAATAAAGAAAAGTACTACAAAAAATATTTTTTTTCAACTTTCCATGTAAATGTAATGATGAGTATCGATATGCCATGCTGAAAGGTTTTAAACACAGTCATGAAGCCAACATCACCGTCGTGGCCAAATGTATTTAGATGACACATGTTGGCGGAAGTGATGTCCGTATCATTACCATATGAACAGATGCATGTCATGGTTTTGACGATGTGCTAGAAAAAGAAGATTTGATGCTCCGGCTCCTTGTCAAAATTTGAAATTTATGCAATTCATATTAAGACATGCAAAATGCTTTTGGACTGATTAACTTGATTGGACTTTAATGTTGGGAATGCTATAAAAAGAAACAGGCTAATTTCATTGAGGTTCAACATCCAATTCTTCCAATATTACATGGATTACCCAAAATCCACAAACAAAAGGGTATTTCCCCTATGAGACCAGTTGTCTCAGTAGTAGATTCTGCCAATGAACACCTTTTGTACGTGGCTTGATTCAGTATTGCAGCCATTGGTCCACAGGATTCCTGGTTATATTAAGGATTTGAAGGATATTCTTAATGTTTTGTCACAGAAAATCTTGTCATCTGAATATACATAGATTAGCTTAAGTTACATTTTTTTTTTTTTTATTGACTCACATTTTCTTTTCCTTCGATCAGCAATACTAACGCACGGGTGTGGTGAAGGGTGCCACATTTTCACCCTCCTTGGCGAGCCTGTTCATTGCTTTCTGGGAATTTCATCAGTTGTTTTCTCTATCTTATGTTTTGTGTCATACATTGTCTGGTATGGCAGGTACCGTATTTTTCGGACTATAAGATGCATCGGACCATAATACGCACCCCAAATTTTCAGAAGAAAAATAGGGAAAAAAAATTCAGAGTACCCAGGGGGATCAGCAGCGCTGGTGGAGAGGAGTCACAGGGGGTGTTCGGTGGTCTGACGATATGACTTCTATCACAGGCTGGTGTGGCAGGTGCGTTGGCCTGCAGGAAATCCCATTCCAGGCAGGTTCGGCTGTGCTCTGTGGTGCATGGGGGCTCCGCCGGAATCTCAGTCTGAGCATGCGCCACCGCATCGCAGCAATGGATATGCTTGGTCTCTGGTCTTTCACAAGATGCTGGCGGAGCCCCACCACCACAGAGCACCACCGCCGAACCTGCCGCACCAGCCTGGGAAGAGGCAGTGTGATCATCGCCTGGCAGCTTCGGACCGGGACCACCGCAGAATCGTACGATTCCTGCCATCACCACAGTATTTGTAAGTATATTCCAACTATAAGACTCTCCCCCATTTTGGGAAAAAAGTGCATCTTACAGTCTGAAAAATGCGGTACATTGACAATACGCTTGTCATTTGGAGGGACAATGTATCTGCCATACCGGACTTTGTGGATTATCTTAATTCGAATAAGTGTAATTTAAAATTTACATATGTACAGGATTTAATTCTTGGACCTAAAGTTGCATGGTGTGCATAATCAGGTCTACAAAAGCCTTTTAACGGCGGCAGTTAAGGGTACTTACCGTATTTTTCTGACCATAAGACGCGCACTTTTTTCCACAAAATTTTTTTGGGAAAATGAAGGTGCATTTTATGGTCGCAATATACTTACAAATCCTGTTGCGGCTTTCCCGTGGCGGCGGTCCCAATGTAGCCTCCCTGTACTCTGTGGTGGTGTCGGGGCTCTTTAGTGTGGCTGCAGCGGGGCTCTGTGCTGCATGGGGGGCTCCGCCGGCATTTCGTTAAAGCCCGAAAGCCCCCCGCAGCTCCGTTGATGCAACGCGGTGGTCTTCACAAAGATGGCCGCCGGGAGCGGCGCATACTCAAATTCAAATCTCTGCAACGGGATCTCGGGACAAGATCTCGTTGCGGAGATCTGAAACTGAGCAGCGGCCACCTTTCCGGAGGCCCCTGGCGGCCATCTGTCCGGAGGCCTCCGTGTCGCAGCAACGGAGCAGTGGGAGGCTTTCGGGCTTTAACGAAATGCCGGCGGAGCCCCCCACGCAGCACAGAGCCCCGCTGCAGCCACACTACAGAGCGCCGACACCACTGCACCACAGAGCACAGGGAGGCTGCATTGGGACCACCGTCACGGGGTCGCCGCAACAAGATTTGTAAGTATATTGTGACCAGAGCACACCCACCCCACAGAACACACCCACCCCACTGAGCACAGTCAACCCAGAGAGCACCCCTGCAACACAGAGCACCACCACCGCACCAGCATGGACCACTGAACGACCCCTGTGACCACTCCTCTACCTGTGCTGATCCCTTCGCTGATAAGCTGAATTCGGACTGTAAGACGGACCCCCATTTGACACATATTTTTTCCCTATTTTCCACCCCAAAATTTGGGGTGCGTCTTATGGTCCGGTGCGTCTTATAGTCCGAAAAATGCAGTATGCCTCAACTTTTTGACGCCGCTGAGAAATAAGTGTATAGCGCACCCCAGAGTCGGAATTTCTCCAGGGTCTTGGCTTCCAGGGTTAGCTGAGACCCCAGAGAACATGATTTGGGTCGGTTTTTACCGACCCCAGTGTTGCGATCGCCGTTATTAACAGTATAACGGCGACTGCAAAAAAAAAATCTGATTTTCCATTTAATTTCTCCTCTCATCAGAGGAGCTAGAACTGGGATCCCCCTCCCCCCGGTAGCTCTGGTGTCCCTGCAACTCTCCCTCTTTGTTGTCTTCCGGGAGAAAATGGCGGGCGCATGCAACAAACAAAATTTTTCTGATAGACCCTATCACAGTGATCAAAAAAAAAAAAAGTAAATCTAACCCCCCTTTATCACCCCCTTAGTTAGGTAAAAATAATAAAATAAAAAAAAAATGTATTTCCATTTTTCCATTAGGGTTAGAGTTGGGCTAAAGTGAGGGTTAGGTTTTATGACTATTCTACACTCATATTTCTTTTGTAAATTAACATCCTGAAGCAATGTCTGCCTTCAAGACTCTGAAGCAACTGTAAGGCCACGTGCACACATTGAGTATTTGGTGAATTTTTTACCTCAGTATTTGTAAGCAAAAACCAAGAATGGCTGAAAAATGCAGAAGCGGTGACGTGGTTCTATAAGGGTGCACTCACACTGCTGTATGACACCGCCGAATGCTATCCGATATTTTATCGCATAGCATTCCGACCAATATCATACTATGGGGCAGTGCAGTTTTTACTTCATGTCGATTTGACATGAGAGAACAATAGCAGCATGCTTCGAGTGAATCTGAGAACTGGATTTATTGCACCCATACAAAATTGATGGGTGCGTGTATAGCATCATATTGCACTTGGATGTCTTCAGTGTGCAGTCTGTTTACTGTGGACGCCAGCAATGGAGGAGATGGAGAAATTACTTTCTCTGTTTCCTCCGCTCTTGTGCTGCGATTCTCTCATGCGAGGGAATCTGAACGCAGTGCAGTGACATTCAGCGGAAACTCTGATGGTGAGTTTCCATGTGGCAGATTGCATCAGGATTTGCTGCGGGTTGAACGCAGCGTCCAGATGTTACAGCATAGTGGAGGGGATTTTATGAAATCCCGTCTCCACTATGCATCCTAATACGCGGGTAACACGCCCACTAAACCGGACATGCGGCGCGTCTTTTTGGACAGCAGCATGTCTGTTTACCCAAGGTAACTAGCCTACTCTATGGATATGTTGCGGCGATTCCGGATGTGTTCAATCAGCACATCCGGAATCACTGCGCATACAGAAGGGGGCGGCGCTTTGGGAAGAGCTGGTTTCCGCTCCGCCAAAGCGCAAGCAATGCGCTACATGGAAACATACCCTGACAGAGTTTGAGCCGAGTGTCATTTGCATAATTTCCCCGATTCTGTCAAATGAATGTGGTTTTGCGTACCTTGAGGGGTGTGCAGTATTTAGAATGGTGTCACTTTTGGGTATTTTCTGTTATATTGACCCCCCCAAACTCACTTCAAATATGAGGTGGTCCCTAAAAAAAATGGTTTTGTAAATTTTGTTGGAAAAATGAGAAATCGCTGGTCTACTTTTAACCCTTATAACATCCTAAGAAAAAAAAAATTGTTTCCAAAATTGTGCTGATGTAAAGTAGACATGTGGGAAATGTTATTTATTAACTATTTTGTGTGACACCACTTTCTGATTTAAGGGAACAAGTTTGAAAACTGCAAAATTTTTGCCAAATTTCCTCTTTTTTTCATAAATAAACGCAAGTTATAGCGAAGAAATTTTATCACTAACATGAAGTACAATATGTCCTGAAAAAACAATATCAGAATCACCAGGATATGTTTAAGTGTTCCAGAGTTATAACCTCATAAAGTGACAGTGGTCAGAATTGTAAAAATTGGCTTGGTCATTAAGTACCAAATTGGCTCTGTCACTAAGACGGTAAATGTAGCACCACAATTTGCAGAACATGCAAACAAATTATTAAAGCTAAATACTTTAGCAATCGTAATGATAGCATAAATTATAATAGAGAAATTTATGAACTGTAATTCATAAAATTGATTGTGCTGTATGTAAGACAGGATGTGTGATGTAAAAACACGCATTTCAGAGCATTTGTATGATATATCCAATGTCACCAATACCAATCTCAACATTTCATCAGTTGCCAAACATTTAGTTTCCTACAATTCTCACAGTTTTGCATATTTCCAGTTGTGTGGGATAGAACGAGTTAATAGATCATTGTGCTGGAGATATCAGGCGCTGCCTTCTCACTCGTGAGGCTTATTGGATCTATAACCTGGTTACTAGAGTCCCAATTTTTTTCAATAGACGCAATGAGATCATGTTTCATATCTTCGGAATAATAGAAATTGTGTTATGTACTTTCTCATTTTTAATTCACTTCGTCTCTTTTTCATTTTGGTTCATTTAATTCACTTTGCCTTTTTCACTTTGGTTTGTTTATAATATGTTTGCTTTTTAGGACCTAACATTGTCATGTGACATGACTTGAACAATTGATTCATTTGTGGTTTCTTTAAGGCCTCTTTCACACATCAGGTTTTCGCCGTCAGGCGCGATCCGGCGCTTTTGACAGAAACCGGATCCGGCGAAATGCAATGCCGGATCCGGTTTCCCCCCCATTGACTTGCATTTGCGCCGGATCGCGCCGGATGGCCATGCGTTTCATCCGGTTTTCGCCGGATCCGGCAATGTGTCGCGATCCGGCGTCTGGAAAAAACGGCTACTGTAACGTTTTTTGTCTCCGTCGTAAAAGCCGGACTCGCCGGATCCGGCGCGTCCGGCTTTTTCACACAATGAAAGCCTATGAGCGCCGCAATGCGCCTGATCCGGCGAAAGCCGGATCCGGTGGCCGGATCCGGTTTTTTGGGTCTGAGCATGCTCAGTAGCTCTGCCCACAAGACATATATAAAAGCAAGACAGTGGGACCCACAGCCACACCCAACATGCCACCCAAGAAAGCAACCAAGCGCAGCAGGAGAAGGCAGGAGACCACTGCAGCACCATCAGCACCACCACCACCCCAAATGGAGCAGCAAATGGAACATGCTGAGGAGGGGAGGCCAGCAGCAGATGAGAGACGGTAATTATCAAATCCCCCATTCCTCCAAACTAGGGCTATTGAATATCAAGATATTCATTGGCCCTTTGTTTCTCTTTATTCAACAGCCGCCCAATAGATGCAGCAGCAGCAACAGCAGCAATGGCAGCAGGTGGAACACCACCCACAGGCATGGAGTGTGGCCACCAGGAAGACAGCACATCATCTTCTGGGAGCCCTCCCTCACATCGTCAGCGTTTGACGGTAAGTTTTTATTTCCAATATCCATCATCTCTGTAATATATGTCTATTCATTGCCTTTTATTTCAAAACAGGATTCACAAGATGAAGAGGAGCTCCCAGAAGAAGAAGGAAGGGGTGGACAGACACTTGGAGTGGGCTCACAATTGGTAAGTTTTTTGCATCAAACGCAGAAACACAACATCACACTACACACAACACATAG
Organism: Dendrobates tinctorius; assembly: GCF_039654945.1. NCBI lineage: Eukaryota > Metazoa > Chordata > Amphibia > Anura > Dendrobatidae > Dendrobates > Dendrobates tinctorius. The sequence continues at coordinate 19,809,001 of NW_027361739.1, read as the reverse complement.
AAAACAATGTTCTGCAGACCACACACAGCAAACAAATGCCTACATCCAAAGACATAACATTTTTTGTTTTCTTCTCTAGTCTTCCCAATCTGGTGCTCGGCCAAGAGGTCCTCGCAGTGCCTCCCAGGGTCGTCGGCGACAGCAACGCGGCGGTCACCAGCGTGTAAGTATAAATATTTTTGCTTTGTTTTTTTGCACTTTTTATTTCATTTCTTTTGTGGAGGCTAATTATGTTATTTTTGTCTTTTTCTTTAACAGCCTTCACAGCGTGCTCCCGACTCTGACGGTGAGGATGGAGGACTCGATGTGGACCACCTCATCGATCTCGTCAGAGAAAGGGAGCCGCTCTGGAATATGGCTGACCGCCGCCACGCTGACCTTATCGTTACCCGACGACTCTGGGAGGAAATCTGTTCGCTCCTTGTGGGCCGCTGGGAGGACCTCGATGTTCGGGCCCAGATTAAAGAGCGTAAGTATATACAGTACCGGTTGCTTGATGTAAACCAGTGTTTCCCGAACTCCAGTCCTCGTGGTCCCCACGGATCATGTGTTCAGGATTTCTATTTACTATGGAAATCCTGAAAACATGACCCCTGGGGACCATGAGGACTGGAGTTTGGGAAACACTGATGTTGTATACTAACCACTTTGTCCTTTCTCGTTTCAGGGAACAGAATTGTGAATCGGTGGCGGTCTGTGAGGGATCGTTTCAAGAAGGAGTTCAATAAAGAGATGCGGGCCCCGAGTGGATCTGGAGGACGCAGGAGCAAGTACAAGTACGCAGAAGCCCTGTCGTTCCTCCGGGAAACAATGGTCACTAGAAGGTAAATATTACACACCACATGTGAAAAAAAATGTTAGATGTAAATTTTTTTTTTCAGCCAGGGCCATACCATGTCAGTATTTTAATTGTTTTTTTTTCTCTTTATTCCACAGCACGGTGAGCAGCACTCGGGAGCCTGCACGATTGGACCCTTCTGAGGCGATCCCTGAGGAGACCGGTACCGAGGGACACTTCGACCGCCCCGGTACATCTGCACCTTCCCAGCCTTCCCACACATTCGACCCATCTGTCCCATCCACCAGCACAGGAGCATCGTGGCCGCCTACATTACATGAAGCTGCTGGTCAGGAGATCGCTTTCCCTTTACCCCACCCTTCTGCCCCTGCCACCTCTAGTACACCTGCGGGTACTGGGCGGCAGCGGCAGAGGGGTCAGGAAAAGACTTATGCGCCAGAGTTCTTGCATCTGAATGCATCTTTCCAGAACTGTCTAAAAGTCTTGTCAGAGCAAATCTCCGCAGGCTATCAGCAGATCAACTCCAGCATTCTGGAGGTGAAGACACTTCTGCAAACCATGCATTCAGAAGCAAGATCTTCGCCAAACCACACCTTTTTCAGGTCTGTTGTGGAGCGCATGGAAACGCTCTCTCCTGCCCAGCAGATGCATGTAATGCATTCATGCCACGCTGCTCTCCAGCAAGTTACCTCCCAACCTCCTCCTCCCACCACAGTAGTTCCTCCACCTGCACCCCCTCCAGCCACTTTCCATCCTCCCCCTCCTATTACATCTACACCCCCTCCAGCCACTTTCCATCCTCCCCCTCCTATTACATACCATCCACCTCCCCAGCACCATCCACCTCCCCAGCACCATCCACCTCCCCAGCACCAGCAACCTCCCCTGCACCAGCAACCTCCCCAGCACCAGCAACCTCCCCAGCACCAGCAACCTCCCCAGTACCAGCAACCTCCCCAGTACCAGCAACCTCCCCAGTACCTGCAAACTCCCCAGTACCAGCAACCTCCCCAGTACCAGACATCTCCCCACTTCCAGCAACCTGCCCCGTACCAGACATCTCCCCACTTCCAGCAACCTGCCCCGTACCAGACATCTCCCCACTTCCAGCAACCTGCCCCGTACCAGACATCTCCCCACTTCCAGCAACCTGCCCCGTACCAAACTCCTTCCCCATACAACTTGCCATCAACATCATCTGCTCCTACAGTCCCTGCCCAACCCTCCACTCCACCACCCACCACCTCTTCTGCTTCCCACATGTCCACCCATTCTGTAGTTTTTTCCACACCTTCACCTCTAACTGTTCCTTCCCCACCACGATCCCAGTCCTCTCTCCACACTCCCAGTGTCGAAGTGTCCCGCAGCCCCTCCAGCAGTATTTCCACCACACACTACACAGATTTATAATGTGTGTATTTAAATAAAAATGACCAGTTTTATGGTTTCAAAGCTTTATTAAACAAGTTTATTAAAATTTTAAAAAAGTTTACTAAAAAAAACATTTTTCAATAAAAGTTAAATTATTTTACACTGGTTGTCTGTCATTTCTTTCTGCGGCGAAAAAGGTTAAATACAGGGTATTTAAAAGGTGAAATGGTATTCAAAACTAGGTATATAACTGTGGGTAAATTTTAGCTTTTTGCCACAGTTGTGTTCCTGGTTGTGTTTGAAGCAAAGTATTTCACCTAAAAAGTTGTGTTTATTGTTGGTGATTTCCTAACAATGTACACAACTTTTGTTAAAAGGTGAAATACTTTGCATAAAACACAACCAGGTACACACCTGTGGCCTAAAGCTAAAAATAGTAAGACCATGACAAGATAGCCAACTTTGGTTGGCAAAGGTATATACTGTTGGTCCAGAAGGTACACAAGTTTGGTTAGGGCACAAATCTTTCACACTCTGTCATCCTGCCAGTGTACTCTGCCTTGAGGTGACATAAAGTATATTGCAAAATTGTCCCTCATTACTGAAACCGTCACAGAACTTCTAGTGGTAATGTCATGGTAATCTTGCAAGGTGGTTTCTTCAGAGGTGTCCTCAATGAAAATGGGTTCCTTGCAGATAACAAAATTGTGGAGTACCACGCACGCTTTGATCACCTCGTCCACAGTTTCTGTCTTGAGGTTGATCGCAGTCAATAGGACCCGCCATTTGGCTGTCAAAATACCAAAGGTACATTCAACCATTCTTCTTGCTCTTGTGAGGCGGTAATTAAAAATGCGTTTTGGTCTTGTCAATCCTCTGCTAGAGTACGGTTTCAAAAGGTGTTCTGACAGCTGGAAGGCTTCATCCCCTACACAGACAAATGGCATAGGTGGACCAGATGTTTGCGGCAGCGGTCTAGGTGGTGGGAACTGGAAGGTGTTTCCATACAGTTTACGCCCCATGGCAGACAGTTTGAAAACTTGAGAGTCATTGGAGCGGCCATAGGCCCCAATATCAACCGCAATAAATTTGTATTCCGCGTCAGCGATGGCCATGAGGACAATTGAAAAATATTTCTTGTAATTGAAATATTCCGATCCCGATCCAGCTGGCTTTACAATGCGGATATGTTTCCCGTCCACAGCGCCCAAGCAGTTTGGAAACTGACATATCTGTTGAAACTTGTCAGCAATTTCAATCCACCTCTCTGTTGTGGGCTCTGGTAAAAACTCTTCAGCTAAGGAGTCCCACAGTGCACGGCATGTGTACTTCACAATTCCAGATATGGTGGAAATCCCGAGTCTGTCATGGAAATGCATTGACGAAAGGGATTCTCCAGTTGCAAGAAATCTGTGGGGAATTAAAAAACAATAAATTAGTTTTAAATCACAGCATTACATACCAAAACTGACCTATAACACTTGGAGATACAAACTACCACCAACAAGATTGCAGTGAAAGTGTGCTCTGATGCGAGCATATCCAATAAATGTGGCTTACCTTAAAGTCACCATCAGACGCTCTGCGGGTGAAACAGAGAAGCGGCAATAGGTGTCCGCTTTTCTTATGAGGTGTGCAATGCGCTCCAACAAGTAATCAAAATTCTCCATTTTCATCCTAACATATCCAAAAAATTTATCCGGGTTTCGTCGAAGGTCCATGCAGAGTGTAGAATAGACCCCACGCGTCATTCTCTTGGCTGTGATGGGGTGGATCCACAAACGTCGTCTACGATGCCTGATGCGCTGCTGTCTCGCTCTCTCCTCCAGAACAATCACCCTCAAACGATTCGCCTCCGCTATAAAATCCGCCAAATTCTTCAAAATATTTCCAATGACAACATCCAACTTCGCCAGTAACTTGCTCTTCTCTCCAACCTGCCCTTTCTCCTCTACAACCTGTCAAAGAAGGGCTGTAGGAACATGCTATATATAGTTTTCCAGTAGCCAATCCCGTTCGGAAGGCCACAAGGGTCAATTTTAAAAACCGGATCCGGCGTAATCCGTTGAAAAACGGATGAACCGGATGAGACGGATCCGGTTTTGTCTGTCAAGAAAAAGACGGATCCGGCAGAAAACCGGATCCGTCACATCCGGTTTTACGAAACATTTGCCGGATCCGGCGTTCCGGCACGACGCCGGATCGCGCCTGACGCCGAAAACCTGATGTGTGAAAGTAGCCTAAAGCATTGTATTATGTGGAGGTATACAAGCTTTAATAAAGATTGTTGCGGCGATCGAAACACGTCACTTTGTTCTTTTGTTCACTGTAGAGCGGTCCAAGAGTGTTTTGCATGTTTTAATATGAATAGAATAAATTTTGAATATTCACATGGAGCTGCAAAATGAAATCATCTTTTTCTACATTGTTCACATCTCAGCAGAACGGGGTTCCGTATACCTCGTAATATCGGTGAGCTGGCTATTTTCTCTTTTTCTACTTTGACTATGTGCTCCCAGGCTACGGCCGCAAACATTCTTCCAGCTAAGTTTTTTCTTGTCCTCTGGGGTTTAAATTGAGCACCTTTTTAGTATGGCACATCTAAACTCATCATTGCATTTACATTATGAACTTGAAATTGATATTTCATATCTGCTCTATTGATGTGTCTACAGATATGTTCCCCTTATAAACCCCAATATATTGGAGGGAAACAAGTGGGGAAGATTTTGGACCGGATGGATCTACAACAACCTCAGATGATTGTTTTATGCAACATTGTGCTGTATTATTAATTATCTATTGCCTTGTTGGGGTGTTACTATTTAGTTCCTTTTGAAATCTATGCATTGTACTAGATATCCTGTGGTAATTCTGGGAATAATTCTAGGGACTTCTTAGGGCACAGTCTTCATTGAGTGGTGTGGCACCCATTGTCATACTTTTTTGGGTGCCAATGCATTTTTTTTCAATGTATCCTGAGATACTATCCTGTATAATCGTAGATATCATGGCCTTTTTAATTTTTATCATTGTTATGAATCATGGTGATTTTAATATTAATGAAATTGTGAAGTTTTTAGTGGTTTTATTTTTTTTTATAAGGCTACACGGTCACATTTGTCAGTTGACTTCAAGTTGTGCAGGAAAAATAGTAATGCCATCACATTCATGAAGATTACTTGTAGTGTGGTCTTGTGGGAACATAGTCACCGTGCATCCCTAGTCTAATGCTCCATTCAAAAGAGACATAATGTACCAAAAACTTGTCAACAAATGTCTTTTTAAATGCATTAAGATTGATTCTTTTCTTTGCGTCCATGTTACAGGTTGTACATGACCACAGTAGTGATGGTAAGTAGATTACTGCTAAGCAAAAAAATTTGGGGGTTTATTTCTTTATTTCATTTATCTTCATTTTCAATGTGTATACAGGTAAAATACAGATACTGGAAAACTTTATTTCAAAAACTTGCAGTTTAGTGGTGGACGCATCAATCAGCACATTTATCAAACAAGAGGTAATGGTTTAGTGATTCTGTTCATCAATGCCAGTCTTATCTTATTGTCTACACATTATTATAACTTATAATTACAGTGTGCAGCCAGTGTAAGAGGATTCTTTATTATGTACGATTGTTTTTAATTTTTCTGGTGTGTGTGTGTACAGCAAGAGTGAGGTACGAGTATAAAACATAACTTTTAATAATTATAATAAAACAAGTGCTACCTTAAATAGGACAGTGGCTGGGGGCATGGCCTAGCACTCCATGTGAGCAGACTGCTTTCAGGACTCCTCCGCTTTAATCCTGATTTTATCTTGTTTAAAGTGCCTCCAGAGTACTGGTACCGCCCTATACTGGTGGCAGAAATTCACAGGAACCGGCCCTGACATACGGTATAACTGAGAACTGCGGCAATGATGAGAAAAAGGCAGAGGGACGCAGGAGCAGGAGCTAGGAGCCAGTTCCATGATGGTGCCGACAGTGTGGAGGCAATGGAGAAATCCGGTGCAGCTAATGCAGCATACATAAAGCAGCTTGAAATTGCTGCTAAACTTTGAAAGATTTGCGTGTGTGGACGGAGCAGCATAGGAGATGGCCGAAGGGGGTGAGGTTGAGATCGGGGAGAAACTGAATGGAGAACACATGGAGGACTATGCAGCACAGGATGGGCCAGAGGGAGAGGAGAGTAGGCAAGAGTGGGAAAGCTTGATGCAGGAGACTTCTGAGGAGCCCGTAGTAGGGGAGCCCACAATGAGACATGCATGATCTGGTTAAGTTTTGCAAAACTGCACTAACTACTCTTACAAAGAGAGTGGACAGTATAAAGGAGGAAATGATCAATATGAAGGCAGCCATTAACAAGGCTGATACCAGAGTAGGGGTGGTGGAAGAAAGAGTGAGCACACTTAATTACCAACTTTCTAAGCTGCAGAAGTCCCACAATATGTGCCTGCAGCAATGTGCCATTCTGGCTGATACAAATGACGATTTAGAAAACCGCTCTAGGCGGAATAATGTACGGTTGGTGGGCATCCCTGAAGAGGCAGAAGGGATTGCTCCTACAGCATTTGTTGAGGACTGGCTTTTGAAAAAAATTGGCGCTAACAATCTAGCCAAGCTGTTTACAGAGGAGAGAGCACACCGCGTACCCATGAAGCCCCCCTCCCTCCGGGTTCCTACCCCCGTACCATACTGGCTAGGATCCTTAACTATAGGGATAGAGACAGTATCCTACCGAAGGCAAGAACGGCTAAGGATTTGAGTATTAACGGTCAAGCTGTCCATATACCCCGACTACTTGACTGAGGTTCAGAGGCAAAGAATGCAGTATGGGGGGGTGAAGAAAAGGTTGAGAGATATGGAACTGGCATACTCTACTTTGTATCCTGCTAAGCTCAGGGTTGTGGCCCTAGGATCTGCTCTTTTTTTTTTTTTTTTTTTTCCAACTTCAGAGGAGGCCACTAAGTGGCTGGACTTGAACGAGCAAAGGATCAAAGCTAGTAAAGGAAGGGAGAACTGAGAAGACGTGCTGAGAGACTTGGCGGGCCGTATGCTTGTGAAAGAGGAAAGATGGATGGTACTGTTTATGGTGTTTTTTTGTTCCTGCGTTCTAGTTATTATGGATAATGGAGGGACTGTAGATGATAGCAAATATAAGCAGAGGAGAAATGGAGGAATTGAAAGTAATTCATGGTTTTGAGATAACGTTTGTGAGTTTGCTAGGTGTAGAGTTACCCATTTTCTGGTTTCGAGGGGAGAAACTCATTGGGAGCCTTTGGTAATGGTTTGTTATGTTCATCAACAGTGGGGAGGAAGGGGGGCCTTCAGGCTATGGGTTGGTTCTAGGGGTTCTTAGGAGAAGTATTGTCCTCTACGGGATTGAGAATGTATACGTATAGGGAAATATGGTAGGTGATAAGATTAAAATTCTTAATTGGAATGTGAGGGGATTGTCTGATGGAGCACGAAGAGCGGCGATTTTGGACTATATTAGGAAGAAGGGACCGGATGTGATATGCCTTCAAGAGACACCTTTGATTAAGGAAAAGGTGGCGATGTTGAAGTGAAGGTGGATCAGGAGGGCATATCACTCCACGTACTCCTAATAAGCCAGGGGGGTCTCGTTGATTAGAGTGTCCACACTCTTTGAGGAAATTGAAAGCCATGTCAATAGTGAAGGCCAGTACGTTTGTATTCTGTAAAATTTATGAACAATTGTTATGTATAGTGGCCATGTACATACCACCTCCGTACTCGGGGAGGAAGATCCAGGAGGTGATAGAGTTGTACAAAAGGGGTGCGCGACTACCTTTATTAATTAATTATTGGCGATTTTAATAATGTGATTGATGATGGATGGGATAGGCATAAACAAGGAATAGGAAAAGGTGGCCAGAAATTGACATCATTTGACATCATTTGGGAACTATGTGAAAGAGCTTGGAATGGTGGACCTGTGGAGGGTAAGGAATGAAGATGTCGTGTGTTACTCCTGCTACTCTACTGCTCATGGAGCTCTCTCGTGAATTGATTTGGCGCTAGGTAATGAATTGTTGGCACAATTGATTTGTGGAGTGTTATATCTTCCAGGATTGATCTCGGACCATAAACCTCTGGAGCTGCTTATTAAAAATACGGAGGGGGGAGGTCTAGACAGGGGAGTGGGTGGAGGCTCTATCCACTATGGCTGGAACTCGGGGCTGCCACTAGGAATTTCGGGGACCCATACTGGCAAAATTTTCGGGGCCCCCTTGAGACTCCGCCCAGGCTCCACCCCTCGAACTTTCCACAGCCCCACCGCTCTCTCTTGGAAAAACTCTACTTCTCACCAATCGCACATTAACAGTTCTCATCTCCAGATCACACACATAGCCAGCAGCTCTTGTTATGGCCAAAAGATTTTTTAAATCTGCCACCACAAGGTAGACTCTTTTGGCTGGGCCCTACTCTAACCTATTAAACATTTGCTAAAATATCCAATACAATTTAGGTATATTTTTTATTTTTCAATTTTTAAAATGACCAATAATATCACATCCAAAGGGACAAATACCACCACACCATGCCCAGACACCATATTACCACCACATGGTGACCAATAATACCACATACAAGGAACAAATACAGCCATACCATGTCCAGACCACATATTACCACCAATGACAGAATAATAGCACATACAAGGGACAAATACCACCGCACCATCACAAGACCACATATTACCAGCACATGGTGACTGTGACATCGGCGGCTATGCCCGCCGATGTCCCTCCAGCAGCAGCGCACGCCACAGTGTCTCCTTACCTGCGCGCCCCCGTCCAGGCGCGCGCCCATCCTGCGTTCCTCCTCACAACTGCTCCTGGCACCCGCTCCCTGTCGCGCGCACGCCCCCTCCCACTCTCTCCCTCCAGCGGTGGGCGGCGCTGAGGGGCAGGACAGGGGGACGCACTTCCGGGTGTTAGGATACTTCAGGCGTCCTCGCTGTGAGGAGGACGCCTGATGATCGTGTAGTCTCCTGCACCCTCTGGCCGCTACAGTCCTCTGTAGTTCCTATTGTCCACGCCCTGTCTCACTGCCTCCCTGCCGTGCCCTGTGTTACAGTCCTTGCAGTTCCTATTGTCCATGCCCTGCCTTGCCCTGTGTTACATGCCCCTGTAGTTCCTCTTGTCCATGCTCTCTCCCTGCCTTGCCCTGTGTTACATGCCCCTGTAGTTCCTCTTGTCCATGCTCTCTCCCTGCCGTGCCCTGTGTTAAATGCCTCTGTAGTTCCTCTTGTCCATGCTCTGCCTCCCTGCCGTGCCCTGTGTTACATGCCTCTGTAGTTCCTCTTGTCCATGCTCTGCCTCCCTGCCGTGCCCGGTGTTACATGCCTCTGTAGTTCCTCTTGTCCATGCTCTGCCTCCCTGCCGTGCCCTGAGTTACATGCCTCTGTAGTTCCTCTTGTCCATGCTCTGCCTCCCTGCCGTGCCCTGTGTTACATGCCCCTGTAGTTCCTCTTGTCCATGCTCTGCCTCCCTGCCGTGCCCTGTGTTACATGCCTCTGTAGTTCCTCTTGTCCATGCTCTGCCTCCCTGCCGTGCCCTGAGTTACACGCCTCTGTAGTTCCTCTTGTCCACGCTCTGTCCCACTGCCTTGCCCTGTGTCTCATTCCTCTGTCCGTCAGTCCTGGGTCCGTATCTAAGCCATCCTTCTCCCTAGTCCTTATTTGTCCGTGGAGCTGTTCCTCTTGGTTCCGGCTGTTGCGCTTCCGTCCCCTGTGGTCCTGCCCCAAACGATCCCTGTATTGGGGTCGGTCTTCACCTAGAGTGCTCGGCCCAGGGGCTCCGGATCCGCGATCCAGAGGGTCCACTCTCCGACGTAGCTTTTACCTAAAACGTCACAGTATCATCAGGCCATGGACCCAGCCGGTGCCGCGGCTGCCACTCAAAAGGAACTGCTGTTCTTAAGGGAAAATCAGACCCGGATTATGTCCTTCATGAAATCCATGGACACCCGGCTTTCCGCCCTGCAAACCGCTGACCCTGGGCACACCCCCCTCTTAGCCAGTCTCCAGCAGGAGCTCGCGCAGCAGCGCGACGCTCAATCTCACATTCTGGGGTACATGGCGTCCGTGGATGATCGACTGCTTGCTCTACAGTCCTCTGCGGCCATCTCTACCCAACTGCGGGACGCTGTCCCAGCTCCTCCTCCCCGCCTTGGAAAATCACCCAGGTATAGTGGGTACCCGAAGTTGTGTAGGGGATTTTTAAACCAGTGCAGACTGCACTTTGAGCTCCTGCCCCAAAAAATATCCCACGGACCGCGCTAAGGTGGCCTTTATAGTGTCCCATCTTGAGGGAGAGGCGCTGGCTTGGGTGAATCCCTTATGGGAGAGGGATGACCCGGTGGTCACCAGTATCCAGAGTTTTTTGGAAACATTTTGCAAGGTATTTGATGAACCCGGGCGCCTTGCTTCCAGTACGGAGGCCCTCTTTAACCTTCGCCAGGGATCCCTGACGGTAGGGCAATACGCCATCCGTTTCCGGACACTGTCCTCGGAGCTGGGGTGGAATAATGAAGCCCTTGTAGGTGCCTTTTGGAGAGGTCTTTCTAGTAAAATCAAGGATGAGCTGGCCGGGCGTGACTCCCCAACCACCCTGGAAGATCTCATCTCTCTAGCTACTCGTATTGATCTGCGTTTTCAGGAACGCGCTAGAGAGTCAGCCAGGGAGAGGAGGCCCTTTAGGTTATACCAAGCCCCCATTCCGCGCGCTGTTTCTCCCTCTAGAAACTCTGCTCCTGAGCCTATGCAGGTGGATCGCGTCAAGCTGTCCGAACAACGGCGCAAGGAGAGGATGACTAATGGACTCTGTTTATATTGTGGAGGGGCCAATCACTTCGTACGCACTTGTCCTGAGAGACCGGGAAACGCATCCACCTAGGCCAGGTAGGAGAGGGCCCCCTAGGTGATCAGACCCCCTCTCTTCCACTTACTCTTTCAGCTCTGCTTATTACAGGTTGGGGGCGTGGCTCCGTGGAGGCGTATGTGGACTCGGGTGCAGCAGGCAACTTCATCCGCCAGGAAGAGGTGGACAAACTCCAGATTCCCGTGGTCGTCTTAAGAAATCCGCGAGCAATCACCTCCGTCGATGGCAAACCTCTGCCTGGACTCATCACCACGGTTACCACCGAAGTTGAGCTACAAATTGGTGCACTTCACTTCATGAAGATTGCCTTTTATGTCCTGCCTCAACTATCCCACGCCATTCTCTTAGGGTTACCTTGGCTCAGGCGGCATGAGCCAGTTGTCGACTGGCGCTCCGGGGAGATCTTGCGCTGGGGGCACGCCTGCCATGCACGCTGTTTGCGGACCCTTGTTCGTCCCCATTCTCTGCCTAGGCCAACCGATCTCCCGGGCCTTCCTGTTCCATACCACGCCTACGCTGATGTTTTCTGCAAGAAGGAAGCGGATTCCCTGCCTCCACATCGGTCCTATGACTGCCCTATCGACCTGATTCCCGGAGCTGTCCCTCCCAGAGGAAGAACGTACCCTCTTTCTCCAGCCGAGACCTCTGCCATGACTGAATACATTCAGGAAAACCTGACCAAGGGGTTTATCCGGAAGTCCTCTTCTCCTGCGGGCGCGGGTTTTTTCTTCGTCCGGAAGAAGGACGGATCACTGCGGCCTTGTATAGATTACCGGGGCCTAAACAATATCACCGTTAAAAACCGATATCCCCTTCCGTTGATTCCTGAGCTCTTTGACCGGCTGAGAGGAGCTCGGATCTTCACGAAGTTAGATCTGCGGGGAGCTTACAATTTGATCCGGATCCGCGCAGGGGATGAGTGGAAAACGGCCTTCAATACCCGTGACGGGCATTATGAATACTTAGTCATGCCATTCGGTCTTTGCAATGCACCTGCTGTGTTTCAAGAATTTATCAACGAGGTGTTCTGGGATCTGCTCTATTCCTGTGTGGTGGTGCATTTAGACGACATTCTCGTTTTCTCGCCCGATCTGTCCTCCCATCGCAAGAGCGTACGCTTGGTCTTGCATCGCCTTCGAGAGAATCGACTCTACGCCAAGATTGAGAAATGCCTTTTTGAGCAGACGTCATTGCCCTTCTTGGGATATATCGTCACCGATTCCGGTCTGAAGATGGATCCCGAAAAACTCAGTGCGGTACTCAAGTGGCCCCGTCCAGTGGGGATAAAGGCCATCCAGCGGTTCCTTGGGTTCGCAAACTATTACCGTCAATTCGTGCCTCATTTTTCTACAGATACTAAACCCATTACGGCCTTGACCCGTAAGGGAACGAAACCCAACAGCTGGTCCCCCGAAGCTGAAAACGCCTTCCTGGCTCTGAAACGTTCTTTTGCATCGGCACCCATCTTGCATCGGCCAGTGACCAGCAGGCCCTTCGTCCTAGAGGTGGACGCCTCCTCCACTGGAGCGGGGCGGTCCTGTCCCAGCAGGCTTCATCCGGGCGCCTGGTCCCTTGCGGCTTCTTTTCTAAAACCTTTTCGCCTGCGGAGTGCAACTACTCCATTGGAGACCGGGAATTACTTGCCATTAAGATGGCCTTGGCTGAATGGCGATATTTACTCGAGGGGTCTGTACATCCCTTCACCATCCTTACGGACCACAAGAATCTGGCTTACCTGCAGTCTGCCCAAAGACTCAATGCCCGGCAAGCCAGGTGGGCCCTGTATTTCTCCCGCTTTGACTTTCAACTTCACTTTCGACCTGGTAATAGGAACATCAAGGCCGATGCCCTTTCCAGGTCGTTACAGTCACCGGAGAGGGATGAAGACCCATCCTATATTATCGAGCCTACTAAGATGATCACCGTGGCTCCTGTGAATTTTTCCACTCCTCCGCCTGGTAAAACTTTCGTCCCTCAAGGCAGACGTTCAGAGGTGCTGCGCTGGGGGCATTCCTCCAAAGTTGCTGGACACGTTGGGACTAAGAAGACTCTTGCTGCTTTCCCGGTATTACTGGTGGCCCACGCTTCGCCAGGATGTGATGGACTATGTAGCCTTGTGCACAACCTGTGCCCAGAGCAAGGTGGCTAGGGCTTTGCCCTCCGGTCTTCTTCACCCATTACCAGTTCCAGAGGCTCCCTGGCAGCAAATCGCTATGGATTTTGTGACTGATTTACCCCGCTCAGCTGGATGTACCACCATCTTAGTCGTAGCAGATCGTTTTTCCAAGATGGCCCACTTTGTTCCCTTACCGGGACTGCCGTCCTCCCCGAAGTTGGCTGAGATCTTCATCCACCAGATCTTCAGGCTACATGGTCTTCCTCAGTGGATTGTGTCGGATCGGGGGGTCCAGTTCACCTCTCGCTTCTGGAGGGCTCTATGCCGGCTTATGGGTACATCTCTCGACTTCTCCTCTGCATACCATCCTCAGACCAACGGGCAAGTGGAGCGAATTAATCAGCTGTTAACTACCTTCTTACGTCACTTCTCCAACGCCCATCAGGACAATTGGGTCGCGCTCCTACCTTGGGCTGAATTCTCGCACAATAACCATCTCAGCGAATCTACCGCCAAGTCACCATTCTTTGTGGTAACCGGTCAAAATCCAGGTATTCCGCTACCCTTTTCCACGTCTACGGTAGTGCCCGCAGCAGATTCACTCGCAATGGAATTCTCGCAGATTTGGAGGGAGACCAGGGAAGCGCTCAAGAGTGCCAATAACCGAATCAAGAAACATGCGGACAAAAGACGAAAGGACGTGCCTCCGTACCATGACAAAGTCTGGCTTTCAACTCGACATATCCGTCTGAGAGTTCCCTCTTACAAGTTGAGCCCTCGGTACATTGGGCCGTTTGAAGTGATCGGACGCATTAATGAAGTGTCTTATAAGCTGAGGTTGCCTGCTTCGCTCCGGGTTCCCAACGCTTTCCATGTCTCGCTCTTGAAACCCGTAGTCCTGAGTCGGTTCCAACCAGTTTCCATCGCCCCTCCTTCACCAGTTGCCTCGGACAACGTCTTTGAGATCAAAGACATCTTGGCTATGAAAAGAGTCAAGGGAAAGACCCTTTTTCTTATCGATTGGAGGGGTTTTGGCCCCGAGGAAAGGTCCTGGGAGCCTCGAGAGAATATCAATGCTCCCCGGATTCTGAAAAAGTTTTTGGCCAATCTCAGTAGGGGAGGACGTAAGGAAGGGGGTACTGTGACATCGGCGGCTATGCCTGCCGATGTCCCTCCAGCAGCAGCGCACGCCGCAGCGTCCCCTTACCTGCGCGCCCCCGTCCAGGCGCACGCCCGTCCTGCGTTCCTCCTCACAACTGCTCCTGGCACCCGCTCCCTGTCGCGCGCACGCCCCCTCCCGCTCTCTCCCTCCAGCGGTGGGTGGCGCTGAGGGGCAGGACAGGGGGACGCACTTCCGGGTGTTAGGATACTTCAGGCATCCTCGCTGTGAGGAGGACGCCTGATGATCGTGTAGTCTCCTGCACCCTCTGGCCGCTACAGTCCTCTGTAGTTCCTATTGTCCACGCACTGCCTCCCTGCCGTGCCCTGTGTTACAGTCCTTGCAGTTCCTATTGTCCATGCCCTGCCTCCCTGCCTTGCCCTGTGTTACATGCCCCTGTAGTTCCTCTTGTCCATGCTCTCTCCCTGCCTTGCCCTGTGTTACATGCCCCTGTAGTTCCTCTTGTCCATGCTCTCTCCCTGCCGTGCCCTGTGTTACATGCCTCTGTAGTTCCTCTTGTCCATGCTCTGCCTCCCTGCCGTGCCCTGTGTTACATGCCTCTGTAGTTCCTCTTGTCCATGCTCTGCCTCCCTGCCGTGCCCTGAGGTACATGCCTCTGTAGTTCCTCTTGTCCACGCTCTGTCCCACTGCCTTGCCCTGTGTCTCATTCTAATGTCCGTCAGTCCTGGGTCCGTATCTAAGCCATCCTTCTCCCTAGTCCTTATTTGTCCGTGGAGCCGTCCCTCTTGGTTCCGGCTGTTGCGCTTCCGTCCCCTGTGGTCCTGCCCCAAACGATCCCTGTATAGGGGTCAGTCTTCACCTGGAGTGCTCGGCCCAGGGGCTCCGGATCCGCGATCTAGAGGGTCCACTCTCCAACGTAGCTTTTACCTAAAACGTCACAGTGATTGGATGCTACAATACTGATCATTAATAAAAAAAAACATATTACTATCACCATAAGTGCCATTATACACAGGAGATCTGTACTTAGTATGTAGTGTCTTTGTACAGGTAATACAGTGATCACCAGTGACATTATACACAGGAACTCTGTATATAGTGTCAGTGTACAGGTAATACAGTGATCACCAGTGACAGTATACACAGGAGCACTGTATATTGTGTCAGTGTACAGGTAATACAGTGATCACCGGAGACATTATGCACAGGACCTCGGTATATAGTGCCAGTGTACAGGTAATACAGTGATCACTGGTGACATTGTACAAAGGCACTCTGTATATAGTGTATAGTGTCGTTGTACAGGTAACACAAACTCACCAGTGATGTCTCTAGGTGAAGTCCTTCATCTTTGCTTTTCATCTTTCATCCAGCACAGATCGCCATCACGTCTTCCAGCCAGGGCTCAACTCTGCAGGAAATAACAGTTATCTAGAGCTTTACTTGCAGAACACATTAGTTAATTTTTTTCCCAACGTCTACACTACACCAGATGAAGAAAAAAAGGCGACATAGTGTCACTCTGCACAGTAACAGAACCTCCCCCCATTTAAAACAGTATCCTCAAAAAAATAAAATAAATACATCACTGTAGTAATAATATCCCTTAATTAGCCCCTATGGTAATAATATCCCCCATCCTGGCTCCAGACATATTTTCTCTCATCCTGCCCTCATGAGTATCCATTCTGCCCCCACATGATCTCCAGATCCTGCCCCATCTGTCTACATTGTATCCATCCTGCCCCCTGATCCTGCACCATGTGTCTCCCATCCTGCCCCCTCCTGTGTCACACATTCTGCCCCCTCCTGTGTCTCACTGTCACATTCTGCCCCCGTGCCTCACATTCTGTCCCCTCCTGTGTTTCACTGTCACATTCTGTCCCCTGTGTCTCACCGTCACATTCTGCACCCTCTTGTGTCTCACTGTCACATTCTGCCCCCTCTTGTGTCTTACTGTCACATTATGCCCCCATGTCCATTCTGACCCCGTGTCTCACATTCTGCCCCATGGTCATTCTGCCCCCGTGTCTCGCATTCTGACCCCTCCTGTGTCTCACTGTCACATTCTGCCCCCATGTCTCACATTCTGCCTCCTCCTGTGTCTCAATGTCACATTCTGCCCCCTCCTGTGTCTTACTGTCACATTCTGCCCCCATGTCTTGCATTCTGCCCCCATGTCTTGCATTCTGCCCCCATGTCTTGCATTCTGCCCCCATGTCTTGCATTCTGCCCTCATGTCCTGCGTTCTGCCCTCATGTCTCACATTCTGCCCCATGTCCATTCTGCCCCCATGTCTCACATTCTGCCCCCTCCTGTGTCTCACTGTCACATTCAGCCCCCTCCTGTGTCTCACTGTCATATTCTGCCCCCATCATGTCTGCATTCTGCCCCCATCATGTCTGCATTCTGCCCCCATCATGTCTGCATTCTGCCATGTCTTGTATTCTGCCCTGTGTCTACATATTTTGCCCTGTGTGTCTCCAATCCTGCCCCCTGTCTCCATATTTTATGAGCAGCTATATTCTTCTTAGTCAGAAGCCTCATCAGCAGAGATGGAAGGGTTTCTTGGAGCAGTGGGACTCCTTAGGATTGCAGAGAGTGACAGGAGGAGACTGGAAGAGTCTGTAACACGGGAGGAGATTGAAACAGCTATAATGTCTGACATAACAGGGCTCCGGGGGGCGGACGGACTCCCAGGTGAGATCTATAAACAGATAGTTGAGATGGTAGCACCTAGACTAAAGGCGGTCTTTGAGGAGGCTTCGAAGTGTGGTGCACTGCCGTTTTCTTTGAGGGAGGCTGTGGTAGTGGTCATCCCTAAGGAAGGTAGAGACCCGAGGTTGGCAGAGTCCTACATGCCCATTTTGCTGCTGATGGCGGATGTAAAAATTCTGGCCAAAATTATGGCCAACCAATTAGCAAGTGTGGTGCAGGATCTTGTCCACCCCAATCAATCCGTATTTATGCTGAATCGGTCTACAGCAATAAACATATGTAGACTCTTCCTTAATCTTCAGCTGTCGTTGGCTAATGGGGGTCGTAGGGTGGTAGTGTCATTGGATGCACGTTGCTGATGCCCCAGGTATTGTAATTGTTGCACAATGCCCCCATATGGTTACCTAAACGGTGGTTCCGTACAATCAATTCTATATTTAGGGATCTTGTGTGAGGGAAAAAACAACCGAAGCATAGACTGGAAATGTTAGAGGCCCAAAGATGAGGAGGGCTGGCACTCCCGAGCCAGTGAATTTATTATCTAGCAGCTCAGAACCAACAGCTGAGGGATGGAGAGAGAGACAGAGGGGCATGGGTTCTTTGTGGCAGATATTGACTTGGGTACTGGGGAGAGACTCATTGGTTCAAGGACTGGAGGTAGGTATTTTTAGGAATCTGTGACTGTTATGCCCCACTCTAGCCCTGGTACACAAGATGTGGGAGGAGATTAAAACGATTAGGGAAGTGGAGGCCCCGACTAATTATTCCCCTATATGGCAAAATGAAAAAACTGCCGGAGTTTGAGAAAATGGAATTTAAAAACTGGACTAGGAAAGGAATTCAATACATGGCCCTATGAGGACTAGTGACTTTTGAGGATCTACACTAGGAATATGAGTTATCTGAGATCTGTGGATTCCAGTATAGACAGCTGTGTCACGCTTACATAGCGCAGAGTAAGATGGTTTCTATGAGGGTCCAAAAAGACATTGGTGGACTATGTATGTAGTTATGGGGAAAACAAAAGGAATTATGTCAGGTATTTGCAGTAGGTAGTAGGACTTAATGCACATGTTTTTAATCAATTACCCGATCAAGGCTAAAGAGAATTGGGAAGATGAATTGGGACAGACAGAAGAGGATAAGTGGGAGGCGATTATGGAATACATACTCCAATTGTCACTGAGTGAGCCAGTCACAAATATATGTGCTCCATAGAGTGTACAGGACCCCTGAAAGACTATATAGGGCAGGACTGAGACGAACTTCCGGATGCCATAGTTGTCAGGCTGATAGGCCCGGGATCTTACATACCGTGTTTTTCGGATAAGACCCACTTTTCTTCCTCCAAATTTTGGGGGAAAGAGTGGGGTGTGTCTTATAAATCGAATCTGTGTGCTGCTGTGCTATAGAGTGGTGGGGCGGCTCTGGCATGGTGTCAGGGGGCTGGGGTGGTCCTGTACTCCCGCTCATTAGGCTCATGTAATATTCACTGCACCCGCTGTCCATCACCTCAGTGCTGAAGCAGCGCCGAGTTGGTAGACAGGGGAACGGTGCATATTACATGTGCCTGCACTTCCCCCCCCCCACTATAGTCACCTTCAGCTCCTGCTCCCAGCTCCCCCCGTGGCTTTCCTGTGTCTGCTGAGATCCTCCTCCTGCAGGGTGCGTGGCAGCGGCTGCTCTTCCAGGCAGGATCTTGCACTGCGAGTCACGTGACCGCAGCTCCTATTGGTCACATCATGGAAGGTCCTGTAGCTACATTGAGCTGCCTGAATGAGCAGCAGCTACGCACTCCCACACAGGAGGAGGATCTCAGCAGACACAGGAAAGCCACGGGGGGAGCTGGGAGCAGGAGCCATCATCAGAAGGTGAGTTAACTTTGTTATTGTATCATGTGCTTGCCAGCAGGGGGGAAATATAGGGACGTGGGACATGTGACAGCAGGGGGGAATATAGGGACGGGGGCCATGTGTGACAGCAGGGGGGAATATAGGGACGGGGGGTCAATGTGTGCCAGCAGGGTGGGATATATGAACGAGGGGCCATGTGTGCCAGCAGGGGGGAATATAGGGATGGGGGGACAATGTGTGCCAGCAGGGGGGAATATATGGAAGGGGGGACAATGTGTGCCAGCAGGGGGGAATATATGGACGGGGGGGGACAATGTGTGCCAGCAGGGGGGAATATAGGGACGGGGGGCGTGTGAATGCCAGCAGGGGGGAATATAGGGATGCGGGGGGCCGTGTGCGTACCAGCAGGGAGGCATATAGAGAGTGGGGGGCATGTGCATGCCAGCAGGGGGGCATATAGAGAGAGGGGGGCCATGTGAGTGCCAGCAGGGGGGGCATATAGTGACCGGGGGGGCCATATCCAGGATGGGATGGGGGGCTATGTGCCAGCACAAGGGGGCAATGTGCCAGGATGGGGGTTATAATAACAGGATGAGGGACATATATGGTATATGATTTGAAAGACGGACACTGGCATTATAAGAAACACCTCCATTTAACATAAAAAAATAAACTTTTCTTCACCAAATTTGTGGGTGCGTCTTATAAAGCGAAAAATACGGTATGTTGTGGCAGTGCTCCAGACAGACGTCATACTGGACAGCAGTTATTAATTCTAGTCATACACTCCCTCTATAGTGTTGAGAGGGATCCTGTGGTTTGAATTTTAGGTTATGTGGAGGAGACTCAGATTCAGTTCAAACTGGCGATAGCTAAGTTGTTACACATTACATGTAAATTAATAGCCAAGCATTGGATAAATAACACTAATCGTTACCCATGCTTGCTTTTGGTAAAGACTGTTTTTTTTTTTTCCTGTCTATTTTTTTTAATATCCATACTACAGCCCTCGAGCGCTGGGCAGTGATGCACATCACTAATTGGCCTCCGGTTGTTGCTTCTTGTGTGTGTGAAAAAAGAATAAGAAAAAATAATTTAGATTAGTTGATAGGACTAGATTAGGGACAGTAAAAATATATTGTATTAATCAGCCCCTTCTATATTATTTTTATTGAATTTAGTCAGGGTTAGTGTCAGATAGTAAAGCAGAAGCAAAAAAATAAAAAAAAATAATTTAGATTAGTTGATAGAACATCAAATGATCTAAATTACACATCACATCACTGATCGGCTTTCGGTTGTTTTTTTTGTTTTTTTTGGTGTGAAAAAAGTAACTTTTTTGGATTAGTTGATAGGACTAGATTAGGGACCAGTAAAAACATACCGACAATCGACGACTACTACAGTATTTATTATTTACTGAATGTACTTAAGGTTAGTGTCAGATAGTAAAATGTCATACACCTGGTCTCCAACACTGATATTGAGGAAGATAATGCCATGCCACCTTTCTTTATTTTTCATCCTCCTCCTCAAGTGATACTGAACCGTCACTGACTCCTGATTTTGTGGTGCAATTAGGAATCAAATTTGACACCACCGGCCTCACAGAAATAGACTTTTTCAAAGTATTTTTCTCTGAGAATATTTAACCCCTTCCCGACCAATGACACCACATAGACGTCATGACTTTAAAGCCTCCCTGTGGGTCGGGTGACCGGGGTCACTGAAAGGTCACCCGACCCGCAGATACAGGGGGCTTTGTTCTTCACCACAGGGGGCGTGGCTTCGCACCCACGTGGCTACAATTGCTCTGATTGGCTGTTAAAAGTGAAACAGCCAATCAGAGCGATAGTAATATTTCATCAATGAAAATTTATGAAATATTACAATTCAGCCATGGCCGATGCTGAAATAGCATCGGACATGGCTGGAGACACTAAGTTAACCCCCCGCCAACTGACGGCGCCGATCGGGCGCCGCCACCGACTGACGGCGCCGATCGGCCGCCACTGTCACAATCTGCTCCCCCCACCTTCCGATCCCCCCCCCCTCCACGATACTCACTAACTCCCCCTGGCCATCCCGGTGTCCGGCCGTCCCGGTCAATGGGCGCCGCCATCTTGGAAAATGGCGGGCGCATGCGCAGTGCGCCCGGCGGCAGATTTATTTTTTTTATTTTGATCACTGTGATAAACTCTCACAGTGATCAAAATAAAAAAAAAGTAAATCACCGCCCCCCTTATCACCCCCATAGGGACAAATAATAAAATATTTTTATTTTTCAATTAGGGTTAGAAATAGGGTTAGGGCTAGGGTTAGGAGTGGGTTGGGATTAGGGTTAGGTTTGTGATTAGGGTTAGAGTTGGTATTAGGGTTAGGGGTGTGTTGGGGTTATGATTAGGGTTGGGATTAGGATTAGGGCTGTGTTGGGGTTAGGGATGGAGATAGAATTGAGGGGTTTCCACTGTTTAGGCACATCAGGGGGTCTCCAAACACGACATGGCGCCACCATTTATTCCAGCCAATTTTGCGTTCAAAAAGTCGAACAGTGCTGCCTCCATTCTGAGCCCCGCCGTGTGCCCAAACAGTGGTTTACCCCCACATATGGGGTATCAGTGTACTCAGGAAAAATTGCACAAGAACTTTGGGGATCTAATTTCTCCTGTTACCCTTGGGAAAATTTAAAATAGTGGGCTAAAAATCATTTTTTGAGGGAAAAAAATATTTTTTATTTTCACGATTCTACGTTATACACTTCTGTGAAGCACTTGGGGGTTCAACGTGCTCACCACAAATCTAGATTAGTTCCTTGGGTGGTCTAGTTTCCAAAATGGGGTCACTTGTGGGGGGTTTCCACTGTTTTGGTACATCAGGGGCTCTGCAAACGTAACATGACGCCCGCTGATCATTCTATCAAGTCGACATTTCAAAAGGTCACTACTTCCCTTCCGAGCCCCAACGTGTGCCCAAATAGTGGTCCCCCCCACTTATGGGGTACCAGCGTACTCAGGACAAACTGGACAACAACTTTTGGGGTCCAATTTATCTTATTACCCTTGTGAAAATAAAAAATAGCGGGCTAAAAATCATTTTTTGAGGGAAAAAAATATTTTTTATTTTCACGGTTCTGCGTTATAAACTTCTGTGAAGCACTTGGGGTTCAGAGTGCTCACCACACATCTAGATAAGCTCCTTAGGGGGTCTAGTTTCCAAAATGGGGTCACTTGTGGGGGAGCTCCAATGTTTAGGCACACAGGGGCTCTCCAAACACGACATGGTGTCCGCTAACGATTGGAGCTAATTTTCCATTCAAAAAGTCAAATGGCGCTCCTTCCCTTCCAGGCCCTGCCGTGCACCCAAACAGTGGTTTATGACCACATATGAGGTATTGGTGTACTCATGAGAAATTGACCAACAAATTTTAGGATCCATTTTATCCTGTTGCCCATGTGAAAATGAAAAAACTGAGGTTAAGAGAACATTTTTGTGAAAAAAAGTACTTTTTTTTTTTTTTTACGGATCAATTTGTGAAGCACCTGGGGGTTCAAATTGCTCATTATGCATCTAGATAAGTTCCTTGGAGGGTCTGGTTTCCAAAATGGGGTCATTTGTGGGGGAGCTCCAATGTTTAGGCACACAGGGGTTCTCCAAACGGGACATGGCAACCGCTAAATATTCCAGCATATTTTCCATTCAAAAAGTCAAATGGCGCTCCTTCCCTTCTGAGCCCTGCCGCACGCACAACCAGTGGTTTATGACCACATATGAGGTATCTGCACTCAGGAGAAATTGCCCAACAAATTTTAGGAACCATTTTATCCTGTTGCCCAAGAGAAAATGAAAAAACTGAGGTTAAAAGAAAATTTTTGTTGGAAAAATTAAAACGTCCATTTTTTCCTTCCACGTTGCTTTAGTTCCTGTGAAGCACCTGAAGGGTTAATAATCTTCTTGAATGTAGTTTTGAGTAGCTTGAGGGGTGCAGTTTTAGAATGGTGTCACTTTTGGGTATTTTCTGGCATATAGACCCCTCAAAGTGACTTCAAATGTGAGGTGGTCAATAAAAAAAATGGTTTTGTAAATTTTGTTGTAAAAATGAGAAATCGCTGGTCAACTTTTAACCCTTATAACTCCCTAACAAAAAAAAATGTTTCCAAAATTGTGCTGATGTAAAGTAGACATGTGGGAAATGTTATTTAGTAACTATTTTGTGTCACATACCTCTCTGGTTTAACAGAATAAAAATTCAAATTTTCTAAATTTTCACCAAATTTCCATTTTTTTCACAAATAAACGCAAAAATTATCGACCTGAATTTACCACTAACATGAAGCCCAATATGTCTTGAAAACGCAATCTCGGAATTGCTAGGATCCGTTGAAGCGTTCCTTGAGTTATTACCTCATAAAGGGACACTGGTCAGAATTGCAAAAAATGGCCAGGTCAATAAGGTCAAAATAGGCTTGGTCATGAAGGGGTTAAAACCTCCTGGTGGTCCAGACAAATTTGTACACCCAGCAGTTTTTGGCACAAAACCGCCCTTCATCATTTTCTAACTGAAGCCCTGTTGATGCAGTAGAAATGAACATGTTTTGGGGCTGACCTGCAAAAGATTTGAGGCAATCCACACATTTTTGTGTTACAGTGATAATGCATGGTTTCCTCCCCGAGTGACCCCTCTACACGCTGTGCGAGAGTACCTCAGGGTACACCCATAAGTTCAGAATTTATGAAGGTACGGACACCCAGATTGAACCCCCTGAATGGCCCCCTGTCCTAGAAGTAAGTAGGAAAATTGTGTGGGATTTGGTGCACCCACTGCTGGATTAAGGTTATCACCTTTATGTAGAAAACTTTTATAGCAGCATCCCACTCTTCAAGTCCCTATCTGCGCGAGTTACTGCAGCATGCAGTACTGTCCGCAAAAATCAAAGAGACCTTCCTAAAACTTTAATTGGGCAGCTGCTCAGAAAGGATGAGAGCAGAGCCCATTGTAGTGACAACATTCTTGTTGTCAAGTACAAAGATGAGGGATATCCTCTTCTTGACTACCATAAATAGTGATGGCGGCATCCCACCACTGTGCGAGGAACCTTCACACAGGTCCCCAAACTAGACTGTGTACTGGGGTACAACAAGAACATGGGGGGAGTTGATCTCTCTGATGAAGTCATCCTGCTGTACAGTGCCATGAGAAAAGCCAAGCTGTGGTACAAGAAATGGCGGTGCATACTGTATGTACAACGCTTACGGTTTATCACGATGTGCAGACAGGACCTGTACGTACCTTCACTTCAAGGAGGTAGTGATCACGGCCCTGATCTTTGAAGGGCAGGAAGGAGCATGCCACAATATTGCCGAAACTAAAGGTGCTCATATCGTACCAGGCAAACATTTCCCCGATGAGGTCCCTCAAACCACAAAATTTGTACTTTGCATAATATGGGTGGAGGAAGCCAACAAAGAGCGTTATGTAGTACATATAACATATGTGGCATAACGATCATCTTGATAACATTTCCTCTATCTATAACTGATAGCGAGAGTTTGGACCAAGTGTTGAACTTAGTTCTAAATTTGTCTAAGAAAGGGTCTATATTTCATGTTCCATACTCTTTAGGCTTGATTCTGACCGTTATTCCCAAGAATGTAAACTTGTCTATAATTTGACAGAGGGTCTACTGGCATCAGGGCAGATTTATTCCAATTAATTGATAAACCTAACAAACCTTCCAAAGTCTGTTAAGATTGACATTATTGGACTGATTAAGGAAGTTACGTTATCTATAAAAAGCAGCCTATCATCTGCATAGAGATTGTCTCCTCTATTTGTTCACATTTAAACCCAGTATAATCTCTTGACACTCTTTAGGCGACAAGCCAAGGGTTCAACAGTCAGATCAAAGAGAAAGTGTGACAATGGACATCCCTGCATAGTGACTTTCTGTAATTTAAAAGTCTCTGAGTTGGTCATTCAGTCGAATTTTAGCAACTGGGGAGTGGTATAACAGCCAGTTTTAAGCAATATAGTAACGACTAAAACCCATCTTTTTCAGAAGTGCCCACAGGTAACTCCATTCTACACTGTCTTATACTTTGACAGCGTCCAAGGACATAACCGCCATTGTGCCATCTTCCTTTGAGCTCATTTGGAGGTTGAGGAATAGACATCTCTGGATTTATATCAAATGCATCTATCGCTATAAATCTGATTGCTCCTCATGTATTACTTCTTTTTAAAACTTTAATAAATCTAGTGGCGAAAACCTTAGCTAGTGGTTTAATATCCACTTGGCGTAGAGAGAAAGGCCAATGAGTCAGGCTTTGACATCTCTTCCCAGCTTTAGTATGACTTCATTTATAGAATCTGGTAGGGAGCCCCTTTCTAGTGCCTCCCTAAAGACATCTAAGAGCTTGGGCAACAGTACCGCTTAAATTAGCTTAAAAAATTCTCCTTGGAGACCATCAGCACCAGGTGCTTTCTCATTTTGCAATGTTTGTAATGCATTATCTAGTTCCTCCAAGACCAGGGGCTGAGCCAAAGCCTCTCTTATAGCTCCAGACACTCTAGTAAGAGCAATTCCATCTAGGTTAGAGGCAATATTTCCTTCAAAGCATTAGTCTCAGATGTGTACACATTTGTATAATAAGTGGAACTGGAACCCTAACTATCCCCGGAGGTACTCTTGAAGGTAGAGAGGCCAGAATCCTTAACCTTACTATACTCCAGTTAAACCCTGATCTGTCCCCTCCCCCACCCCATGAGGCCTGTGACAGACATGCAAGTTAAACCAGACACAAAGGCAAAACAGGCATAACACAAAGCAGCAAACATACAAACACTCAAGAAAGGTATAGAGGTATATAGGGAAGGATAGGAATGTACCAACCAAATGGGAATAGGACAATGAGGAAAGCATACACCCAAAAACAGCATGCAACAATTTCCAGTAGCAAATACACCAATTAATTATCCTATATTATAGCCGAAACGTAAGAACACCAAAAAGAAAGACTTTACAAAAGGTCAGGGTATGAAAGGTTAAAAAAATATAAAGTTTATTCAATACGTTAAAGACAATATGTAAAAAATATATAAAACAGAAATGGAGCACCACGGGTTAACAGGAGGAAGGTGGGTACACCTAGATAGTATATAAACATTGACAAGTGCTCAAAGAATTATTAACCCTTTAATGACCAGAGGTATTTTTGGTTTTGCATTTTCATTTTTTTGCTCCCCTTCTTCCCAGAGCCATAACTTTTTTTTATCTTTTGGTCAAAATGGCCATGTGGAGGGCTTGTTTCTTGCTATACGAGTTGTACTTTTGAACAACACCATTAGTTTTGCCATGTTGTGTACTCAAAATGGGAAAAAAATCCCAAGTGTGGTGAAATTGCAAAAAAAAAAAATACTATCCCATAGTTTTTTTTTCCCCACCATGTTCTCTAAATGCTAAAACTGACCTGCCACTATGATTCTCCAGGTCATTACGAGTTCATAGACAACAAACATGTCTAGGTTTTTTATTTAAGTGGTGAAAAAAATTCCAAAATTTGTTAACAAAAAAATAAAAATTATGCCATATTCCGATACCCGTATGTCTCCGTTTCTCATGATCTCTGGTATCGGTGAGGGCTCATTTCTTGTGTGCTTAGCTGATACCATTTTGGTGCAGATGTGATCTTTTGATCGCCCTTTATTGCATTTTAATGTAATGTTGCGGCGACCACAAAAATATAATTCTGGCATTTTGAATTTTCCCGTCTCCCATGACGGCACACATGAGAGAGGGGATCTGCCCAGTCAGGACAGGAACCCTACTGAAGATAAAAGGGTGGTACCTCTCCCTCGCTTCAGTTGGGTTTCCTCTCCTGACAGGGACCCGTGCGCTGAAGACTGCGGTCAAGAAGTTTATACCTGCCCACCCCCGTGCCAGCGTGGAAGAACAGGCAGAGCCTGTGTCCTGGGCTTCAGGGGTTAAAGCGCCGTCTGCGGGTCCCTTGGGGTCTCTGCATCTGTGCGGGCGTGGGTGCAGTATTGGCGGGGGTCCGGGGGCTCCTCCATGTCTGCCGCGCCGCCCTCCTCTGCCGGCATCTAGTAAGTCCAGGAGGGGCGGCCACTTCTGGGTCGCGCCCCTCTGACGTCACGCGCAAGGCACCCTGGGAATGGGCGGGCCCGCGTGACGTCGGGGGCGGGCGCCAGATCCAAGGTGGCGGCGCGCATGGAAAAAAATGCCGGCCGGTAGAATCCATCTCGGTGGCGTGGCATGGGGAGGAGGGGCTGACAATGGGCATCGGAGGAGGTGGGGAGTGCAGTGGATCCCTCAAAAAGGAGGGATGACCACAGAAGACGCATTCGTGCCCAAAGCTTCACAATGGAAGTGGGGCAAGAAGAGCCACAGCAGCCGCAGCCTTTTCTGCAGGAGCTCTCGCCAGATGCCTTGTCGAGCCGCCAGCATACCAGGAATAGCCGCTTGAGTGGTAGGAGCGGCAGTCGTCCTGACCGGCAAGACCCTACGACATCCAGAAAGAATGTCACACGTGCATCTGATCAGCCTCCGAAATCGGTACCCTTGATTGACAGCGGTGCTGAGTGATCTATGTGAATGTCACCCTTATGGTAACTGGGTTCCATATTTCTGCTTGATCACTAAGGGTCGAGGAAGTCTAGTGGCAAAACAAAGAACAGAGAATGTGCCCTATGCAAAAACCCGCTGGCAGTTCATTGGCAGAAAAATCTCTTCGCTGACTGTATAAATGAAACCATACGGGATGAGACCCCTGATTTTGTCACTAGCCTTAGGGCTATAATACGAGATGAGTTAAAGGCTCCTTTAAGGCATCCCTTAAAAAGACTGGAAAAAGAACCCGCAAAAGGGATTCTGATTCAGAGGCCTCTCTAGTGCAGGAAGGTCGGGAAAGATCCCTGTCCCCTTCCTCCTCCTCTTCCTCTACTCAACCCTCAAAATCATCCTCGGACAGCGATTTAGGGGACCGTCCGTGTTTCCCAACAGAGGACGTAGAAATGCTGGTCAAAGCAGTCAGGGCTTAAGGAGGAAAAATGGGCCTTAAGGAGGAAAAAACACCTGTCATTGGAGGATGTTATGTTCGGAGGGCTGGAAGAGAAGAGAAAATGCACCTTCCCTGTAAGTGACAAGATAAAGGCTTTAATTGACAGAGAATGGAAAAAGCCAGAGAGGTCGGGTACCTTACCTTCTACATCAAAGAGGAGGTACCCATTTGAGGAGAAAGACTCCGAAACTTGGGAGAAAAGATCCCGAAAATTGATGGTGCCGTGGCTAGCTCCTCAAAAAAGTTATGTCTACCATTAGAGGACTCTGGCGTGCTGAAAGACCTGCTTGATAAAAAGGCAGATGGCTTCTTGAAACACATCTGGGAAGCATCGGCAGGGGGGTTAAAACCGGCATTAGCTGGTACTTGTATCGCCCGTGCCCTCATGGTCTGGCTACAACAAATAGAAGACCAAATTAGGGATAAAGTTCCTAGAGACGAAATACTGTCAAACCTAACATTGGTACACGGAACAGCGGCTTTCTTAGCAGATGCCGCAGCAGATTCCGCAAGGTTAGCAGCTAGAGCGGCAGGCTTGTCCAATGCGGCAAGACAAGCCATGTGGCTTAAAGGTTGTCCGGGGGATTTGCCATCCAAACATAGACTATGTTCCATTATATGTGACGGTCATTTCCTTTTTGGCAAAAAACTGGAGGAAATTTTGGACCACGCAGGGGATAGGAAGAAAGGCTTTCCCCGATTTCCTGGAGAGTCCAAAAAAAATCCTTTCGGAGGAGAAAATTTAACGGGTCGTCCCCTGGGGGACAGGAAAAATTGGGACTTTAAAGAAAAGAGAGGATCGGGCTACATGTTTAAAGGGCCCTCCACGTCCTCCAAAAAAATCTCCCCAATGACATCAAGTCAGAGGTAGGGGAAGGCTTTCTCTCTTCCTCTCTGCCTGGGCAAACATCTCCCCCAGTTCGTGGGTCCTAAGTATAATCAAGGATGGTTTAAAAATAACATTTATCTGTCCGCCCAGGCAAACCTTTATAATGACACCCTGAAGAAAGCCCAGGAGGAACAACTGGCCCTGAAGGCGGAGGTCTTGGGACTAGTGCAGAAACAAGTCCTACAGAAAGTCCCAACTCAGGAAGAAGGAAGGGGGTTTTACTCCCCCCTCTTTTTGATACAAAAACCAGACGGCTCTTGGAGGTCCATAGTCATTCTGTGGAAGCTCAATCAGTGGGTAGACAATTGCTCCTTCAAAATGGAGTCAATCAATACGGCCATAAAAATCTTGTTCCAGCGCTGCCTCATGGCAGTGATAGACTTAAAAGATGCCTACTATCATATCCCAATCCATCGGGAGTGTCGAAAGTACTTGAGAGTAGCACTACATGTCCAAGGTCAGGTCAAACACTATCAATACACAGCCCTTCCGTTCGGCCTGTCTACAGCGCCCGTAGTCTTCACCAAAGTGATGGTCGAAGTAATGTCATATCTTCGTTCACGGGACATAGTGTTCGTCCCTTACCTGGAAGACTTCCTTGTGGTTGGGAGGTCGGAGACACACTGTACTCGGCAAGTAAAGGAAGTGACGTCAACTCTAATAGAATTGGGATGGATAATAAGCATTCCCAAGTCAAGATTAACACCAGTAAAGGTGCAATCCTTCCTAGGGTTAATGCTGGACACCTACCAGAGAACAAAGTCGTCAAGATAAGGGGCCTAGCTTGCATAGCAATACAAAGGCCAGCTATGACACTGAGGAACGCAATGTCCCTTTTAAGTTCGTTGACATCATGTATACCCGCGGTAGGGTGAGCAGAGTTCCACCTAAGACAGCTGTAGTGGGAAGTTCTGTCAGCACAGAAACAATTGAAAGGGCGTTTCGAAGGAGAACTATATCCATGTCCGTAAGAGATTCCCTACTCTGGTGGACGGTAGAGGAGCATATAACAGCCGATGTCCTGTGGCAAAAATCAGTCGAGGACATTATTACAACTGACGCGAGTGCTACAGGGTGGGGAGCACACCTAAGATCCCACTCAATACAAGGAACCTGGTCCTCGCTAGAAAGGGATCACGGTTCGAATGTGAAAGAACTGTGGGCAGTGGAGAAGGCCATGAAAACATTTTCTCCCCTTACTTCGGGGCCTCAACACTCGAGTCATGACGGACAATCGTGCAGTGGTAGCCTACATCAACCATCAGCGGGGAACGAGATCTCGGGGCTTCATGGAAATATCAAACCTACTTTTCCAGTTAGCAGAACAACATCTGTTATCCATAATGGCACTGCATATAAGGGGCGTCGAAAATATACAAGCAGACTTCCTGAGTCGCAGACACCTGAGACAGGGGGAATAGTCCCTAAACCACCAGGTTTTCCAACAAATAGCACAAGCTTGGGGTAACCAGAAATAGACCTGTTTGCCACCTCACACAACAGAAAAGTCAGGAAGTTCTGCTCACTAAATACAAAAGAATATCCATTTGCAGTGGATGCCCTACAAGTACCCTGGAAGTTCTCCCTGGCCTACGCATTCTCCCCGATAACAATGATTCCGATAGTAGTCCGGAAAATCAGGGAAGCTCAAGAAAGAGTAATTCTCATAGTTGCGTTCTGGCCGAGGAGGCCTTGGTTCTCCCTTCTGAGACTCATGTTAGTAACAGATCCATGGATCTTACCGGAGGTTCCAGACCTGCTTTCCCAGGGACCATTGGTCCACGCTCAGGTAAAGGGCCTCCATCTGGCAGCCTGGAATTTGAGTGGGCGCTACTGAGTCGTCAGGGATTCTCACCAGGGTTAGTCTCCACCCTGTTGAAGAGTAGGAAACCTATAACATCCAGAATATACGGTAAAACGTGGAAAAAGTTCCTTGACTTCCTGGAGGAACCGTTAGGAGATGTAGCTCCAGTGGGACCTATCCTAGAGTTTCTACAGGCGGGGCTGCAACTCGGGTTAGCAATCAGCACCCTCAAAGTTCAAGTCTCCGCTCTGGGGGCCCTATATAACTGCAACCTAGCGTCCAATAGGTGGGTGTCCTGCTTCATAAAATCTTGTGGTAGGTCTAGGCCGGTCATCATCCCAAAGATACCACCCTGGGACCTGAATCTAGTCTTGGAGGCTTTAACCACAGACCGCTTTGAGCCATTACAGGAGTTGTCACTAAAACTATTCACACTTTAAACAGTGTTACTAGTAGCCTTAACATCCGCCTATAGAGTGAGCGACCTACAAGCTCTGTCTGTATGCCCTCCATATACTGATTTTTGATGACAAGAGGCCGGATCTGGTCTTAGAACCACTATCTTCCCAAGGTGGTCCTCAGTTCCATAGGACTCAGGAGATCTCCTTGCCATCATTTTGTGATAATCCTAGAAACCCTGAGGAACAAAAGTTCCATACGTTGGATGAAAGGAGGGAGATACTACAATATACAGTATGTCAGTGACTAGTCAGTGGAGGAAAGATCAGTCCCTGTTTGTAGCCTTTCAGGGTAGTAGAAAAGGTTACCGGGTAGCTAAGAGTATCATTGCCAGATGGATCAGGGAGGCCATTATGTTATCCTACTCTTCAAGTGGCGCTCCGGTTCCAGAAGGCATCAAGGTTTACTCCACCAGAACTGTGGCTACCTCCTGTGCAGAGAAGGCTGAGGTATCGATTGAGCAGATTTGTAAAGCTGCTACTTGGTCCTCGCCTTCAACCTTTTTCAAGCACTACCGACTTGATCTATCTTCCTCTACTGACAACCTTTGGTAGAAGGGTGCTACAAGCGGTGGTCCCTCCCTAAGGTGTCTTATTCTACAAAAGTCTCTTGTGTGCCGTCATGGGAAACAGGAAAACACCAAGGTTACTTACCGGTAGCAGTTTTTTCCGGAGCCCATGACTGCACCTGTATATTCCCTCCCGTTATCACTTCTTTGGTGTGCACTATAATTTGGGTGTTTTTTTAATTAAATATAATGTGGTAGTTTTACCATGTGTACTAACCTGGGGGGCCTCTCATGCTCTGTAAACCAACTGAAGCGAGGGAGAGGTACCGCCCTTTTATCTTCAGTAGGGTTCCTGTCCTGACTGGGTGGATCCCCTCACTCTCGTGTGCCGTCATGGGCTCCGGAAAAAACGGCTACCGATAAATAACCTTGGTGTTTTTTTTCGTTACGCCATTTAGCGATCGGTTTAATTATTTTTTTATGTTGATAGAATGGGCGATTCTGAATGCCGTGATACCACATAAGTGTGTTTGTTTGATTTTTTTTAAATTTGAATGGGGCGACAGGGGGGTGATATACTGTATATACTTGTGTATAAGCCGACCCCCCCCCTAATTTTGCCACAAAAACTGGGAAAACTTATTGACTCATGTATAAGCTGAGGATGGTGCTGGACAAGGGTTAATGGTGGCCCAACAAGATGCTCTATAGGTAAAAAAACCCATATGCTGCTGCACAAGGGTTAATGCTGGCCCAAGAAGATGCTCAATAAATACTCCTCATATATTGCTGCTGCACAAGGGTTAATGCTGGCCCAAGAAGATTATTGTTGCTGCAATTAAAAAAATAAAAAAATGACATACCTCTCTTCGCTGGGGGCCAGGTGCCGGTGTCGCCGCTTGCCCAGGCCCCCAGCACTGGCGATATTTACCGGTCCTCGATCCATCGCTGAGCGCCGCTGTGTCTTCCGGGTCTCTGCAGTGATGTTCAGCAGAGGGTATGCACTGACTACGTCATTGCGCCCTCTGCTGAACGTCACAGCCAGAGGACCCGGAGACAGAGCGGTGCACGGCGGTGGAACGGGGACAGGTGAAAATTGCTCTGCCCCCGTTATACTCACCCCCTCCTGGTGCATGGTCTTCTCTGCAGCCCCTGCTTCTTCCTCGGTCGTCTTCTTGCGTTCAGTGGTCACGTGGTACTGCTCATTAAAGTCATGAATATGTGCACATTCATGACTTTAATGAGCGGTAGCACGTAACCCTGAACACAGGTGCAGGAGACCTACGGAGAAGCAGGGGCTGCAGAGACATGACAGGAGGGGGTGAGTATGCTCTCTGACACCCCCGCTCCTCCTCCCCCGCCGTCCCCTGGTATACGACTCACGTGTAAGCCGAGAGGGGGACTTTCATCCTTAAAAAATGGGCTGAAAATCTTGGCTTATACGCGAGTATATACGGTAAACTTTTATAATTTTTTTTTTTTTTAAAGGGAACCTGTCGCCAAGTTTGACTTATATGAGTTACGGCCACCGCCTTTCAGGGCTTATCTACAGCATTCTATAATGCTGTAGATAAAACCTGTAAGAGAAGAAAAATAACTTTTATTATACTCACTTGCGGGATGGTCCGGTCCGATGGGGGTTGCAGGTCTTGGTTCGGCGCCTCCCATCTTCTTGCGATGCCACTCTCTTGCGGTTCGGTCTGCTGGGTGTTGCAGGTCTTGGTTTGGCGCCTCCCATCTTCTTGCAATGCCACTCTCCTGCTTGCTTCATGTGGATGACACGTCCCTACGTCATCCACACAGGTTCCCAGGCATAATGCTTCTGCACAGGTGTACTTATCTGCCCTGTTGCAGTTTGCAGGCGCTGGTCCTCTCTGACCTTTCCCGGCGCCTGTGCACTGCAGTACTTTGCTCTGCCCTCAACAGGGCAGAGAAGTACGCCTGCACAGGAGTGCGATGCCTGGTAGCCTGTGTGAATGAGTCGGGAACGTGTCATCCACAAAAAGTAAGCAGGAGGGCTGCATCGCAAGAAGATGGGAGGCACCAGACCAAGACTTGCGACACCCATCGGACCGGACTGCCCCACAGGTGAGTATAAGTTACTTTTCTTCTCTTAACAAGTCAGATCTGGGGCTTATCTACAGCATTATACAATGATGTAGATCAGTGTTCCCCAACTCCAGTCCTCAAGGCCCACCAACAGGTCATGTTTTCATGATTTCCTTAGTATTACCAAGGTGATAATTGCATCACCTGTGCAATACAAAGGAAATCCTGAAAGCATGAACTGTTGGTGGGCCTTGAGGACTGTAGTTGGGGAACACTGCTGTAGATAAGCCCTGAAAGGCTGTGGCTTTAACTCGTATCGGCCAAACCTTGTGACAGGTTCCCTTTTATTATATTTTAAAACATTTTTTTTTTTTACTTTTTGCATGCTTCAATAGTCTCCATGGGAGGCTAGGAGCTGCACATGTTTGATCGGCTCTGCTACATACAGGTGATGATCAGATTGCCTGTATGTAGCAGAATTACTCTCTTGCTATGAGCACCGACCCACCGGGCGGCACCCATAGCAATCTGGCAGTGACAACCATAGAGGTCTGCTGGAGATTTCTGGTTGTCATGCCAACCCATCGGTGACCCGCGATCACGTGACGGGGGTCACCAATAGGCGGGATTTCTGGCGTGCTTGCCGGAAGCGCAAGTTATATGCCCCTATCAGATTGACAGCGGCATTTAATGGGTTAACAGCCACGGGTCGATCGCGATTCCACCTGTGGCTGTTAAAGGCACATGTCAGCTGTTCAAAAGAGCTGACATGTGCCGGAAAAGATGGGTTCAGTGCCGGAGCCCACATCAAAATGGAGGCAGTCTGACATCTGCTCACTATTACGCCCAATGTCGGAAAGGGGTTAATATATCACATTCACATAAAACCCCCATGCATGCATTATGATCCCAGGAAAGGGATAAAGGTAATCAGAAATAGAATAAAATAATTGTTGCTATTTTACACATGTCAAAGAGAAAAACACATAATGTGATAGATATATAGCAGCAATTGTAAGGTGTGTTCATACAGAGCTGGCAGCTTCATATCAATGTTTTAATACAGTAATATAAGGCAGAGTTGCCATGTGAAAAAGAACACTATTACTAAATTGCAGTAAAGAAAGGGGGGTATGCAGAGGAGTACAAACACCCTGTGGGTGTGGTGGGTCCCCAGTCGTCATCTTTGAGGTACAGTACCTTTTACCATGTACGCCTTCATTGTTTAAAACTGTTTGTACTCCTCTGCATACCTCTTTTCTTGCTTTACATGCTTAACTGACAGCTCTGCAATTTACTAAGTGTTTTTTCACATGGCAACCCTACCTTCTATCACTGTATTAAAACATTGATGTGAAGCTGCCAGCACTGTATGAACACACCTCTCATATTATGTGTTTTTCTCTTTGAGATGTGTAAAATGGTGACAATTATGGTATTCGATTTCTGATTACCTTTATCCCTTTCCTGGGATCATAATATATGCATGGGGGTTTTATGTGAATGATGTCATCTTTGAGTACTTGTCCATGTTTATACACTATCTGGGTGTACCTACCTTCCTCCTGTTAACCTGCAGTGCTCTCTGTTTTATTTATTTATTACATATTGTTTTTAATGTATTGAGTAAACTTCATACTTTTATACCCTGGCCTTTTGTAAAGTCCGTCTTTTTAATTTCCAGTAGCAACAATGATCTCCAATTAAGCACTACATCTCCAAGGAGCTAGGAAGATTTCACTGGCAAGACAGCTAAGGTTTCATAGGGAGAGGTAATTACCAGATCCAGATAGGAAGCTGATGAAAATGGAGCTGCAAGTTTCTTACCAGTATAGAAAGGGTCATTAACCTCTTCAGCACTAAAGCAAACCAAATCCATTTAATATGGGACACAAACACACAGGAAATGGAATGGAAAATCTGCGATTCACAGTATGTAGTGATCTTCCAAATCCAGGTGGACGTGACACACTTGTGACACTTTCATACCAATCCATGTAAATCTTGTAGATGACCCATAATTAAAATGAAAATATTTTACAGCTAAAGAGTGACCCAAAAAAGATTGCGGCACCATGTATATCCCTCTGGAAAACTCACAACACCTATCTGCAGTTTTACCTGTTTAGGTGAGTGGTCAGACACTCCTTATATTGCTCACCAATTTAATATAGGGCAGGATTGATTCAGACCCAATGGCTAGATCTATTTTTGACAAAGAATGATTGGAGGCGAAATAACAGGAATATTGTCTGACATCAGGGTGATTTATTGTCCATAGGTCCACCATGCCCACCTCCTCTATCAAATAATGTAGAGATGTATATTGCACATCTTGAGAAAAATTTGCCGTATGAAATTTATCCCAGAAAGGGTGTAGGTAGGTAAAATCCCTTACTATAAAAACTGGTGCCTCTGGAAGGGAATTTATAAAATTATCCTTATAGGGATTTCTGCTGAGTAAGGGAGTGGAATGTACCAAGCTACTATAATAAAGTTAATATTGTATATGGTACAAACAAGACCTATAAATCTTTCATCGCTATCTATTTTAGAAGGGGAACTGTCATTTTGTGATGGTCTTCGATAAGGAAGAGGGGCCCCAAACTGTCCTGGGAACAAGGACCCTAATTTTCCCGGTACTCTTGATGGCCCGGCCTCTGACCTTTCTATGCTCCGGTTACACCATAATCTGTCCCTTCTCCTACCCCATGAGGCATGGGACAGAAATGTAACGTCAACAAAACACAAAGACAAAACTGGCCCTCTATCATACAAAAGCACTGACCAACAATAGGGATGAGCATAGTGACAGGGAGGGATAAACTAAATGGGAATAGGGACCAGGAGATAAACACACAGATACTTCAGCAAAGTACATATCACTCCAACTACTCAGCTTTAGCACTCAGCACAGGAAGATCACTTTCACCCGCAGGGACTAAATGCCCAGAGCCAGAATATATAGAGGGAGTAAATGGTAAACAGTTGCAGCTGAGAACAACTAGGCAGTGTAGTGTCAGCCAGCATGGAAAGAGTCCTTAACCTTCTCAGCGCTGAAGTAAAGGAAATCCATTTAAAATAGGACAGCTCTAAAGAAGACCTGCGTTTTCCCAACTTGACCATCTAACGCCAGGTCTTCCAGGGGGACATGACATCCTCGCGACAGGAACAGATAAATATAATTAATCTATGCACTAACATGCTTACTCCCTATGCATGAGTAGAAAAAAACAGAATGGTATTCTGGACCCACCCACGACCTTCTTTGAGATTTGTGTCTCTGATGGGTCATATAATTTTCGGAAAGACAAATAATACCAGGCTGAAATTGTTGGATCCAAGAGAACATAGCACATCTCTTGACTGCTTTCCCCAAGCACCTGGCATTCTAGGCTATTACATTAATTATATGCACCATGGTAAGTAGTACTGAATTTTAGAGCAGGATAAATCATATAGAAAAAAATGAAATAATTCCTAAAACATTATTTCCCCCCCTTTGAATTGCTTAGTTCTTATTTTTCCATGCATAGTATAGAAAACCTCTCTAGAAGATTCCCCTTCATAAAACCAGAAACCATTCAAACAAAAATATTGACACATTCCTGTTAACGTCAGAGAATTAGGGCTAATTACCAACCTTACTGCCCTTAAAAGAAGAATGGTTTGCATGTATGATAAGGAAGGCACATATATTATCATAGCTCAACATTTCTCGCTCATAGTGGAATAGTAGAATAGAATCAGCTATTAGCAAAACAAGCATAGTAGTATAGGCACTTTTTCATAATGTTATATGAAAAGTACTTGGAGAAAACCGCCTCTAGGAGAAGTGTTTCTTCCTGCTCCTTTTTGTAGAAGTCTCTCTTTGGAATCCTATCATGATAAAGCATCTGGAAAGGGGGGAACTTGGCCCTCTTCTGAACTTCTGTTGAAAAGTCAGGATAAATTGATATTTTTGTTCCATCAATGGTAAGTGAAGAGTGGTCCCTGGCCTATAGGATAAGGTAGGGTAGGATAAGGTCTCTATTTTTAAAATGTAGTAATTTGCGTACAAGCCTTGGTGGAGCCCCCAGTGGCAAGACTTGGATTAACTCTGAGGTCTTTCAGTTGCAAAAAATTGAGATAGTGTCTTTGCCGAAGATTGTAGTCAGCCGGGATTATAAAAAAAATCAACTGAATTGCGCAACTTCACTTTTTCAGTCACCCCAACTAAATGTATATTATTTCACCGAAGCCTATTCTCGGTCATCAGCCTTGTCAGTGATATTCTGAAGACCTCTCATGAGATCTTTATGTATAGTAGGCATTTGCTCCTCATCAGAACTCACTCTTTCATCCAACTCATTGACTCTGCTGTTTAATTTCTTCTCGTCTTTTCTGATTAGATTAATGTCCTCGACCTTTTCACTCTAGTTATATAACTTATATTATCCTTATGTTACTTACGACTGTTGTACTTGAACCTCAGGAATTTGAAAAGCACTGGAAAATATGTTGGCGCTATATAAATAAAGATTATTATTATGTCGTCTCTAAGCTCTCCCATTTGTTTGTTGAGAATTGCTAATGAGAGGCCAAAGGAATTTACAGCAGAGAAAGCATATTTTAGTGTAGGCTGTTGTCCAGAATCATTGGCTGGATTAGCTTCTCAAGAGGGGTTGTTAGTGATTTGTACTTCCTGCACTTCTCTCTTTAACTTTTGCTGTGAAAGCGGTGCCATATTGCCACATTGCCTCCCTTGCAGACTCTCTATCTCTCTCCCTGCAAAAATACCTGATTAGGTTGTAAATCATTTGAGAGGTCCTCACGGTATAAGGTTAGTTTAGCAAATCTCCCCAGCTTTGCTGCAGCAGCCTCAGGCCAGGTTCACATTAGTGTACGGGGGCTCTGTGGAGGGCTGCGTACTTCCTCAGTTAAGCTCCGCCTACTTTCGCATACTTCTGCTTCTGTTTGCGTCCTGCATACCTAGCTTTAACATTGGGTATGCAGGACATGCGGATGTATGTGGATGCGTCGTTGTGACGTGCCCGCCGTCCACACAAAATGCAATTTGTTGCGTTCCTGTGTGGTCGGCGGGTACATCAAAACGACGCATCCACATACATCCGCATGTCCTGCGTACCCAATGTTAAAGATAGGTACGCAGGACACATGCAGGAGTATGCGGAAGTAGGCGGGGCTTTACGGAGGAAGTACGCAGCCCTCCGCAGAGCCCCCGAATGCTAATGTGAACGTAGCCTTAGCCTCACTCTGGCTGATGTGAGGAGAGGAGGAGCCATGTTGGAAGGTATGCTATCTCGACTCTAATCATGCTTGAGTGCATGTCTGCATATTCCAGGGAATTTCCCCTAGTCTTCTCTGATTTAAGGGCATAAGAATTACAAGTATGAAAATTGCAATTTTCAAAAATAAATGCAAGTTGTATTGAAGAAATTTTACCACTATCATGAAGTACAATGTCACGAAAAAACATAGCCAGAATCAGTTGGATCAGTTGAAGTGTTCCAGAGTTCTAACGACATAAATTGACACTGATCAGAATTGTAAAATTTGGCTTGGTAATTAAGTCCAATATTCAGTAATGGGTTAACCCCTTTACTCCCAAGGGTGGTTTGCATGTTAATTCCCAGGCCAATTTTTACAATTCTGACCACTGTCCCTTTATGAGGTAATAACTCTGGAACGCTTCCATAGATCCCGGTGATTCTGACATTGTTTTCTCGTGACATATTGTACTTCATATCAAATAAGGAAATGGTTGCACTCAATTGCATTAAGGCATATCAAATATGAAATATATGAAGTACGAATAGCATAATGGCTTTTGTAATCTAGAAAAAACATATGAGATACTTAGCACAAAATTTGGCCAAAAGATGTGAGCCCATTCACCCACGTCAAGGTGATCTCATTGAACGGGTCCCTATTCTAACTGCCTAGTATGAACTAACCTCTGGCTAATAACATGGTAAAGCCTGTATTTGTAGGAAGGTAGGAACCAAAATGTGATTGGATGTAATTAAAATCAGAGCTTGATGAAGGGCCAATTTGGCCAAATTTTGTGCTAAGTATCTCATATGTTTTTTCTAGATTACAAAAGCAATTATGCTATTCGTACTTCATATATTTCATATTTGATATGCCTTAATGCAATTGAGTGCAACCATTTCCTTATTTGATGTGTAAGCTTTTTTTTGGTATGCACCTATTCAGACTAGTTCTAGATGTGCCGTCAGTTTTTTCTGTCATTCATATTGTACTTCATGTTAGTGGTAAAATTTCATTCATATAACTTGCGTTTATTTCTGGAAAAAAACAGAAATTTGGCGAAAATTTCGCAATTTTCTAACTTTGAATTTGTATGCTCTTAAATCACAGAGATATGGCACTCAAAAAACTTAATAAATAACATTTCCCACATGTTTACTTTACATCAGCACAATTTTGGAATCAAAATTTTTTTTTTGTTAGGAAGTTATAAGGGTTAAAAGTTGACCAGCGATTTCTCATTTTTACAACACTATTTTATTTTTAAGGATCACGTCACATTTGAAGTCACTTTGAGGGGTCTATATGATAGAAAATACCCAAAAGTCACAGCATTCTAAAATCTGCACCCCTCAAGGTGTTCAAAACCACATTCAAGAAGTTCATTAACCCATTTTTTGAATGTTTAAAAAAAAAAAATGAACATTAAACTTTTTTTCACAAAAAAAATTACTTCAGGTTCAATTTTTTTTATTTTACCAAAGGTATCAGGAGAAATTGGACTGGAAAAGTTATTGTGCAATTTGTCCTGAGTACGCCGATACCTGATATGTGGGGGGGGGGGGACCACTGTTTAGGCGCATGGCAGAGTTCGGAAGGGAAGGAGCGCCGTTTGACTTTTTCACTACAAAATTGGCTGGAATTCAGATCGGATGCCATGTCACGTTTGGAGCGCTCCTGATGTGCCTAAACAGTGGAAACCCCCCACAAATGACCCCATTTTGGAAATTAGACCCCCCAAGGAACTTATCTAGATATGTGGTGAGCACTTTGAACCCCCAAGGGCTTCACAGAAGTTTATAACGTACAGCCGTACAATTAAAAAAATCATATTTTTTCCACAAAAATGATCTTTTCATCCCCAATTTTTATTTTCCCAAGAGTAACAGGACCCCAAAAGTTGTTGTGCAATTTGTCCTGAGTACGCTGATACCCCATATATGGGGGTAAACCACTAATTGGGCACATTGCAGAGCTCGGAATGGAATTGAGATCGGACGCCATGTCGCGTTTGGAAAGCCCCACGATGTGCCAATACAGTGGAAACCCCCCCAATTCTAACTCCAACCCTAACCCTAGCCCTAATGGAAAAATGTAAATAATTTTTTTTCTATTTTATTATTTTCCCTAACTAAGGGGGTGATAACGGGGGGGGGGGGGGTTTGATTTACTATTTATGGCGGGTTTTTATGTTTGGCATCTGTCACACGCTAAGACGCTTTTTATTGTAAAAATAGTTTATGCATCACCACATTTTGAAAGCTATAATTTTTCCATATTTTGACCCCCCGAGTCATGTGAGGTCTTATTTTTTGCGGGACGAGGTGACGTTTTTATTGGTACCATTTTCGGGCACGTGACATTTTTTGATCGCTTTTTATTCCGATTTTTGGGACGCAGAATGAACAAAAACCAGCGTTTCATGAATTTCTTTTGGGGGATGCGTTTACACCGTTCCACGTGCGGTAAAATTGATAAAGCAGTTTTATTCTTCGGGTCAGTACGGTTACAGCGATACCTCATTTTTGTTGTTTTTTTTGTTGTTTTTTTTGTTTTGGCGCTTTTATGCAATGCAAACAATTTTATATAAAAAATAATTATTTTTGCATCGCTTCATTCTGCGAGCTATAACTTTTTGATTTTTTGATGACCCTGTGTGGCGGCTCGTTTTTTGCGGGACAAGATGACGTTTTCAGCGGTACCATGGCTATTTATATGCGTCTTTTTGATCGCGCGTTATTGCACTTTTTGTTCGGCGGTATGATAGTCATTATTTCTTGCTTTTTTTTTTTTTAAGTGGTTCGCTAAAAGGGTTAACTAAAGGGACAGTTTTATAGGGTGGGTCATTACGGACGCGGCGATACCAAATATGTGTACTTTTATTGTTTTTTTTTATTATTTTCAAAAAATGAACTTATTAGGGAATTTTTTTTTTTATTAGCGATTTTTTAAAATAATTTTCATACTTTTTTTTTTTCTTTATTATAATGTCCCGGGGGGGACATCACTGTTATGTGACAGATCGTTGATCTGTCACATCACAGATCAGCGATCTGTCACAGGCACTGCTGCAGGATTCCTCATGCCTGCGCTCTGCGTGCAGTGACGAAGTCAGCTCCCTGCAGGCCCCTGAAGGTCCCCGTCGCCATATTGGATCCAGGGACCTGCAGGGAGGGAGGCCCCCGCAGCAGCGCTGCACATTGCGCTGCTGCGGAGGTCTCAGGGAAGCACGGAGGAAGCCCCCTCCCTGCCGATGCTTACTTTAACCCCCGGTTAAAGGTCCCCGGTGTGCCAGGGGTTAACGTGTCGGGGGTGGTCCGTGACCGCCCCTGACACATAGTGCTAGGTGTCAGGTGTGATAATCAGCTTGCACCCGGCCGCGATCAGCTGCGCTCCCCCCTTGAGCGCACACTGATCGCACTAGACTTACTATTCCGTCCTTGGAACTTAGGTCCCAGGTCACATGGACGGAATAGTACGTTTAATGTAGGAAAGGGGTTAAAGAAACCTCCCATTGTTTTCATTGAAGGGAATCTGTAACTCTTTTTTTGAACTATGAGCTGCCGGCATCGACATCAGGGGCTTATCTACAGCATTCTGTAACCTGAAAGCTAAGAAAAAAGAGATTATACTCACCAGGGGGGGGGGGAGTGGTCCGGTCTCGGTCCGATGGGTGTTGCGGTCTGCCGCCTTCCATCTTCATACGATGCCGTCCTCTTCTTCCGTGGCTCCGGCGCACTGCTCTGCTCTGTTGAGGGCAGAGCAGAATACTGCAGTGCGCAGCAGGGCTGTGGAGTCGGTAAGCCAAACCTGCGACTCCGACTCCTCAATTTCCCTTACACTGACTCCGACTCCACGACTCCGACTCCCACACATATTGCTTATATTTAAGTGAAAAATTTATTGTAGTACAATGTGAACCTCAGACATTTAATCATTTTTATGATCCAATAATCAAGATATTTAGATAGAACAGAATATATATTGGTGTACTACCTGGTTTTCATTCTTTTTGGTACAGATACGATATGGATAGACAGATATGGATAAATGGATAGATAGAGCAGA
Source organism: Dendrobates tinctorius (assembly GCF_039654945.1). Taxonomy (NCBI): domain Eukaryota; kingdom Metazoa; phylum Chordata; class Amphibia; order Anura; family Dendrobatidae; genus Dendrobates; species Dendrobates tinctorius. Next base: position 19,765,987 of record NW_027361739.1, on the reverse strand, counting down.
TTTCTAATCTGCTTTTGCTATTGAGAACATTATCTATGAGCTCAAAAACCTTTCAGGTGATGCAGTTTTTTAAAAAGATGATCAACTTTTGCAGCTGAAAAACGTATCCTCAAAAAACACAGGAAAAACGCTGTGTGTGAATGTAGCCTTAGATCAGGAATATAACAGCCATTTATAGGACATTTCATAACTTTCCCAAACTCCTATGAATAAATATTCAGCACATCCTGCATTGAATTACTGTACCCAATTTATTATATATTTTAGGAGTCGGAGTCGGTCCATTTTATACCGACTCCAACTCCGACTCCACCAAAATGAGCACCGACTCCACGACTCCGACTCCACAGCCCTGGTGCGCAGACAGCGGACCTCTCCCGGCGCCTGCGCACTGCAGGACTCGGCTCTGCCCTCAACAAGGCAGAGCAGTGAGCCGGAGCCACGTCAGGAAAGGAAGAAGAGGACGTCATCATATGAAGATGGGAGGCGCCGGACCGGATGCCGGGGTGAGTATAATCTAACTCTTTTTTCTTATCTTTCAGGTGTAAGATAGCACTTGTTACTTATGTTGGGGACACTCGCTTGGTAGCCGATTAACTAGGTCCGGCACGGGTTTTTCAACATAAACAGTCCATGCGGTTTATTAATCAGCATAAACCATATACTGCAACAGGCTTATATCCAGCAACAGAAAGTTCATGATAGCCCTCCGCTCTCTCAGACCTGTGGTCACACAGGTTGTGCAATGTCCAGCAATCAGGCTCTATGGCCTCACAGTTATTTCCCCCTGTCTGGGGTTACCTCTTAGTTGCTTCTCACTCCAGACGTCCGTTCCCTCCTGGGAACTGTCAGACACACGCAGGTCATTATGCACAGGCCTCTCCGGTTCAGCGGCCTCCGCACGTGCTCTTCAGGAAGGCAGCACGTCGGCCTTCCAGGACCTTTCCACACGGACCAATCAGATCCAGGCACTCTCTCATGTGACCTACCCTGATCACCTTATATGATCCGTAGCCACGCCCACCAGTTCACATGGCAATGACCTCATGGCAGGTCCTTCAGATTCACAACCATACACACATAGGCTTTACTTCAGACACACGCCCCTGGGTGGGTTTGTAGGTGACTGGTCCCACCCTTTCACCAGCCACCTGAAAGCTCTCCCTGATACACTGTAACAGAAGCCTCAGCAGTACTTCTGCTGATCAACACTCGTTCAAGCTTCCATCCCAGGGCCACCCCCCAGGGATACATAACGGTCATTTAGCATCCTGCCGTTCATCCTGTCACCCTTGCCACAATGTGCATGACCCATACAGCGCCCCCTAGCTGTCACAGTGGTCACTGTACCACATACCTCCCCCCCCTGTTCAAACTTGTGGAGTTGAACACATGACATCAGCCAGTGGTCTCAGGATCGAGCACCCATGTTACCTTGCCCTACAAGTCGAGATGACGGTCTCAGTCTGTTTTGGGCGTCATACGGCATCATTTTTACGTTAGGCCTCCCCCAGTTGTCAGTATATCGGCCTTGGGCTTTGGCCTTCCAGTCAAAGTCCGTCTGCGTCACCTGACACTTTTTAGCCTCCACACTTTCCCTGTCTGCGCCATCCCCCGACTTTTCTCTCCGCGGCCGGTTCTCCCGGTTGGTGTAGTCATAAGTATTACTTACAGTCATGGCCAAAAGTTTTGAGAATGACACAAATATTATATTTTCACATGATCTGCTGGCCTCTGGTTTTTATGTGTGTTTGTCAGATGTTTTTATCACATACAGAAATATAATTGCAATCATATTATGAGTAACAAAAGGTTATATTGACAGAATGAGTTAATGCAGCAAGTCAATATTTGCAGTGTTGACCCTTCTTCTGGACCTCAGCAATTCTCCCTGGCATGCTCTCAATCAACTTCTGGATCAAATCCTGACTGATAGCAGTCCATTCTTGCAAAATCAATGCTTTTATTTTGTCTGAATTTGAAGATTTTTGTTTGTCCACCCGTCTCTTGATGATTGACCACAAGTTCTCAATGGGATTAAGATCTGGGGAGTTTCCAGGCCATGGTCCCAAAATCTCTATGTTTTGTTCCCTGAGCCATTTAGTTATCACCTTTGCTTTATGGCAAGGTGCTCCATCATGTTGAAAAAGGCATTGTTGATCGCCAAACTGCTCTTGGACGGTTGGGAGAAGTTGCTCTTGGAGGACATTCTGGTACCATTCTTTATTCATGGCTGTGTTTTTAGGCAAGACTGAGAGATAGCCCATTCCCTTGGCTGAGAAGCAACCCCACACATGAATGGTTTCAGGATGCTTGACAGTTGGCATGAGACAAGACTGGTGGTAGCGCTCACCTGGTCTTCTCCAAATAAGCCGTTTTCCAGATGTCCCAAACAATCGAAAAGGGGATTCATCAGAGAAAATGACTTTACCCCAGTCCTCAGCAGTCCACTCCCTGTACCTCTTGCAGAATATCAGTCTGTCCATGATGTTTTTCCTGGAGAGAAGTGGCTTCTTTGCTGCCCTCCTTGAGACCAGGCCTTGCTCCAAGATTCTCCGCCTCACAGTGCGTGCAGATGCACTCACACCTGCCTGCTGCCATTCCTGAGCAAGCTCTGCACTGCTGGTAGCCCGATCCCACAGCTGAAACACTTTTAAGAGACAGTCCTGGCGCTTGCTGGTCTTTCTTGGGCGCCCTGGAGCCTTTTTGGCAACAAGGGAACCTCTCCTTGAAGTTCTTGATGATGCGATAGATTGTTGACTGAGGTGCAATCTTTCTAGCTGCGATACTCTTCCCTGTTAGGTCATTTTTGTGCAGTGCAATGATGACTGCACGTGTTTCTTTAGAGATAACCATGGTTAACAGAAGAGAAACAATGATGCCAAGCACCAGCCTCCTTTTAAAGTTTCCAGTGGTGTCATTCTTACTTAATCATGACAGATTGATCTCCAGCCCTGTCCTCATCAACACCCACACCTGTGTTAATGGAGCAATCACTGAAACGATGTTAGCTGGTCCTTTTAAGGCAGGGCTGCAATGATGTTGAAATGTGTTTTGGGGGATAAAGTTAATTTTCTAGGCAAATATTGACTTTGCAAGTAATTGCTGTTAAGCTGATCACTCTTTATAACATTCTGGAGTATATGCAAATTGCCATTAGAAAAAATGAAGCAGTAGACTTTGTAAAAATTAATATTTGTGTCATTCTCAAAACTTTTGGCCATGACTGTAGAGTCGAGCCCCCTGTCTGGTCTGACCAATTTAGTACATCAAAGGAGCTACTGTCTAGGTCTCTCAGTCTCATACTGTGAGAACTTCCACTTGCAGATTTGCGACGTTCATGTTTTGCTGAAGGTCTTTGGCCACCTGCCATCTCATTAATTGGGGGGTACCTTCTGGTCCTTATACCCAGGGATGCAGGCTGCTGCCATCTGATGATCCGCTTCTCTTAATAATCTGCAGTCGGTCCAGTCTCAACTGCTCTATCTCCTGCAGGTACGTCACTCGGTATTCCAGGAGCATCCTGAAGTTCCTTAGGCTTTCCATGGAGCTAACCACAATGATAGGAGTCATACCATCTTCACCGGATACCTGGACTTCATCATCAGGCGGGACCCTCACCCTTGTCACACCGGAGATACCCACAAGATCTTGCATCACTTTACCGAGCCTTCCAACAACTCTCTCCACCAGATATTTGTGTACGGGAATTATATCTTTCCCCAAGGCCAGCCTATTCTTAGCTTCCCTTGTCAGCTCTAGATGTCGAGCAGCTTTCATATTACTCCGCCTGAGCATCTGTCCACCAACTTCTCCCGCAGAAGACCTCTGACAGTTTCTTTGAGCACTTCCACATCTTCTCTTAGGGTGTTGTTCACGCTTTGCTACGCTGACAGGTGACCTCTGAGCTCCATGACTTCTTTCTCGAGCTCCTCCACTCTGTGCTCGGCCGTTTGTCTCAGGGTCTTGACTGCCGAGAGCTCGGACTCCAGGTGGTGCAGCCGCTCCACCTACGTGGAGTTTGCGACTTCCATACTCGCCACCTTTAGACATTCCTTCGCCAGATGTTGACACATTTCTTCACGCCCCTTGCTCGAAGTCTGATAGGTGCGCTTCTACCTGGTGAAAACTGTCAACTCACTCTTTCCACATGCACACAGGTTGTCAACTTTACCCTCTAGCTGTCGGGTGATAGCGGTGAAATTGAAGTCACCACTCACCCTGTCATCCAGGAACAGCAAGCCCCCATTCACACAGGTGTCAGACTCCTTTTCTGGAGGTACCACGTCTCCCACGGTCACATGTTTGGTCACCACAGCCAAATCCCCGAGTTGGTCAGACCCACACTTTCTCTCGCTCACTCTGAGCTCTGGTCTATCGATCTTAGGTGGTGCTACCTCCTTTGAGCCACCTCACACTTTATGAACTTCCCATGCACCTTCAAACAAGACAAAGTCCCGGCCCCTCTGTCATTATCCCACCGCTGACATAGGTATGTCAGCGGACGGAGGGATGCGACGCACTGCCGACACACGGATATCACAGGCACAGTGGGGGCTTATCTTAGTTATCCCACCGCTGGCACCATGTGAGAAAAAAACAGCAAGCTAGTCTTACCCTAAGGCTGTGTGCACACGCTGCGGATTCCGCTGCGGATTAATCCGCACGGATTTTGCAAAAACCGCAGATAAACCGCAGGTCAAAAGACCTGCGGATTATCTGCGGTTTTGCCTGCGGTTTGGTCCTGCGGATTCACTATCTCCACAATGGTGGAGATAGGAACCCGCAGCGGTTTCCGCAGAAAGAATTGACATGCAATTCTTTCTGCGGATTCAAAACCGCAGCAAATCCGCGCGGTTTTTTCCGCAGCGTCGGCACAGTGTTTTTTTTTTGCCATTCAAATGAATGGTACTGTACACCGCAGCTAAAACTGCTGCGTGTCCGCAGCGGCCAAAACCGCTGCGGAAACGCAGCGGAGTCCGCAGCGTGTGCACACAGCCTAACAATTTAACGCAGGGGGGTTATTTTGGATGCCCCACCACTGCTAACAACCTTCCACGAGCTGCGGGGAGTTATGTATATCCCACTTTCTCACTTCCACTTTAGAACTCGCAGCTCTACGGTGACCCCCTTATCCTCAGGTCAGTCAGGGAACTACACCTAGGATAATTAGTCGCCGGACTGGCTGCTTGTTGTGCACGGGCGATCAGGCCGCTGCAGTGAGAGAATTATCAATGCTTTAGCCGCAGCCACCCAATCAGCATATAACGCCCTTCCGTCACTGCCAGCTAGCCCAACCAACCAAAACACACCAAGCCGCAACCAGCTCCAGATTTCTCTGCTTAAGTTATAGACTTAATAGAGGGGTTTGAAGCCAACCCAATCAGTAGCGTAATTATCTTAAGACGCATAAGTTCGTTTCTTAGAGCATGAAGGCAAACTGATAAATTTTATGATTTATTCCCCAAAGTGGGGCAGTGATTACAAAGATAAAAGGATTTTACAAAGTTGAGACATCAGATATGTACATTGCAAATGTAAAATAAATGGGATTAAAAGTAGAAATTAAACTTACAATTGCTTAATGGTCTTTAGGCAAGCCATGTGGCCGGGGGAGGGGCAGCCAGCCATACATCGCCCTGCATCTGGGGATCCTTTCAGCATGGACTCTGCAGCTCAACTGCCTGTTTTTCTCCAGGGAATGCCTTATAGCCTCTGCTTTGTGATATCATGAAAGGGGCGGTCTGGGAAGGGTCAGCCCCCTGCTCTCAGTACAGATGTGGGTCTGGAAAACTTAGAACCATCATATCTGGACTTGAGAACCTAGCAGATTATCGGCAGAACCATCATTCATCTTGTATTGAAATTAGCTTTGTAATGACACCAAGCACTAGCTGCTTATTCCACTCTGTATAGGAGAACTCCGTTTCTCTGGTTCTGTCAGCGCTAGAACCGTGAAAATTATGGGCTAGAACGCTGGTTTCGGGCCCTACGCAGAAATGTAATTTTCATGTTTTTACCATAAACGCGCTGCGTTCTATGACCAAATGATTAGATCTCCATTATTTTCTATGAGAGTAGCTGAGCACATATTTTCAGAGACAGATCCCCCCGCAGTGAGGTGGGAAGGTGCTCACACTGGGCATCCAGGTTAGACTGGTTTTGTGTGAGCTGTGGGGGTGGGAGGAACGGGGGTGAGTGGCTGCAGCCGTGACAGGCTGAAGTCCCATCTGTGTGTAGCGGAACGGAAGATTCTAGAGTGTTCCAGAAGACAACTCTTACTTAACATTACACCTCCCCCCTTTTAGAGGGCGATACGGAGGCATTACCTGACGGTAATCTGCCATGCGCACCTCAGCGGGTCCGCCCCGGCGGGGCAACCCTTCGGCATTACCATGCTCGCTGCCCTTTTTGTGTTGTACGGTAAAGTCGTACTGTTGAAGGGGAAGGGCAACCTTCCGTTGGTTATGGACACTGTGCAGCCAGCTCAGAGGGTTGTGGTCGGTTACCACCATGAAGGTGCGCCCGTACAGGTAGGGCTGCAAACGCTGCAGTGCCCACACCATGGCGAGGCACTCCTTCTCGATGGTGGAGTATGTCACTTCCCTCGACAAAAGTTTCTGGCTCAGGTACAACACGGGGTGCTCCTGGTTCCCCGAATCGACCTGCCTGAGCACAGCACCGAGGCCAAACTCGCTGGCGTCTGTACCAGGAACGGGTGACTGCTGTTGACTACTTTCAACACTGGAGAGTTACACAGGGCTGTTTTCAAAGCTTGGAAGGCCACCTCGCAGCCATCTGTCCAGTTGACTGTTTGGGGTAGCCTCTGCTTGGTGAGGTCGATCAAGGGTTTTGCAAGGGCGCTATAATCCTGTACGAACCGCCTGTAGTACCCCGCAGTGCCCAAGAAAGATGTCACCTGTTTCTTGGTCCTGGGGGTGAGCCAGGACACGATTGCGTCCACTTTCTCCGGCTCCGGACTCATGGAGCCCTCGCCTACCCGGTGCCCGAGGTAGTGGACCTCGCTCATGCCCATCTGGCACTTTCCCGGCTTGATAATCAGGCTTGCCTGGTGATGACCCTTGAGCACCTCCTGGAGATTCTGAAGGTGTTCCTCCCAGGTGGAACTGAAAATGGCAATGTTATCCAAGTACGCCACCGCGTACTCCTCCAGTCCCCAGGGCAGGTGGTTGACCCTCCGCTAGAAAGTGGCAGGGGCATTTTTCATGCCGAAGGGCATGACTGTGGACTCGGAGAGTCCAAAGGGGGTGATAAAGGTGGATTTCTCCTGCGCCTCAGGGCTCAGGGGAATCTGCCAGTATCCCCGACTCAAATCCATGATGGATATGTATTTTGCTTTCGCCAACCGCTCAAGCAGATTCTCGATGCGCGGCATCGGGTATGCATCAGAGGTTGTGATGGTGTTGAGTCCCCTGTAGTCCACGCAGAACCGGGTGGTCCAATCCTTTTTGGGCACTAGGACTACAGGCGAGGCCCATGCGATTTTTGACCATCGAATCACCCCCACCCTTAAGATCTCATCTCATTCCCGGTGTCCACCTCATGAACCGGTAACTCAGTCCTCCCAGGTCGGTAGGTGAACATGGCCCGGAAGGGTTCCAGGGTGGCCAACAACTGCGACCGCTGGGGTACAGTTAACAAATTACCTATCTCCATGTCCTCAATGGACCCATTGGCCTTGGCTTGGGCCAGCATGTCCAGGAGGGGATCTTCCTCCCCATCCTCAGGCTGATTGCAGACCGGTAGGACGCAGGCTTCACGTTCGTGGTGCGCCTTCAGCATGTTGTCGTGAAAGGCCTTGCACCTACCCCGAGCATGCTCAAGCGTGACCACGTAGGTGACCGGGTTGAGCTGCTGGTGGACAACGTATGGGCTTTCCTAGGCTGCCTGATGCTTATCCGTTGGTACGGGGACCAGCATCCAACACCTTTTGACCCACCTTGTAGGTCCGCTCCCCGGCATTCTGGTCATACCAGTGCTTCTGGTCAGCCTGAGCCTGCGTCATGTTGTCATGCACCAACTGCGTCAAGGTCTGCATCTTGTCACGGAAGCGCATGACATAATCCACGATGGACACCTCTGTGGGGTTTGGCTCATCTTCCCAGGATTCTCTTATCAACCCAAGGGGTCCCCGGGCTCGCCTGCCATACAGGAGCTCGAAGGGGGAGAACCCCGTTGAGGCCTGTGGAACTTCTCTGTAAGCGATCAGCAAGTGTGGGAGGTACCGCTCCCAGTCGTTCCCTTGGGTCTCATCCAGCATGTGGAGCATCTGTTGCATCTCCCTGGGAAATCCTACCCTTGAAAAGATGGTCACCAGTGCATCAGCCACCTTATCTGCCCTGGTTGAAGACAGAGCTACTGCCTCTGGGTACCGGGTGCCGTAGTCTACCACGGTGAGGATGTATTACTTTCCAGAGCTGCTGGGGACGGCCAGCGGGCCCACGATGTCCACCGCGATTCTCTGGAAAGGCTCCTCTATCACTGGCAAAGGGATAAGGGGAGCCTTAAGAGCAGGCCCCGCCTTGCCCACTCTTTGACACGTGGCACAGGAGCGGCAGTAGTTACATCTGTCCCATCTTGGGCAATAGAAGTGTTGAGACAGCTGTGCCTTAGTTTTGCTGACCCCCAAGTGTCCAGCGAGTGGAATCTCATGGGCAATCCACAACAACTCAGTTCTGAATTGATAGGGGACGACCAGCTGTCTTTCCCTCAACCACTCCTTTTCGGATTCTCCGGGTACTGTCTCCCCGGTACAACCTTCCTTGTTCCCAGAACACCCTCTCCTTATCAGACTCAGAGGTGGGCATCTTGTCGAGGTCTCTCAATTATTCCAGGCTCGCATCTGAGTGCAGAGCGGTCTGAAACTCCTGGCTGTAGGCAGCCAGAAGTGATGTCAGGGTCCCTTCCTCACTGGGACCCTCTGGGACCTGCTCTGGGTTCACCTCTGGTTCATTCTCTCTTGTAGCAGAAGAGGGTCCAGAAGACAGGGCGCTACCTGCGATCTGTGCACTCTAACTGCGTGTGACAGCGGCTATGTATGCTGTTTCCCCGGGTAGTTCTACAGACCCACCAGCTGGCGCTGCTATGGGCTCTACCTCCCCATCCACCCCCAACACTTCAGGAGCAGTGCTACTTATGGACCAGTTACCTTCCTCGGTGGCACTGGTCAGTTGCATGGCATTACCTTCCTTATGGTTCCCATGCACCTTCCCATTTCCTTGAGCACCGTTGCTTGCTCCTGCTAGGGGGTCCTCAGCCGTCTCACTCCGCAGAGCGACAGGGCTGAGCAGTTCGGTACCTGTGGACACATCTACAGTTTCAAAGAAATGATTAACAGGTTCAGTCGGCACAGATACATCAGCATCATCATCATTCCTAGGAAAAGAATGGTTATCAGATTTCTTTGGTACATTTACATCACCATCAGCATCATTCCTGGGGATTGAATGGTTATTAGTTGCATCATTACTCATCAAGGCATTAGCAGGTAACACATTCAGTTTCCCATCATCATCAGGGTTAACGGTACCCTGGTTATCCGATTGGGGAGGGGTGTCAGAGACATAGTATGCAACCATCCTCCCCAAATCAGTCCCCAATAAAACATCAGTGGGCAGGTTTTTACACACTCCCACCTACCTCACCCCGCTCCCATCACCCCAATCAAGAAAAACCCGGGCCACTGGCAATGGACAACGGGTACCCCCGATCCCGGTGACAGTCAGGGTTTTCCCCTCAATAAACTCTTCAGGGGCCGCCAGTGCAGGACGAATGAGGGTTCGTTCAGCCCCGCTGTCCTTGAGGCCTGTAGCAAAATGGGCCCCCACCTGGACGTGCTGAACGTTGTTGTCAACCCTCTCAACCACACCTCCCACCAAAGGAACAGGCGTTGGGGCCAGGGGCCTTGGCTGGGGGTCTTCGGCTTTTCCGGACAGGTGGCACTGATATGACCAGTCTGACTGCAGTTGTAACACTGGCGACTGTCAGTAGTAGGCCTGGTTTTGGCAAAAGGGACAGGGCCTCTGGAGGGACGGCTGGTAGGTGCACTGGGGCTGGTTGCAGGCTTACCCCCTCTCCATCTGGCGGTAACTGGCCTCCATGTCTCTGGCTTCCGGTTAGCCTCATAGTTGTCGGCGATCTGCGCTGCTTTGTCCGCATTCGTTGGTTCTCGGTCCAGGATGTACTGTCGGACCTCAGCTGGCAGTGATGCAGGAACTGATCTTTGATCATCAGGTCCCGTAGCAGCTCAAAGGAATCAACTGACAGTCCATGGATCCAGTGGTCTAAGTGGGTCCTGAGTCCTTGCACCACATCGCTATAACTATCGTGTGGGCCACGTTGGTGGTTCCGGAACTTCTTTCTGTATACCTCAGGTGTCAGCAGGTATTTGACGATCAGAGCCTGCTTTATGGCGTCATAGTTGTTATCTTCTTCTGGCCTATTGTCCTCTAGGCAGCTGGTACTGTCTGCAGGCTTTCTCAAAGGCTCGCAGAAACGTGTCCAATTCCCCGTCCTTTTCCATCACGGGAAAATGCTCTGGCCGGGGTTTAGGACTCTGAGCGCTGCTGGGCTCACTGCTTTGGGCTATGGAGGATGTCCCCCCTCGCCGAAGCATCTCAAGTTCATGGGCTCTCTGGGCCTCTGCTTGGCGCTCAGCTCTTTATTGAGCTTCCCGGATCAGCTTTAGGCGCCTGTCCGTCTTGTCAGCGTAGATCTGTTGCAGGGCCATTTGCAGATAGGGGTCCAACCCGCTCTGGTTGCATGTGGAGCCAGCATTCGTTGGTTGGACCTCAGCTGCTGCACCATCTCTGCTGGTGCTGGGTTCTGCGCCCGCTAGGCTCTGGGCACTGTCCAGCTGCACCAGAGCCGCGATCAGTTGGGCTCTGTTTTTGTTCGTGGCGTCAAGGCCTTGGTACGTGCATAACCCAGCAAGAACTTCCTTTGTCTGCTGTGTGTACCAGCGTTCTCCTTTTGCCACCATGGTTGCCAAATAAAAGATAGAATAGAAAAACAAAGAGAAGGGAGGGAATACTCGCACGTACACACTGTCTCAGGACTAGTAAACACAGTCTGTTCTCCAAAACCTATGATGCAGGAATGCCGCAGGAACCATGCAGGTTTTTCGTGAGAGAAATGATTGCTCAAACCAGATCACTAATGCTCTATGATTGTCCCACCGCTCTGCCACCAATATGTCACAAACCACCGCTGACATACCTGAGGGATGCGACGCACTGCCGACACACGGCTAGCACAGGGACAGTGGGGGCTTATCTTATAGCCTCACCGCTTACACAGGTATGTCAGCGGACAGAGGGATGCGATGCACTGCCGACACACTGCTATCACAGGCACAGTGGGGGCTTATCTTATAGCCTCACCGCTTACACAGGTATGTCAGCAGACAGAGGGATGCGATGCACTGCCGACACACTGCTATCACAGGCACAGTGGGGGCTTATCTTATAGCCTCACCGCTTACACAGGTATGTCAGCGGACAGATGGATGCGATGTACTGCCGACACACTGCTATCACAGGCACAGTGGAGGCTTATCTTGGTTATCCCACCACTGGCACCATGTGACAAAAAAAAGCACTCTAGTCTTTCCCTAACAATTTATCGCAGGGGGGGGGTTATTTTGGATGCCCCACCACTGCTAACAACCTTCCATGAGCTGCGGGGAGTTATGTATATCCCACTTTCTCACTTCCACTTTGGAACTCTCTGCTCTCCGGCGCCCCCCTTATCCTCAGGTCAGTTAGGGAACTACACCTAGGATAATTAGTCGCCGGACGGGCTGCTTGTTGTCCACGGGCGATCAGGCCGTTGCAGTGAGGGAATTATCAATGCTTTGGCCGCAGCCACCCAATCAGCATATAACGCCCTTCCGTCACTGCCAGCTAGCCCAACCAACCAAAACACACCACGCAGCCACCAGCTCCAGATTTCTCTGCTTAAGTTATAGACTTAATAGAGGGGTTCGAAGCCAATTATGTTAAGGCGCATAAGTTCGTTTCTTAGAGCATGAAGGCAGACTGATACATTTTATGATTTATTCCCCAAAGTGGGGCAGTGAGGACAAAGATAAAACTATTTTACAAAGTTGAGACATCAGATATGTACATTGCAAATACAAAATAAATGGGATTAGAAGCAGAAATTAAACTTACTGTTGCTTAATGGTCTTTAGGCAACCCATGTGGCCAGGGGAGGGGCAGCCAGCCATACATCGCCCTGCATCTGGGGGTCCTTTCCGCATGGACTCTGCAGCTCAACTGCCTGTTTTTTTTCCAGCGAATGCCTTATAGCCTCTGCTTTGTGATATCACGAAAGGGGCAGTCTGGAGAGGGTCAGCCCCCTACTCTCAGTACAGATGTGGGTCTGGAAAACTTAGAACCATCATATCATAAAAACCTTCTGGGATAAGTGAAGAGTCTCCGCGAGCTCAACGATCACTGGGTTTTGGCCGTTGCAGCTGAAAAGAGGAAATCGGAAAACCAGGGGAAGAGTCTTGAGGAGATCATTTGCATATTCCCAGTGCCTTCTGGGATAAGTGAAGAGTCTCCGCGAGCTCAACGATCACTGGGTTTTGGCCGTTGCAGCTGAAAAGAGGAAATCGGAAAACCAGGGGAAGAGTCTTGAGGAGATCATTTGCATATTCCCAGTGCCTTCTGGGATAAGTGAAGAGTCTCCGCGAGCTCAACGATCACTGGGTTTTGGCCGTTGCAGCTGAAAAGAGGAAATCGGAAAACCAGGGGAAGAGTCTTGAGGAGATCATTTGCATATTCCCAGTGCCTTCTGGGATAAGTGAAGAGTCTCCGCGAGCTCAACGATCACTGGGTTTTGGCCGTTGCAGCTGAAAAGAGGAAATCGGAAAAACCAGGGGAAGAGTCTTCAGGAGATCATTTGCATATTCCCAGTGCCTTCTGGGATAAGTGAAGAGTCTCCGCGAGCTCAACGATCACTGGGTTTTGGCCGTTGCAGCTGAAAAGAGGAAATCGGAAAACCAGGGGAAGAGTCTTGAGGAGATCATTTGCATATTCCCAGTGCCTTCTGGGATAAGTGAAGAGTCTCCGCGAGCTCAACGATCACTGGGTTTTGGCCGTTGCAGCTGAAAAGAGGAAATCGGAAAACCAGGGGAAGAGTCTTGAGGAGATCATTTGCATATTCCCAGTGCCTTCTGGGATAAGTGAAGAGTCTCCGCGAGCTCAACGATCACTGGGTTTTGGCCGTTGCAGCTGAAAAGAGGAAATCGGAAAACCAGGGGAAGAGTCTTGAGGAGATCATTTGCATATTCCCAGTGCCTTCTGGGATAAGTGAAGAGTCTCCGCGAGCTCAACGATCACTGGGTTTTGGCCGTTGCAGCTGAAAAGAGGAAATCGGAAAACCAGGGGAAGAGTCTTGAGGAGATCATTTGCATATTCCCAGTGCCTTCTGGGATAAGTGAAGAGTCTCCGCGAGCTCAACGATCACTGGGTTTTGGCCGTTGCAGCTGAAAAGAGGAAATCGGAAAACCAGGGGAAGAGTCTTGAGGAGATCATTTGCATATTCCCAGTGCCTTCTGGGATAAGTGAAGAGTCTCCGCGAGCTCAACGATCACTGGGTTTTGGCCGTTGCAGCTGAAAAGAGGAAATCGGAAAACCAGGGGAAGAGTCTTGAGGAGATCATTTGCATATTCCCGCGCGCGAATTTGGGCTCGTCTTTCATCGTTTTTAAGAAATCTCAAGATGGAAGAGGCCAGGAGCCATTTGGTGAGCTGCATTTCTTGCTACATGTTCACAGACTTACCAGTGGAAAAGCCAAACTTCACATGCCACAAATGCAAGCTTGTGTCCCTGTTGGAGGAAAAGTTGCAAAATCTCGAAGAGAGGTTAGCTACGTTGAAGATCATTAAGGAAGGTGAAGAGTTCTTGGACAGAGCAGAATTATCTCTTCATGTTACAGAAAGAGAAGAAATTCGAAGTGCACCTGAAGAAACAGAGGATTGGAGACATGTGACCCAGAGAAGCAGGAGGATCAGGAGGCAGTCAGCACCCATACTGCTCAGAAACCAGTACCAGGCTCTCACGCAGGAAAACGATGAAGAAATACATCAGGGTAAGACTTTGCCAACAAGCAGCAACCTTGTACGCCTTCAGAGTCCTCCTGGATGGAGAAAGAAAAATGTTGTGAAGAAGAAACGGAGAGTGGTGGTCATGGGGGATTCCCTGTTGAGAGGAACAGAGGCCGCTATCTGCAGACCGGATATCACTTCAAGAGAAATGTGTTGTCTTCCAGGTGCAAAAATTAAAGATGTGTCTGACAGGATATCAGGACTCTTCAGACCTACAGATGACTACCCATTCCTGCTACTACATGTGGGGACAAATGACACTGCAAGAAACGACCTGGAAACCATCTGCAGAGACTTTGAAGACTTAGGCAAGAAAGTGAAAGAACTGGGAGCGCAGGTGGTCTTCTCTTCCATCCTCCCAGTGGATGGCCATGGAACAAGGAGGTGGAATAAGATTCTGCAGGTGAACAACTGGCTACGTCGATGGTGCCGTCAGCAACGATTTGGATTTCTGGATCACGGAGTGAACTACTTATACGATGGACTACTTGCTAGAGATGGGGTGCACCTTACGAAGACTGGAAAGCAGGTATTTGGAAGTCGCCTTGCTACACTTGTAAGGAGAGCTTTAAACTAGAACAACATGGGAAGGGAAGCAAAAGACCAGAAAAAGCCATACACCTGACAAATGCTATTGAGAACTCTGCTATTAGAAGTGGAAAGGAAGAACAAAGACGAAAGAATCTAATTAATAAAAATATTGGAGAAAGAGAAACCAATCACAAACTAAAATGTTTCTATACTAATGCACAAAGCATGGGCAACAAACAAGGAGAATTGGAACTACTAACACAGGAAAAGAAATATGATGTCATTGGAATCACTGAAACTTGGTGGGACAATACACATGATTGGAATACAAGACTAGAAGGATACAACTTATTTGCAAGAAACAGACTTGATAAACGAGGAGGGGGTGTCGCATTGTATGTTAGAAACGCGTATATCTGCACAGAGATTGAAGCTTCAGAGACTGGGAGTTCTGTGGAAACTGTTTGGGTAAGAATACAAGGACAGAACAATGGAAAGGACACCATTGTAGGCATTTACTACAGGCCGCCTGTGCAAGCTGAAGCTATGGATGAACTCTTTATGCATCAAATGGCCAAGTTCTCCAAAAAATATGACATAGTTGTCATGGGAGATTTCAACTATCCAGACATTTGTTGGGAATCTCTCTCAGGCAAAACTAACAGGTCAAGGAAATTCTTATCCTCTCTTGCTGACAACTTTATCTTCCAAAAGGTAAGGGAGAAAACAAGGGGAACTGCTACCTTGGATCTAATCCTTATAAACAGGGAGGAAATGGTTGAGGAGGTAAAAGTGGCTGGGACCCTAGGAGGTAGCGACCATGCTATTTTAGAATTTTGGATAACTAGAGGCGGAAGACCTGTGAAGACTCAGACGTCAAGGTTAGATTTCAGAAAGGCAGATTTTAAGGGATTCAGAAAGAGAATTGGAGGGATCCAATGGCTGGATATCCTTAAAGACAAAAATGTCCAGGAAGGATGGGAAATCTTGAAAAATGAAATTCTCAAAGCACAGTTGTTAACAATTCCGAAAAGAGGGAAGAATAGGAAGCAGTTAAGGAAACCAGGATGGATGAACACAGAACTTAAGCACATGCTAAAAAGGAAGAAAAAAATGTTTATAAAATGGAAAGAGGGAGGCATATCTAAAGAAGAATATAATGCTGTCTGCAGAACCTGCAGGGCACAAATCAGATTAGCTAAAGCTGAAAATGAATTGAGGCTTGCAAGAGATGTCAAAAGCAATAATAAAGGATTTTGGGGATATGTCAAAAGTAAAAGAAAAGTCAAAGATGCTATAGGATTTTTACAGGATGAAAATGATGAAATGGTAAGACAGGATGTTGAGAAGGCTGAACTTTTAAATTCCTATTTTGCATCTGTTTTCTCTCAGAAAGGAAATGCAACATCAACTGTTATTCACTGTCCTATTAAGGGAATAGAAGAATCCAGGATATCCATAAACAGAAAGATAGTGAGGAAACACTTAGCTAGCCTAAATGAATTCAAGTCTCCAGGTCCAGATGAATTACACCCCAGAGTACTGAAGGAGATAGCAGAAGAAATTTTTGAACCCCTCTCTATAATCTTTGAAAATTCTTGGAGAACAGGAGAAGTGCCAGAAGACTGGAGAAGAGCAAATGTTGTTCCTATCTTCAAAAAGGGGAAGAAGGTGGACCCAGGTAACTATAGGCCGGTGAGTCTGACTTCTATACCAGGAAAGATCTTTGAACAAATTATTAAACAACATGTATGTCAATACCTGGATAAGAATGAAGTGATTAAACAGAGTCAGCATGGGTTTGTAACTAATAAGTCATGTCAGACTAACTTAATTTCCTTCTATGACGGTATCACTGATTGGGTGGATCAAGGAAATGCTGTAGATATAGTATATCTTGACTTCAGCAAAGCATTTGACAAAGTCTCTCATACAATCCTTATTGAAAAAATGATTAAGTATGGAATGGACAAGGCAACTGTTAGGTGGATTCATAACTGGCTTAGTGATCGGACCCAAAGAGTGGTCGTAAATGGCTGCACATCCAGTTGGAAGAATGTCTCAAGTGGGGTACCACAGGGCTCTGTCCTGGGCCCTGTATTGTTCAACATCTTTATCAACGATTTAGATGAAGGAATTGAGGGTAAACTGATTAAATTTGCTGATGACACAAAGCTAGGAGGGATAGCTAATACTAGAGAAGAGAGAGAGAGGATTCAAAAAGATTTAAATAAACTGGAGAAGTGGGCAGCAACTAACAGAATGGTTTTTAACAGGGAGAAATGCAAAGTACTACATCTGGGCAATAAAAATGGAAAAAGCATATATAGAATGGGAGGAATAGGGCTAAGTGACAGCACATGTGAAAAAGACTTGGGTATACTAATAGATCACAGACTGAATATGAGTCAACAGTGTGATGCAGCAGCAAAAAAGGCAAATGCAATTCTAGGATGTATTAACAGAAGCATACAGTCTAGATCACGTGAAGTCATTATTTCCCTCTACTCCTCTTTGGTCAGACCTCATCTGGAATATTGTGTCCAGTTTTGGGCACCACATTTTAAAAAAGACATCAACAAACTGGAGCAAGTTCAGAAAAGAGCGACCAGAATGGTGACCGGTCTGCAAACCCTGTCTTATGAGGAAAGGTTGCAGGATTTGGGAATGTTTAGTTTGCAAAAGAGAAGACTGAGAGGAGACTTAATAGCTGTCTACAAATATCTAAAGGGCTGTCACATTGTAGAAGGATCAACTTTATTCTCATTTGCACAAGGAAAGACTAGAAGCAATGGGATGAAACTGAATGGGAGGAGACACAGATTAGATATTAGAAAAAACTTTTTGACAGTTAGAGTGATCAATGAGTGGAACAGGCTGCCACGAGAAGTGGTGAGTTCTCCTTCAATGGAAGTCTTCAAACAGAGGCTGGACAGACATCTGACTGGGATGATTTAGCGAATCCTGCTTTGAGCAGGGGGTTGGACCAGATGGCCCAGGAGGTCCCTTCCAACTCTACGATTCTATGATTCTATGATTCTATGATATCTGGACTTGAGAACCTAGCAGATTATCGGCAGAACCATCATTCATCTTGTATTGAAATTAGCTTTGTAATGACACCAACCACTAGCTGCTTATTCCACTCTGTATAGGAGAACTCCGTTTCTCTGGTTCTGTCAGCGCTAGAACCGTGAAAATTATGTGCTAGAACGCTGGTTTCGTGCCTATTCGCAAAAATGTAATTTTCATGTTTTTACCATAAACGCGCCGCGTTCTATGACCAAATGATTAGATCTCCATAATTTCCAAGAGAGTAGCTGAGCACATGTTTTCAGAGACAAAGACCCCCCCGCTGTGAGGCAGGAAGGAGCTCACTCTGGGCATCCAGGTTAGACTGGTTTTGTGTGAGTAGAGGGGGGGGAGGAACAGGGGGGTGAGGAACAGGGGGGTGAGTGGCTGCAGCCGTGACAGGCTGAAGTCCCATCTGTGTGTAGAGGAATGGAAGATTCTAGAGTGTTCCAGAAGACAACTCTTAACATTACACCCTCTCAAAGGGATACACTGAGTTTGGCACGCAACCCTTTTGGACCCCTCAATCATTACTCTGTCCACAGTATAGTCCACAGTGACCCCATGGTGGCAGCGAACCTTGACCTTTTTCTCGGTCAGACAGAAAACGAGAGGAGTTCCTGTCAGGGTCACCTGACTCTTTGAGTCCAGCCGACCAGAGACTCTTTCACAGTGTAGCATCACGGTGCACACCTGCGGCCCATCGTCATCCGGAAAGAATGTGCCGCACTCAGAAAAAGTTGGACACAAACACCACTGTTCCCCATACATGTCCACTGAGGTAACCAGTGCTGCCCCTTTTGAAAACTCCGCCCCTTTTTGGATCACGATCCTTTTTTGACTTTGCCTTCCCTTGAAACTCCACCCTTTTTGGGTTACCACCCCGATTTGGGTTACCGCCCCTTTTCGGGATTTCCCAATGTCCCTTCTACAGGCCTTCTTAGACCAAAGTTCACACTATATGGTTTCTTTCGGGCTTGTACTGGCCCTTTAAGCACGACACCACACCAGCTCCTCCTACTGGCACTGCTACAGCTCCTGCTGTAGCCGCAAATCACCGACACCTCCGCCTGCCGCTCACAAACAGCTGCTGGCATCACTGCAGCTCCTGCTGTGCTGTATTCGTGGACCCACCGATCCACAGCAACCTTCGTAACCCCGCCAAGTTACAGCCAGCCGCTTGTCACCTTCGTAACTCTGCCGAGTTACAGCAATCCGCTTGTCACCTTCGTGACCCCACTGAGCCACCGCAAGCTGACTTGAGAGGGAGAAAAAAAACACAACACAAAAACACGTGTCCTGTCAGTGTGCTATTCAGGACGTCCGTCCCCACGTGGAACCGTCCCAACACACAGGCCTCACCGGGTGCTATTCAGGGATCCGACCCTCCTCCCAGGGTTTCCCAACACACCGGCCTCACCAGTTCCAGGGCCGCAGCACGTGCTCCAGGGATCCGATTCTTCTCCCAGAATTTCCCAACACTTACCCTCCAGGACCTGGCACTCTGAACCATTCAGGTACAGTCTTTCTCACTGACCCCAGTCAGTACAACACGGACACCTGCCCGTTACCTGCTGGTGTCGGACACACAGGGTCCCGGACGCCTCTTCTCCACAGAGGTATCCCACAAATTATCATCAGTCTCTTTCTCTGACCTCGGTCAGCATAACTCACGGATTTCACAACCGTTTGCTCCCCTGGCTCAGTGTCGCCAGCACTGCAACATGTGCTTCTTGGAACCGCTGCGCTTAGCAACCGAGATTTGCAGACCTCCTCCGTTGCCCCTAGCAACAAGGCTACAACAGTGCCCTTAGCATTCTCCACCAATTGTATGGTAGCGCTTGTTACTCATGTTGGGGACACTCGCTTGGCAGCCGATTAACCAGGTCCGGAACGGGTTTTTCAGCATAAACAGTCCATGCGGTTTATTAATCAGCATAAACCATATACTGCAACAGGCTTATATTCAGCAACAGAAAGTTCATGATACAGCTCCGCTCTTTCAGACCTGTGGTCACACAGGTTGTGCAATGTCCAGCAATCAGGCTCTATGGCCTCACAGTTTTTTTTCCCTGTATCTGGGGTTACCTCTTAGTTGCTTCTCACTCAAGACGTCCGTTCCCTCCTGGGAATTGTCAGACACACGCAGGCCATTATACACAGGCCTCCCCGGGTCAGCGGCTTCTGCACGTGCTCTTCAGGAAGACAGCACGTCGGCCTTCCAGGACTTTTCCACACGGACCAATCAGATCCAGGCACTCTCTCTCATGTGACCTACCCTGGTCACCTTATATGGTCCGTATCCTAGCCCACCGGATTAAATGGCTATGACCTCATTGCAGGTCCTTCAGATTCACAACCATACACACATAGGCTTTACTTCAGACACACGCCCCTGGGTGGGTTTGTAGGTGACTGGTCTCACCCTTCTCACCAGCCACCTGAAACTCTCACTGATACACTGTAACAGAAACCTCAGCAGTACCTCTGCTGATCAACACTCGTTCAAGCTTCCATCCCAGGACCACCCCCCTGGGATACATAATGGTTATTTAGCATCCTGCAGTTCATTCTATCACCATTGCCACAATGTGCATGACCCATACAGCGCCCCCTAGCTGTCACAGTGGACACTGCACCACACAGGTTACATCAGGGTCTTATCTACAGCATTACAGAATGCTGTAGATAAGCCCCTGATGTCTATGCCGGCAGCTCATAGTCCAAAAAAGTGACAGATTCCCTTTAACTATTTTTTGAGAGACAATTGTGTTTTCTACTTCGCATCATTGTGGGGCACAGAACCATGGGTGTTATGCTGCTGCCACTAGGAGGACACTAAGCAGATACACAAAGAAAATTGGCTCCTCCACAGAATACACCCTCTGCTGGCTCTATCCTGAACCAGTTCGTGCTTAGTGTCTGTAGGAGGCACTAGGGTCTGGCTTCAGACCACAACGTTATTATTTTAACTTTTACATTTTTACTTTTTTACCTTTTTTTCTACGGATGGAAGGGGCGACGGGGCCTTTCAAGGTCCTGATCTCCCAAAATTATCAACAGGCGGGCACGCGGAGTGTCGTTTCCCCGTATCCCCTCCTGCAACCTCAACGCCGGACTGGGCTCTCCTTAGGGGGGATGGATGCCTTCAATGGGCCTGCTCTCCCCACATCACCAACAGACGGGAACATGGGGTGTCGTCCCCAAGTACCCCCTTCTGGAGCCAGGTTCTTCAGCCGGACATGCCCTGCCTCACAATCCTTGCAAGGAAGATTACTTCGGTAACAAACACAGAGGCTCCATGTGGCGTCCGTGCGGCAACCACTGCCCGAGAGTGGATGGTGACTGGAGGCAAACGAGACCTCTCCACCTCTCTATCAAAGACAAGGTGGATTGAGGAGGATCCATGCGGCCCACAATCAGGCACTGGTGAATGCTGCCCTTGGCACAATCTGGGCCTACTACAGTGACGCACTCGGCTCTGGTTCACGCATCCAGCTCTGCTGCATCCCCTTTCAGCAGCGCAGCGCCTGCAGCTGGCAGGGGAGATAGGGGCTCCTCCGATGGTCCTTTCATACGTCCGGGTCCCCAGGGGGTTATGAGCACCAAACCGTCAGCTTCCGCCGTCATCGCTCATTGCCACGATACCGCCCCCGCGGCCGAAAATTTAGCCCCCTGCTTCTGACCGGGATAGGCCAAGTTCCGCCCACCTTTTAAGCGCCTCTCGCTCTGAACGAACAGCGCTGCGGCCACATCCTGCCCTCTGGCCCTAACTCTGCCCCCTGCTGCTGGTGCTTCTCGTTCCTTACGAGAAGCGCTGTCTTTTTCTTGGACCCCCCACTTCTGGAGATGGTGCTGGCATAAGGGGGCTCATCCTGCAAGGGGGGGGGCGCGAAATCCGACCCCTTCTTGCGTTGAAAAATTGAGCACTCCAGCTTCGGCCTACATTAGTCTGCAGCCCGAAATCCCGCCTGCGCTATGACGCGCGGTGACGGCTCCTCCCACTTTCTTGACGCTTCTCGCACAGAACGAGAAGCGCCCCTGAGATATTCGTCGGCCATCTTGCTCCACCCATAACCGCCTCATGAGCTGGCACGGAAGTGGCTGCGGCTTACGACTGCGCTAATCCAAGGCAACGCGCAGCCCCCAAGAATCAGCCTAACTCATGCGCAGTGTGACAACATGATTTCACTACCTTCTCTGGTGCACTGACTCAGGACCCTGGGTAAGCTGGTACACAGCGCTTAACCCTTTCCTCGCAGAAGCCTCTAAGCAGCATCAAAAAGATGTACAGTATGTCTCATTAAAGACATCTAAGGAGTCTGTTAAAACACAGTCTTTGAGGCTTCTGGAGCAGCATTCTTTCCTTCCTTTGCCGCCCCCTGGTGGCCAGACCTATGGTAGCCTTGTGTAAGGTACTCCTGGGGTGGACCCACTAGACCGTGGCAACGAACCTCCCGAGGGCGAGCTGACCAGGTGGACCACCCCCTATACAGGGAGTGTATGGGGCAAGCCCACGGGTAACTATCACCACGGTAGCCGGTACCCGGGAAAGTAAGAGCGGACAGACAGGTAGATCCAAAGAGCAGGCACTGGACAGACGACACGGCTCGGAGACACAGGAGAGACGGCACGTCTTGGCGAGACAGGAGGGATGGCACAGCTAGAAGACACAGGAGGGACGGCACGGCTTGGCGAGACAGGAGGGATGGCACGGCTTGAAGACACAGGAGGGACACGGACGAGGACCGAAGCCACAGAACCTAGGAGAGGAAGCACAAGAGGAACTGGGTAAATGCACGGGAGAAAGCAGGGGAGCACTAGGAGGGCGGCCAGAGTCACTAGCAAGTTCTAGTGATAGTCAGGCATCGCCTCCAGAAGGAGGTGGCCTGATATAGGGAGAGAGAAGGGCTTCCAGGTCATGACCTCCAGCTGGAGGAGGAGACGCGCGTCCTCAGGTGGGGGAGGGCGCGCGCCCGGCCATAGCGAGGAGACGCGCCCGCCGAGGAGGAGGAGCGGGAGCTCGCACCAGGGGGCTGGACAGAGGCGATCGTGGGCCGTGGACGGGAGGCCGGGAGAGGCCGCGCCGAGGCCCGCAGCGGCCGGTGCGGCAGCGAGGTGACCCCTGGAGAGCGGGTGAGCCGGGGCCGGAGGGAGGTAAGAGAGGAAGTCCGCGACAGCCGCCGCGTGACACCTTGGTAGAAGCTCTAGCTAAGTCTGTTCAAGACTTTAACCTACCTCCCTAGGCGGTCAGTCTCGCTTAACAGTTTGCCCCGGCCAGGGATTATGCGGTGCATGCCTCCCTAGATGCGGCTAACTGTATCGCACTTGCAGCTGCTAACGTCGTTACCATCAGGAGAGCCCCTTGGGCTCCTGGAGTGGCCAGCAGACTCCGCTTCCTGGAAATTTCTAATTTCCCCGCGCAGGGATAGGGATTCTCAAACTGGCATTCAAACCCTCTTTCCTGGAGACTCAGCTTACAACATTCATTCTCAAGCCTTTTCAGATGCTGCCCTTGGCAGACAAGTTCTGTAATCGACAGTAGCGCATCTGTAGACCAGATAAATCGCTGGGTAGTTAAGGTTTCAGCTGTTGTGCTGTTTCCCACCCAGGCACTGCTTTAGGACATCCCATGGTCCTGTGTCCTCCAATGAGGCGAAGGGGAAACAGGGATTTTTGTGTGTACTCACCGTAAAATCCTTTTCTCCTTTCCAATCATTGGGGGACACAGCACCCACCCTGTTAGGACAACCACAAGCCAACAAGCTTTGTGTTTTTGAGATGTTGCATTCTTTGTTGGCTATATGTGTCCTCCTACTGCTTTAGCACCAAACTGGTTCAGCCAGCAGAGGGTGTATACTGCGGAGGAGGAGACAATTTTCTTTGTGTATTTGCTTAGGGCCCTAGTGGCAGCAGCATAACACCCATGGTCCTGTGGCCCCCAATGATTGGCTCGGAGAAAAGGATTTTACGGTGAGTACACACAAAAATCCCTGTTTTTAATGCCACCATTTAAATTACCATACAGTGTATCGAAAGGCAGAATTTATGAGCTCTGGCATTTATTTTATTCTTCTGTTGATAGATCTTTGTGACGGCTTTTTTTTCGCATGATGAACTGTAGTTTGTATTTGCATTTCAGGGAAAATAGGACTTTTAGGTTACTTTTCATAATGGGGAAAAAGTGACTAAAACAGCACTTCAGGCATTTTAATATTTTATGACATTCAATACCAGGGAAAGTAAACAGAACATGTTAAAAGTGTACAGTGAAAAGTTTTTTGTTGTTTATTTAATGGGAAAACTTCTGTACTTGAAATCAACGATATTTTCAATCCAGGCAGTTGCAGGGAGGTGACAGCTGTGTAGCACAGTTTGAAGCCTGTGTATGAAACAGGTACAGCTCCTGTGTGTTCTCCATATACTCGCACTTGACATGATGTTCATGTATATTATCTGTATGAAAGAGGTTAAATGTGGTGTGAACCTAGTTAATATTTTGTGCAATTTTGTAACAGTGAATTGTGCTGAAAATTGTAGGTGGTAAGAGAAAATCTGCCAGTGCCCAAAATGCAGCTTTTATACTCATCTACATTCAAAGTAGTGCAACAAAATTGATATTTTGCAGATTTAAAAATCTGCACCACAGCTCATTTCGATTACATGTACATTTAATCTAGCATGTGGAATGTTGCCTATTTTTTCAGTGAAGTAATGATCTAGTTCAGATACACTCTCTTGTAGGCTGTGCGTAAGCTGAATCTAATGCTGGACACAATCCCTCGTGAGGCAAGGAGAAGACTGATCTTCACCAAAGGCATGATGGTTAATATGTATGTATGTAGCAAGCCTTGTATAACCTTTGTATAGTTTAGATATTGGCCAGTTAAGTACTAATCAAGATTTTTTTTATGATTTCTACAATGTAATTTATGGTTTGTCTCTTTTGGAATGATGATATTTGATGAATATTAACCCATTGACCACCTTGCAATTTTCTGTTTTTGAGTTTTTGTTTTTTGCTTCTTTTCTCCATAACTTTTTATTTTTCCGATAGTATAGCTGTATGAGGGCTTATTTTTTGCGGGACGGGTTGAATTTTTAAATGACACCATTGATTTTATCATATAGTGTACAGGAAAATGGGATAAAATTCCAAGAGTGGACAAATTGCAAAACAAAAGTGGAATTCCACTATTGTTCTTTGGATTTTTTCTTTTTTTTTTTTTTTACATCAACTGTAAAATTAATAAAATAAAACATCATATTATACTCACCTTAACACCTGTACATCTAACACGTGTGACATTTGCTCATCAGTGTGAGCGGTGGCCTGACACAACCACTCATGCTGAATAGCAGTAGAGTATATGACTTGCTTCAGCAAGAGCATGAACTGCGTTGACCCCAGTAAGAACATCGCAGTTCACCATGAGGCCCACTCTCATTGCAGAGAGTTATTCTCCCGCGTGAGCGGTCATCTCAGGCCACCGCTCAAGTTTATGAGCAAATGTGGCACAGATAAATTACGGTGTGGGACACTCTGGACTCTTTCAGGTTCAAACAAGTGAAGAATATTGTTGTTTTTTAACTTTTGTTTTTTGCTTTATTACGGGGGTCAATGGCTTCGGTGTAAAGGTGAGTATAATGTGATTTTTTTTTAATTTTAATCTTAATTTTACACTAGAGAGCGGAGGCTGATTACAACGCTCAGCATTGTACACTTATCTCACTCATATCATTGGGACAATGATGTGAGCTGTCTTCAGCAACTGGAATCAGAGTTGGAAGTTACTCAAGGGTCATCGTGTCAACCCCCAGCTCAATGCAGGATTCACTAAACCAGCTCAGACAGATGTCTGTACAGCCACTGTTTGAAGGATTCCATTGAAGCCTGTTCCACTCATTGATCACCCTCACTGTCAAGAAGTATTTTTCAAATTTATAATCTCTAACTTCTCCCTTTCAGTTTCATTCCATTGCTTCTCGTATTTCCATGTGCAAATGAGAATAATGATAATCCCTCTACACTGTGACATGCTTTCAGATATTTGTAGACAGCTATTAAGTCTTCTAAGTCTTCTCTTAGCCTTTTAGCCTTCGTTTTTGTAAACTAAACATTTCCAGATCCTTTAACCATCCTCGTTGGACATGCTTTGCAGTCCACTTACCATCCTTGTAGCTTTTCTCTGAACTTTCTCCAGTTTTTCAATGTCTTTTTAAAAATGTGGTGCCTAGAAATGGACACTTTCAGATGAGACCTGACCAAAGAGGAGTAGAAGTGGACAATTACTTCATATGATCCAGACTGTTCTTCTCTTAATACATCCTAGAACTGTATTTGTCTTTTTTTCTGCTGCATTACACTGTTGACTCATGTGCAGTCAGTGATCTATTAGTATACCCAAGTCTCTTTCACACGTGCTGTTGCTTAGTTTTATTCCTCCCATTCTATAAATGTAATTTTTGTTTTTCTTGCTCAGATGTAGAATCTTGCATTTCTCCTTGTTAAATACCATTCTACTAGTTGCTGTCCATTGTTCATGATTATCTGGATCCTTCTGAATCCTTTTCTGTCTTCTCTAGTGTTAGCTATCCCTCTTAGCTTTGCATCATCTGCAATTTCGATTGGTTTACCTTAATTTCCCTTATCTAGATCGTATCTAGATCGTTTGTGAAAATGTTGAACCACACTGGGGCCAGGACAGAGCCTTGTGGTACCCCACTTGAAACACTCCTCCAATTAGATGTGCAACCACTTATTACCACTCTTTGATCACTGAGGCAGTTATGAATTCACCTTAATTAACTGTAGCCTTGTCAATCCTATACTTGGTCATTTTTTCAGTAAGGATAGTTTGAGAAACTTTATCGAATGCTTTGCTGATGTTGAGATATACTATTTTTACCTTGCAGTTTGTAAATTAAGGTATTTTTTATTAATGGAGAAAAAAATCCAAACCTAAAGGGCCCTGTGTGAAAAGTGATTACCCCCACACTTAAAACTTAAATTAACTGTGGTTTATCACAGCTTAGGTAAGCTGAGTTTGAATTCTCTAGCCACACCTAGGCCTGATTACTACCACTCATGTGCTCAATCAAGAAATCACTTAAGTAAGACTTGCCTGACAAAGGGAAGTAGACCAAAAATTCCTAAAAAGCTAAACATCCTGCGGCGATCCAAAGAAATTCTGGAACAGATGAGAAACAAAGTAATTGAGAGCTATCAGTCTGAAAAAGGTTATTAAGCCATTTCTAATGCTTTGGGACTAAAGCAAACCACAGTGAGAAACATTATCCACAAATGGCAAAAACAGTGGTGAACCCTCCCAGTAGTGGCTGGCCGACCAAAATTACCCCAATAGGGCAGCAATGACTCAGGAGGTCATAAAAGACCCCACAACAACATCCAAAGAACTGCAGGCCTCACTTGCCTTAGTTAAGGTCATTGTTCATGACTCCACCATAAAAGGGAGACTGGACAAAAATCGCCAGCATTGCAGAGTTTCAAGACAAAAACCACTGCTTAGCAGAGCAATAAGAACATAAAGGCTCGTCTCAGTTGTGCAAGAAAACATCTCAATAGCTTTTTGGAGAATACACTGTAGACTGACAACACAAAAGATGAGCTTTTTGGAAGGCTTAGGCTGTGTGCACACGGTGCGGTTTCTGCTGCGTTTCCGCAGCGGTTTTGCCGCTGTGGAAACGCAGCAGTTCCGCTGACCAAGTACAGTACAATGAAACCCTATGTGGTTTCAAAAACGCTGTGCTGACGGTGCGGTTTTTTCCGCGCGGTTTTGCTGCGGTTTACAAACCGCAGCATGTCAATTGTTTGTGCGGTTTCCGCAGCGGTTTCATACCTCTACCATAGTAGAGGTGTGAAACCGCAGGGCAAAACCGCAGACCAAAACGCAGGAAAACCGCAGCGGAATCCGCAACGTGTGCACATAGCCTTATGTGTAACAACCCTCCCGGCATCACTGCATGGCCTCCCATCCCCCACACACCAACTTACTGCTCCAGGTCATACTGTGAGTTCTGTCTGCTGCCGGCTCCATGCCGTGTGCCTCTTGCTTCCTGCCTGCTTCCTGGCTGTGCATAGGGGGGCGGTGCCGGCACTCTCTTGTTCTTATGGAATCAGTGTGCACCTGCCTAATGTGCTCCTGGCCAATCACCAAGAGGCCTCTAGTGTTTAGGGCAACTCCACCCGGTGGAAGCTGCCTGAGCAACGACTTTACTCTGGCTGCTGCTGAGTTGCCAGGTCCTGTCCTGTGTTTCGCCTTCTTTGGAGGCATGATTCCTAGTCCTGTATCTGTGCCTGTCTGTCTGCCCTCAAGGAGGCAGAATATCCTGGTCTCGGTGTCCTTGTTCCTAGCCTTGCCTTGTACCTGTCCGTCCACCCTCTATGACGCTGAATATCCTGGTCTCTGTGCTAATGTTCCTGACCTTGTCTCATACGTGTCCTTGCCGCCCTCCAGGAGGCAGAATTTCCTGGTCCCTGTGTCTTTGTTCCTTGCCTTGTCGCATACCGTTACCTTGTCTGAACTCAGTCCTACCCTCAGTCTCCTTGTCTGTGGCTCCTTTCCCTGCTGTCTATCCTTGTGTCCTCTCTGTCTGCCTGTGCTCCGCACTCTTGCGGCTCTACCTGTACTCCGCACTCTTGCGGCTCTGCTTTGTTCTGCTTCTACTGCTGCAGAACCTCTTGCTGCTATATGCAGCTCCTCTCCGCAGCCATGCTGTTCTTCTCCAGTGTGAACAGGTCTAAACCTGTCCCTTCATACCCATCTATATTTCCATCCTTCCTGTACCAGTGCCTGCACCTCCTGTGTGAACAAATCTCTACCTATTCCATACACCACTCCTTCCTGTCTTTGTGCCTTCCCAGTCAGCTGTGCCCGCCTGCCAGTGTCTCAGCCGTGCCTGCCTGCCAGCTTCTCAGCCGTGCCCACATACCAGAGTACCAGCTGTTCCTGCCGTGCTCACCTGCCTATCTGCTAGTTGTGCCTGTCACCTGCACCTGTCCTAGTGTTCTGTTTCCCAGTGGGATCAGCAGCCACAGCCAGACACCACCCTGGAGTGGCACCTGGTAGTTCCTGCCGCACAAGCCTGACCTCACCATCAGAGGTTCCAGAGAAGACCAAGGTAGCTGCTTTAGTTATGCCTCTTCCAGGGTAGTCTGGTTAGTGGCACAGTGGGTCAACAACCCCTTCACTCGTGCCAACCTGCCAAGGCGCAAGTGTGACATTATGTCACGTTACTTCTGGTGTAGATGTAACACAGCGTTTCAGAAAAGGAACATCATACCAACAGTAAAATATGGTTGTGGTAGTATGATGGTCTGGGGCTGTTTTTCTGCTTCAGGACTTGGAAGACTTGCTGTGGTAAATGGAATTATGTATTCAGCTGTCTTCTAGTGATGAGCGAACGTGCTGGGATAACACCTTTTCAGAGCATGCTCGGGTGTTATCCTAGTATGTTGTAGTGCTCATATATTATGTTTGGATCCCTGTGGCTGCATGATTTGAGGCTGTTAGACAGCCTCAACACACATTTGGGGATTGCCTATCAAACAAGTCTCTAAAACGTCATCATGTCCCTCAAAAAACAAGCCATCATACAGCTCCATCAGTGTAAAAATAAAAAACCTATAGCTCTCAAATACAGCGATGCAGAAATAATTATTTTTTTCTATAAAAAAGTTTTTATTGTGTAAAAATGCCAAAACATAAAAAAAACAATATACCGTATTTTTTGGACTATAAGACACACTTTTTGCCTCCAAAAATGTGTAGGAAAATGGGGAATGCGTCTTATAGTCCGGATGTACTGGCTCTGGCTGTAATGGGGAGGTGGGGGGGAGTGGCATCGGCAGAGCAGTTGGTCACAGAGGCAGGAGCTGGCTGCTAACTCCTGAGCCCGCTGCTAAAGATAAATGAATATTCACTGCATTCCACGCCCATGGGCGTGGAGGGCAATAAATATTCATTTCTCGTTAATAGCATCTTGGTATAATTAACCCCCAACCCTGATCCTGGTATGCATGGCCCCATCCTATTGATTGATCTCCATCCCCATCCTCATCCTGGTGTGCATGGCCCCGTCAGAAAACATTTTTTTTTATAAAAAAAAACATTACACTTACCTTCCCGGCGCTCCCTTGCAGCATCTTGTTCCAATGCCAGCAGCTGCTTTATGCTTGTAAGCAGCACATGGCAGGGACGTCATGTGCTGCTTGCATGCCGAAGGGCAGTTGCCTGAATACTCACTGCTTTGCATGCCGAGACTGTGTTTGCAGAGAGCAGTGAATATTCATTGCTCTTTAGTAGTGCGCAGTGTCAGCCGGAGCCTTCCTGCAGCTGCTGGGTGGTCACGTGTGCCGCTACTTAGGAGAAATGAATATTCACCTCTATCCAGTGGTTTTTGTCTTTGCATCGGAACAAGATGCTTCGACGGAGCTCCGGGAAGGTAAGTGTAATGTTTTTTTTTTGTTTGTTTGTTTTCTGATGGGGCCATGCATACCAGGATGGGGGTGGGGGCCAATTATACCAGAATAGAGATGGTGCCATGCATACTAGGACGAGATGGGGGCCCTGCATACCATGATAAGGATGGGAGCCATGCATACTAGGACGAAATGAGGGCCCTGCATACCAAGATAGGGATGAGGCTATGCATACCAGGACCGGGGTGGGGGCCAATCATACCAGAATAGAGAGAGGTGCCATGCATACCTAGGATGAGATGGGGGCCATCCATACCAGGATTGGGATGGGGCCATGCATACTAGGATGAGATGGGGGCCCTGCATACCAGGATAGGCATGGAGCCATGCATACTAGGATGAAATGGGAACCCTGCATACCAGGATATTGATGAGAGCGATCATTCCTGCAAGGATAGGGATGAGGGGGACTATTCCCACAAGGATAGGGATAAGGGGGTCATGCACACCAGGGGGGGTCATGCACACCAGAATAGGGATGAGGGACCATGTATACCAGGATAGGGATGAGGGGGCCATGTGTCATGATCCAGACCGGGTTTTTCCTGTCTCTCCTTTTCCAGGTCTGGTCATTCAGTGGTTAACTTTTCTGTGCCTCGTTCTGGTGTCTGGTCAGCTATTTCTCTGCGCTGCTTTCTTCAGGCAGTGTCAGTTATATTTCCTGCCTAGGGCTTGTGTAGCTGACTCCCCTGGTTTGTCCTGCTGCGTTTAGCTGACGTTGCGTGTGTCTGTGTTTTCCGTTCCTGCTTGTCCCGTCTGTGTGTTCTTGTGTGTTTGGATTCCCGGGTACCCAACTCTGCTTTGGCGCTGACCTGCTTCTGTGTCTTGCTTCTGCTATTTCTCCTTCTGACCGATACTGACCTTTTTGGCGTTCCTCTGACTCTATGTTTGGTATTTCCCTTGGTACTGCGTTACTCTCTGGTATCGACCCGGCTTGTTTGACTATTCTGCTGCCACCCGGTAGTAACCTCGCTGCAGTGCTGCTTGTCTGCTCTGTGCAGTATTTCAGTCTTCCCTCCACTCTGCTGCCATCTTGTGGAGTTTGCATTTACCTGCAGAGCTGCAGCTTGACACCATGCATACCATAGTAGGGATGAGGGAGCCATGTGTGTCAGGATGGGGATGAGGGGACCATATATACCAGGATAGGGGATAATAAGTACAGACTTGACCACATTTTTTGCTTCAATTTTGTGTCATCGCTGTAATAGTACTGAGCTGAAGAATAAAATTGCCTTATCAATTTTACCAAACGCGGAACGGCATAAATAAACCCCAAGAAATAATTCCTGAATTTATGGTTTTTGTACATTCTACCTTCCAAAAATCGGGATAGAAAGCGATCAATAAATATTACCATGTCAAAGATAGTAACAATAAAAACATCAATGTCCCACAAAAAATCAAGCCCTAAAATGCCTCTGTCGGCAGAAATTTGGAAAAAGTATAGCTCTCAAATATGGTGGTGCAAAATCTTTGGGGTTTTTTTGCAAAAAAAAAAAAAGCCTCTTCTAGTGTGTGACAGCAGCCAAACAGAAAAAAAAAATATAAATTTGAAGATTCCCTATAGTGAAGCAGATGGAGACACTGTGGACACCATCTGGCATATAGTCCGGCTGTGTCGGTCTTTTTAGGCGTTCATGCACCTCAATTTTGTGCACCTCTTAAAAGAAGGAAACAGCTGAACAGAGGCCAGACGGAGACAAAAAGTAACTTTGCTGCCTCATTATAGTGAGTGCATCTGTTGGACGTATCATCTGAAGTATGTTACTTGTAGATTTAGATAGATAACCCCATGTAAATGCTGAGTGTAGAGCGAAGGATAAATGTAATGCCAAACATTATGTAAAATGTTCCCAATAAACATGTCATCTCAATCCACAAAAAAAAAAGCAAGTCCCCACTCAGGTCTATCATCTGTTAACGGAAATATAGGGGGCTTTCACGTTACTGGTAGCACAAAGGCTCTGAAAAAGACCAATGGCTACTCACCTTCCCAAAAGAAATTTATCAAATTCTCCACTCCCAAAATCAGATGCCCCTTTCCCTTCTGAGCCGCAGTGTGTCTAAAACCACATTTAGTGTAGCGATGAGAACTCGCCTAATTTACGAGTGCATGTGACCAGTAGACCCAGCTGGGCATAATATACTGGCCCTACAACATACTGGACACTACTATAGCAGATTTGCTATTTTCACTCCACAGCATCCTCTGCTGCTTGTTTCTTGGGAGTCCAATCATCACTACACCTGTAGATAAATTCTTTAAGGGGTATAATTTCCTAAATGGCGTCACTTGATTGGAGTATTCCTCTCTGCTAGCATTTAGAGGCTTTGTATATGGAGTCTATTCTAACTATTCTAGGAAAATCTGCTCTCCAGGAGGCAAATAGCACCCCGTCCCTTCAGAGTCTCACCTGTACGGCCACATATGGGGTGTTTAAGCAGAAATTGTGCAACAAATTTTGGTGCCATTTTTACCAATTTTCCCATGTGAAAATTTAAAGTCTGGGGCTAAAACAAAATTTTGGTTGTGAAAATGTAATTATTTTTTTTCACTACCCAATGGTATAAAATTCTGTGACACACATGTAGTGTCAGTAAAAGCGCTGCACCCCTAGATTAATTCATTGAGAGTTATAATTTGTAAAATGCGGTCACTTATGGGGGGGTTTTGCTGCTCTGGCACCTCAAGGGCTTTCCAAGTGGGTCATGGCACCATCTAACCATAACAGTAAAATATGCCCATAATATGGTGCTTCTTCCCTTCTGAGCTTTGTACTGCCCTTGAAAAGTAGTTGCTGATAACATGTAGGGTATTGGCACACTCAGGAGAAATTTTTACAACAAACTGAGGTCTATTTTTTCATATTAACCCTTAGAAAAATGAAAGACTTGGGGCTAAAAATTTTTTTTCGTGTTAAAAATGTAATTATTATTTCTTCACCACCCAATGGTATAAAATTCTGTGAGGCACAGGTGGTGTAAACGTGCTCACTGCATCCCTAGTTGAATTCAGTGGGGGTTGTAATTTGCAAAATAGGGTCACTTATGGGGGAGCTCTGCTATTATGGCACCTCAAGGGCTCTGTCAATGTGACAATTGGAACTCCAAAACAGCGCTTCTTCCCTTCTGAGCTTTGCACTTTTGTTTCAAAGGTAGTTTTCAACCACATATGGGGATGTACTCAGGGGAAATTGCACAACAGATTTTCGGGTCCATTTTCACATTCTGTCATTGTGAAAATGGAAAAAATTGAGGCTGAAACATTTTTGTGGGTAAAATACATTTTTTTTTCCATTTTCACAGTTCAATGTCATAAACCTCTGTGAAGCACCTGCAGGTTCAAGGTGCTCACCTCACTTGTAAATAAATTCCTTGAGGGGTCTAGTATCCAAAATTGGGGAGGGGGGTTCCAATGTTTAGGCACATCAGAGGCTCTCCAAATGCAACATGATATCTGCAGACCAGTCCATCAAAGTCTGTCTTCCAAAACATTACTCCTTGCCCTTCCGAGCCTTGCCATGCGACCCAGCAGAAGTTTCCCCCTACATATGGGCTATCGGTTAACTCTGGAGAAATTGCAGAGCAAGTTTTGGGGTCTCTTTTCTCCTGTTACTCATGTGAAAATAAAACAAATTGGTGCTAAAATAATATATTGTCACTGAGTGACTGACCAGTGCGACACGACCCAACGATTGGTTGGTCACCAAACAACAAAACAACACAACGCTGATGGAATAGGGGAGAGGGAGGCCCTGACAATAGGGAATCGGGGACGGTCACCTCCGGAGCTCCAACCTGAGCCTGTCCCTGATCTCCACTAACACCCTTTGCAGGTAATTCCCCCTGCCGACGTCAGGGTACTTCGTCCCTATTTGTCACCTAGATCAGCCCTGGCTAGTGAACTGGCTGGCAAGGAGCTTTAGCCTCACCTCTGCAGATAACACACACAGGAGGATGTGACAGACACCAAAGGGACACGGTAACAAAATTACAACTTGGCTTTTCTCTGCTGCAAAGCACCGCACAGCAGGATAGAGACACCAGATACGTTTGAAGCTGAAGCACCACTGCACCCAGGAAGCTCCTATCTCCAGCTCGATCGCTGTAGAATGAACTAATACGGACAGTCTGCTGATGCATCAGAGGTAGCCTTTTAAAGGATGTGGGAGTGGTCACCACCCACACCAGCTAACCCAGCAGCAATGCAGTTACACCAGCAGGCCAGCGAGGGGAAAAATAGACATTAACCCCGATGGCCTGAAAGGAAAAAAGTCTTAATCTGCCACAGATCCTAAAATGGATCATGACACATTTGTGGAAAAATGTGTTGTTGTTTTTTTTATTTTATTTTCACGGTCATAAAGTTGTAAACTTCTGTTAAGCACCTGGGGGTCAAAGGTGCTCACATCAAATCTATATAAATTTCTTGAGGGGTCTAGTTTCCAAAATAAGGTCACTTGTGGGGGGTTCCACTGTTTAGGCAGCTCAGAGGATCTCCAAATGCAACATTGCGTCCGCTCTTGATTCCAGACAATTTTACATTCAAAAGGTCAGATGGTGCTCCTTTCCCTTTGAGCCCTACCAAGCGAAAAAAAAGTAAAATGTTAAATTTTTCCTTCCTCATTGCATTAATTCCTTTGACGCGCTTGAAGGGTTAATAAACTTCTTGAATGTGGTTTTAAGCAGTTTAAAGGGTTTAGGTTTTAGAATTGCCACTTTTGGGTATTTTCTTTCATATAGGCCCCCTAAAGTCATTTCATATGTGAGGTTGTCTCTTTATAAAATGGTTTTGTAAATTTTGTTGGAAAAGTAAGAAATTGTTGATCAACTATTAACCATTCTAGCTTCCTAGCAAAAAATGTGGTAAATGTTTTTATTATTTATTTATTTTGTGTGACATAACTCTCTGGTTTAAAGGGAACCTGTCACCCCCCCAGGGCGTTTTTCACGAAAAGAGCCACCTTCAGCAGCACTAAGGCTGCATTCTGTGAAGGTGGATCTTATGTTTCTGACCCCCATTAACGCCAAAATATAGACTTTTATAAATCGTTCCTCATACCTGCATCCTGTCACAGAGGTATGGAGTGTCGCCGCCTCCCAGCTGTCCGTCAACCCCCCTCTACAGCGTCCCTGCACCGCCTCCTTCTTTTGTGTTTGCTGCCGTCACATGTTGTCGGGCACCTGCGCTGTTACAACACTTCTCTGGCATGCGTAGTGGGCGCTGCCCGGGAGCTGAAATCAGGCTATCGCACCTGCTTGTTTCTGAGTCCCCAGATCCCGCCCTGCAGTATGATATGAAGTATTCACACTGCGGTGCTTGGAATCTTGGGATGCAGAAACACGCAGGCCCGATAGCTTGATGGCAGTTCCCGGGCAGCGCGCACTGCGCAAGCCCGAGAACTGTTGTCACAGCGCAGGCGCCCGACAACGTGTAACGGCGGCAAATACAAAATAAGGAGGCGGCGCAGGGACGCTGTAGAGGGGGGTTGATGGACAGCTGGGAGGCGGCGACACTCCATACCTCTGTGACAGGATGCAGGTATGAGGAACGATTTATAAAAGTCTATAATTTGGCGTTAATGGGGGTCAGAAACACAAGAGCCACCTTCACAGAATGCAGCCTTAGTGCTGCTGAAGGTGGCTCTTTTAGTGAAAAACGCCCTGGGGGGGTGACAGGTTCCCTTTCAGGGCATAATAATTAAATGTTTGAAAATTGCAAATTTCCAATATTTTCACAAATAAATGCAAGTCGTATCGAAGAAATTTTACCATTGTCATTAAGTTTCATATGTCACGAAAAAACAATCTGCAAATCTGTGGGATCCATTGAAGTGTTCTAGAGTTATTACTACATAAAGGGAAACTGATCAGAATTGTAAAATTTGGCCTGGTCATGAAGGTGAAAACAGGTTCGGCGGTGAAGGGGTTAACTGGCTAACTTATTGTGTTGACCACTACTTTTTTATTTATCCTTTGCATAGGCGATCAATATCTGATTGGTGTGGGGTACGCTGCTGTATTCTGGCAGTACCACCAGCAACCACAGATTGGGAGGGGTGCTGAATGTTACAGCCCCACTGATCAGATATTAATGGGGAAAAAGAAAATGTAGTGGACAAGCGATTTAATGAAGTTATTTTTAGTTACGTTGATGTGATGAAAATTAATCCATCATACTGTTTTAGTAGAATCATAGAATGTCAGAGTAGGGAGGGACTTCAAGGGTCATTGTGTCCAACCCCCTGCTCAATGCAGGATTCAGTAAACCATGTCAGACAGATTTCTGTCCAGCCTCTGTTTGAAGACTTCCATTGAAAGAGAACTAACCACCTTTCGTGGCAGCCTGTTCCATTCATTGATCACCCTCAAAAAGTTTTTTCTAATATCTAATCTTTTTCTAAAATCTAATCTTTAGTAATATTAACATTGTATACTTTGCAGATCAGCTATGGGTAAACAAATTTTGGATGCAGGAGGTAAAATTATTTTTATCTTATTACTTCTTCATAGATTCTTGTTTCTGCCAATGGCCCTTTGGATATTTATAGTCATGGCCAAAAGTGTTGGCACCCTTGAAATTGTTCCAGAACATGAAGTATTTCTCCTAGGAAATTATTGCAATTAGATACTGTATGTTTTTTTAGACACGTTTATTTCCTTTTTGTGTGTTAGAACAACACAAAAAAACAGAAAAAATATTGGACATAATTTGACACAAAACCTCAAAAATGAGCTGGACAAAATTATTGGCACCTTTTTTTAAAATTGTGTGTAAGCTGCTTTGTTTCATGTGATGCTTGTTCATTCTTACCTTTGGTAAGTGTCGTGTGTGTGCAATATGAAAATCACATTTAAGTTTGATAAAAAGTAGAAAAGTTGAGTCAATCTTTGCATTGTATGTCATACTTTGTGTCTAGAACAGAAAGAGGAGAACAGAAGTGTCAGCAGACTTGAGAACCAAAATTGTTGAAAACTATCAACAGTCTCAAGATTACAAGTCCATCTCCAGAGATATTGATGTTCTTTTTTCTACAGTGCACAACGTAATCAAGAATTTTACAACCCATGGCCCTGCAGCTAATCTATATGGATGTGGACGGCAGAGAAAAATTGATGAAAGGTTGCAACACAGGATAGTCTGGGTGGTGGATTAGCCACCTCAATCAAGTTTCAAAGGAATTCAACATGTCTTGCAGGCTCAGGGTGCATCAGTTTCAGCGTAAACTATCTGTCTACATTTTGATTGAAATGAAACGATATAGCAGGAGATCCAGAAGGACCCCACTTCTGACACAGAGACATAAAAAAGCCAGACACCAGTTTACCAAAATATATGTGAGTAAGCCAAAATCCTTCTGGTAAAACATCTTGTGGACAGATGAAACCAATATAGAGCTTTTTGGTACAGCACATCATTCTACTGTTTACCGAAAAAAGAATGAGGCCTACCAAGAACAAAGTACCAACAGTGAAATAGGTTCATAGATGTGTTGGGGTTGTTTTGCTGCCTCTGGCACTGGAATGCTTGACTGTGTGCAAAGCATCATGAAATTTGAAGATTGCCAAAGGATTTTGTGTTGCAATATAGTTCTTAGTATCAGAAAGCTGGGTTTGTGTTCTTGGTGATGGGTCTTCCATCAGGAAAATGACCCCAAACATACTTCAAGAAGTTCCCAGAAATAGATGGAAATAAAGCGCTGGAGACTTCTGAAGTGATCAGCAATGAGTCCATGTATAAATCTTATTGAACACGTGTGGTGAGATCTTAAAATTGCTGTTGGGAGAAGACCCTTCTATTAGACCTGGAGCAGTTTGCAAAAGGAGAGTGGTACAAAATTCTAGCTGAGAGGCTTAAGAAGCTTGTTGATAACCATAGGAAACAATTGATTTCAATGGGTGTGCAATCAAATATAAAGTTGAGGGTTGCATCAATTTTGTCCTAACAATTTTTGGAGGTTTGTGTGAAATTGCGTCCAATTTTCCTTTTTTTTTTTTTTAATTTTTTTTTTTGTTGTTCCAATACACAAAAAAAATAAATGTGTGTATCAAAACGTGCAATTACAATATTTTTGCGTGAAAAATACTTTGTTTTTGGTACAATTTTGCTGGTGCCAACACTTTCGGCCATGACTGTATACTATAATTTTATGGTCATACAAAACTATCAAGTTTAATATTATCCTGCTATGTGTTCAAACATTTAATTAACTTAAATTAATATAATTAAATGAATTTGTATGTGATAGCTACTTCTCTTTGGTGCGACTGTGATATGTGATATTGATGATGCTGCTACTCGCAACTGCTTTTACAGATTTGCGTCAGTCTGGAGCACAGTCGAATGTGCAATAAGTTTTGTAAAGAACTCTTAGCAGTAAGTTGTTCCAAACACAGATGTCTAATGCTCTACATGTCTCCCCACAGTGGGAAATTCATCTCTGCTCACATAACCTACCACCTACTGTTTCCTTCCCCATAATCCTGTAGAATGTAAGCCCGCAAAGGCAGGGTCCTCTTCCCTCTGTATCAGTCTGTCATTGTTAGTTTTGTTTACTGTAAATGATATTTGTATTTTGATGTAACCCCATCTAATGTACAGCACCATGGAATTAATGGTGCTATGCTATGTAAATAAATAATAACTTTTATAGAACCCAAGCAGTTGGAGTTTTGCTCTACATCACAAAGTAGACACTGAGGCTGCTGTGTATATCACATAGAAGATACAGACTGCCATATAAATCACAAAGGAGATGCTGAGACTGCTGTGTATATATCATATTGGAGATACTGAGACTGCTGTATACATCACAGTATATATTGAGACAGCTGTCTATACATCACATAAGAGACACCAAAACTGCTGTATATACATAGCAGAGTAGACATTGAGGTTTCTGTATATACATCACATAGGATACCTTGAGACTTGTGCATGCACAGCACAAAAGATACCCTGGGAATGCTGTTTATACAGCACATAGGATACACTGAGACTGGTGTACATACAGCACTTAGGAGACACCAAGATTGCTGTATATACATGAAATTCCTGAGGCTGGTGAATATACATCACATAGGAAACATTGTGACTGCTGTATGTACCATATTTTTGTACTATAAGACGCACCGGACCATAACACACACCCAAATTTTCAGAAGGTAAAAAAATTAATGTGTCA
Organism: Dendrobates tinctorius; assembly: GCF_039654945.1. Classification (NCBI taxonomy): domain Eukaryota; kingdom Metazoa; phylum Chordata; class Amphibia; order Anura; family Dendrobatidae; genus Dendrobates; species Dendrobates tinctorius. Next base: position 19,726,557 of record NW_027361739.1, on the reverse strand, counting down.
AATGGGGGTCCGTCTTAGTCTGAATTAAGCTTACCGGGGGGAGGGGGGGGAATCAGCAGCGCCGGTGGAGCGGGATCACAGGAGATGTTCGGTGGTACGGCGATATTACTCCCATCCCAGGCTGGTACGGCAGGTGCGGTGGCCTCTGGAAGATCCCATCCCAGGCTGGTTCGGCGGTAGTGCTCAGGCCTCCGCCGTAATCTTGTGAAAGCCTGGAGGCCCCGCATATGCATTGCTGCAATGCGGTGGCCTCTGGGAAATCTCGGCCGAGATCTCAATCTGAGCATGCACCACCCCCGGTGGCCATTTTCCCGGAGGCCACTGCATCGCAGCAATGCATGTGCGGAGCCCCCCAGCACCACCTCCGCCCCTGCCACAACTGCTGCACCAGCCTGGGAAGGGAGTGTGATCATCATCCGGCAGCGTCGGACCAGGACCGCTGCAGAATCGCCTGACTCCTGCTGCCGCCACAGTATTTGTAAGTATATTCCAACTATAAGATGCACCCCCATTTTCCACCAAAATTTTTTGAGAAAAAAAATGCGTCTTATAGTCTGAAAAATATGGTACATCACATTCCTGAGGCTGCTGTATATACATCACATAGGCACAGATATAGATATTCTGTATATACTTGGGCATATCACAACACGAAGGTTGCTGTATAAACAGCACATGGGAGACATTGAGACTGCTTTATATACATCACATAGAATCCACAGAGACTGATGTAGGTATGTGCGTGTATATATATCACTTAGGAGATTGGTGTATAAACAGCACAAATGATACACAGGCTACTGTATGCATTACATAGGACTTATTGTGATTGCTGCCTTCATCAGAACGGGAGCGCTCTTACTCCACGTATACAGACTGTCTTGGTAGTTGCCAGCATCCGCAGGTAATCCTTTGTTGCATACGCATGCTCTCAGTGTAGAGAGAAATTAAAGGGTTGACGGCCCAAACACTGTGGTTCCCAAGAATTTGCCGGGAGCCGGAAGAAGTCACACTTGTCAGAGAAACAGCTTACCTTCTGGATTTATACAATTGTGCTCATGTACATAAGGGAGCTGCGGAGGTCAGAGACACCATTAGGTTGCTTTACTTCACTCCAGTGAATTTTTGCCAAAAGAAAGTAAACACATTTTTTTACTAGACTGCACATCCTTTTCAGGAGTAAAAAAAAAAATACAAATTCTAACCTCATTATTGCAATTAGGCACACTTTTTAGTAAATCTCTTAATTGTTATGGGCTGGATAGTAATGTAGTCATACTGTTGATGTATGTCAAAAATATTTTATAGATTATGATTTACAAGTGGCAATTACAGAAGCATTGTGCAGAATGATCTCTGAGGCTCAACGGGGGGAGATGGCAAGCCAATGGTTTCCAATGGCGTTTATCTCTACCGCTTTCAAGGAAATAAAGGATTCGGAGTTTGAAACTGTATGTATCAATGCAGAATTAAATATAGAATACAGGTATTTGGTAATATTTACTGATTGTTATGATTGTTGCCTATTCAGGATTGTAGAAAATTCCTTAATCTGATGAATGGCATGCTGGGCGATAAACAAAGGTAACTAAGTTATTACAATTATATTTTAAAAACGTTTCTCATTCTGTTGATTTACTGCATAGTATACTTCTGACTTTAAAGAGATCTTGTCAACATGTTTTCCCTGTATAAACTGTGGTCACCAACCTTAAGGTGTTTTTTTTTTTGTTTTTGTTTTTTTACAGTATTCTAGTAAGCTGTATATACAGTTGTGTTCAAAAGTTTACATACCCCGACAGAATTTTTGCTTTCTTGGCCTTTTCTCAGAGAATATCCATGATAACACCAACACTTTTTCTCCACTCATGGTTAGTGGTTGGATGAAGCCACTTATTGTCAAACTGCTGTGATTTATCTTTTTAAATCATAATTACAACCCAAAACATCCAAATGACCCCGATCAAAAGTTTACATACCCCATTTCTTAATAACATCAATGACAGCTTGAAGTCTTTTGTGGTAGTTTTGGATGAGGTTCTTTATTTTCTCAGATGGTAAAGCTGCCCACTCTTCTAGGCAAAAAGCCTCAAATTCTTGTCAATTCCTGGGCTGTTTAGCATGAACAGCGCACTTGAGATCTTCCCAGAGTGGCTCAATGATACTGAGGTCAGGAGACTGAGATGGTCACTCCAGAACCTTCACTTTATTTTGCTGTAGCCAATGACAGGTCAACTTGACCTTGTGTTTTGGATCATTGTCATGTTGGAACATCCAAGTACGTCCCATGCGCAGCTACCGGGCTGATGATTGTAAATTTGCCTCCAGTATTTACTGATAACGTGCTGCATTCATCTTTCCTTCAACTTTTACCAAGTTTCCTGTACTTTTACAGCTCACACATCCCCAAAACATCAGCGATCCACCTCAGTGCTTTACAGTAGGAATGATGTTCCTTTCATCGTAGACCTTGTGACCTCTCTCCAAATGTAATATTTATGGTTGTGGCCAAAAATTGCTATTTTGGTCTTATCACTCAAAATTACCTAGTTCCAGAAATTTTGAGGCTTGTCTCTGTGCCTTTTTGCGTATTGTAGGTGAGATACTTTGTGATATTTGCGCAGTAATGGCTTTCTTCTGGCGACTCCACCATGCAGCCCATTTTTCTTCAAGTGCATCCTTATTGTGCATCTTGAAACAGCCACAACGCTAGTTTTTAGAGTCCAGTATTTCAGCTGATGTGATTTGTGGGTTTTTCTTTGCATCCTGAACAATTTTCCTGGCAGTTGTAGGCAAAATTTTTGTTGATCTACCTGTCTGTGGTTTTGTTTATACAGAGTCCCTGATTTTCCATTATTAATCACAGTTTGAACGCTGCTAACTGGCATTATCAATTCCTTGGATATCTTTTTGTATCCCGTTCCTGTTTTATACAGTTCAACTACCTTTTCCCGTAGATCCGTTGACAATTCTTTTGCCTTCCCCATGACTCACAATCCAGAAACGTCAGTGGTTGGATGAAAGATGCAAGAGTCTGTCTGGATCCCAGAAACTCACTCAGATTTTGTGCACACACTGATTGCAAGCAAACAGGTCACAGGTGAGGATGTTACCTTTAGTAGCCACACAAACCCATTTGTATCAACTTCTGTGCATGTTATCAGGCCAAAATCACCAGGTTATGTAACCTTTTGATCGGGGTCATTTGGATGTTTTGGGTTGTCATTATGATTTAAAAAGAGAAAACACAGTAGTTTGACAATAAACGGATTCTCCCAACCTCTAACCATGAGTGGAGAAAAAGTTTTGGTGTTATCATTGATATTCTCTGAAAAAGACCCAAAATGTCACGGAGTGACTCGACCCATCGGATGGTCAATTAGCTAACGGTGCAACACACATACAACGGGGATGGGATAGATCAGAGGAAGGCCCTACCAATAGGGAATGAGGGATGGTCACCACCTGAGCTCCAACCTAAGCCTGTCCCTGCACGCACCTAACGCCCTATGCGGATCCTTTTCCCCGCCGCCGTCAGGATACCTCGTCCCTCACTGTCACCTAAACTGCCCTGGCTAGTGCACCGGCCAGCGTAGGGCGCTAGCCTAGACACTACAGATAATAACACTGTCATGATCCAGAGTGGATCTGACAGGTTAAATGTGCATAATGAACTTTTTTTCCTTTGGCTTGGTGCCAAAGTGGGTTGATTGCTCCCGGTGGCCATTAGAATTATTACACGTGGTGTCGTTCATTCTAAGTTGCCCTGGTGGTGGTGAGCGGTAGTGCACTTAAATTTCTTTGGTGTAATGTGCACTTAATTATAAATCAGGTGTGAGGCTCTATAAAGAGAGTCAGGTGTGTTCAATCACTGTTGGTGATATTGTGAGTTAATCATTCTCAAAGAAGGCTGGGTGAAAGAAGGAGCTGAATGAGTGTCCTGCAGAGCCCAGCCAGAGGGGACGAGTGGCAGCTATATGGTCTGCAAGAAGGGCTGGCATGGTGTGGTGGAGTCGCAGTTTATGGGGTCAGCAGGAGGTGCTTGCATGGCTTGGTGGAGTGGCGACGATGATGAGAGTTGCACTCAGCATGCTGGACTTGGTTGCTGAAAACTGGACTCAAGCATGCTGGACTTTTTGGCAGAAGCTGGACTCATCTTTGGGACTCTGTTTACTGGGCATCTGCAACTGGTGGTGGACTCTGCTCCAAGGCTGCACTATGGTGATGGATCCGATTATGGTGATGGATCCGGGTGGAGGAGAAGATGCACGCAGGTGGTGGGCTCTGTTGCTAGGAGCGTACGCAACAGAGCAAAGCTAAGTGGTGTTTCCCCTGTATTGTCATCTTTCCTTGTGTGTGTTTAGTGCAGTGGTGGGATTAGTTTCCGCACCGACCAATTCCCTAGTGAGGGTTTAGGTCAGGGCGAACTAGGGTTAAAAGGTATCCTGTGCGTCGCCCGGTGCGGAACCGGCATAGGGAACGTTAGGAGTGCAGGGACTCTGGCTCGGGAGTACAGGAGGTCTCCACGTCCCTATTCCCTATCGCAGGGCCCACCATTGTTAATGTTACCCAGGTTCCCCTTTATTATTTAACTTCGCCTTACTGGAGGCGGGGTTTCCAGATTTACGTGTAATACCTAAATTCACCTGTTGGAGGCGGCAAACCCAGCTGCACGTCTTATTATTTAAATTCGCCCCACTGGAGGCGGTGTATCCAGGGTCACGTGGGTCACATGGGTTCGCCTTGCGGTACTCGCTGCGTCCAGACACACGTGACCGTGACAAACACACAGGGGATAGTGACAAACAAGTAAGGGACAGAGAGAAAACAACTTAACTTATGGACACCGCTGCTAAGCTCCACACCGCAGATAACAACGGCAACTGAATTCCCAACACCAGACGTGGCTGACACCAGAGAGCTGCTCCTGCTGGTCTCCAAAAAGGAATTGTATCATCAACAGTCAGCTGATGAATCAGGTGACCTTTTAAAGGATGTTGGTAGTGGTCACCGCCCACATCAGCTGACACAGCAGCAATGCAATTACACCAGATTGCCAGCGGGGAAAAACTGACATTAACCCACGCTGGCCTGAAGGGAAAAAAATTTAACTGAGAGGAACCAGAGCTGCCACAAATCCAAAAATGGATCGTGACACAAAAATTCAGCCGGGGTGTGTAATCTTTTGAGCACAACTGTACGTCCCCAGTCCCCTCTGCCTAACACAAAAATACCTTTTATAATCCCTCCCATATGGCGCGGTCTGGTCCAATAACCGTTCTCTCATCGCAATCATTCTTGCCTTGCTTCATGTGGATGACGGATTGTACGGAAGTAAACTTATGTGTTCTTTACAATATTTTGCTCTGCTTTCAGCAGTACTGTAGTGCGCATGCACCAGCTTTGCTTCCATATCATCAGCACTCTTTGGTTTCCCTCGACGCATTACAGTACTTTGCTCTGGTTCCTCTTTACTAACAGTTATCCCTTACGAGAGAGAATGGCCATTAATGATTGACTCTTCCAGTGTAAACTTACAAAAAAAACATAAACTACAGTGTAATTAGGAGTTAAGGGACCCCATTCTCCTAAAATGTATGGGGACAAAGATGACTGTGTGCCACCCCACTTTTCTTTATGTAAACTGCATGGAAACAGCTACACACAGGCAAGCATTTCTGTGACTAGTTGTTTGTGGCCACAAAAGTGTTATAGTGGGCAGCATTGGCCCCTGGGCTGCAAGTTGTGCACTCCTGCTTTAAAGTGTAATATAGTGTCTGTTTTCCTCAAACACAACAGTGAGAAAAGGGGATATAAAATAATTGTCTTGCTGAGTTCATTGGGGTACATTTCTCCTACTATGCTTTTTTTTTCTGATTTTGGGCAGCTACTCATTACGCTTGATGGGTTTCTTCATTTTGTCCCTTCAAAAGTTTATATCTAGATTTATAAATTGTACAGAATAAGTAGGAACAGCTAGGGCAAGTCAAAAGATCATAAAGTGTTTAACCTAAAGGCTCTCATACAAATTTGACTAATATTGGTCAAATCTGCCAATATCGATGGGTTTGACTGACAGTGTAATGTGTTTGGTGTGTCATGCTTAACGACTGCTGCTACACATTAAAACGATGGTTGTTAAGGGGCCTTACTCCCTCATTGCCGTTTTAAAACTGCAATTGGGACTAAGCAAATAGCTTTGCCTGACAACCAGTTTCTGCGCGTGTCAGTTGTACATGACTTCTGACACCCTGCGGTATCTGCTCTGGACGGTTTTGAAGCCAGTGGGGGCCAATTAACCCCTTAAATACTGCTTAGGATCACAACACCAGTATTCAATTACTTACAAGGGGGTTACAAGATTCTCTTAGTAACCATCCGGACCTCTACAGTTAGAATCGTGGTTGCTTATGGATAATTTAGTCCCCTAAGGTCATGTGATGACCCCAGGGTACGGTGGCCTGTGATATCCAGCTGTGAGCTGGGTCTCACAGGTTATGTCAGTGAGACACTGACAGTCTCATGCATTTCACAAGCAGTGAAGTGTATGAGACCATTGATCAAAGTAAAAACAAAGTGCGACTAAGTAAAAAAAGTGCAATAAAGTATTTATAATAAAAACAGTGCAAACAAATCACGAAAAGCCGTTTTGCCACTGAAAACGCAGCGCTTGTGATAAAATAAACCAAAAAAGTACACAGAATTGGTATTGCCGTGTCCGTAACGACCCATTCTATAAAACTGGCATGCTATTATTTTTTCTGTATGGCAAACACCGTAACGTAAAATAAAAAACACTTCAAATTGTTGCTTTTTCATCATGGTGACTCACAAAAAAGTGAATAAAAGCGGTCAAAAAGTCATGTAAACTAAAAATCGTATAAACGAAAGCGGCAAACGGTCCTGCAAAAAACAAGCCCTAGCACGGCTCATTTGGCATAAACAAAAAAGTTACAGCTCTTAGAAAATGGCAATGAAAAAAAAACTATTGTTACAGTGTGATAGCAACAAAACCTAAAGAAACCCCCTTATAATTCTGTTATCGCTGTAAACGTACCAACCCGTCAGACAAATTGGTATTATCTTTTGCCGCATGGTTAGTGGTGCCAAAAATGAAAACAATAACTGAGTTGCTGATTTTTGTTCATTCTGTGTGAAAAATCTGAATAAAAAGTGATCGAGAAATATTATGTAGCCCAAAATGTTATCAAACAACTCTGCAACTTGTCCTGCAAGAAATAAGACCTCAAGTGCTGTTTTCAAAAATATAAAGTTATCAAAATATGGCGATGAAAAATTTTATTTTTATTAAAAAAAAACAAAAAAAACACTTTTACTGTGTGAACCTTAAGGCTATGTGCCCACGTTAGCGTTTTTAAACGCTTAGAAAACCGGACTCCTTCTCAGAATTTTGCACAAATCCGCGCGTTTTTGATGCGTTTTTTTTCCGCGCGGTTTCTGGAAAGCTTGGAAACATCTAAAAACGCGGACCTATGCGGAAAATAATGAGCATGCTGCGTTTTTAGCTGCTAAGCGTTTTCTGAGCGGAAAAAAACGTATGCATTGGCACAAAAAGCCAAAAATGCATTACATTGAATGGGAAGCTTATTTTAAGCGTTTCTGAAGCGTCTGATCCAGCACAAACGCTTCAAAAACGCTTAAAAAAAAAACGCAACGTGGGCACACAGCCTTAAAAGAAAACAGCAAAAATGTGGTATCGCTGTAATCGCACCGACCTGAGGAATATCTACCTTCTCACTTATACCGCACAATGAACCGGCCCCCAAAAAAATAAGAGCTATTCTTGTACTACTGTCTATTTGTTCATTCTACCTCCCAAAAAATCGAAATAAGACATTTATCCTGTGATCTTCGCTGACCGCTTACGTTGGGGCCTCCGTGTAAATTTCCCAAAACTGTGATTCATTCGAAACCTCTGGAGCCACTCACTTATGAGGCAGATGGTGTCCCTTTGGACTGATCTGTCTTCAGGCGGTGTCCTAACATTCACGCGTCTTTTTAGCGCACAGGTGTGAGATCTGTGCACGCCTAAAAAGATGGATACCATGGGAGCAGATGTCAAACTGACTCTAAAGTGTCTCTATCTGCCTCCTTATGGTGGGTGGTTCTGTTGAAGAGTTCGTCTGAATTGCATTTTTGTGGGATTTACACGGATACCCGTGTGGGGGTGATCTCTTAAATTGAGATCTAAATGATTGCCTGTTCCTGACCTAATAAATATGAGCTGGGTGCATGCATAAAGGAAACACAGAAGTCAGATATATGCTCCTTTCCCAGCAAATGCTGGCATACACTGAACTTTATTCTTAAAACAAAATAATCTTATAACAGACAGGAAAAGGGCATCACACAATCTTCTGAATCATGGTATCACTCTGAAGATTAAATACCATATATGGAAGTGGACTTAACATGGACCAATCACAGTGTCCAGAATTTGCTTCACATTGCAAAGATTCCTTTCAAGGGGAGCTGTTCCAGGATGTAGTCACCATCTTTGTCACATCATATCTGAACTAGCTTATATAAGGTTTCATAATTGATCTCCTTCACACCCAGACATACAGTAAGTGCTCAATGTAGAACACAAGATTGTGACCTGACCCCAGCCTTATTCTGGAATCGATTGAAAAATATTATGTACCCCAAAATGTTACCAATAAAAAATGTAATTTATCCCACACAAAACCAGCCCCCACTCAGGTCCATCATCTGTCACTGGAAATATAGGAGTTCCCATGTTACTGGTAGAACAAATAGATACAAAGACTTGTGTGTACCTAGTCTTTGTATCTATATGACTACGGATTAGGATCCTACTTGTTGCACCACCACTCTGTAGCTGTGCTAACGGCTTTGATTTGATCTGGTAGAACAAATACTCTGGAAAAGCGACATGGCTCCTGCCCTTTCAAATAAAATCCAGTGAATTCTGCGCTCCCAAATCCAAATGCTCCCTCCTTCTGAGCCGCATTGTGCCTAAACCACAATAAGTGGCTACATGTTTGGAATTATTATGGCGGGGAGAGAACACTTAACAATTTACGGGGTGCATGTCTCCAGAAGCACAATCTGGGAACAATGTAAGGGGGGCTCTACACTTTCTGGGGTTGCAGTGTATGGGCACTGAACATTCATATTTGCAATTCTCCAGAAAAAAATCCTTCTGTGGATGTTACAAAATAGTTTCTGCAGCCATAGATGAAGTGACTTGGAGGTGCAATTTCAACAATGGGTCACTTTGGGGGTTTTACTGCTGTTCTGGCATGTTCGGGGCACCGCAAATGTCGTCCGTAAACTATTCTGCCAAAATCTGTGCTCCAAAAGCCAAATAACACTCCTTCCATCTCAGCCCTGATGTGTGGCCAAACAGCGCGCCGATTTGGCATCAGTCGAACATCCCTTCGGCGGATATTAGCTTCTCACAAATGGCACCCTAAAATCCAGCTGCTGCAGCATCTCAACTAGGATGTCCTAGATCGGCACGCTGTATTTGCAGAATGGGCAAAACAAAAATTGGAACAGGACCCTCATTTTACACAGAACATTATGTTCAGTGATGAGGCAAACTTTTTTGGGTGGGCCATTTTAAGGGATACACCTAAATAAAATAGGAATAATGACAGTTTTCTTGCGTAGGGTGTCTTGCATTGAAATCTGCTGCAATGACCCGGGTACTACGTTCACCAGACATCAGCACAATTTCTATCCGCTCCTCACGTGTTTACCTCTGCGACATGTCAATGGCTGTAATCAAAGAGAAACTTGTAAATAACTCATGAAAGAATAAGGATACGTTAAAACCAAGCACCCCATTGTTTTTCTTGTGAAATTCTCAATAAGTTTGATGTGTCACATGATCTTCCCATTGGAAAAAATAAAGTTGGATCCAAAATGGCCGACGTCAAAATGGTCGCCATGGTCACCACCCATCTTGAAAAGTTTTCCCCTTCCCATATACTAATGTGCTACAAGCAGGAAGTTTATATCACCAACCATTCCCATTTTATTAAGGTGTATCCATATACATGGCCCACCCTGTAGATTCTTTCCTTGAGGGGGGTCTAGTTTCCAAAATGGGGTCACTTTTCGGGTGTTTCCACTGTTTAAGCACATTAGGGGCTCTCTAAATGCGACATGGCATCCTTTCGATTTCAGCTAATTTTGCATTCAAAAAGTCAAGCGGTGCTCCTTCCCTTCTGAGCCCTGCCGTGCCCCCAAACAGTAGTTTTTTTCCATCATACATGACCGCACCACGAGAGAGGGGATTCGACCTTCAAGGACAGGAAACCTTCATGATAAAAGGGGCGTCTCCTCTCTACATCAGTTGGTTTCCTGTGCTTGATGAGGAACTCTCAAGATGAAGATTCTTGAAGATAGAAGAGGATGCCCGGGCCTTGGTCGGATGGGTTTTGGCAGGCACTGGTCTGCTGCATCCATCACCAGGTGCTGGTAGTTGCCTCGGGGGCCATGTATTCCCATGCCCCCCCTGAGCGAACGCACGGCCACAGTCCGTGAGGCAATGCCCGGGTGAAGTTGGAGCCTCTGAGGACACATTGAGTGCACCCTCCCTGACGCCGACATGCCCCACAAGTTATATGGAGGTCCTCTGAGGCCACTTTCTGTGCACCCTCCCTGTTGACATCTGGGAGCCATGCAGCCCATGAGGCACATCGGTGCCCGAGCAGAATTAAAACTCCTCGGAGGCAAGATTTGCCCTCCCTGTTGAGCCAGGAAGACGGTCACCATTTGGGATGCCAAAAAAAAAAAAAGGGAAGAATACCTGCAGCAGTGGTGGCCAGGGCGAGTGGATGCTCCCTCCAGGTGATCCCGAATCCAGGAGGCACAGGTATGGAGGGGGCAGTGGTGCCGGGTGTCATGGCGCTGGAATGCAGAGAGCGCACCGGAAGTGAGGACACCCGGATTGCAGAGGTATTACTCTTCGGAGCAGTCCAGGAGGTCAGTACAGAGCGGGCATCAGGTCAGGGCGCGCACCGGAAGTGACGCGAGGACGTGCACCAGAAGCCGGGTATGCGCTGGGAGCACGTACACTGGGGAACGGGGACGCACCAGCAACCGGTCAGGGCACCCGGAGCACTGAAATGGTGCGCACACCTGGAGATTAGCGCACACCGGAAGTGGTTGCCGGGTGCGCGTACAGGCCAAGATACAGCCCGCATGCGTCGGGGCCCTAAGCGGCCGGCAGGTGCAGGATCAACCAGGTGATCAATTAATCAAAAAAAATAAATGAGGTGATGCTAGTATTTAAAGGCAGTCAGAAGTGCTGGCGGGCGTCACCAGCCATTACTAGGTTGAATGTGACTGCTCTCAGGTAACAACAGCCGCTATGCAGCTTGTGAGATGGAGAGCCTTTCGCTGGAGTACTTGCAGCTGCACCAGGAGGTGCAGGAGAGGCGGTTTCGCTCAAATGAGAAGAGCCAGATGCGCCGCAGCACCAGTGGGAGCCACTCGGGCAGCGTACGGGCGGATCTTCGCCGTTCTAAAAAGGAGGGGTCCATAGTCTCGTTGGGAGACAGTGAGAAGACCAGTCAGCCTCCAGATCCGGTACACGTCTTTGGAAGCATCCGAGTGGTGAGTGAACTTCGAGAAAGTCCAGCAGGCTAATGTCTGTTCTCTTTCTCTTCTCTCTCTTGTCTGCATCTCTCCCCTCTTTTTACATACATTGGTGGGGTGGAGTATAGGAGGTCCCTAAGAAGAGTAAATCAAAATCTAAGAATAAGGAATATCGCTTATGCAAATGTCCCGTAGGAGCATCCTGGAATAAGAGATTGTGCCAGGACTGTATTGATAAATCAGTAGCGGAGGAGACACCCTCTTTTGCTGAGAACCTGAGATCCCTGATTCAGAGGTCTGTAAGTCAGTGAGAGCTATTCAGACAACAGATGCGGATAGCAAAGCAAGGGATAGGTCCAGCCCCTCGTTGGTCTATCAGGAGGACTCCACAGGATCAGAGGAGGACTCAGATAGATCTCGCTACTCAGAAAGTAGTTCTGATGAGGAAGATACATTCCCAGTGGAAGCTACAGATAAGCTTATAAAAGCAGTCCAGTCTACCATGGGGCTGGTAGATGAGAGAGCAAAAAAGACGGCCCAGGAACTCGTGTTCGGCGGCTTGTAAAAGAAAAAACGTAGAGCCTTCCCTATTAACTAACAGCTGCAAGGACTCATTAAAAGGGAATGGGAAAAACCAGAGAAGAAGTCCCAGGTAATCAATTCCCTGAAAAGGAGGTACCCCTTTGATGAAGAGGCATCCTCATCCTGGGATAGGTCTCCAAGGATTGACGCAGCGATCTCAAAAGTCATCAGAAAGTCCTCCCTGCCCTTTGAGGATTTAGGTTCCCTGAAAGTACCTCTCAACAGAAAGACGGATAGTTGTCTTAAAACGGCCTGGGAGGCCTCAGCTGGGGCACTAAGGCTGGCCATTGCGGCCACTTGTGGGGCTAGATCCCTAAAAATATGGGTTGATAACCTGGAGGATCAGCTAGATCCCCAGGGAGACTATCCTAGAAGCAATACCGGCCATAAGAGCAGCGGCAGTATATCTAGCTGAGGCTTCAGCGGATTCAGCAAGGCTAGCAGCAAAATCAACAGCTTTGGCTAATGTGGGGCGCTGTGCAGTATGGCTCAAATGCTGGCCGGGGAACTCACAGGCAAAGATGAAACTCTGCTCTGTGCCGTGTGACGGAAATTTCTTGTTTAAACCGGCATAGGATGATGTGTTGGAAAAAGCCGGTGACAAGAAGAAAAATTTCCCAAAACTGCCATTTCAGGCCTTTCGGCGCTCCTTTCAAAGGGCCCGAAGTTCAGAAGACAGCAGTACAAAGACCGAGACAGAAACAACTCTGACAAGCGATCCAGAGGAGGGAGAGGCTTCTACTTCGGCAAGCCCTGCAAAGACACCAAAAAACCCTCCCAGTAGTGGTCCTTCTCAGGTGGGGGGAAGGCTCTCTCACTTCCTCCCAGCCTGGGAGAGGATCTAATCCAGCACCTGCATCCGGCAAATTGTGGGATCAGGTCTGGAGTTAAGGTTCCACCACTGGTCGCCACGAAGATGCATGCAGAGTCCAGTACAGTCCTCTCAAGAAAAACAAGAGAGTCTAGAAGGGGAAGTAATCTCGCTCCTAGACAAACATGTCCTGGAAGAGGATCCGGTAGAGGAAAGAAAGGAAGGTTTTTTCTCCCCCCTATTATGAAAAAAAAGCAGACAATTCCTGGAGGACAATTATAAATCTGAAAGGCCTCAACAGGTATCTGATAATCCTCTCTTTCAAGATGGAGATAAGGTCAGCAGTAAAACTCCTCTTTCCTCAGTATTATATGGCATTCCTGGAGCTCAAGGACGCTTATTACCACGTCCCGATCTGGCAACAAGATCGCAAATATCTAAGGGTGGCAGTCCAGATGGGGTCACAGTGGCATCACTTTCCGTACAGGGCTCTGCCGTTTGGGGTAGCGATGGCCCCTCGAGTTTTCACAAAATTGATTGCAGAGGTCATATCGCATCTCAGAGAAAAAGATACTCTGATACTATATCTGGACGACTTCTTGATAGTGGGAAGACATCTCCCTCACTGTCAAGAACAAGTCAGAATAGTGATGGAAACACTACAGACGCTGGATGGCAGCTCAACCTCAAAAAATCCAAGCTGGAACCAGCAATGATTCAGAATTTCTTAAGAGCTAAAGGTGGACTCAGTGGTGTAGGAGTGTCGCCTCCCAGAGGAGAAAGTGGAGAAAATCAATTAATTGTAACAACAATAAAAAAGCCGGAAATGACTCTTGAGAAGGGCCATGACGGTGTTGGGATCTGATCTCTAACATCTTGCATACCAGTGGTGAAATGGGCCCAGTTTCATGCAAGGGAACTACATTGGTGTGTGCTGCAGAACGACCTGGAACTTCAGGGACAGTTAGAGCGGAAGCTCACCCTCTCGGACTCTGTACTTCAGTCACTCAGGTAGTGGTTACAGATAGTCATCTCCGAGAGGAGTACCCTGGACATACACAGCCTCCAAGGTAGTCACAGCGGACTCCATTCCTTGGGGGTGGGGAGCTCACCTAGACACGTTGTGGCTCCAGGATCCCAGGAGAAAAGAAATCTATACTCAAACGTTTGGGAACTTCTGGCAATCGAAAAGGCGCTTTAGGGGTTGTTACCACACTTAAGAGAACACCATGTGAGTCCTGTCAGACAACCGAACAGCGGTTGCATATGTAAACCACCAGAGGGGCACCCGTTCTCAGTCCTTGATGCAGATAACAAAGAGGATCATGACTCTGGCAGAACACCATTTCCTCTCATTGTCGGCCCTGCATATCTGAGGAGTAGACAACCTGAAGGTAGATTTTCTGAGCAGGAACCACTTGAGGCAAGGAGAATGGTCCCTAAAAGAGTCCATTTTTCAACGGATAGTGCACATGTGGGGAAAACCCAGTATAGATCTCTTTGCCTCAAAAGCCAACAGGAAGGTTCAGAAATTCTGTCCAGCAGACAGGCCATTGGCAGTAGACGCCTTCAGGATAAAGTGGACATCAGGACTCCTGTACGCCTTCTCTCTGATATGCCTCATTCAAGCAGTTCTGGTGAAGATCAGAGAGGACAAAGCCAGGGTGATTGTAATAGCTCCCTTTTGGCCGAAAAGACCATGGTTCTACTGGCTGAGAGTGATGTCAGTGACGGATCCATGGGTGCTCCCGGAGGACCTGGACCTTCTAACACAGGGTCCCTTCAATCACCCTCAGAAGTCCAGGCTGCATTTGACAGCCTGGAATTTGAAAGGTCACTTCTAGAGAAAAAGGGATTCTCAGCTGGGTTAATATCCACTTTACTCTCTAGCAGAAATCCAGTAACTACCAAAATATATGGGAGGATATGGAGAAAATTCTTATCCGTCTCGGGGCCAACACGGGAAGGGGGTAGTCCCGATAGTGGCAATACTGGAATTTCTGCAGAAGGGTTTAGAGTTGGGGTCAGCCGTCAATACACTCAAAGTACACATCTCAGCCCTGGCAGCTTTATTCAACTGTGAACTGACAATAGGTGGTTGCCAGGTTTATCCAAGCCTGTAGTAGAGCTGTCCCATCTCCCACTCCTCCACCATGGGATCTAAATCTAGTTTTGTCAGCCTTGACAGAAAGCCATTGAACACAATGTCCGATAAAATGCTAACATTAAAAACAGCCTTACTAGTGGCGCTCACAGACCAGTAGGATTGGGGATTTACACGCATTATCAGCAGACCCTCCCTAAACTCAGGTCATGGATGATAAGAGTTGTGTTAAAATTGAATCCAGCATATCTTCTGAAGGTGGTGTCAAGATTCCACAGGGCTCAGGAGATAATCTTACCATCCTTTTGTCCTAACCCTAGCAACAAAAAGGAGGAGGGGCTCCATTGCCTAGATGTGAGGAGATGTCTCCTGCAGTATTTAGAGGTGACAAGACCTTGGAGAAAGCAGAGGGCCTTATTTGTTTCATTTCAGGGGTCAAGAAAGGGGCTTAAAGCCTCTAAGCAGACTATAGCTAGATGGGTGAGAGGCCATTATGTTAGCGTATATTAGTGCAGGAAGTGCTGTTCCAGAGGGTCTAAAAACCCACTCCACTAGGGTCATGGCGACATCCTGGGCGGAGAGAGCAGACGCTTCCATCGACAAAATCTGTAAGGCCGCCACTTGGTCCTCTCCGTCTACCTTTTTCAAACATAGGTTAGACCTATCTGCTACCTCTGATCTCACATTCGGGAGAAGAGTGTTACAAGCAGTGATCCCTCCCTAAGAGAATACAAATCTCTGTAACTCTCTCATGGTGCCGTCATGTATGATGGAAAAACACTGGTATTACATACCTGGTATTGTGTTTTTTCATGAGACATGACGGCACCCTTATATTCCCTCCCTATTTGATCACATTATTAGTTGGGTACATTATTAGCATAATACACTCCCTTGGGTGTTGGTATTTTAGTAGTATTATTTATATGTTCACTAATCTGCGGAGTTCCTCTCGTGCTCTGTAAAACAACTGATGCGGAGAGAGGAGCCCCCCCCCTTTTATTTTGAAGGTTTCCTTCCTGTCCTTGAAAGGCGGATCACCTCTCGTGGTTCCGTCATGTCTCATGAAAAAACACAATACCAGGTATGTAATACCTGTGTTTCCCCTACATATGGGGTATCGGTGTACTCAGGAGAACTTGCACAATCACATTTGGGGTCCATCTTCTCTTGCGCTCCTCCTGGTCTGCGGACTTCATGTTTCGTTTGCTGAGCCCTTGATGTGACTAAACAGTGGAAATGCCTCACAAGTAGCCCCATTGTGGAACTGATCTACTGTTTCTTGTTATGTGCATGATATAATGTAGTTGCATACGTAAGTTGTGTAGAGTGAATCAGGTTGGTATATGTGAGTAAGGGCAGAGACAGACTGTTGTATTTCTTCTGCGAGAATCGCATGGTAAACCTCGTACTGGCTGTCAGCTCTCCTGACCTGAGTTTGACAGTTGCATAGTAATCCATCATGCTGTCTCTCTCAGGTCAGGAGAGGTGCCGGACATGTCCATGCAGTGTGATGTGATTCTCGCATGAGTTATACGGCCGTCTGACACAGCCCTAATGCAGAGTTTGTCTAGTTAGCATACGTGAGTTGTTAGACTTTCAAAAATTCCCATAAATCATGGAATAATAAATCAAGTCTCAGAACTCTATACAACTGTGAGTACCACAACACCCTTTAATGCTACTGCAAGCAAAAAGGGTCCAAGAGTTGTTAAGAAACACTTGTTTAACTTACATATCAGCTGTCCATTCAACGTATTGTCAGAGTAAAGTGTCCCTGGAGTGTGTCCAAAGAGTGAAGAAGAGAACTACCCCTCTTCCTGTGGGTCATGTGTTATATACATCCCACAAAGCACGTGTTGGACCAGATGGCCCAGGAGGTCCCTTCCAACTCTACGATTCTATGATTCTATGATTCTCTATATATGGGGTTGACATTTTTACTGTGTGCTAAATTTACAGAAATGGCATATGTAATGTCAGCGAAAGGTAATGTGCTCGGTACAGAATTGAGTGTAATGAGAATAAATCCATAACCAATAATTATTTAACAATGTGTGGTACAGTCTGAAGCATTTTTTATATACAGGGCAGGTTTGTCGGGGAAGGTGTCACATTTATAAATGGTGTCCTTGCATATCCCTCTTCTGTAACACACTTGGCACCTCTTTTGCAACCTTCCTTTTTTTGTGGTTTTAGGGACCTCCTGTGGGAAATGTTGGCCTGGTACGATATGAACACGTTCAGTTCCGGAAGTACTGGAGCACACTCCTTCCTGATCATCAAAGATTAGGGCCTTGATCACTATCACTTGGAAGTGTGGTTTATGGACCTGTTAGAGGTACCTTGTACAGTGCTGGGGTGCTGCCATTTCTATGTATGGTGGTCAAGAAAAGGACATATCTTTTGTCCTTGTACTTGACCACCAGCATGTTGTTGCTACATTGGCTTTACTCTCACCCTTTCTGAGCAGCTGCCCAGTTAGCATCTGTGGGAAGCCTCTCTGATTTTTGCAGGCTGCTGTAGCTCATGTAAAAATGATCTAGAAGAGTGGGATGCTGGTATAGTAGTTATCTACATAGAGGTGATGACCTTGATCCAGCAGTGAGTGCACGAAATCCCACACAATTTTCTCACTCACTCCCAGTACAGGGGGCATTCAGGGGTTTCAGTCTGGTTTGGGAGTTCTTGCCTTCATAGATCTTGCACATGTGGGAGTATTCTGAGGTACTCACACACAGTTTGTACAGCTTAATTCCGTACCTGGCCC
This sequence comes from Dendrobates tinctorius, assembly GCF_039654945.1. Classification (NCBI taxonomy): domain Eukaryota; kingdom Metazoa; phylum Chordata; class Amphibia; order Anura; family Dendrobatidae; genus Dendrobates; species Dendrobates tinctorius. The sequence goes on along the minus strand of NW_027361739.1, from coordinate 19,708,695 downwards.
TTTTACTGGACAGGCATTGTTGTAATTTGAGCCTCCAGTTGAAATAGATTGGGGATTCATACACTCAGATGTCCCTTTGGGGCAAATACACCTCAACAGACTTGTTGCTGAAGTGTTCAATGACTGGCCGAACTTTGAAAAGAAGGCCAAAGTTGGGGTCATCTTGTGTAGGTCATTGTGCATTTTCAGTGTAATGCAAACATTTTTGGATCAACTCTAAACATTTACGGTCATGGCCATGCGGGACACTGGAGTGTTGTATAAAGCATCAACATTCCAATATTGCCGAACTTCTGGGTTCTTCACTATCCCCATGTGAAAATTGAGGCCCCAAAACATCATAATTTTGACTGTTTCTACAGGAGTTCAGTTAGAAAATGAAGAAGGGCGGCTTTGTGTCAAAAATTGCTGGGCGTACACATTTGTTTGGGCCACCATGAGGTTTACAAAACCCTTAGAGAATAAGACTTTGAAAAAATCCATTTCTGTGAGGCCAGTGGTGTCAAATTTGATTCCTGTTTGTCCCACAAAATTATTGATACAGTGGCTCATAATCTTTGGGTGGTGAGGTCCATACGGGGTCAGTAATGGTGGACGCCAGTTCAGTTTCTGTTCTGTGGCGTCTGCGTGACAGTTTAGTAACATTTGAGGAAGAGAAGGAGGAGGATAAATAAAGGAGCGTGGGTTCCTGTCCCTCACTCTCCGTGTCGGAGGCAAGGAAGGCGTATGCCTCTTCTGTTGAATACCAGGTTTGGGACGAGCGAGACTTTTTTTTTCCTACGTATGTGATGTTTTAGTGAGTACTAAATTTTTTATTCAGGTGTGTGTGTATGTGCTTGGTGTAAGCTTTTTTATTTATAAAAGAAGCAACAACCGGACTTGATCACTGATGTGTGTCAATGATCAGCACTCAATGGTTGTAGGATTCCCGGATGATTCTTTTTCCGCTCTGACACTTAATTCAGTAAAAAAATTTTTTACTGCCCCTAATGTAAATGATTTTTTTTATTCTCTTTTCAAAAATCCCACCCCCCACCAGAGGTTGATCACTGATGTGCGTCAGTGATCATCACTCGAAGGCTGTTGGATGAACGGATGACTCTTTTTTCCTCTCTGACACTAATGCAATTCAGTAAAAAATACCGTAGTAGACAATGATTACTACAGCATATTTTTACTCTTTACTATCTGACACTAACTGTTAGGTGTCGGGTTTCGGGCGCTGCACAGCGGGAATCCCAAGCCTTGCCACCTTCAGTCTCCCATTCCTCGCCGGCCGCGGTGGAGCTTGCTCAGCAGAGCAGACTTCACGATCCCGGCGTTCAGCCCACACCAGCATTGTGGGTTCAGTTGCTACTGCCACCTCAGGTTCAGTTATGGCAATGCAGCTTGGCCAGCAGCAAAAGACTCCAGAGGCTAAGTCTTTCCTTCGGCCCACTGAGCATGCTCATGAGACGATCTCCCATTGGGGATCGGGAGTCACATGCTCAGTTCCTTCTCCTGTTCCGATTGGTCCATCTGGAGCATCAGGAAGGTCCCGGAAGCGCACGGCTATAAAAGGTCCGCATGGCCACTCGGCCATGCGCTGGTATAGACTCTAGTTGTTATATGTGTGGATGATGACGGATGCATGTACCTGGTGAATGACTCATTAAAGTTCCCCTGCCTTTGATATTACGTATGTGGTTAGGGAATTAGTTGCAGAGTCAGCGTCGGCAGTGGCTAGCCATAGGCCACAAGTGCTCGTCACTTCCCAGCACTAGCGTCCGATGGTGTCGCATGCCATAGGGCACCATCGTACCACGGCAGGCACTGTCGCTTCGCGGCAGTCTGTTTCTGTTAGCGGCGTTCGCAGCTGCGACGCCACACGCTCGGTAGGTCTAGAGGGACGCTGGTCCTATGTCCTGGGGCCAGAGTCATGTGACCATATACCGAGCGGTCTTCTCCCCGAGCGCTGTGAGTGTGAACAGGCCCGGCATTTGTGTATTAGCGTTACTGCGGCTCTGTGAGGTAACAGAGTTCGCCTAGCGCACACCGGGTGACGTTTAACCCGCGTGTGTTATATCGCCATATTGAGCGTCCGCCATTACTTAGCAGCAGCATACCAACTCTGAGCGGTGGACCCCGGGCGGCGAACGTGCCTACTATTATTTTATAATTTGGTGCGTTCCGCCAGTCGTAACATTATACTAGCGCCAGGGTCTGGCTAGTAATGGCGGATAAGCAGCGCTACTGCAGCACATTCGGCAGCTGGGGGGCAGGTTGGCGGCTCTCGAGCGCTCAACCTCAGCTGCGAATTCTACTGTGGCCGCTGCTCAGGCAGCCGCTGAGGCTGTCTCCCGTGTTCCTACGTCCATCCCTGCACCGATGTTATCCCACCTCCCGCTGCCCGAGAAGTTCTCGGGTGATAGTGCCTCCTACAGGGGATTCGTAAGCCAGTGTGCTATTCAGCTTGAACTGCTGGCCGCGCGATTTCCCTCTGAGCGCGCTAAGGTCGGATTCATTGTGTCCCTTCTGGCTGGCAGGGCTCTGGAATGGGCCACCCCACTGTGGGAGCGTGGTGACCCCTGGGTCAGGGAGCCTCATAGTTCCTAGTCTCTTTGAAGCAGGTCTTTCTGGGACCACGGGTCACACACGATACCACGCTCCAGCTGTTGGCCTTGACACTGGGTTCGTTCCCGGTCAATCAGTATGCCATTCAGTTTCGGACACTGGCTTCTGAGCTGGAATGGTCAGACAATACTCTAATACCAATTTTTTGGAGGGGATTGGCTGACCACGTTAAGGATGCTCTGGCCACTCCGGAGGTTCCCGGCACTCTGGAGGAACTCATTACCATCTCCAACCGTATTAATCTCCGCTTCTTAGAGCGAGGGTTGGAGCGCACCCAGTCCAGACAGAGGTTTAGGTTGGCTCCAACTTTCTCCAAACCTCTGGGGTTTCCCGATCGAGCGTTTTAGTCGTCGGCAGTTAGGGAGGTGCCTCACATGGGCTCTAAGTTCCGCCCAGATCGAACCTCCATAGCTCACGCTCACTGCCGACAGTCTGGTCACCTTGCCAATTGATGTCCACAGGGTTCAGAGAAACGTCCGAATCTAGTGGCAACAGCAGGAGGGTTACGAGACACCACACCGTTTTCCTCCAAGCTTACCTTTAAGGCGGGTGTTGGAGTTCGGCTCCTCTCTGGCGGTGGAGGTTTGCGTAGATTCTGGAGCGGAGGGTCATTTTATGTCCTCAGCCTTTGCGCTCCAGCACGCAGGCCCCTTGGTTATGCTACCTCAGCCGGTCACCATCAGGGTGGTGAACGGTTCGACATTACCCTTGCAAATTACCCATCAGACTGCTCCATTAAAACTCACTGCCTCCGTCCCATCACGAGACAGTGTCGCTCCTTATTATGCCCAAGGGCATCGGACCAGGTTCTCCTAGGAGTTCCCTGGTTGCGTTGCCACTCTCCTCATATAGAGTGTTCCTCGGGGAGAATACTGGGTTGGAGCAAGTCCTGTGAGGATAGGTGTGAAGGACCGCTTTCAGATGGCCTCCACCTCCTCCCCATCGCCCCTACAACTGTCCTATAGACCTCTTGCCAGGCGCGGAACCTCCTCGAGGTCGCGTATATCCTCTGTCCCTTCCGGAGACGGAGGCCATGTCCCAGTACATCAGTGAGAACCTGGCAAGGGGGTTTATTAGGAAGTCGGTGTCACTAGCGGGGGCGGGATTCTTCTTTGTACAGAGAAGAGTGGAGAGCTGCGCCCGTGCATTGATTACAGAGGTCTCAATGCAATAACCGTCAAAACAAATATCCTCTTCCCCTGATCTCTGAGTTGTTTGACAGGTTGCGTGGGGCCCGGGTCTTCACTAAGCTAGACCTTTGAGGGGCTTACAACCTGATCCGCATACGCGAAGGGGACGAGTGGAAGACAGCCTTTAATACCAGGGATGGCCATTATGAGTATCTGGTCATGCCCTTTGGCCTCTGTAACGCCCCAGCTGTCTTCCAGGACTTCGTAAATGATGTTTTTCGCGATATGCTCTCCACCTCGGTGGTGGTCTATCTGGATGACATCCTCATCATCTCTCCAGATTTGGCCTCTCACCGGAGAGACGTCTGCAAGGTCTTCGACCGCTTGCGGGCGAATTCTCTCTTCGCCAAGTTGGAGAAGTGTCAGTTTGAGCAGGAGTCTTTAGCTTTCCTGGGCTATATCTTCTCGGCCCAGGGGGATAATGACCCAAAACACACTTCAAAAAGCACTAGAAAATGGTTTGAGAGAAAGCACTGGAGACTTCTAAGGTGGCCAGCAATAATGAATCCAGACCTGAATCCCATAGAACACCTGTGGAGAGATCTAAAAATGGCAGTTTGGAGAAGGCACCCTTCAAATATCAGGGACCTGAAGCAGTTTGCCAAAGAAGAATGGTCTAAAATTCCAGCAGAGCATTGTAAGAAACTCATTGATGGTTACCGGAAGCGGTTGGTCGCAGTTATTTTCGCTAAAGGTTGTGCAGCCAAGTATTAGGCTTTTGTCTGGCCCATTTTTGGAGTTTTGTGTGAAATTATCAATGTTTTTGCTTCATTCTCTTTCGTGTTTTTTCATTTAAGACAAATTAAATGAAGATAATACCAAAGAATTTGTGTTTGCAATCATTTTCAGGAAGAAACTGAGTATTATCTGACAGAATTGCAGGGGTGTCAATACTTTTGGCCACAACTGAAAATATTGAACCAGTTCATAGATAAGGAGTCTAGATGTTTTATTGTCCTCTGATTTAAAATCGCATGCGTTTTAAGAGTTAACATGGCTAGAAACTGGTTTAAACGTGTGCGCCTAAAAAAAGCAAACGCATGCAAAACGCATGATGCGTTTTTTGCATGCGTTTCTATTGCGCACGAAGTGCAGCGCTGAAAAACGCTAATGTGAAAGTAGCCTTAGTGAATGGTTTGTGACAACAAAAATTGTTACCAACATAATATAACAACGTTTTGAAAGGTAATTCTTTTTTTCACCCACAGACTGGCAAGAGATACAATATAAAAGGTTATTTTACTTGCAACACCTCATTTGTTGTGTATTTGATCAAATGCCCTTGTAGTTTGATTTAAGTGGGTGAAACAACTCAACCCGTTAAGGACTGTATCTCAAAACCCAAAAGTCCACGATCAGGTGTAAGAATGTATTACTCCCATTACTACATCACTTCATCACAATGGGCCACACCATAGCCCAACTAAAATACAAAGTGATTGAGCAGGTTGATATACCACGAAGAGGTGGTAACCGCATGAATTTTTTTAAAAACGTGAGGCTTTTTGGATACATGAGCTCCAGACATTGGCCCCTAAGGGGTTAAATAGAGACTATGATATCCAATCATTTTTACCTTGATTTATTCTAGCTGTATTATGCGATGCTGTATCTGTCATTCTCTAAGATGTATTATTCTTCTTACAGAACCTACAGCGCTGAGCACGTATTTCCCTCACGGAAAGAATTCATATATATAGTTGCTTTTCTTTGAATCACCATATCCCTAAAGAACACCACTAGAGCCGTTTGGAATATTCACTACTACTTCAACATGCACAGCCGTTATTAGGAGCACTTCCTTTATCCCTAGGACTTTTCTAAGTTCTCTTTCTATAGAACACACCACCAGAGGAGCTTTAATCTTGTGTAACAGACACTTCCTGCCGGTGACACGCTCACAGCGTTGCCGGATAACACCGTGACGTCGCTATTGGGACCGCCCATCTTAGCTTCCTGCTCTTGGAACGCACCAGATCATTCTGGAGCGCACAGAGACGTCACATCCGGCCTCTTACTTCCTCTCCGGCCGCCATTTTGGCCTCTATTTATAGCTGTAGCATTCGCTGCCTACAGCGCTTCTGATCCGCGGTGGATGCCGTGTCATAGCCCCATACCCAGCACATTCACCGGATTGGTAAGTTTTCGCTCCTCTCACACAACCCCCTCCCCACCACCATGGACTTTCATGCATAGCGGCTCTGGTCTTTAACAGTGGCTATATCTCTTTCTCACTCCACAGACTACACACTACTGTGCCTTATGACCCTATCCCGGGGGGGGGGGGGATGTATGCATGTGCTACTTTTTTCACCTCTCACAATGGATTGAGTCCACCCATCATTAACAAGAGGTGTTATCTCTCATGTAAACAGGACTTTTGGCTCTGTATTAGAGCACTGTGTAAGCGACAACAGTACAATACCTAGGTATGTCATTATGCTTGTTAATATGACTTATCTCGTTATCATCAGCTTGGTCTTTTGTGTATTTATCTATACCTAGACTTGTTTATATATATGCTATAATGTCTGGTATGTTTCAAGACATCATTTATGAATTTGTATTGTGGTGTAATGACTACTGTGTCCGTTAGGGGGCGCTGTGTGGATGTCCCAAGAGAGAGGATGAGTGGCAGAATACTGAGTGGCAGTTGTGTATCTCAAAGTGTGTGGCTTTGAGATGAAGGCTTGGTTATGTCCTGATCAGCAGAGCTGATGTTTCGTGCCTATGTGTTAGGGAGAAGCCTTAAGGCAGCTGGAGAGATGGGCGGGTTCTAGCTGCCTACAAATCCACCCAGGGGTGTGTCTGATAACACCTATAGTAAAAGGCTATGTGAGTATGTGAAGGACCTGTGATGAGGTCATAGCCATGTGACCTGGTGGGCGTGGCTACGGACAATATATGGTGGCCAGGGTAGGTCACATGGGTGAATACTGGGACCTGATTGGTCCAGTTTGGAAGGTCCCGTGAGGAGAAGGATCTCCTCACTAACAGCCTGTGGGGCGGCTGTGTGAGCAATGGCGATGTGCGCCTGAGAGCTCCCTGGAGGGAACTAACGTATGCGATGGTGAAGCCACATAAGGAACCCTGACGGGTGAGATAATGATGAAGCTGAATAGCCTATGTAATGGACGCTATGCTGATATGAACTTTGTGATGCTTCCTTGGGTTTATGCTGAATAATAAACCGCACGGACTGTTATAGTTATGGAAATCCTGGTGCTGGATCTGATTGTGTGGCTGCCAAGCGAGTGTCCCCCAACCTTGAATGACAGCGCTACCTCACAGTATCTTACCTGCATCCCAGTTATTAGACTTTTCTTGCTTTGTAAATACTTCAGTTTTTTATTCCTTTGTTTTCAATTTTTTTCAGTACTTTGATGAAGGTCAATGTGACCGAAACGTCTACTGTATGTACTGGTTATTAAAATCATCTTTCACTGGAAATAACTATTTGTGTGTGCCAAGTCTGTATCTAGTGAGAAGGGATGACATCAGGCTGCTGTATCGGATCTGGAGGTTTCTCCTTCACCTCATAGTGATGAGGGCATGGTTTGCAGAAAGTAGTGGGTCCGTCCCGTCGTATGTAGGTCTTAAAGGAATCGACTCCTGTTCGGTCCAAGCATACATTTCCCATGACTACCCACCCCAAGTTGAGTCTCTGGGCGTAGGGGGCTTAGTCAGGACCACTACACTGTTGGCGGACCTTATGTATCCTTAAATTATCTCTGCTGAGCAGAAGTAGGATTTCAGCGTCTGTGTCGAAAGGTGGGATAATGCTGGCTAGGTTTCTTAAGTGTAGTTGGTGGAAAGCAGTTTCCGGTGTAGGGATCTCATCCCTTTGGTCTGGTATTTGATCGCATTCGATTAGCGTAGGTAGTGGTATTTCTACGTCTCTGTTGATAGAGGAAGCAATAGAACCTTGTGCCCTTCTGCTCTGGTTGCATAGAGAAAAGCGGCAGGTGTTCAGAGTGTAGGTTGTTGCTGGTCCCTTTTATACCAAAGGCTTCAAAGAACTTAGGTCCAGCTAGGGATCGATTGCTCTGATTTTCAATGATGGCGTACATTTTTACTGCCTTCTCTTGTTGCTCTGGATAAACTCTGATTAGGCATATTTTGACACAGCATTTAAGACTTTTGTTCTCCCCGCATACCTCTGAGCAGGAGGCAGCCGTGCTGGACTTGGCATGATTCTGTGGCTCCCCGCCATGGCTTGTATCTGGATTGGAGGCAACTGCGACTGCTGGATCGCTGATGGCTGAGGTTGGATGCAAGGCTGATAGGTGTCTGTCGCTATCACACTCTTTACACTTAATGGCAGATTTACAGTCCTTCACCATGAGACGCAGCACTTGAAGCATACCCCAAGTTCACTGAGGATTTTCTTGCGCTCCTGCATGGTTTTGGACCTGAAGCCTTTACATTTGTTCAATGAGTGTGTCTTTTTGTGAATGGGACACTCACAATTGAAAGACTTATCCCTCGACGGAATAATGTACTGTTTATCGGCAGGTGTTGCAGGTTGTGGCAGGTTAGTCTTTCTGACGCTTACACTGTTCCTCAAGTTCTTGCGTCTTTGTGTGATGCTTTCATACCTTGATGACGGTGTTGCTGGAGCTGCAGTGTTAGACTCCAGGAAGTCTAGGCTAGGGTCATTCCACATTTTGGCCTGTTCATCGATGAACTTGCAGAACTGAATGAACGGGGGAAAGGTGACATCATGTGACCTTTTGTACCTGGAGACGCACACTGCCCACTTCTCTTGCAGACTATGTGGTAGCTTTGAGACGATTGGGTTCACCACATGGGCAGTGTCCAAGTTGCACAGTCCAGACAGACGAGGGTCTCTTCGCAAGTTCCAGCTCCATAAAGAGATCACTTAAATCCAGAAGCTTGTGGGCTTCCTTAAGGTTGATCCTTGAAACGTTCTGCAGTTTCTTGAATAGGGACTTTTCTATGGCTTCAGCGCGGCCATAGGTTCTTTCGAGACTCTGCCAGGCCGCAGCGAGACCTGCTTCAGCTTGCCCCACATAGACAGTCCTAAGACTCTTGATAAGGTTTGAGGATTCAGGCCCCCACATTTTACCATGAGGTCGAGCTCCTGCTCCGCGGTTAGGCTGAGGTAAGCAATGGCGGCCTTGAAGGTTGATTTCCAGGCTCTGTAGTTCTCTGCACGGTCGTCGAATTTCGAGAGACTGATGTTGATTAGCTATCTGCTCACCATGAACCTGGCAAACTCTGACATGACTGATCCTTCACTCCTTGTTACCGTGTTAGCTTGTGGTGCCCCTCCTAAGCTGTGTTGCGTGGGTGAATTTTTCCCGGGTAGAATGATGTTGCTGCAGGGTTGAGCTGTGATTTAATCTCTGGAGATTCTGAGGACTGCTGCTTGAACTGTGGAGGCGGACTGGAGTGTGCCTTGTGGTCATCTTGCGATAATTGCTGCTCCTGAGGGGACACATCATGGCGTTGGTCTTGGGTCTCTGCGGAGGCTGTGGGTAACACTAACACCGTAAGTTGGGCTGACTTGGACATTTCCGCAATGTTGGGTTGAACGTCACTGGAGAAGGTGTGCGCTGTGGTGGTAGGCAAATTGGTTTGAGGTTTTGGTTCAATGTTTGCTCAAGTATTTTTGCTTCAGCTAATACGATTTCATCCTCCATTTCTGTTTGAAGAATCATTGCTCGAGCCTCTGCTTTCCTGGCTTCTGCTTTTGCTTTCTTGGCTTCTTCCTCTGCTTCTGCTTTCTTTTCTGTGTAAGAACGTCTTAGTTTGGATTGCTGGGAGCGGAGCTTCAGTGACTAGCGGTGACGTCACTGAGTCTGCGCTCCCTCACAGCCTGAACTGCGGTGCCCTCTTCACTGGCATTTTCCCATGTTCCAGAGGTCACCGCAGTTCAGGCTTTGAGGGAGCGCAGACTCAGTGACGTCACTCCGGTCCGAGCATCTCCTCATTCACCAGTGGTTTTCAGCCGGGGCGGTCGCATCTTGGCACCGTCCAGGTTGAAAACAGTATATCCCCCAGATATGGATTACTGCGTGGGACACAACGACGGACAGGTATGGTATATTGTTGGTTTATTATTTTGCTTTTATTGCAGGAGATCGAGGGCTTCGCAGGAATTAGGTGAGGTCGTAAATATGGTTTAATTAAGAATATTAAAGGAGTCTTCTTTGTTTTTATTTCAATTTAAGGATTTTTTACTTGGTTTCTGTGTTTTCTTTACTATGTTCTTTTCTTTACTTGTTTTATTTGACTATGTGGTTAGTAATAGGGGCGTCTTATTGACACATTTCCATTACTAACCTCGAGACTTGATGTCACAAAGGTAACATCAACCCCCCCAACTATTTCCCCACTTGCCACCACTATAGGGCAAGTGGGAAGAACAAGGCTAAGTGCCATAATTGGTGCATCTTAGAGATGCTGCTTTTCTGGGGCGGCTGAGAGCTGATGTTTTTAGCCTGGGGTGGCAGTTTCCATGGCCCCTTCCTTGGCTATTAATATCGGCCCGCAGCTATCTGCATATCCTTTGCTGGCTATTAATTATAGGGGGATCCCACGTCATTTTTTGGGGTTCCCCCATTATAATAGTCAGTAAAGGCTAAGTATACAGCTGTGAGCTGATATTAATAGCCTGGGAAGCGCCATGGGTGTTACCCCCTCCTCAGGCTATAAATATTGGCCCCCAGCCGTCGGCTTACCCTCTGCTAATTATAAAAATTGCGCTGCAGGCCACGCAATTTTTTTCAGAAAAATAATCTTTTATTAAATACATGTCCAGTAATTTGCTCACACACTGTACTAATTGTATTTGTCGCTGACATCTATATAGTTACATATTTTATTTGTCTTTACTGTATGTAAACCATCTTTTAGATCCTGTCGGCTCCAGCAGTGATTTTACAGAACCCAGAAGATGTTTTACCGACTTTTCTTCTATGTATCTATGCAATATAAATACGTGTGTGTATATGTATGTATGTGTGTATATATATTATGTGTATGTGTCACAGAATATATATATTCTGTGTATTTTATCTATTCTAATCTAACCTGTCAGTCAGTGTGATATTAATTGCCTGCTTTTCTTCTATCAAATATACATATATAATATATATACAGTGTGTATGTGTATGTATATATATATATATATATATATACACACACACACAGGTATAGTGTGTGTTTTGACGAATATATCCTTTGAAAACGATGTGTAAATGACATAAAGAACTGCTTTATGTAAAAGCTCATGTTAAAATCATATTGCAATCGCAATGCACTCGGATGTAAATGGGATGCTAGTTGTGAAAATCGCATTGTACTTGCATGACACTTGCATGTCACTCGTCCGTTTTTTCGGTCCTGTTATCGGAAAGTTTATTTCTCACATATGAGTATGAGTACTAAACCAAATTTCTAGGTAGGACAGGTTCTTCTTCACTGGTAAGACTCTGTCTGAATGACCATTTGAGCCTTTTTCCCCCTGTTATATATCTTTTTGCATACCACACCCCCAAAAACAGAGCTGCCCCACAAATTCCTGCACTTTTCTTCAACCTTTGATAGGGCCAACACAAACTCCCTCACAGTCCTAGGCCCTTTCTCTACTCTGTTCATGGCCATATAAGAATTTACACCAAAATCCTTATGTTACACAATCAGATCTTGCACTGGTTTTGGAGGGAAATTTGCAAACAGATTTGCGTTGTAAAAATCGAATACATGTGGATTGACAGAAGTATTCAGTTCCTTGGCCTTTATAACATACATTAAAATGATTTTTTTCTAATAATCAATGTTAATTACTTACAGAGTGTTTACATTTCCCTGCATTTCCGCTCATTTGGATAATCATAAGGTAAGTAAAAAAAATTTATATATTTTTTTGTTCTTTTTGCTTTACTTGGTTACGTGGAGATGATTCCAGACTTTAAAGGAAATCTGAAACACAGTATAACAAACGTGTAAAAAAACTTAGTTGTAAAAAAAATATAGAACAGCAAAAGCTAGTGCTAGTAAAAAGATGATAACAAAACAGGGTATTTAGCTGATACGTTTATTGCAAAAAATGTATAGTAAGCCACTCTACCAAACGTCAGGGTATACCCATCAGAGCAGTCCCTAACCGATTCATTAAAAAACCTGCCCATGTGAATAGTACCTATATGAGTAGGATTCAGAAAGGTAATGTCCGATGTGGACACGCTGTGTAAGGGTATGTGCACACGCTGTGGATTACGGTTTTGGCTGCTGCGGACCCGCAGCAGTTTTAGCTGCGGTGTACAGTACCATTCAAATGAATGGTAAAAAAAAAACGCTGTGTAGACGTTGCGGAAAAATCCGCGCGGATTTGCTGCGGTTATGAAACCGCAGAAAGAATTGACATGTCAATTCTTTCTGCGGAATCCGCAGCGGGTTCCTATCTCCACCATTGTGGAGATGGTGAATCCGCAGGACCAAACCGCAGGCAAAACCACAGATAATCCGCAGGTCTTTTGACCTGCGGTTTATCTGCGGTTTTTGCAAAATCCGTGCGGATTAATCCGCAGCGGATTCCGCAGCGTCTGCACACACCCTTAGACGGCTTTATATGTGCATGGCCTACAAGGGAGGGGTGGAGACCTCCCAAAACAAGAAACCAAATGAGTACAAACGCATGAGCCATGCACACAGTGAACAAGTCGGTAGGACAGTGTTCACACCACCAGCACATATAAAGCCTTGACCTTTGGTAGAGCGGCTTAGTATACATTTTTTGCAAAAAATGTATCAACTAAATACCCTGTTTTGTTATCATCTTTTTACTAGCACTTGCCGTTAACTGTTATATATAGTATTTTTACAGGTTTGTTATACTGTGTTTCTCTGTGTTTCAGTCTTTTGGTGGTGTGAACACTGTCCTACCGACTTGTTCACTGTGTGCATGGCCCATGCGTTTGTATTTAAAGGAAATCTGTCACATGAAGTCTGATCAGTGGACATCATGTTATAGAGAAAGAAAAGTTTTGCTGACTGGTATGTAGGTTTGTTGGAAATGATTCAGTAAAACTTGAATGTAACTAAGTGGTCCTACTCGGCGAATGAAAGCTGACTCTGCATGCACATTCATACAGAGAAGACTGTCAATCACTGAATAGGACTTCCTATTGGACTCTTATGCATACAAACATAATTTGTCAATGTGGGAGCCCACACATTTTTTAACACCGAATTAACCCCATAAATTAACACCTACACCTCCCAAATTTCACACATCAACCCTCATCTAATTACTAATGAAAGACATACAAAACAAAACATGAAATGAAATGGTTTACTGTATGTAAACCATGTGTGATTTCATGTCGACTTGGGGAATGATTAAAGCCGGCAATTGAATTTAGCGGCTATTCTGCTATGAAGAACTCTGTGAAACATATATATATATATATATATATCTGTCTCAATGACGTGTGTGTGTGTGTGTGTGTGTGTGTGTGTGTGTGTGTGTGTGTGTGTGTGTATATATATATATATATATATATATATATGTATTATATGTGTCTATATCTATTCTTTCGTTTGTGTTATTAAACCTGTCGGTGTGATTTTACTGTATCGCACACTGAATTGCCGGCTTTTCTAAAGGTCACTGGGTGCGTATTTCTCGCAAGTCACAAATCTGGTCCGTGTGTAATGCGTATTTTTAGCGCATAGATTTGCATTGGTGTACTACGGGCATAGTACGCTGACAATCGCAGCATGCTGCGATTGGCACGGACCGTAGAATACAGACGAGAAATATACGGCTGATGGGAGCTGCCCCATAGAGAATCATTGGTCCGTGTGTAATGCGTGCTTTTAACGCCTCTCACTCGTCCGTATTCCTCGCCAGTGTGACCCCGGCCTTACTCTGAAATGCTTCAACGGATCACACTAATTCTGTAATTGTTTTTTTTTCATGGCATATTGTACTTTATCATAGTGGTAAAGTTTCTTGTGTTTATTTGTGAAAGTGAATTTGGCAAAAATTTTGAAATTTGCACAATATTCAAACTTTTAATTTTTATACTCCTAAATCAGAGCGTTATGTCACACAAAATAGTTAATAAATAACATTTCCCACATGTCTACTTTATATCAGCACACTTTTTGAAACATACAGTATATTTTTTTGTTAGAAAGTTATAGGGGTTAAAATTTTACCAGTGATTTCTCATTTTTCCAACAAAATTTACAAAACCATTTTTTTTAGGGACCACCTCACACTTGAAGTCATTTTGGAGGCCTATATGACAGAAAACACCCAAAAGTGACATCATTCTAAAAACTGCACCTCTCTAGGTGTTTAAAACCACATTCAAAAAGTTTATTAACACTTCAGGTGCCTCACAAGAATTGAAGCAGTGTGGAAGGAAAAAAATGAACATTTATCTTTTTTTCACAAAAATATTACTTCAGACACAATTTTTTTATTTTGTCAAGGTTATCAGGAAAAAATGAACAACAATATTTGTTGTGCAATTTCTCCTTAGTATACCCATACCCCATGTGTGGAGGTAGACCACTCTTTAGGCACACGGCAGGGGTCGGAAGAGAAGGAGCACTATTTGAGGTTTTGAACGTAAAATTGGCTGGAATTGAGCGCAGATGCTATGTCGCGTTTGTGGAAACCCCCCATAAGTGACCCCATTTTGCCCACAAGAAACTTATCTATATGTGTGGTTAGCACTTTGAACCACCAAATACTTCTGTGACGTCCGTCTGCTAGTCTGGGCTGCAGTAAGACAGCACCCTAAGCAACCCTGACACCCTTTACCCCCTATACAGGGATCTGGATTTACAGCAGAGCCCAGGAGGTAGCTGTCTGAATAAGAGCAGCGGACCAGAGCAGGACAGTCTCCAGAAAGGGATTAAAAAATGGGGCCAAAAGCGTAGTCAGGAATCCAAGTCTAAACCAGGCGGGCAGCAGAGGTACAAAAACGGCAGACAGTAGCAGAGTCCAATCCAGGCCAAGGTCAGAGTCATAAAGCGGGAGGGAGGCAGAGGTACAAAATCGTCAGGCAGGAGCAGGCAGAGTTACAGAATCGTCAGGAGCAGAGTCAGAAATCCACGCAAAGGTCAGAATCAAAGATGGCAAATAACAAACTAGCACACTGGGGAAACCAAGACTATATCTGGCGGCCTGCAAGACCAGCCCCAAGGTATTTGAGGGATCAGATCATCCCTCACAGGTTCACGGTCTGATGACGTCATTAGGACTGCCCCCAGGACCAGGCCAGATGGTGATGCACCATCCTACATAACCGACAGAGGAGCGCAGCCTGCGGCCGCCAGATGCCTTCGGAGGAGGCTCCTCCCTGTTAGCAGTACCCACGGGCGGACCACGGCGCCTCCCAGTGGCCGAGGCAGGAACAGCCGTCCCCGAGTTTGACCGTGACATGACAGTCCGGCGCCTCCCAGAGGCTGAGACCGGAATAGCAGAGCTCGGGTCTGACGGTGACGTGCCAGTCTGGTGCCTCCTAGTGGCCGAAGCAGGAACAGCAGTCCCTGTATCCGATGGCGATGTGACCACTTCACAGAAGTTTATAACGTAGAGCCGTGAAAATAAAAAAAACATATCTTTTTCCACAAAAATTATCTTTTTGCCCCCAATTTTTTTATTTGTAAATTGAACACAAAATTGGCTGGAGTCGAGAGCGGATGCCATGTCACTTTTGGAGGGCCCCTGATGTGCCTAAACAGTGGGAACAGCCCCCACAAGTGATATCATTTTGGAAATTAGACCCCTCAAGGAACTTATCTAGCTGTGTGGTGAGCATCCTGCACCACCAGGTGCTTTGCAGAAGTTTATAACAGAGCTAAGAAAATTGAAAAATTAAAAAAAAAAAAACATTATTCCTGCAAAATTTTTCTTTTAGTCCCAAATTCTCCTGGTACCAAAAGGTAACAGGAGAAATGGCACAACAAATTCTGGGATCTGTTTTCTCCTGAGTGTGCCAATACCCCATATGTGGGTGAAAACTACTTTTGAAAACCTCAATAGGGAAGGAGCGCCACATTATAGTGCAGATTTTACTATTATGGTTTGAGGGTGCCATGACCCACTGGGAGAGCCCCTGAGGTGTCAGAACAGTGGAAAGCCCCATAAGTGGCCCTATTTTACAAACTACACCTCTTAATGTATTAATCTAGAGGTGTAATGATCATATTGATATCAAGGGTGTGTCACAGAATTTTATACCATTGGGGAGTGAAGAAAAAATAATTATATTTTCATCACCAAAATTTAGTTTTTGCCCCAGATTTAACATTTTCATACAAACAGTGGGTAAAATTGGCATCAAAATGTGTCCCACAATTTCTGCTGAATATAGAACTACACCATATGTGGCTGTACAGTACTGCTTAGCCATACGGAGAGTCTTGGTAGGGATGGACTGCTATTTGCCTCCTGGAGCGCAGATTTTCCTACAATAGTAATACAGAGCCCCCTAAGTGCTAGGGACCAGATCCCGCCCAAGTGACCCCATTTTGGAAATTATACCCCTGTCAATTGTGAATGCTAAAGGTGGTTTATGCACACTGGGGCTCAGAATTGAGGGTGGCATTTGGATTTGGCAGCGCAGAATTTGTTGAATTTCTTTTGACTTTTCCAAAGTCTTTTTATTACCAGTAACGTGGAAGCCCCCTAAATTTCCGGTAACAGATGACAGACCTGAGTGGGGACTTTTTTTGTGGAGTGAGTTGCAGCTTTTATTGGGAACATTTTTCATAACGTTTGTGATCACATTTATCCGGCGCTCTACGCTGAGCACATACTTTGGGGTTTCCATCTATATCTCCGAGCTACATGACAGATGAAACCCCTGAAGGATCCATTCACTATAATGAGGCAGTAGAGTAACTCTGGACTCCATTGCCCTCTGTTCAGCGTCATCCTTCCTTTGAGAGGTTCACAAAACTATGATGGACTGCGTTTTTTTGCACGCCGAAAAAGATGGACACCGCTGGATCGCAAGTCCTATGGCATTCACAGTGCCTCCATCTGCCTCATTATAGGGAATCTTCTGCTGGTGGTTCTGTCTGAATCACGTACTTCAGAGATTTGCATGGAAACCCCATTGCAAGCGCTCAGTGTAGTGCGCAGGATAAATGTGTGCCGAGCCTTACTGTGATGTTTGGGAGGCAGCATGAACAAATCCTCAGCAGGTGAAGAATTGTTTTTATTTATTTTTTACGCAGTTCCTCGTGTGGTATAAGTGATTTGGCGACTTTATCCTTCGGGTTGGTGCAATTACAGTGATGCCAGACTTACATCCTTTTTTATGTTTAACTTGTGTCACACACACTAAAAGGCACTTTTTTTTTTTTTGCAAGAACAAGTTTTTGCATCATTATATTTTGAGAGCTATAATTTTTTCATATTTCGGCCCAGAGTGGCTTGTTTTTTGCAGGACGATCTGAATTTTTTATGGGTACCATTATCGGGCACAGGAAACTTTTTATTTTAATTTATTTTTATTGTTTTCAGATAAGATAATAATATTTCAACATATAAACATAAAATAGCTTGAATTAGTAGTGTTTGAACATGTTGGACATATCAGACCGCACTATCTAACAATCTCAAGCTGACTCATTAATGCTCCAACATCTTTACATCTGATGACGAAATGCACATTATAAGCATCGGTATTAAGATCCCTAAAGGATCCATGTTACTATAACACCAATAACAAAATAATAATGAAAAAAAAATAAAGATATGAGCTATAACTTTTTTTATTTTTCTGCTGATGGAGCTGTATGGAGGCTTGTTTTTGCGAGACAAGATGTCGTTTTCAGTGGTACTATTTTTATTTACATTGGTCTTTTTGTTCGCGTTTTATTCAACTTTCCAAGCGGTTTGATGATAAAACATAATTTACCACTTGTTTTTGTGTTTAGTTTTATTTTTACTGTGTTCACTGAAGGGGGTTAACTAGTGTGATACGTTTATAGATCGTATTGTTCCGGACGCGTCGATCCCAAACGTGTACTTTTTTAATTTAATTTTTGTTTACATAAAAATGTGTATTTGTGTATTTTTGATGTTATTATTTTGTAATTTTTTTACATCTTTTTTAAAAAATGTTGTTTTTTTTTTTTTCACCTAGTCACCTCTATGGGACTTTCACTCTTTTTTTTTTTTTACATTGATTGCTGGTATAATGCATTGTAATGCACTAGTATTGCACTGCACTATAGCTACTGTATACTGAAAGCTTCTGACACCATGCTGTGAGCATGGTCTCAGAGGCTTTTTGTAGCTTGATGACCCTGCATAAATGTAATTTCTTGCTCCTGGCATTTTTATTTGCCTCGTCCTTTTCTCAGTGTTAGGCCGGTGTCACACTTGCGAGAAAGTCGCACGAGTCTCGTATCTCAATACCCGACACTGCCGTCGGCACTCTGGACAGGAGTGTGCGGCTGCATGTATTTCTGTGCAGCTGAGCTCTCTGGTCCTGAGTGCCGGCGGCAGAGCCGAGTATTGAGACGCGAGACTCGTGTGAGTTTCTTGCAAGTGTGACCCCGGCCTTAGAAATAGCGTCCAAGAGAGTGGGTAATCCATAATCGACAGGGCAAAAAGTGTCTATAGTCTCAGGGAGAAAGGAAAATGCAAAATATAAAAAGGAGGGAAGCATATGAAAAGTAGTTAAATTCAGGAGAGAATCTGACCTGATATACAGTATCTGCTTTTGAAGACAGAAGCACCTTGTATAGACACAACGTTTACATCCAGGCTATATTACTTGTAAGGCTGTGTGCCCGCATTGCGTTTATGTGTTTCTACCGCGTTTTTACCGCAGCGGAAACTCTTTAAAAACGCTAATAAAACGCATGTCCATGCAATTAAAAAATCCGCAGCATGGCCATTATTTCTGCAGAATCGCAGCGATTCCGCCGCCATAGGATTGCATTAAAACGCTCACTTTACGCAGATGGTTATGCCCACCATGCGTGAAGTGAACGCTTCATGTTTGGATGGTACCCAGGGTCTGAAGGAGAGGAGACTCTCCCCTGGGTACCATATTGCTGTTAAAAATAATAAAAAAATAAAAAATAGAGATATACTTACCCTCCGTCGGCCCCCAGAATCCTCCCAGCCCTCATGACTCTGCCGGCAACTTCCGTTCTCAGGGATGCATTGCGTGAATGACCTCTGATGACGTAGCGGTCTGCTTTACCCAAAGGTAACCACTAACAAATGTACCTTCAGTCAATCTTACCTATATTACTATATAGTAGTATCTGTTGATGCTTAGGAGCAGCAAGAAAGCTGTAACTTTTTAACTACTAGATTCATTTATATAAGCTGCAAACTTCACATTTAGGTTATGTACACATATTTGGCAGGTAAAACGTAGGTGCAAAAGCGAATTAAGTCAGTGGTGAAAAATGCGGTGCCAAAAGGCACTGAGAATTGACATGCTGCAGATTATTTTCTGCACCAAATCTGCAAGTCAAAAATACTGCGTGACACTTCGGGTATGTGCACACGCTGCGGATTCCGCTGCGATTCTGCAGCGGTTTTGGCCGCTGCGGACCCGCAGCAGTTTTAGCTGCGGTGTACAGTACCATTCAAATGAATGGTAAAAAAACCCCGCTGTGTAGACGTTGCGGAAAAATCCGCGCGGATTTGCTGCGGTTTTGAAACCACAGAAAGAATTGACATGTCAATTCTTTCTGCGGAATCCGCAGCGGGTTCCTATCTCCACCATTGTGGAGATGGTGAATCCGCAGGACCAAACCGCAGGCAAAACCGCGGTTTTTGCAAAATCTGTGCGGATTCCGCAGCGTCTGCACACACCCTTAAGGTTTCTCATTCATTTTACTGGCATCAATATTGCTTCAGGTTTATCTAGAAAATTTGCAAGGAAAAAACGCACCAAATCTACAATGTGTGCACACAGCCTAAGGTCTCTTTCAGACCTCACGGTGTCCGGTACATGTGGTGACCGTTTTCAAACATAACAAAGATACTTGCACGTAGACCCAGATCGTGTGCCTGTGGGCAAAATACATTAATGTGACCGTTTTTTACCTGCAGCATGGGCCGCAAAACATCCTGCACACGGATGACACACAGGGATGTCTTCCGTTTGACACGTATCGGCGCCTGAGAAGCAGCAGTACAGGCAGCGCTTTTCCCCGTTGATGCCAGAGATCAGCGTGAGCAGGGGAGAATCTTGAAAGTTATATTCAACCGATAACAGAGACAGCAGGTGGCGGCTGGTGGAATTATTACTCCAGTCAGTCTACACCTGCTGCTAATAACAGTCAGAGCAGGCAGCGGCGGATGGAATGTTTCATAAGCCGGTGCCTGCACTATAAATAAATAAACGGCATCAGTTCCTTTTTATTTTCTATATCCGGCCATGCAAAACTGACAGCTGGGGGCTGCAACCCTCCGCTTCAGCGAGGCTAGTTATCAAGAATAGAGGGGTCCCCACGCTTTTTTTTTAAAATTAAATAAGTAAATTTTTTTAAAAACTGCGTGGGGTCCCCCCATTTTTGGCAACCAGCCTTGCTAAAGCTGACAGCTGGGGGCTGGTATTCTCAGGCTGGTAAGGTGCCATGGATATTGACACCCCCCCCCCCCCCCCACCAAGCCTAAAAAGATCAGCCGGTAGCCGCTCAGAAAAGACGCATCTGTATGAACAAAAATGAACCCCACGTGCCACTGCTACAGGGCAAGTGGGAAGAGCTGGCAAAGCGCCCGAATTAGCGCAGCTTACCTTTCTTTTTTGGGAGGCTGCGGGCTATTTTTAAGCGGGGGGGGGGGGGGGGGGGGGGGGAGAGAGTCAATATCTATGGCCCCTTACCTGCCTGGGAATACGAGCCCCCAGCTGTAAGCTGTAGCAAGGCTGGTTGACAAAAATGAGGGGGGCCACACTCCGTTTTTTTTTAAAACGGCAGTTAGTTTTGCCTGACTGGTTATCAAAAATGCAAGGAAACCCACAACAAATTTTTTTTATTTATTTTTAGCTCAGGCGGTGGGAGATGAATACTCCCATCAGCCGCCACCTGCTCTTACATAGTGGCAGCAGGTGTGGGCTGATGGGAGTAAATAATCCCATCAGCAGCTGCCTGCTGTCGCTGTTGTCTGCTGAATATAACTCTCATCATTCTCCACTGCTCGCGTTGATCACCGGCACAGCAGGTGAGAATGATGTGTGGTCTTCAGCACCCGGCTCCGGGGAACAGCACTTACTGTACCGCTGCTTCTCAGGCACCAGTAAGTGTGGTACTGATGCGGCACACGGTTGCCACACGTGTGCTGCAAGCATTACAGACACGAACACTGATATCTCCGGTACCTGTTTTTCCGTGTGAAACCGGCCAAAGACTTGTTATCTGAACCCAGCAGTTCGTATGCATCATAAATATTGTGATCACGTATCCTAGTTGCAGGCACCACCTGATGAAAAACTTGAGGCTTTCTGGATTGACTTCAATGTTGGAACGCAAAGTATTTCCTTCTACGTTTCCACAAATGATAGCAATGAGGTAACGTGTAAATCGTAGCTCACAAAAATTGTTAATATTTATTTGGCTCCCATGATACTTACCAGCTATTATGTTCTTCAGAGTCACCATTGGGCAGTAGTCTGCATGACTGAAAGTGAAGTGGATACGTACAATATAGAAGGTTAGTTATAACTTTTTTTTATTAATTAAAAAGGTGTTTGTTACCTAAAAAAATCAATTCCCATTCTAGTCTTCATAGTTTGTAGAATACATTTACAATGGCAACAATTTTGTTTAAATTTGTTTTTCTTTGGACCTCCCTCATTGCCCTATTTCCTATATTACTCCAGCTTGTGAAGTGAGAAATTTTGGTGAAGATGTTTATAAGGAAATTACGGTACTCCGTTTCCAGTTTTGTAACTGAAGGGTCACTGTTTTGCTGAAAACTTCTTTCGAGTTTTTTCAGACTACAGCTATTTTTTTTTCTCCTTTCAATTTTATACAGAAATAAACAGCAAGACATTGTTGACCGTCAGTTTATATACTTCGACAAATGTAGGACAGATGAATGGAAGCCAGATGCTTATATATTTTGATTCTGCTCTAAATATATCTGATGTAGTCAGAAAAGTGTTTGGCACAAGTAAATTCAAGGTATGGTGATCTTTGCTTTCTGTATCTGCCACTGTGTATTGTAATATTAGAAAATTAATGATCAGTTAAAGAAGTTTTTAGCAAAGATTAGAGAATGTTGTAACATTAGTATACAGCAAAAATGCCAATAGTAATCAGGGATTGACAATGAATTCTCACCCAACAATGTATAATGTATAACAGCAAGTAAGATAAAATATAACTTTTAATATATAACTCTAAAAATAATCAAACCTAAAGTGTCACCAAAAGTGATTAAAACGAGATGCCCATACATTGGGTAATCCCCAAAGGATAATTGAATGCACCCAAAAGCATCAGATAGGAGTATAGAATGCAGTTAATGTAATAACCAAGCAGCAATCTATATATATTGGATACAGCATAAAAAATAGCAAAATGCCATAGCCAATTGCACTCATATGTTTTTATATTGGCTAAACCAAGGAAAGGGGGAAGAGGTTCATAGCCACAAATAGATGAGAATAATAATAAAAGGAACAATCTCACCAATATTTTGCAGACGGTCAGGAGTCTCCAGGGATACTCATCATACATATGGATAGGCAGCAGTGGGAGTACAATACCCTGTCACAACCCTCATAAGCTGACCATTATCTGATCCCCAGACTCCTGCCCTGACAAGGGCAGTCCACAGCTAGCCCTAGATTGCACAAGCCCTACACTTTCCCTTCAAGGAGCGTCCCAACGCGTTTCATCCAAGTAATTCTTCAGGGGACTAACTTGTTCAAAAGTGCCACAGTGCTAAAGCTAAAAGATACATCCTCCTGCTCTCAATACTATCTGCTGTCTGCAGTGAGCGGAGGAAAAAGGGCTTATTTGTATCATCAGGGCGATCCACACAGCCCCATCCTAATTAATTCAGTGAGTCACACATGTATACTCACTCTCGCTTTACATATCAATTGTCCACCATTATGTGATTCTTCCCCAAGGTGCTCGCCACAGTTCACATTAACTCCGCCCCATGACATCACAAAGCAAAGCCTCATGGGTACAGAGCACTCACTGGTCAAAGACGCCACACTTCCTGTGAAACCAAGATGGCGGATGCCCCACTTCCGGTGACGTCTCAAACCACAGTAGACGCCTTTCGGAATGCCCCACTTCCGGTAGAACCAAGATGGCGGGTGCCCCACTTCCGGTTGGCATACAAAAGCCGTCTCTGGAAGCGCATTTTGTCTCACTTTCATAAATGCACATAGTGCGGTGCCATAGCACTTCAGTGAGCCAGACAGCATCAAGCCCCACTTCCAGGAAAGCATATAAAATGGTGCCGCCCCACTTTCAATAGGTGGAACCGCATCAAGCCACACCTCCTGGAAGGAGGTGCCACCCACAACAGCGCAAAAAATGACGCTGGCAGAAGGGAAAATAGCATGCAAATTAATACAAAAACACCCCCGGTCTACCAGGGCAAAGATGAATTTAAATAACATCCAAATATAGTGGTAATTCAGTGATAACGATTGATCACATATGAAAGAGATGCAACCACACCACCTAAACGGGAATCACTTCAAGGGTTCTTAGGGGAGCACAATACATCTCACCAATATGGTGAAATATATATGGGGGAGCGGAGAGAAAGACTAAAGCCCCCCTCACTAATATCAATACTGTTGGACAATGTAAGGTACCAATATGGAAAGGATATATACAAACGTACAATGCAGATCCTAGTAATTGGTGACAGAAATAGTGATTTAGGCTTATAAAACAATCCTATCAGTGGATTGAAAATTGGGAAACAAAAAAGAAGGAATTCAAATGAAACAGTTGAAATTAATTTGATCATTAAGGCCTTTAGGTGTTACCGTATCCAAATAGAAGATCCACTTAGCCTCACATTGTAACAACAACTGAGTTGTTGTTACAATGTGAGGAGTTGTTGTTACAATGTGAGGCTAAGTGGATCTTCTATTTGGATACGGTAACACCTAAAGGCCTTAATGATCAAATTAATTTCAACTGTTTCATTTGAATTCCTTCTTTTTTGTTTCCCAATTTTCAATCCACTGATAAGATTGTTTTATAAGCCTAAATCACTATTTCTGTCACCAATTACTATAATCTGCATTGTACGTTTGTATATATCCTTTCCATATTGGTACCTTACATTGTCCAACAGTATTGATATTAGTGAGGGGGGCTTTAGTCTTTCTCTCCGCTCCCCCATATATATTTCACCATATTGGTGAGATGTATTGTGCTCCCCTAAGAACCCTTGAAGTGATTCCCGTTTAGGTGGTGTGGTTGCATCTCTTTCATATGTGATCAATCGTTATCACTGAATTACCACTATATTTGGATGTTATTTAAATTCATCTTTGCCCTGGTAGACCGGGGGTGTTTTTGTATTAATTTGCATGCTATTTTCCCTTCTGCCAGCGTCATTTTTTGCGCTGTTGTGGGTGGCACCTCCTTCCAGGAGGTGTGGCTTGATGCGGTTCCACCTATTGAAAGTGGGGCGGCACCATTTTATATGCTTTCCTGGAAGTGGGGCTTGATGCTGTCTGGCTCACTGAAGTGCTATGGCACCGCACTATGTGCATTTATGAAAGTGAGACAAAATGCGCTTCCAGAGACGGCTTTTGTATGCCAACCGGAAGTGGGGCACCCGTCATCTTGGTTCTACCGGAAGTGGGGCATTCCGAAGGGCGTCTACTGTGGTTTGAGACATCACCGGAAGTGGGGCATCCGCCATCTTGGTTTCACAGGAAGTGTGGCGTCTTTGACCAGTGAGTGCTCTGTACCCATGAGGCTTTGCTTTGTGATGTCATGGGGCGGAGTTAATGTGAACTGTGACGCGCACCTTGGGGAAGAATCACATAATGGTGGACAATTGATATGTAAAGCGAGAGTGAGTATACATGTGTGACTCACTGAATTAATTAGGATGGGGCTGTGTGGATCGCCCTGATGATACAAATAAGCCCTTTTTCCTCCGCTCACTGCAGACAGCAGATAGTATTGAGAGCAGGAGGATGTATCTCTTAGCTTTAGCACTGTGGCACTTTTGAACAAGTTAGTCCCCTGAAGAATTACTTGGATGAAACGCGTTGGGACGCTCCTTGAAGGGAAAGTGTAGGGCTTGTGCAATCTAGGGCTAGCTGTGGACTGCCCTTGTTAGGGCAGGAGTCTGGGGATCAGATAATGGTCAGCTTATGAGGGTTGTGACAGGGTATTGTACTCCCACTGCTGCCTATCCATATGTATGATGAGTATCCCTGGAGACTCCTGACCGTCTGCAAAATATTGGTGAGATTGTTCCTTTTATTATTATTCTCATCTATTTGTGGCTATGAACCCTTTCCCCCTTTCCTTGGTTTAGCCAGTATATAAACATATGAGTGCAATTGGCTATGGCATTTTGCTATTTTTTATGCTGTATCCAATATATATAGATTGCTGCTTGGTTATTACATTAACTGCATTCTATACTCCTATCTGATGCTTTTGGGTGCATTCAATTATCCTTTGGGGATTACCCAATGTATGGGCATCTCGTTTTAATCACTTTTGGTGACACTTTAGGTTTGATTATTTTTAGAGTTATATATTAAAAGTTATATTTTATCTTACTTGCTGTTATACAATGTTGTAACATTACCCTCATTATGGGATGCTCCAGTGCCGCTAATCTGGTGGTCCACGCAAAGACCAGAAGTAATTATATCCTGCTCATCAGTCACCTTAACAGTGATGTTTGCACTTACAGCACGTGACCACTGAAGCCATGGATTGCTTATGTTGACTGATGGATGGGATATTATCACTTCCAGTGACCACAGAGACCAGCAGAGTGACAGTGTTGGAACTGCTGGGGATTTAAGAGTTAATACTTGTTCCATTATTTTAGAACATTTCCTACTTTAGGCAAGGTAAATGGGCCACACTGACTGATCACTGTTTATTTCATTTTTTTTGTGTCAGTATAATGAAAAAGGTACATTTCTCAGGTGCTTCATTGGGGGACACAGGGAACCATGGGTGTAATCAGCTGCCACCAGGAAGCTGACATTAAAAATTATAACCTAAAGAAAAATTGGCTTTTTCGCAGAATACATTTTCCTTCTGGCATTAAGCTATTCAGTTTAGCTTAGTGTAATGTAGGAGGCAGACACAGGTTCTGCCAGGTGTCCCCCCCCCCCCCCCCCAATGTTTTTTTCCTGTCTTCTTTAAATACGGAAACGGATAGGAAAGGCTCCAATGTGGTCCCAACCCAAAAGACAGAGATAAAGTCTGTCAGGGGTCAGACCGTATTCTCTCTCATCTGGATGTCAGAAACTCTTCTACCAAAGTAGTTCACTTTCAGGTACTGGTGCAGACTATCTTTGGTATCCTGCCCGCCATCTCCCCAAAACCTGGCGCCTGGACCACTGCATCAAACCTCTTCAGGACAGGCTAGTAGATCTTCACCCCTTTGCTTTGTGCTAGTTCCTGGCCCATGTCCCCTGCCGCAGTTGCTCCTTGTTAGCCCAACGTTTTCCTTCTAAGGGGACTTTCTCTTGTCATTTTCTGGCTTCTTGTCTTAATCCATCCTTTTCAGGGCTTTTTCTGCATCTAGTACTTTTATACAGGATATTAGATCTGTCAGATTTACTCTGACTGCCTGTTGTTAGACACTGTTTATTGATGGGCTTTAGAGGCCATCATAGCTGGCTGACTCGAAGGCAGTTACCTTAACCACTTCCCGACCTTTGACGCCACATATGCGTCATGAAAAGTCGTGCCAATAGGACCCATGACGCCTATGTGGCGTCATGAATTGATTGTCCCCCTGTGGGTCGGGTGACCGGGGTCACTGAAAGGTCACCCGACCCACACACAGAAGACCCTTTATAGTTAACCCCAGGGGGCGTGGCTTAGCCCCCACATGCCTACGATCGCTCTGATTGGCTGTTAATATTTCACCAATGAAATTTGGTGAAATATTACAATCCAGCCATGGCCGATGCTGCAATAGCATCTGCCATGGCTGGACACCGAGACCCAACCCCCCACCGACTGGTGGGGGCGATTGGTCCCCGCCACCAACAGACGGCGGCTATCTGCCATCAGCTCCCCTCCCCCTTCCCTCCGCTCCCCCCCACGGTACCTACAAAGACCCTCTGGCCGTCCCAGTGTCCTGCCGCTCGAATCTGCCAGCTGCAGATCCATTTTTTCATTTTGATCACTGTGATAAACTCTCACAGTGATCAAAATAAAAAAAAATGTAAACACCCCCCCCCCCCCTTATCACCCCCTTAGGCAGGCACAAATAATAAAATAAAAAAAAAAAATTATTTTTCCATTAGGGTTGGAATTAGGGTTAGAAATAGGGTTTGGGTTGGAATTAGGGTTAGAAATAGGGTTGGAATTAAGGTTAGAGTTTGAATTAGGGTTAGGGTTGGAATTAGGGTTAAGATTAGGGTTAGGGGTGGGTTGGGGTTAGGGTTGTGATTAGGGTTGGGATTTGGGTTAGGGGTGTGTTGGGGTTAGAGTTGGAGTTAGAATTGAGGGGTTTCCACTGTTTAGGCACATCACGTGGTCTCCAAACGCGACATGGCGCCACCATTTTTTCCAGCCAATTTTGCGTTCAAAAAGTCAAACAGTGCTCCCTCCATTCCGAGCCCTGACGTGTGCCCAAACAGTGTTTTACCCCCACATATGGGGTATCAGGAAAAATTGCAAAACAACTTTGGGGGGTCTAATTTCTCCTGTTACCCTTGGGAAAATAAAAAATTGAGGGCTTAAAAATGATGATTTTGTGGGAAAAAAAAATGACTTTATTTTCACAGGACCATTCCATCAAGTCGGTATTTCAAAACGTCACTACTTCCCTTCCGAGCCCCGATGTGTGCCCAAACAGTGGTCCCCCCACATATGGGGTACCAGCGTACTTAGGGCAAACTGGTCAGCAACTTTTGGGGTCCAATTCTCCTGTTACCCTTGTGAAAATAAAAAATTGCGGGCTAAAAAAATCATTTTTTGAAGAATTTTTTTTTTTTTTCACTGCTCTGCGTTATAAACTTCTGTGAAGCACTTGGGGGTTCAAAGTGCTCACCACACATCTAGATAAGTTCCTTGGGGGGTCTAGTTTCCAAAATGGGGTCACTTGTGGGGGAGATCCAATGTTTAGGCACACAGGGGCTCTCCAAACACGACATGGCAACCGCTAAATATTCCAGCATATTTTCCATTCAAAATGTCAAATGGCGCTCCTTTGCTTCTGAGCCCTGCCGTGCGCCTAAACAGTAGTTTATGACCACATATGAGGTATCGGTGTACTCAGGAGAAATTGCCCAACAAATTTTAGGATCCATTTTATCCTGTTACCCATGTGAAAATGAAAAAAATTGATGCTAAAAGAACATTTTTGTTGGAAAAATAAAATTGTCCATTTTTTCCTTCCACGTTGCTTTAGTTCCTGTGAAGCACCTGAAGGGTTAATAATCTTCTTGAATGTAGTTTTGAGTAGCTTGAGGGGTGCAGTTTTTGGAATGGTGTCACTTTTGGGTATTTTCTGCCATATAGACCCCTCAAAGTGACTTCAAATGTGAGGTGGTCCCTAAAAAAATGGTTTTGTAAATTTTGTTGTAAAAATGAGAAATCGCTGGTCAACTTTTAACCCTTATAACTTCCTAAGAAAAAAAAATTTGTTTCCAAAATTGTGTTGATGTAAAGTAGACATGTGGGAAATGTTATTTATTAACTATTTTGTGTCACATAACTCTCTGGTTTTACAGAATAAAAACTCAAAATTTGAAAATTGCGAAATTTTCAAAATTTTCGCCAAATTTCCATTTTTTCACAAATAAACGCAAAAATTATCGACTTAAATTTACCACTAACATGAAGCCCCAATATGTCACGAAAAAACAATCTCAGAATCACTAGGATGCGTTGAAGCATTCCTGAGTTATTACCTCATAAAGGGACACTGGTCAGAATAGCAAAAAATGGCCTGGTCATTAAGGTCAAAATAGACTGGGTCATGAAGGGGTTAATAGTTTCCCAGGATATTATTAATGTCCCCATTGTCGAGTAATAGTGTCCCTTAATCATTAATATTGTCCGTTAATGGGCACAAGTAATAATGTCCCCCATACAGGCACCTTCCTATAATAGCATCCCATTCTCGCCATCATCCTGTAATAATGTCCCTCATCCTAGACCCCATCTTGTAATAATATCCCCCTCACGTAATTATGCCCCCTCCTTACTCTCTTCACATGCATGAAGACGCAAAACAAATTATTCTTACCTGTCCTCGCTCTCACGACGTACGGTGTCCTCTTCATGTGCTTCATAGCCAGAGCAGCAGGGATGGGTGGTGCATGGCAGTGACGTCGTAAGCCGGCCACATCGGAAATGCGTACCTCAGCTTCAGGCCTCTGATTGGCTGGTGACATGTATATCGACTGTGATGTAGAGAGCCGAGGGGTTTCTGTGCCGCAATAGCAGTACGTTTCAGCTAAACGTATATCCGAGGATGCACATTCATCTGAAAATGGTGCTGGCATCGGAGGACCTGCTTCTTCCCTGGGCCTGGTTATCATTATGCCACTGGTCTCTGATGCCGTTCGGGCCACAGAATTCATCCTCAGGGGCTGCATTCAGCCTATGGCTTGTATGTTTGCCATCTCTCTGGTTTAGGCTGCATGCTCTGAATATGGACTTTTTTATGTCTTGTATTAAACTGAATTGTTTTATGGACTCCATGTGCTACTGGATCGTTTCATTTTTTGGCTTGCAAAAGAGACTAAATTCCAGTCAGTTTCATGCACCCTGAGAATTCCCTGCAACAGAGCATTAAGCTGATATAATAGGCTTTGTGCACACTGTGCAATTTTGATGCGTTTTTGCGGCGTTTTTTCCGCTCGAAAATGGGCCGAAAACATTATGGAATCCTTATGCAAGCTAATTAAATGGCAATCCTGAACTGTTATGCATATGATTAGTAAATTTCCTTTGAGAATTTGCAGTGAGTTTTTTTTCTGCAGCATGTCAATTCTTTGTGTGTTTCTGCAGTGTTTTTCATCCAATGACTTCAATTGAGTCTGTTATACCTGCAGCAAAAATGCAGGTATAAAATGTTTGCGGATTTGCTGAGCTTTTGTTTGCGTTTTTACTGGCTTCCTATGGTGTTTCCCATGCTGTCATCTGTGTTGGTGGAAAAACCTCCTCCAGACGCAGAGAATGCCCCCTTGTGACCGTCACCTTCCTTGGTATAAACATATTCTCGGAGAGATATTTGTATTGTCCCCTTATCTAATTTATAAAGCTCAAAGTGTGTATGTATGTATGTATGTGTGTGTGTATGTCTGGGATAGGCATCCGCACCGTCGCAGCTACAGCCACAAAATTTGGCAAAGTCACACGTCTGGACCCCGAGAGCGTCCTAAGCTATGTTGTGAGGCGAAATTTTAACCCGCACGTTTCAATTCACCAAACAATTTTGCCCCTGTCTACATACTGGCGAAAGTGTGTGTGTGCGCATCAAGCCCCGCCCCTCATTATGATGTCATAATGGTTGCCATGGCGACGCTGATGTCATCATAGGTTGCAAGCCTCGCGGCTCATTATTATGTCATAGTGGTTGACTATGGGATGGAGTATATGCATGATGGGTATATGGGCACGGGACTATGGGATGGAGGATGTGTGATGAGTATATGGGCACTGGACTATGGGATGGAGGATATGAATGACGGGTATATGGGCACGGGACTATGGGATGGAGGATATGTATGATGGGTATATGGGCATGGGACTATTAGATAAAGGATGTGTGATGTGTATATGGGCACTCAACTATGGGATGGCGAATATGTATGATGGGACTATGGGACGGAGGATGTGTGATGGGTATATGGGCACAGGACTATGGGATGGAGGATAATTATAATTTGCTATAACTAACCACAGTTAGTTACTATGCCCGGGCAGCGCCGGGCTCTTCAGCTAGTATACTTATATATGGTTACTAGCTGAAGAGCCCGGCGCTGCCCGGGCATAGTAACTAACTGTGGCTAGTTATAGCAAATTATAATTATCCTCCATCCCATAGTCCCGTGCCCATATACCCATCATACATAGCCACGATCCCAGAGGCCCGTGCCCATATACCCATCATACATATCCTCCATCCCATAGTCTCATGCCCATATACCCATCATACATCCTTCATCTCAGTCTCATGCCCATATACCCATCATACATATCCTCCATCCCATAGTCCCGTGCCCATATACCCATCATACATATCCTCCATCCCATAGTCCCGTGCCCATATACCCATCACACATCCTCCATCCCATAGTCAACCATTATGACATCATAATGAGCGGCGGCAGGTCTTGCAACCTATGATGACATCAGCGTCGCCATGGCAACCATTGTGACATCATAATGAGGGGCGGGGCTTGATACGCACACACTGCTTCCCCAGTATGCAAATAGTGGCATTATGACATCATAATGAGGGGCGGGGCTTGACGCGCACACACTTTTTCCCTAGTATGTAGATGGGGACAAAATTGTTTGGTGAATTGGATCGCGCGGGGTTAAAATTTCGCCTCACAACATAGCTTAGAACGCTCTCGGGGTCCAGATGTGTGACTGTGCCAAATTTTATGGCTGTAGCTGCGACGGTGCAGATGCCTATCCCGGACACACACACACACACAATTTGAGCTTTATATATTAGATATATGGTTTAGATCGCCCCTCAGTCGTCTTTTTTTCTAGATTAAATAATCCTAAATTTTCTAATCTCTCTGGGTATTGTAGTTTCCCCATCCCCTTTATTAATTTTGTTCCCCTCCTTTGTACTCGCTCTAGTTCCTTTATATCCTTCCTGAGCACCGATGCTCAAAACTGTACACAGTACTCCATGTGCGGTCTAACCAGGGATTTGTACAGAAGCAGTATAATGCTCTCATCATGTGTATCCAGACCTCTTTTAATGCACCCCATGATCCTGTTTGCCTTGGCAGCTGCTGCCTGGCACTGGCTGCTCCAGGTAAGTTTATCATTAACTACGATTCCCAAGCCCTTCTCCATGTCACATTTAACCAGAGGTTTCCCGTTCAGTGTGTAATGGTGAAGTATCTTTATTTAGCTCAAGAAAGCCTTCATTGCTGTACAAAAACACACCAAAACACGCGTTTTTGCTGCAGCATTTTTCATGCCCAGAGATGCGAAAACCTTGCAGAAATTTCAACGTGTGCACGTAGCCATACAGTCAGGATATATGCACATGGCATTTCTTAGATGGTGGCGCAGCCTCCGATCTTTCCTAGGTGAGTTTCACCTGAGAAAACCTTGTTGTTTGTCTGAAGCAGCTTCACCGGCAGTTTTGCCATCATTCTTACGGCATTCTTGCACTTTTTACTCTACACTTTTGGAAGCTGCGCCAAAGGATGAGCAAGCCACTTCATTTCACCACTTCAGAGTTTCCAAATCGTGAAGCAGATGAAAGAACTGCCATAAGACACAACATTTGCTCAGTACTTTCATTTTGACATTGCTGTGCATTATGTTCATTTTATGGGTAGCTTTTTTTTGGTGGGCGGAATCCACGATATAAAGACACCATGTGAGTATAGCTATAATAATAATCTTTATTTTTATATAGCTCCAACATATTCCGCAGCGCTTTACTGTTTGCACACATTATCATCACTGTCCCCGATGCGGCTCACAATCTAAATTGCTAATCAGTATGTCTTTGAAATGTGGGAGAAACCAGAGTACCCGGAGGAAGCCCATGCAAACATGGGGAAAACATACAAACTCTTTGCAGATGTTGTCCTTGGACTGGATTTGAACCCAGGACTCAAGTGCTGTAAGGCTAACCATTGAGTCACCGTGCTATCTTATAGGCCAATACAATTTGCTCTATTTAAGAAAAAAAAAAAAAAAAACACCATTAAACCCCTTTTAAATTATGAAATAACACACATAGTAATTTTTTACAGGGTTTTGTAAAGAAACATTCTGTGTCAGTAGCCAAAACAGCAGTGCATATTGTCTTTGATGAAAGTGGATCCCAGGTAATGTTAGTTATATTCCTTTAATGAAATGTGAAGAGTTTCAGATGTATTGTGATTATTTGATGCTTCCATAGTTCTTTCTGCTTTGAAAGAAAAAATATCTTCGTATTCTATAGGTGCAACCAATGATAGGTCTTACATGAACTTTTTCATACACATTTTTCTGTGGCCTCCCTGCTAACACCCTCGCACCTCTCCAGTCCATCCTTAACTCAGCCGCCCGACTAATTCATCTCTCTCCTTGCTACTCCTGCGCTTCTCCCCTCTGCATGTCTCTTCACTGGCTCCCACTCCCTCAGCGTATCCAATTCAGATTACTAATACTGACCTACAAGGCCATCTATGACCTGTCTCCTCCATATATCTCTGAACTAATCTCCCAATATCTTCCCTCACATAATCGCCTGTCCTCTCAAGACCTCCTACTCTCCACATTTATTTGCTCCTTACCCAACCGCCTCCAAGACTTCTCCCGAATATCCTCCATCCTCTAGAATTCTTTGCCCCAATACATCCGACTTTCAACCACATTTGGATCCTTCAGATGGAACCTGCAAACCCATCTCTTCAGGAAGGCTTACAGCCTGGAATGACCCCCGCTACCTCCTCACCACTACCGGAGCTGCTGCAACCCCCCAACCTACTGTCTCCTTCACCACCATCCTGTAGAATGTAAGCCAGAAAGGGCAGGGTCCTCTCCCCTCTATATCAGTCTGTGATTGTTAGTTTGTTTACTGTAAGTGATATCTGTAATTTGTATGTAACCCCTTCTCATGTACAGCACAATGGAGTCAATGGTGCTATATAAATAAATAATAATACACAAAATGGTCCAGCTTTTTATGATCAAGTATGGGCCTGCCAAAGGTGTCTTTCTTTGATGATAGTAAGTGCTTCATCTGTGAAGAGTGGTCTGAGGATGCTGGAGAGGGATCTATCAGAGGAAAGCCTGGCTCTCCTTCAAGATTGACAGTGGGGAGGAGACTAAAAAGCTTTGACGAATCCCATCTGAGCAGCTATCTGAAGCAGCTTATGCCCCATCGACTTGATGATGATTTGTTTCCTAAAGCGTGACTAATGGACCTGGCCCCATTGAGAGGGCTTATTTTCTGAAGAAATATCCTGATTATGCCTGGTATTAAGTTATTTAGGACATGGTGAGCTTGGCTGGCCTCATGCAAGATGGTTATCGCAAAAGAAAAACATAAAATAAGTGACCTCTTGTACCATGGGTTGCAGAGGGAGCCTTAAGTTTATACCCTCAACTTAGGAGGGCCTGAACTTGCACAAAGAGTAAGAACAAATAACCCAGAAGGGAAGCTGTCAGACTCCAAAATTATGAATGAGGGCTTAGTGAGGGAAGTGCAGCAATTATTCAGAGCCTTATCCCCTATTGGTGTGAAGTAGCAGAGAAGTAGACCCCAAAAGTGTCTCATAGTGAAGTGAGACATTTTTGACAAGCCAATGAACTACCGTATTCCTCTTCAAATACTTGCAGTGGAAAGTAATAGGTATTAGCAGTAACCTTCTGAAATGAGCTTGAGTGAAGGGTGCATGGTCAGTATACCTCAGTGGTGTGGAGAAAGAGAGTAGGGTGTCCTAATCAAGTGATATGGACTTAAATAGGGAGAGCTTACAGCCAATAAAGCATCTTGGGCGTGTAGGCCATTGGAAAACACCCAAAGGTGGGGAAAGTGATTGCATGGGGTGTTCCTTTTGCCTGTTTCCACACAGGTCTTGCCCCTTATGCAATTCTTTGCATTTGTTACTTCACTTAGCACATTTTATCTCTTCAATCTTGCTCTCTTTATAAGATATCTGTGATGGGAGTCACTATACTAAATATATGGTGGGGAAAAAAGTATTTAGTCATCCACCAATTGTGTAAGTTCTCCCACTTAAAAAGATGAGAGAGGCCTGTAAATGACATCATAGGTAGACCATAACTGAGAGTCAAAATGCGAAAACAAATCCGGAAAATCACCTTGTCTGATTTGGCAAGATTTATTTAGCAAATTATGGTAGAAAATAAGTATTTGGTCACCTAAAAACATGCAAGATTTCTGGCTCTCACAGACCTGTAACTTCTTCTTTAAGAGGCTCCAGTCCACAACGTCAAATAGTCACACTCCAAACTCCACTATGGTGAAGACCAAAGAGCTATCGAAGGACACCAGAAACAAATTTGTAGCCCTGCACCAGGCTGGAAAGACTGCATCTGCAGTAGGTAAGCAGCTTGGAGTGATGAAATAAACTGTGGGAGCAATAATAAAATGAAGACCTACAAGACCACTGATAATCTCCCTCGATCTGGGGCTCCATGCAAGATCTCTCGCTGTGGGGTCAAAATGATCTCAAGAACGATGAGCAAAAATCCAAGAACCACATGGGGGGGGACTAGTGAATGACCTGCAAAGAGCTGGGACCACCGTCACAAAGGCTACCATCAGTATACACACTACGCCGACAGGGACTCAGATCCTACAGTACCAAACGTGTCCCCCTGCTTAAGCCAGTACATGTCGGGGCCCAGTAGCGTAGCTACCGGAGCGTTCGCCCCGGGACCCGAGCTCTGAGGGGTGCCACCCAGCTACGCTACTGTAACTTGTATCTGCGTGCACAGCGCGCCCATACACTTACATTCTGCGGCAGAGCAGGGAGAATCGATCTCCCTACTCTGCCGCCCAGCCGCTATGGGCCCCTGAGAAGGCGGTGGGGGGCCCCGGTGCCAGCAGTGGGCTCCCCCCACCTCACAGCCAGCAATCTTATCCTTGGCTATTCTGTGCGCACAGGACCTGTGATGAGGTCACGGAAGGGGCGGAGTCAGGGGTCACAAGATCAGGGGCTTCAGTTGCTGCAGGGCTCTGCTGTGCTGGTTGTCATGGTGCTGGATGAGGTGAAGTAAGTTTCTGTGTGGGGTCAGGAGGGTTTTACAGGGTGGATGTAGCAGAGCTGTGTGTGTATGAGGTGTACAGAGCGGAGCCGTGTGTGTGGAAGGTGTACGGAGCAGACATATGCATGTATGAGGTGTACAGAGGAGCGGAGCCGTTTGTGTACGGAGCGGAGCCAAGTTTGTACAGGGTGTACGGAGCAGAGCCGTGTGTGTACTGGCTGTACAGAACAGAGCCGTGTGTGTGCGGGTTGTACGGAGTGGAGCCGTGTATGCAAGGTGTACGGATTGGCCATATGTGTACGAGGTGTATGGTGCGGTGCCGCGTGTGTACAGGGTGTGCGGAGCAGAGCCGTGTGTGTGTACAAGGTGTACAGAGCGGAGCCAGGTGTGTACAAGGTGTACGGAGCGGAGTCGCATGTGTACAGCATGTACGGAGCAGAGCCACGTGTGTACGGGATATAGGGAGCAGAGCAGCATGTGTACAAGTGCACGGAGCGGAGCCAGGTGTGTACAAGGTGTGCGGAGCGGAGGCGCGTGTGTACAGCGTGTACGCAGCAGAGGCTCGTGTGTACAGCGTGTACGCAGCAGAGGCGCGTGTGTACAGCGTGTACGTAGCAGAGGTGCGTGTGTACAAGGTGTACGGAACAGAGCCGCATGTGTACAAGGTGTACGGAACAGAGCCGCATGTGTACAAGGTGTACGGAGCAGAGCCGTGTGTGTATAGGGAGTATCAGGTGCAGTAATAGGGACACATACGGCAGCAGTGGCTCAGCATTGGGGAATCAGGCGCAGTAATAGGGACACATACGGCAGCAGAGGCTCAGTATTGGGGTATCAGGTGCAGTAATAGGGACACACAGGGCAGCAGCGTCTCAGCGTTGAGGTATCAGGTGCAGTAATAGGGACACATACGGCAGCATCGGCTCAGCATTGGAGTATCAGGGGCAGTAATAGGGACACATACGGCAGTAGCGGCTCAGTATTGGGGTATCAGGTGCAGTAATAGGGACACATGCAGCAGCTGCTCAGTATTGGGGTATCAAGTGCAGTAATAGGGACACATACGGCAGCAGAGGCTCAGTATTGGGGTATCAAGTGCAGTAATAGGGACACATATGGCAGCAGCGGCTCAGTATTGCGGTATCAGCAGGTTGAGGGGTTTGTGCAGGTTGGAGATACATGGTGATGGGGCTGGACTATGAGAAGTGAAACATGTTGTATTCTCTGTAGCTGAGTCTTGGTTGGAGGAGGTGTCATGTCAGTCTGGGACAGATGGAAAAGACGTGAAAAGTCAACGATTCCATCATAAAGAACGTCAGAGGTAAGACACCAACTATAACTGTGCAGTAATCTGTAGGACTGGTATTTACCACTGACCATATTGCGGTAATATCCATGTTGGTCTTTATATAGGGATTATTTTCAGTAACAGCGTGGTCATCTCCTACATCCACTATTAGGGTGCGTCACCGAGTTGTAATCAAAGTTACCTAGTTAGGGACCCACTCAGAAGTTTCGCCCCCCCTGAACCGAAACCCTAGCTACGCCTCTGTCCGGGCCCATCTGAAGTTTGCTAGAGACCATTTGGATTATCCAGAAGAGTATTGGTAGAATGTCATATGGTCTGATGAAACCAAAGTAGAACTGTTTGGTAGAAACAAAACTTGTCGTGTTTGGAGGAGACAGAACACTGAGTTGCATCCAAAGAACACCATACCTACTGTGAAGCATGGGGGTGGAAACATGCTTTGTGGCTGTTTCTCTGCCAAGGGACCAGGCCGACTGATCCATGTACATGATATAATGTATGGGGCTATATATCGTGAGATTTTGAGTGCAAACCTCCCTCCATCAGTTAGGGCATTGAAGATGATACGTGGATGGGTCTTTGAGCATGATAATGATCCTAAGCACACTGCCAGTGCAATGAAGCAGTGGCTTCGTAAGAAGCATATGAAGGTCCTGGTGTGGTCTAGCCAGTCTCCAGATCTCAACCACATAGAAAACCTTTAGAGGGATTTGAAAGTCCATGTTGCCCAGCAACAGGCCCAAAACATCACTGCTCTAGAGGAGATCTGCATGGAGGAATGGGCCAAGATTCCACCAACCGTGTGTGCCAATCTTGTGAAGACTTACAGAAAATGTTTGACCTCTGTCATTGCCAACAAAGGATGTATAACAAAATACTGAGATGAACTTTTGTTAATGACCAAATACTTATTTTCCACCATAATTTGCAAAATAAATCTTTCCAAATCAGGCAAGGTGATTTTCTGGATTTTATTCTTATTTTGACTCTCATAGTTGTGGTCTAACTATGATGTCAATTACTGGCCTCTCTCATGTTTTAAGTGGGAGAACTTGCTCAACTGGTGGCTGACTGAACACTTTTTTTCCCCCCACTGTATATACAGTACTACTTACTGTATGTAAAGGGAGGTCAAACAATCCAAGGTTAGGTCCAGGAAATGGCGCTGTACGAAAAAGGGAAGTAAGAGACTAAGTTCAATACACGAGCCGAGGTCAGGAAAGCCAGAGAGACAAAACAGTTTACAGGGAGCAGGCACAAGCGAAGTCAGGTCACAAGCTAAGGGTCTGAGTCCAGGAAGAGAATCAAGTCATGCTGGGTCAGGCACAGAGCACAGAGGGATCAATGTTACACAGGCAACAGCAAGTGTACAATTGACACTGGGGGAAGGAACTAGCATGCTTAAGTAGAAGCCTGATTAAGGAACATGAACACAGGTGATTGCAGCACAGACCCAGCACAGACTGACAGCCCTGACACAAAGTAACAAAAAAGCAGAAGAGAGTGGAGATCATGACAGTACCTCCGGTTTCCTAGGAAACCTCCGATGAAAGGCCTTAACCAATCGATCAGCCCTTACAGAGTTCCATACCCCTTCCAATGTACCAAGTATTCAAGGGAATTCGGGACCACTGGGGAATCAATGTCCCTTTGTACCTCATATTCCAAGCTTCTCTCAATAGACACCGGAGGAGGCGGGGGTGAAGAAGGCAGAACAGGGGTTATAAATTCCTTCAACGACTTATAGAACACTTTAGAAATACGGAAAGACCGAGGGAGTTTTAAATCGGAAGGCAACTGGATTGACAACCTCCAGAATTTCATACGGACCAATGCATCTAGGACCCAACTTTAGCGAGGACACTTTCAACTTAATTTTCTTAGAGGAAAGCCAAACTTTATCTCCCAATTTGAAGGCGACCCCTGACGAGCGCCTCCTATCGGCCTTCCGACGATGCTGAGCCACCCCAATGTACCTTTTAAGCTTCTTCCAAACATCCCCCAGCTCTTGAAACCCCAGGACACCCAGAAATTATCCTGGAAAACTCACCAAAATGAGGATGAAACCGGTAATTGCAGAAAAAAGGCGAGGTCCCCGTGGACTGATTAACCCGACTGTTAAAGGCAAACTCATCCAGCTGAAGAAATGATGACCAATTCTCCTGCTGATCGGCAACAAAACATCTTAAAATTTTCTCCAAAGACTGATTTGTCCTCTCTGTCTGACCGTTAGGCTCAGGGTGATAAGCAGAGGAAAAGGACAAATCATTCCCCAGTTTTCTGAAGAAAGCCCTCCAAAATCTAGAGACGAATTGTACACCCCTATCAGATATAAAATTTAGAGGAACCCATGCAATCGTGCCACATGAATAATAAACAGTTTGGAGAGAGTTTCAGCATTGGCTAACCCAGATAATGGGATGAAGTGAGCTTGTTTCCTGAAGCGATCGACTACCACCGAAATAGCAGTCATTCCCCCAGACCGCGGTAAATCTGAAATGAAATCCATGGACAAATGAGTCCATGGTTTTTTCCAGAATTGGCAAAGGAACCAATTCCCTGGCCAGGCTGCAATGCTGTTCTTTGGCATGTGCACAAGTTTCACAAGCAGACACAAAATGTATAGTATCCTTAAGCATAGCGGACCAGCAAAAGAGTCTATCAACTGCCTTCTTTCTGGGTGGCAGTGACCCCAGGATGACCAGTCAACACAGAATCATGGAATTCCTGCAAGAGGCGTAATCTGAGATACTCAGGGACAAACAGCTTGCATTCAGGGCTATTAGAAGGAAAGCAAATGACTGATCAGTACAGATTTCAGCGTCCTGCCCAGAGGATACCATGGCCACAACGACACCCTGAGGAAGAATGGAGGAAGGAGGTTCTGGAGGAGTCACAGAATCAAGACTACGAGACAGGGCATCCGCCTTCACGTTCTTAGACACTTGTCTGAACATAATAGAAAAATTAAATCGTGAAAAAAATAAAGACCATCGGGCCTGTCTAGGTGTCAACCACTTGGCAGATTCAATATAATCAAGATTACTGGTATCACAGTGGTACATTTCTGATTTGGGTGCATCTAGTCAGCTTTATTACCTTAGGGTTAGCTGTGTAACCCAAGTTGTCTTATACCTATAGGTTAGCTGTCTGGATTTTCACTGGTTAGCTATTTTGCTGCCATTGTCTAATTATATCACATACATCATGTACAGTGCCTTGCGAAAGTATTCGGCTCCCTGGAACTTTTCAACCTTTTCCCACATATCATGCTTCAAACATAAAGATACCAAATGTAAATTTTTGGTGAAGACTCACCAACAAGTGGAACACAATTGTGAAGCTGAACAAAATTTATTGTTTATTTTATATTTATTTATATTCGGCCTCTTTAACTTAATACTTTGTTGCACCACCTTTTTCTTCGATTACAGCTGCAAGTCGCTTGGGGTATGTCTCTATCAGTTTTGTACATCGAGAGACTGAAATTCTTACCCATTCTTCCTTGGCAAACAGCTCGAGCTCAGTGAGGTTGGATGGAGATCGTTTGTGGACAGCAGTTTTCAGCTCTTTCCACAGATTCTTGATTGGAT
Source organism: Dendrobates tinctorius (assembly GCF_039654945.1). Lineage (NCBI taxonomy): Eukaryota > Metazoa > Chordata > Amphibia > Anura > Dendrobatidae > Dendrobates > Dendrobates tinctorius. The sequence goes on along the minus strand of NW_027361739.1, from coordinate 19,667,878 downwards.
TTAGGTCTGGACTTTTACTTGGCCATTCTAACACCTGGATACGTTTATTTGTGAACCATTCCATTGTAGATTTTGCTTTATGTTTGGGATCATTGTGTTGTTGGAAGACAAATCTCCGTCCCAGACTCAGGTCTTTTGCAGACTCCCAACAGGTTTTCTTCATGAATGGTCCTGTATTTGGCTCCATCCATCTTGCCATCAATTTTAACCATCTTCCCTGTCCCTGCTGAAGAAAAGCAGGCCCAAACCATGATGCTGCCACCACCAAGTTTGACAGTGGGGATGGTGTGTTCAGAGTGATGAGCTGTGTTGCCTTTACGCCAAACATATCGTTTGGCATTGTTGCCAAAAAGTTCGATTTTGGTTTCATTTGACCAGAGCACCTTCTTCCACATGTTTGATGTGTCTCCAAGGTGGCTTTTTGCAAACTTTAACCCCTTCACGACCCATGACGCCTACGTAGGCGTCATGAAAAATCGTGCCCAAACGACCTATGACGCCTACGTAGGCGTCATGCTATAAATAGCCCCCCTGCGGGTCGGGTGACCGGGGTCACTGAAAGGTCACCCGACCCGCACACAAAGGACACTCTACAGTTAATCCCTGGGGGCGTGGCTTAGCCCCCACGTGCCTACGATCGCTCTGATTGGCTGTTAAAAGTGAAACAGCCAATCAGAGCGATTTGTAATATTTCACCAATGAAATTTGGTGAAATATTACAATCCAGCCATGGCCGATGCTGCAATAGCATCGGACATGGCTGGACACCGACCCCCGACCCCCCCCACACACCGACTGGCGGGGCCGATCGGCCCCCGCCACCGATGGACGGCGGCGATCGTTCGCCGCCGTCATCATCTGCTCCCCCTCCCCTGTCTATCGCTCCCTCCCACCTTCCGATCCCCCCAGGACCTCCGATCGTTCTCCCGGTGTCCCGCCGTGGCTCCCGGCGTCCGGATCATGGGCGCCGCCATCTTGCAAAATGGCGGGCGCATGCGCAGTGCGCCTGCCATTGTCCAAGATGGCGGCGCCCATGAATTTGCCGGTTGCCCGTTCATTTTTCATTTTGATCACAGTGATACACTCTCACAGTGATCAAAATGAAAAAATAAGTAAATACACCGCCCTTTTATCACCCCCATAGCCAGGCGCAAATAATAAAATAAAAAAAAATATTTTTTTTTCCATTTAGGGTTCGAACTAGGGTTAGGGTTGGAATTAGGGTTGGAATAAGGGTTAGGGTTGGAATAAGGGTTACAGATAGGGTTAGGGTTAGGGCTAGAATTAGGGTTAGGGTTGGAATTAGGGTTAAAATTAGGGTTAGGGTTAAAATTAGGGTTAAAATTAGGGTTAGGGTTGGAATTAGGGTTAGGGCTAGAATTAGGGTTAGGGCTGGAATTAGGGTTAGGGCTAGAATTAGGGTTAGGGCTGGAATTAGGGTTAGGGCTGGAATTAGGGTTAGGGCTGGAATTAGGGTTAGGGTTGGGATTAGGGTTAGGCTTGTAGTTAGGGTTAGAGTTGGGATTAGGGTTAGGGGTGTGTTGGCGTTAGGGCTGTGGTTAGGGTTATTATTAGGGTGGGATTAGGGTTAGGGGTGTGTTGGGGTTAGGGTTGGAGTTAGAATTGAGGGGTTTCCACTGTTTAGGCACATCACGGGGTCTCCGAGCGCGACATGGCGCCACGATTTATTCCAGCCAATTTTGCGTTCAAAATGTCAAACAGCACTCTCTCCATTCCGAGCCCCGACGTGTGCCCAAACAGTGGTTTACCCCCACATATGGGGTATCAGCGTACTCAGGAAAAATTGCACAACAACTTTGGGGGTCTAATTTCTCCTGTTACCCTTGGGAAAATAAAAAATTGGGGGCTAAAAAAATGATTTTTGTGAAAAAAAATGATTTTTTTTGTTTTCACGGCTCTGAGTTATAAACTTCGGTGAAGCACTTGGGGGTTCAAAGTGCTCATCAAACATCTAGATAAGTTCCTTGGGGGGTCTAGTTTCCAAAATGGGGTCACTTGTGGGGGGTTTGCACTGTTTAGGCACATCAGGGGCTCTGCAAACGTAACATGACGCCCGCAGACCATTCCATCAAGTCGGTATTTCAAAACGTCACTACTTCCCTTCCGAGCCCCGATGTGTGCCCAAACAGTGGTCCCCCCCCACATATGGGGTACCAGCGTACTCAGGACAAACTGGACAACAACTTTTGGGGTCGAATTTATCCTGTTAACCTTGTGAAAATAAAAAATTGCGGGCTACAAAATCATTTTTTGAGGAAAAAAAAGATTTTTTATTTTCACGGTTCTGCGTTATAAACTTCTGTGAAGCACTTGGGGGTTCAAAATGCTCACCACATATCTAGATAAGTTCCTTGGGTGGTCTAGTTTCCAAAATGGGGTCATTTGTGGGGGGTTTCCACTGTTTAGGCACATCAGGGGCTCTGCAAACGTAACATGACGCCCGCAGACCATTCCATCAAGTCGGTATTTCGAAACGTCACTACTTCCCTTCCGAGCCCCGATGTGTGCCCAAACAGTGGTCCCTCCCCACATATTGGGTACCAGCGTACTCAGGACAAACTGGACAACAACTTTTGGGGTCCAATTTCTCCTGTTACTATTGTGAAAATAAATAGCGGGCTAAAAAAATCATTTTTTGAGGAAAAAAAAATATTTTTATTTTCACAGCTCTGCGTTATACACTTCTGTAAAGCACCTGGGGGTTCAAAGTGCTCACTATGCATCTAGATAACTTCCTTAGGGGGTCTAGTTTCCAAAATGGGGTGATATGTGGGGGAGCTCCAAAGTGTAGGCAGACAGGGCCTCTCCAAACACGACATGGTGTCCGCTAACGATTGGAGCTAATTTTCCATTCAAAAAGTCAAATGGCGCTCCTTCCCTTCTGAGCCCTGCCGTGCGCCCAAACAGTGGTTCCCTCCCACCTATGGGGTGCCACCGTACTCAGGACAAACTGAACAGCAACTTTAGGGGTCCAATTTATCCTGTTACCCTTGTGAAAATAAAAAATAGCGGGCTAAAAAATCATTTTTTAGGAAAAAAAATGATTTTTTATTTTCATGGCTCTGCGTTTATAAACTTCTGTGAAGCACTTGGGGGTTCAAAGTGCTCACTACACATCTAGATAAGCTCCTTGGGGGGTCTAGTTTCCAAAATGGGGTCACTTGTGGGGGGTTTCTACTGTTTAGGCACATCAGGGGCTCTGCAAACGCAACATGATGGCCGCAGAACATCCCATCAGTCTGCATTCCAAAATTGCGCTCCTTCCCTTCTGAGCTCTCCCATGCTCCCAAACAGTGGTTTCCCCTGACATATGGGGTATCGGTGTACTCAGGACAAATTACACAACAACTTTTGTGGTCCAATTTCTCCTGTTAGCCTTGTGAAAATAAAAAATAGCGGGCTAAAAAATCATTTTTGAGGAAAAAAAATTATTTTTTTATTTTCACTTTTCTGCGTCATAAACTTCTGTGAAGCACTTGTGGGTTCAAAGTCCTCACCACACATCTAGAAAAGTTCCTTGGGTGGTCTAGTTTCCAAAATGGGGTCAATTGTGGGGGAGCTCTAATGTTTAGGCACACAGGGGCTCTCCAAACACGACATGGTGTCCACTAACGATTGGAGCTAATTTTCCATTCAAAAAGTCAAATGGTGCTCCTTCCCTTCGGGACCCTGCCGTGTGCCCAGACAGTGGTTTATGAGCACATATGAGGTATCGGTGTACTCAGGAGAAATTGCCCAACAAATTTTAGGATCCATTTTATCCTGTTGCCCATGTGAAAATGAAAAAATTGATGCTAAAAGAAATTTTTTATTGGAAAAATTAAAATGTTCATTTTTTCCTTCCACATTGCTTTAGTTGCTGTGAAGCACCTGAAGGGTTAATAATCTTCTTGAATATAGTTTTGAGTAGCTTGAGGGGTGCAGTTTTTAGAATGGTGTCACTTTGGGGTATTTTCTGCCATATAGACCCCTCAAAGTGACTTCAAATGTGAGGTGGTCCCTAAAAAAAATGGTTTTGTAAATTTTGTTGTAAAAATGAGAAATCGCTGGTCAACCTTTAACCCTTATAACTTCCCAACAAAAAAAAATTTTGTTTCCAAAGTTGTGCTGATGTAAAGTAGACATGTGGGAAATGTTATTTATTAACTATTTTGTGTCACATAACTCTCTGGTTTAACGGAATAAAAATTAAAAATGTGAAAATTGCGAAATTTTCGCCAAATTTCCGTTTTTTTCACAAGTAAATGAAAACATTATTGACCTAAGTTTACCACTAACATGAAGCCAAATATGTCACGAAAAAACAATCTCAGAATCGCTAGGATCCGTTGAAGCGTTCCTGAGTTATTACCTCATAAAGGGACACTGGTCAATATTGCCAAAAATGGCCAGGTCATTAAGGTCAAAATAGGCTGGGTCATGAAGGGGTTAAACAACACTTTTTATGGATATCTTTGAGAAATGGCTTTCTTCTTGCCACTCTTCCATAAAGGCCAGATTTATGCAGTGTATGACTGATTGTTGTCCTATGGACAGACTGTCCCACCTCAGCTGTAGATTTCTGCAGGTCATCCAGAGTGATCATGGGCCTCTTGGCTGCTTCTCTATCAGTCTTCTTGTTTGAGATGGAAGTTTAGAGGTACGGCCGGGTCTTGGTAGATTTGCAGTGGTATAATACTACTTCCATTTCAATATGATCGCTTGCACAGTGCTCCTTGGGATGTTTAAAGTTTTGGAAATCATTTTGTATCCAAATCCGGCTTTAAACTTCTCCACAACAGTATCACGTATCTGCCTGTTGTGTTCCTTGGTCTTCATGATGCTCTCTGTGCTTTACACAGAACCCTGAGACTATCACAGAGCAGGTGCATTTATACGGAGACTTCATTACACACAGGTGGATTATATTTATCATCCTTAGTCATTTAGGGCAACGTTGGATCATTCAGAGATCCACAATGAACTTCTGGAGTGAGTTTGCTGCACTGAAAGTAAAGGGGCCGAATAATATTGCACGCCCCACTTTTCAGTGTTTGTATTTCCAAAAAAATATAAAATAACCAATAAATTTCGATCAACTTCACAATTGTGTCCCACTTGTTTTTGATTCTTCACCAAAAATTTACATTTGGTATCCTTATGTTTGAAGCATGATATGTGGGAAAAGATTGAAAAGTTCCAGGGAGCCGAATACTTTCGCAAGGCACTGTATTGTCTTGTTATGCTTCTTTGCCCATAGTCTGCGGCCAATATTGTTGTGGGTCATTATACTTGTATCTATACGTACTATAAGATAAACAAACTTTCATTGTATGTTTTACTATTTATGAAATGATTTTTGTTAAAATAAATATCAAGTTCCATAGTATATGGTGACTAAGGTTATTCTTATTTTGTAGTGTATTTTTGATTTGATATATATGAACGGTGTGATTATCTAGTGCTGGTAATATCTTTTCAGGGTGACATTCATGCTGTGTCCTCCCTGGTCTGGGATAAGGTGGTGGACAACTAGCCAACTGAGAGACCAGCGTTGTACACGCTGGTCTTCATGAGGGGGAGCGCTAGAGTCAGACGTATCTGACTTATTAAGAGGTGTCCGCCTCTTCATGAATTAGGAGCTTCGGACGAGTGTCATGCACCTTTCTGTGCACCTTGCCGCAAATTCTACTCCAGTCCCTGTTGGAGTAAAATTTGTGGCTTAGCGAACACTGCCAATCATGATGAATTTGACAAGGTGTGGTGGCCAAAAGGCCCAGTTCCACCCCTTTTTTGTCAGAACTAAAAGAACCTGATTCTGAACAGCCAAAAGTCGCAAAATATTGGTGCATCTTCATATTTCGCCTGAATTTTATATTTTTTAAAGCTTTTAAGATGCAATTCTGATGTGAAATCTTTGATGTATTGGCCCCTTGTTTCTTTCTAGAGACAGGGCCTATAGCCATGGTATTGTGTCCCCCAATGTTATTAAAGAAGCACTCCCATTAAATTTTTTATTCTTTTAGTATATTGCAATCATATAGCACTGTGTACTTGCAATTACTCATTTTGCCTATCTACCCAGTTAATTCTTCTATATTCTCAGCACTATGTAGAAACAGGAAGTTTCTTTTCCCTGCATGAATCCTTCCCCTCTTCAACTCCTGACCCACCTGCTCTCTCCTTCACCTGGCAGGGACTTTGCAGTGACTCAGGAATCACGCAGGGAAAACTGACCTCCTGTTTCTACATAGAGCTTAGAAGGATTCAGCCAGTCTGTTTAAAATCATGTGTTATAAACCTAATGGAAAAGAGAAAAATAACTGTGTAGAAGGGAAAAATGAGCAAGTGTAAGTACACAGTGGTGTATGTAGCATATTAAGAAGATAACAATTTTAATGGTTGGAATGCTTCTTTAATGAGATTTTTTTTTTAGTTCCGGACACCAAAAGTTGCAACTGTCCAGTTTGTCATCTATATCTTGGTTAAATTGAGAATTGTCCTGTAGCAAAGACAAATACCAGAAAAGCAAAATAGTCTTACTTGTTCCTTTCTGAGATCATCAATTGTCTTCATGCTTAATGCCAGGCGTATGAACTGAACAAGATTGGGGGTTGTTGGATTTTAACTTGCCCTGTGCTTTTGTAGCACTGGTCTTCATGCATTCATATGACCACATTAAAGGGAATCTGTCACGCTATTTTTGCTCTGAGCTGCGGCCACCGCCATCTAGGGCTTAGGCCTCTTTCACACTTCAGTTTTCTGTGTCAGTTAAAATCCGCCAAAAAGACGGAAAAGCGGATCCGTTCCTAACTGATGTGAACGGATGCCACAGAATCCGTTTTGTGACGGATCCGCAGAATGAAGAATTTTAAAGGAACCGCTGGCCGGGAAGCGGGGGGGGGGGGGGGGGGAGAGAGAGAATCTTTTTTGTTCGCCATAAACCAGAAAGGATTTCAGGGTTAATTTTCTCCCTGTCTCCCTTTCTCCGGGCACGCGCACTGGAAAATGCGGATCCTACAACAAAAAAAACGTTGCTGGGTCCGTCCAGGCATGCCGGCGGACGCAAAAAATTTGACGGATCCGCAAAAAAACGGATCCAAGGGATGGCCATCCGTCAAGATCCGCCAGTAATGCAACTCAATGGGGGAAAAAAACGGATCCGCCCAAAAAAATGGCGGATCCGTTTTTTTACAAAAACTGGCGGATTTTGACTGATGGTCAAAAACGGAAGTGTGAAAGAGGCCCTATCTACAGCATTCTGTAATGCTGTAGATAAGTCCCCGATGTAACTTGAAAAATAAGTTAGATTATACTCACCCGTGTGTCCTGACCAGTCTGATGGGTGTCGCGGTTCGGCACCTCCCATCTTCTAGCGATTATGTCCTCCTTCTTACTTCTGCCTTGACTCCTGCACAGGTGTACTTTACCTGCCCTGTTGAGGGAAGATTAAAGTACTGCAGTGCGCAGGCACCGGACCTCTCTGACCTTTCCCGGCGCCTGCGCACTGCAGTACTTTACTCTGCCCTTAACAGGGCAGATAAATTACGCTTGCGCAGGAGCCGAGGCAGAAGTAAGAAGGAGGACATCATCGCTAGAAGATGGGAGGCACCAGACCGGACCACGCCCCCCAGTGACTATAATGTAACTTGTTTTTCTCATCTTTCAGGTTACATCGGGGGCTTATCTACAGCATTACAGAATGCTGTAGATAAGCCACAGATGGCGGTGGCCGCAGCTCATAGAGCAAAAATGGGGTGACAGATTCCCTTTAAGATATTTCTTCTAGTTCAGCACTTTTACTTAATTGTGCAATTAGTCCATAGAATGAGCACTATTGTAAAATGTTGCTGTTTTCCTGATAGCGGATACAGATTTTAGGATGCCATGTTTACTACTGGGATATTGTTTTTCTCAGGTTTGTAGAGGTGAATGATCAAGCACATTTTTATTACTCTCTTGGTAACTATTGATCTTGTTTTAGAGTTTCATTCCTGAAAGCCAGGGAACCATTGCTTCTTCAAAGGAAGTGACAGTGATTGAAACCCGTGATATTGGTATGAGAAAACTGCCTCATTTATATACACCAATTGTTAACCAGCAAATTTGTAAGGAGTACAGTTCCAGAAACCGTGCCAAGGTATCAACTTTGTTGCTCAGTGTGTGATCATCATCATGATGGGGGAATGTTTGTAAGCAAAATAAACAAACGTTATCAAACGTTTCAGTTTATAAAGTAAACTAAGGCAAACCAACATGAAACCAATACTTTTAATTCTTAGTATAAAGTGCCATCAAGTGTACAGAGTCCTGCTCAGGATAATGATGCACTCAAAGTTTTTATTCTCTTATATTGCAGTCAGCATATTATATAGCACTATGGCTAGTTTTACATTAGCGTTTTTTTGCGCAGCCCATCCGATCGCATGTGTCATGCGCACCTATGTTTAATATGGCGTTCGCATGGTCTTGCATTTGCACGCGTTCGTCTGCGTTTTTGTGAGCATGCGTTTTTTCCAGGTGTGTGAATAGACGTGCTGGACACAACATGTTGCATTTTTGGGTCCTCCCAAAGTTGTTAAAAAAAACGCACGTGTTCGCTTGCGCACGGAATGCATTAAAACAACGCATTAGTCTATGGGAACACAGGCGTGCGTATGGACATGCATTCGTCTGTGTTTTCGTGCACATTCGGTTTTTTGAGTAAACATATCTAGAGACACTGGTTAAAACCACACTCTACACAAATAAACATTGTTTGGGGGGTAGTGTATCTAAAAAGAAGGTGTTGGCACTGGCAGTCCACTACTCTACAGCCTGCAAGAGAGAAGGACTTTGGAGACCTTAGAGACTAGCAGCAAGTGGAATAATGTTAGTATAAAACCTAATGCCTGCCTGTCCTTTTTTTTCAACCGGCCCCTGGTGAACTGACACAAGCAGAGAGTGAAATGAGTACCTTCCTTCCCTACTGATTGGTACTTAATCGCTGTTGCATATACACATGTGGCAAATTAATTTTTTTTTTGCTTTTTCAGACCTCATCGTCCACGGCAATGGAGGAACAACAGGAGCAGCCAGTCCAAGTGCAGGCGGGGAGACGGCATGTAAGTATAGACTGACTGATTTTTTTTATTTTTTTTTTCCCTCTGACTTTTTTCTGGCCTGTTTTTCCTCTTCAATCTTGCTTCTTTTCTGTCTTTATTTCTATGTTTTTCATTTCCAAATCTTTCCAAGATAAATGTTTTTCTTTCTTTCCTAGGCTCCACAACGGGATGAAGAACTCGCCCTTGACAATGAGGCCCTCATCAGTTTGGTCCAGGAGCGAGTCCTGTTGTAGGACAGCCGTGATCCACTGCACTCGGACAACGTGTTGCTCCGGCGGCTCTGGAATGAGGTGGCCGCAGTGCTGATGGATGGCTGGGACAACGCCTCTCCATGGGTCCGCAAGGAATTTCGTAAGTATTTCAATGCTGTGTGATGCGGCAGTGACCTTGGCCGGGATCACACAACTGTGTGTGATGCTAGTAACTCCTGCAAGTTTCTAGCATCATACACATTTTGTTATCCCAGCCTACAGTGCAATATCTAATTTTTTTTTTTTCTCACAGTGAACAAAGTCAGAACCCGTTGGCGATCGATGAAGGACCGCTTCAACAGGGATGTCCGTCAGTAGAGCCGGGTTCCCAGTGGTGCTGCGGCAAGGACCTCAACCAAATACAGGTATCATCGGGCGTTGGCCTTCTTAAGACCGGTCATTGCCACCAGATCGTGAGTATTTTGTTGTTGTATTGTATTGTGTTTTACTCTGTTTTTCTATTCCACAGGAGTTGGCGCTTTGACTATTGTAAATGCATGATACTAATGTTTTTCTTTTCACAGCACCTGGAGCAGCACCCTGCAACCTGGTCCTGGAGCGGTCCTTCATCGAGCTGCCTCGGACCCGTCCCAGCCATCCGACAGCCAAGAAGCAGCTTGCGGGTCGGCACCACAAACAGCTGGAGACCAGGAAGCTGGGACAGGTTTTCCCCTGTCCCAGGTCTCTGCCACTGGTTTTGCGGGCACTTCCCGCCAGCGGCAGAAGGCCTTGGACAGGACTGTCATGCCAGAGTTCCTTCAATTGAGCTCAGTCTTTCAGATTGGCCTCAAGGCGCTATCAGACAGACTGGAAAGTGGTTTTGCCCGAATGGGAACACATTTCAGGGCTGTCGACCGTCGCCTTTACCGTCTGGAAGCCGACTTCAACAGACCAGCGCACCATTTCTTTACTCAAATTGAACGGGGCATGGCGGAACACCTTATTACTGATCTCCAGCTGAATGTGATGCAAGCTTGCAACGCTGCTTACATGCAGGCTATGCAGCAGTCAGTACGTGCATCATCCAGTGGTGGCATTTCCAACTGTGCCACCACTGATTTGCTCCACCTCACTACCGACTTCTGCTGCATACCACTGCATGGCCACCTGCATTCAAAGCCATGGCGGACACCACTGCACCAACCCAAGGCTGAGTGCAGCTGGACACTTCCCCGCCACCACCATGCCAAGCGCTGCTCCTGCTTGGTCCTCCACCACTGCCACCACTCCTGCCTGGACCACCACTGTCACCACTCCTGCCTGGACCACCTCCACCATAGAGCAGCAGCAGCTGGGGGACCCACATTCATTATTTGCCACCACGGACCCTGGCAGGACCTCCACCACCACTACCAGCATGCTGCAGCAGCTACAGGATCCTGCCAGGAGGTCCCCCAGCTCCAGGAGGTCCACCAGCACCAAGCGCTCCAGGCAGGACACAATAGAGACGGTCCACAGAAGACATAAAAGTGCCCACAAAAAGAGAAAAACTCTTACACTCCCTCCCTCCTCACCTCACACTGTGTCTGATCCGCTCCATGCCTCCAGTTCCATCACTGAGCTCCCTTTCCTCCACTACTTTCGTTGCCTTTTCCCCTAGAATCCCTTCCTCTTCTGTAAGCCATTCCTCGTCCCTCCACACCCCCAAGTTGCCACCATCTTCCCCCAAACGTCGCTCCCAGTAAATTGTATTTTTTTTTTAAATGTCATTTTGTTTTCTCCTAATTCTGTTTGGTTATTGTGTCTTTCGCCGCCTACACACACTGCGCCATACACTTTGTGTTTTTGCCACCACATAGCTCCAGTACTGACACATGTTTCTTGTGTCAGTCCTGGAGGTATGTGTTGTCAAAAACACAATTATATGACTTGTATTTTCACCACCAGTCTCTTCAGTCTGTTTATATTGGTCAGACTGAATATAGAATGGTGGTTAGTGCAAGGCGTATCTATTCTCACCTTGCCAGGTATCATAAAGAGTGAATTGATGATGGTGTGTTTTGACCATCATCATTTCACTCTTTGGGACACAAGGCCAGGGGATTCTAGATATACCTTGAAATTAACCACATCATCTATTCAGTCTATGACGAATATACTGAAGAGATGATGGAGAAAATACATGTCATATCTACAATACCCTGTCCTGGTATCATAATTATTTAGTACACCTGGCCTGGTGAGTATAGCTATGAGTTGTCGTCTGCAGTGTCGCTTCAGTCTGCATTATCTATTGCACGCAGACTGGAGAGATGCTGGAGGTTAACTCATGTGTTTTCACATGCCCAGGTGTCATAAAAGTATGAAGTCATAATGTGGTTTTTTGGGCATTCTCACTTCAGCATGACACCAGGCCAGGGGATTGTAGAAGTTGTATAAACCTTTATCATCTCTCCAGTCTGCGTACATACTGAAGCGACAGTGGAGATACTACAACTAATAATTATACTCACATGGTCAGGTGTCATAAAGAGTGACGGATGCTAGTGCATCCCAAAATCACTATTTGGACATCAGGCCAGGTGATATAAATATTAGTTGTATTATCTCCACCGTCGCTGCAATCTGCCTTATTGAACACAGACTGGAGAGATGATGAAGGTCATTCAACTTTTCTATCTAGAATCACCTGGTCAGGAATCCTATTAAAGTCAGGATGCACAAAACACAGCATCCTGAATTCACTGGACACCTGGGCAGGTGATTATTGTATTGGAGTGTATAAAGACAGAGTGCACTCGGTACAGGTATCAAAACAGGTTTTTTTATTAACATACACACAAGAAAACAATTTTACACCATTTGATCTTGCCGTGCCACACGTCCTACATCAGAGATAAAGTATGCCGCAAATTGGTCCCTCATTTGGCCAACTTCAACTGATGACCTGAGAGGGTGCTGAGTGAAATCAGGCAATGGGGGTTGGCAGCTGGTTCATCTAGTTCAAAGTTAGGGCGCTGTTTAGCCATCACAAAATTATGAGGAACTATACACGCTTTGACCACCTCATCCACTGTTTCCAGATTAAGATTAATGGCTGTGCCAAGAATGCACCATCTGGACACAAGAATCCCAAAGGCACACTCTACAATTTTTCGTGCCTTTTTGAGTCTGTAATTAAATATTTTTCTCGCGTGGTCCAAGTCCTGGCTGGAGTAGGGTTTCAGCAGGTTTTGGCACATTTGAAAGGTTCTCATCCCCAACCATTACAAATGGCAGTGGCGGACCTTCGGTGTGAGGAAGAGGCTGTGGCGGGGGGGGAAATTTAAAATGGTTGCCATACAACCTACGGCCCATGTCCGAGTTCTTAAAAGCCTGTGAGTCATTGCCCTGGCCAAATGCCCCAATGTCCACCACAAAAAACAGACAGTCTGCATCCGCAATGGCCATGAGTGCTGTAGAAAAGTACTTTTCATAGTTATAGTACTCCGATCCACTTCTTGCGGGTTTGGTTATTCTGATGTGTTTCCCATCCACCGCTGCCAAACAGTTGGGGAAATTGCAGACTGTCAAGAATTGTTTAGCTATTTCAAGCCACTTTTCCGCGGTGGGCAGGGGCATAAATTCTGGACAGAGAACGTCCCACAAAGCCCGGCAGGTGTCTGCAACTATTCCCAACAAGGTGGAGATTCCAAGCCAGTACTGGAAGTGGAGTGATGATAGGGTCTCTCCAGTAGCCAGGAATCTGCCAGAGAGAAAAAAAATATTTATGTCTAGGGTTTTGCCAAACACTTAAATGAAAAAATATTAGTACATGGCATAACAATAATTCTGCAGGCTTTTACTTACTACCTTGCAGAACATTAATTCTGCAGGCTTTGGATTAGTACATGGCAGAACAAAAACAATTATGCAGGTATTGTTTTATAAATATTACGTACCGTAATTTGACCAGGAGCCATTCCTCAAGAGGAATCGCACGACGGAGCTGTGTGTCCTGTCTCCAGATAGCTCCTTGAACACGACCAAGCAAATCCATGAATCTTTCTTGGGACGTCCGGGTATAGTCAATAAATTTCGCTGGGTTTGTCTGGAGCTCGCTGTAGAGGGTGTGGTACGCACCACGGCTCTCCCGCACTTCAATAATCGGATGTCTCCAAAAACGCAGCCGCTGCCGTCTTCGCTGTCTCTCTCTCTGCCTTTCTTCCTGGCAAGCAAATGCAAAAGCCTGAGACAGCGCGTTGTCCAGATCCAAAACTCTTCCAACGCAGATACATGGTGACAAAGGAAACGCCAGCAAAATCTGAAGAATTCAGCTGTAACAGGGTCTATATAAAAGAATTCCCATGACACACGCCCACTGGTGTCCCATTGGTGGAGTCGGTTTCAAGGATTTTCTTCCTGTGAAACGTGACCTAGTGAACGCATGCGCATAAATGCAAACGCATGCAAAAACATATGCAAATGCTGCATTTTTTTGTCGTCATGCGTACGCTGATGAGTATAAAAAACGCTGCATTTGCATGCGTTTCTACTTGCACACGATGCGCAGAGCACAAAAATGCAAATGTGAAACTAGCCTTATAGTTGCTCATTTCACCCTTCTACCCAGTAAATTCTTCTCTTATCTCTGCTCTGTGTAGAATCTGGAAGTCTCATGTCTGCCAGGGACTTTTGCAGTGACTTTTGACCTCCTTGTACATAGAGTTTAAAAGGTTTCAGCTAGTTATTTCAGTTCAGTCTGCTAGGATTCAGTTTTTGATCATGTGATGTCATATACCCAGTGGAAAAGAGAAACATTAGCACAATGAGCAATTGTAAGTTCACAGTGCTGCACAATATGATGACTGCATTATATTGAGAGGATACAAATCTTGTAGTGCTCTTTAACCACTTCTTTGGGCTTGCATGAAATGGTACAAAATGTCACTTATTAAGAATGTTTAATTTTCATGTTACATAAATCTGGTTGGTGCATGTTAAAGGGGTTGTCTGACCTAAATAAAAACATTATGGGACATGAATAGTGTAAAACAAAAACACCGAACTGTGCATCATCAGAGAAACGTGATGCCAACTCTAGTCACCTGACCAATGTACCTAATCAAAGACCTCGCTGGTCCTGTGACATATGAACAGTGACCGCATTGGTGGCGATACAGACCACCAAAACTGCCTATGAGGGTGACAGCATATGAGTATGTCAGAGTATTTTCACTTTGTCCATGCCTCGGGTAACATTTATTTAAACCTGACAACTCCTTTATATGCGCAAAACACTTAAAAGGGGTTTTCCATCATTAGGGCCAATCTTTTTTAAGGCTGAAAATTATTTCTGTCGCTTCATGTTAGGACACATGAAAACATGGGTGTATTCTGCTGCCATCAGTAAGCTGACACTAAAATTAAACGTTAAAAAAAAGTCGGCTCCTCCCCTGCAGACTACACCTATCTGCAGACAGTGGACTTAACTATTTTAGCTTATTGTCACTTAGGCCTCTTTCACACATCAGGTTTTCGCCGTCAGGCGCGATCCGGCGCTTTTGACAGAAACCGGATCCGGCGAAATGCAATGCCGGATCCGGTTTCCCCCCCATTGACTTGCATTTGCGCCGGATCGCGCCGGATGGCCATGCGTTTCATCCGGTTTTCGCCGGATCCGGCAATGTGTCGCGATCCGGCGTCTGGAAAAAACGGCTACTGTAACGTTTTTTGTCTCCGGCGAAAAAGCCGGACGCGCCGGATCTGGCGCGTCCGGCTTTTTCACACAATGAAAGCCTATGAGCGCCGCAATGCGCCTGATCCGGCGAAAGCCGGATCCAGTTTTTTTGGTCTGAGCATGCTCAGTAGCTCTGCCCACAAGACATATATAAAAGCAAGACAGTGGGACCCACAGCCACACCCAACATGCCACCCAAGAAAGCAACCAAGCGCAGCAGGAGAAGGCAGGAGACCACTGCAGCACCACCACCACCCCAAATGGAGCAGCAAATGGAACATGCTGAGGAGGGGAGGCCAGCAGCAGATGAGAGACGGTAATTATCAAATCCCCCATTCCTCCAAACTAGGGCTATTGAATATCAAGATATTCATTGGCCCTTTGTTTCTCTTTATTCAACAGCCGCCCAATAGATGCAGCAGCAGCAGCAATGGCAGCAGCTGGAACACCACCCACAGGCATGGAGTGTGGCCACCAGGAAGACAGCACATCATCTGGGAGCCCTCCCTCGCATCGTCAGCGTTTGACGGTAAGTTTTTATTTCCAAAATCCATCATCTCTGTAATATATGTCTATTCATTGCCTTTTATTTCAAAATAGGATTCACAAGATGAAGAGGAGCTCCCAGAAGAAGAAGGAAGGGGTGGACAGACACTTGGAGTGGGCTCACAATTGGTAAGTTTTTTGCATCAAACACAACATCACACTACACACAACACATAGAAAACAATGTTCTGCAGACCACACACAGCAAACAAATGCCTACATCCAAAGACATAACATTTTTTGTTTTCTTCTCTAGTCTTCCCAATCTGGTGCTCGGCCAAGAGGTCCTCGCAGTGCCTCCCAGGGTCGTCGGCGACAGCAACGCGGCGGTCACCAGCGTGTAAGTATAAATATTTTTGCTTTGTTTTTTTGCACTTTTTATTTCATTTCTTTTGTGGAGGCTAATTATGTTATTTTTGTCTTTTTCTTTAACAGCCTTCACAGCGTGCTCCCGACTCTGACGGTGAGGATGGAGGACTCGATGTGGACCACCTCATCGATCTCGTCAGAGAAAGGGAGCCGCTCTGGAATATGGCTGACCGCCGCCACGCTGACCTTATCGTTACCCGACGACTCTGGGAGGAAATCTGTTCGCTCCTTGTGGGCCGCTGGGAGGACCTCGATGTTCGGGCCCAGATTAAAGAGCGTAAGTATATACAGTACCGGTTGCTTGATGTAAACCAGTGTTTCCCGAACTCCAGTTCTCGTGGTCCCCACGGATCATGTGTTCAGGATTTCTATTTACTATGGAAATCCTGAAAACATGACCCCTGGGGACCATGAGGACTGGAGTTTGTGAAACACTGATGTTGTATACTAACCACTCCTTTCTCGTTTCAGGGAACAGAATTGTGAATCGGTGGCGGTCTGTGAGGGATCGTTTCAAGAAGGAGTTCAATAAAGAGATGCGGGCCCCGAGTGGATCTGGAGGACGCAGGAGCAAGTACAAGTACGCAGAAGCCCTGTCGTTCCTCCGGGAAACAATGGTCACTAGAAGGTAAATATTACACACCACATGTGAAAAAAAATGTTAGATGTAACTTTTTTTTTTCAGCCAGGGCCATACCATGTCAGTATTTTAATTGTTTTTTTTTCTCTTTATTCCACAGCACGGTGAGCAGCACTCGGGAGCCTGCACGATTGGACCCTTCTGAGGCGATCCCTGAGGAGACCGGCACCGAGGGACACTTCGACCGCCCCGGTACATCTGCACCTTCCCAGCCTTCCCACACATTCGACCCATCTGTCCCATCCACCAGCACAGGAGCATCGTGGCCGCCTACATTACATGAAGCTGCTGGTGAGGAGATCGCTTTCCCTTTACCCCACCCTTCTGCCCCTGCCACCTCTAGTACACCTGCGGGTACTGGGCGGCAGCGGCAGAGGGGTCAGGAAAAGAGTTATGCGCCAGAGTTCTTGCATCTGAATGCATCTTTCCAGAACTGTCTAAAAGTCTTGTCAGAGCAAATCTCCGCAGGCTTTCAGCAGATCAACTCCAGCATTCTGGAGGTGAAGACACTTCTGCAAACCATGCATTCAGAAGCAAGATCTTCGCCAAACCACACCTTTTTCAGGTCTGTTGTGGAGCGCATGGCAACACTATCTCCTACCCAGCAGATGCATGTAATGCATTCGTGCCACGTGCTCTACAGCAGGTTACATCCCAACCTCCACCTCCCACCACTGTAGTTCCTCCACCTGCACCCCCTCCAGCCACTTTCCATCCTCCCCCTCCTATTACATCTGCACCCCCTCCAGCCACTTTCCATCCTCCCCCTCCTATTACATCTGCACCCCCTACAGCCACTTTCCATCCTCCCCCTCCTATTACATACCAGCAACCTTCCCAGTACCAGCAACCTTCCCAGTACCAGCAACCTCCCCAGTACCAGACATCTCCCCACTTCCAGCAACCTGCCCCGTACCAAACTCCTTCCCCGTACCAAACTCCTTCCCCATACAACTTTCCATCAACATCATCTGCTCCTACAGTCCCTGCCCAACCCTCCACTCCACCGCCCACCACCTCTTCTGCCTCCCACATGTCCACCCATTCTGTAGCTTTTTCCACACCATCACCTCTAACTGTACCTTCCCCACCACGATCCCAGTCCTCTCTCCACACTCCCATTGTCGAAGTGTCCCGCAGCCCCTCCAGCAGTATTTCCACCCCACACTACACCGAGTTATAATGTTTTTTTTGTAATAAAAATGCCCATTTGGTTGGTTTCAAACCTTTATTAAAAAAGTTTTTTTAACTTTAAAAACAGTTTACACAAAAAACAATATTTTAAATAAAAGTTAAATTATTGTTTACACTGGTTGTCTGTCATTTCTTTCTGCGGCGAAATATGTTTAAAAAAAAGGTTAAATACAGGGTATTTAAAAGGTAAAAAGGTATTCAAAACCAGGTATATAACTGTGGGTAAATTTTAGCTTTTTGCCACAGTTGTGTTCCTGGTTGTGTTTGAAGCAAAGTATTTCACCTGAAAAGTTGTGTTTATTGTTGGTGATTTCCTAACAATGAACACAACTTTTGTTAAAAGGTGAAATACTTTGCATAAAACACAACCAAGGAACACACCTGTGGCCTAAAGCTAAAAATAGTAAGACCATGACAAGATAGCCAACTTTGGTTGGCAAAGGTATATACTGTTGGTCCAGAAGGTACACAAGTTTGGTTAGGGCACAAATCTTTCACACTCTGTCATCCTGCCAGTGTACTCTGCCTTGAGGTGACATAAAGTATAGTGCAAAATTGTCCCTCATTACTGAAACCGTCACAGAACTTCTAGTGGTAATATTTCCAATGACAACATCCATCTTCGCCAGTAACTTGCTCTTCTCTCCAACCTGCACTTTCTCCTCTACAACCTGTCAAAGAAGGGCTGTAGGAACATGCTATATATAGTTTTCCAGTAGCCAATCCCTGTTCGGAAGGCCACAAGGGTCAATTTTAAAAACCAGATCCGGCGTAATCCGTCGAAAAACAGATAGAAAAACGGATGAACCGGATGAGACGGATCCGGTTTTGTCTGTCAAGAACAAGACGGATCCGGCAGAAAACCGGATCCGGCACATCAGGTTTTACAAAACATTTGCCGGATCCGGCATTCCGGCACGACGCCGGATCGCGCCTGACGCCGAAAACCTGATGTGTGAAAGTAGCCTTAGGTGACAGACACAGGTCTGAGGCACTGTCTTGTCTGACCAGACATGAATAGCCTCTTTGGTAACAATATAAAAGACAGTCTTCCATGAGTAAGGCAGTATTCTCTTTCGTATGGGTGGCAGAACCAAATTCTTGATGTAGTTGGTGTTTAGGTACTGGTACGTCAGTCCTCGCCACTTGTCTCCTTCCTGCCCATTCCGCAGAACATAGCACGCTGCACAGAACTTAAGCGAATCCAGGGTACCTTACAATGTTTAATGGTATTGCGTCTGACTCACTGTGTGATCCAAAATCAAGCTTCTTCAGATCAGGCAAGTGTAGCATCCTGCTGCATTGCACTCGCTCCAAATGGTTTTTGTCCCAGACCCTTAGCAGTCATAACTACTAAAATGTATTCTCCCCAAACCATTTTTTTTTCCATAGCACCAGCTTAGCCCATACTCTGTGGACTCCCTGTTCCCAGGCATCTACCTCACGTCTTACCGATTTGCTTTTTTTGGCACAGTCACACAGTCTCCGCAATTTTCCTGGAGCCATAACTCTTCTTTAGGCCCCGGCCTATGCTGTGTTTTAGCTGGCTCCTTGTATTTGATTGCAGTATAGCAGGTTTCCATGTGCCTGCCATGTTCCACCAGTGTTTGTTTTCTTGAAGCCAGACCTCTAATTTAAACCCCAGCTTTAAACCACCACTCAGACC
Source organism: Dendrobates tinctorius (assembly GCF_039654945.1). NCBI lineage: Eukaryota > Metazoa > Chordata > Amphibia > Anura > Dendrobatidae > Dendrobates > Dendrobates tinctorius. Next base: position 19,648,449 of record NW_027361739.1, on the reverse strand, counting down.
ACGTCCAACTTGAGTAAATATTAAACAGGCAAGTGAGAGAGATGGACAGAAGGAAGGTAGGTAAAACAATCTCCTCATTAAGGGTTCATACTCATCTAATATATAAAACTCAAAGTATGTGTGTATGTGCGTGTATGTGTGTGTGTATGTCCGGGATAGGCATCCGCACCGTCGCAGCTACAGCCACAAAATTTGGCACAGTCACACGTCTGGACCCCGAGAGCGTCCTAAGCTATGTTGTGAGGTGGAATTTTAACTCCGCGCGTTCCAATTCACCAAACAATTTTGTCCCTATCTACATACTGGGGAAAAAATGTGTGCGTATCAAGCCCCGCCTCTCATTATGATGTCACAATGGTTGCCATGGCGACGCTGATGTCATCAAGCCCCGCCGCTCGTTATGATGTCATAATGGTTGACTATGGGATGGAGGATGTGTGATGGGTATATGGGCACTGGACTGTGGGATGGAGGATATGTATGACGGGTATATGGGCACGGGCCTATGGGATGGATATGTATGACGGGTATATGGGCACGGGACTATGGGATGGAGGATGTGTGATGGGTATATGGACACTGGACTATGGGATGGAGGATATGTATGACGGGTATATGGGCATGGGACTATGGGATGGAGAATATGTATGACGGGTATATGGGCACGGGACTATGGGATGGAGGATGTGTGATGGGTATATGGGCACTGGACTATGGGATGGAGGATATGTATGACGGGTATATGGGCACGGGACTATGGGATGGTGGATATGTATGATGGGTATATGGGCACGGGACTATGGGATGGAGGATATGTATGATGGGTATATGGGCATGGGACTATGAAATGAAAGATGTGTGATGGGTATATGGGCACTCGACTATGGGATGGCAAATATGTATGATGGGTATATGGGCACGGGCCTATGGGATGGAGAATATGTATGATGGGTATATGGGCACTGGACTATGGGATGGAGGATGTGTGATGGGTATATGGGCACTCGACTATGGGATGGAGGATGTGTGATGGGTATATGGGCACGGGACTATGGGATGTAGGATAATTATAATTTGCTATAACTAATCACAGTTAGTTACTATGCTCGGGCAGCACCGGGCTCTTCAGCTAGTAATCTTATAAATCTTAATCTTATGCTATGATAATCTTTTATAAATGTGCTCCTGATATGTACTGTGTAATGGCCATGTCTGACCTTGCAGAAACATGGTCTGATCATACCACAGCTCCTGGGAAGGGGAGGACGCAAAAGTGGGTATGCATATAGCACAGCATGGGGATCACAGCTGATTCTTTTTTGTGAGGTGACGCGTTTCCCTGTCTTTTTTAAAAGATGTTTTACCTCCAAAGAGAGAATTATTTGCGATACCCTGCTGTAATGTCTGTATACTCTTTTGTATCCTCCCGTGCCCAGGAGATGTGGTATGATCAGACCATGTTCCTGTATTTTCAGACATGGCCATTACACAGTACACAGCAGGGGCACATTTATAAGAAAATCTCAGCACAGGAACATTTTTTTTTTAATACATCCAATTGTGGAACTTATTATTATGCCAAAATCTATTAATTAAAATGTACTTTGCTCGCGGGAAAACCCCTTTAAGTATACTTCATATGCCATCTTCACACATTCGGTATTTGGTTAGTATTTCACATCAGTATTTATAAGCCAAAATTAGGAATGGAACAATCAGAGGACAGGTATAATAGAAACACGTCACCACTTGTGCATTTTTCACCCACTCCTGATTTTGGCTTACAAATATTGAGGTAAACTACTGACCAAATACTGAAAGTGTGAACGTGGCCTTAGTATCAGCCTCCTGGTGGCAGAACCATACACCCATGGTTTCCTAGGTTTCCTATGTTCCCCAGTGAAGGCTAAGAGAAAGGGATTTTATGTTAAGTACCAAAATCTTTTTTTTTGCAATTGTGTTTCATTAAAAATGTTGCACCATTTGAGTTTTATAGGCTCTTTGTTTCCCTGTATATTTATAAATCAACTGAGAGGAGCGCAGAGAAAAACAAATAAGAGTTATAAACTTTCCTGTCAAACAAGAAGTCCCTAAAGATGGACAACTCATTTGAGAAAGTAGCCAATTTTAGTTGTTCAGACCTAAAGAAAAGTTATCCTACCGACACTCCATTAGTCAAGTCTTTTTTTTTCTCAACTGCAAAAGGGCTTGTTTTTTCTTGAGTTGTATTTGATGAATAAAAATTAGAAATGCAGTGTGAAAGAGATTTAACCCCTTAACCCCCGAGGGTGGTTTGCACGTTAATGACCAGGCCAATTTTTACAATTCTGACCACTGTCTCTTTATGAGGTAATAACTCTTGAACGCTTACATGGATCCCGGTGATTGTGACATTGTTTTCTCGTGACATATTGTACTTCATGTTAGTGGTAAAATTTCTTTGATATGACTTACATATATTTGTGAAAAAAAATGGAAATTTGATGAAAATTTTGAAATTTCCAACTTTGAATTTTCTTGCCCTTAAATCACAGACATATGTCACACAAAATACTTAAATAACATTTCCCACATGTCTACTTAACATCAGCACAATTTTGGAACCAAAATTTTTTTTGTTTGTAAGTTATAAGGGTTAAAAGTTGACCAGCGATTTCTCATTTTTACAACACCATTTTTTTGGGGGGACCACATCACATTTGAAGTCACTTTCAAGGGTCTATATGATCGAAAATAACCAAAAGTGACACCATTCTAAAAACTGCAACTCTGAAGGTACTCAAAACCACATTTATTAAGTTTATTAACCCTTCAGGTGCTTCACAGGAATTTTTTGGAATGTTTAAAAATAAAAAATGAACATTTAACTTTTTTTTCACAAAAAATGTACTTCATATCCATTTTTTTTATTTTACCAAGGATAACAGGAGAAATTGGACCCCAAAAGTTTTTGTACTATTTATCCTGAGTACGCTGATACCCCATATATGCAGGTGAACCACTGTTTGGGTGCATGGCAGAGCTTGGAATGGAAGGAGCGCCGTTTGACTTTTCATTGCAAAGTTGGCTGAAATTGAGATTGGACGCCATGTTGCATTTGGAGAGACCCTGATGTGCCTAAGCAGTGGAAACCCCCCACAAGTGACACCATTTTGGAAACTAGACCCCCTAAGGAGCTTATCTAGATGTGTGGTGAGCACTGTGAACCCCCAAGTGCTTCATAGAATTTTATAACGTACAGCCATAAAAATAAAAAATATTTTTTTGCAAAAATTATCTTTTTGCCCCCGATATTTTATTTTCACAAGGGTAACAGGAGAAATTGGGCCCCAAAAGTTGTTGTCCAATTTGTTCTGAGTTCGCCATATCGCGTTTGGAGAGCCCCTGATGTGCCTAAACAGTGGAAACCCCCACAATTCTAATTCCAACGCCTAACCCCAACACACCCCTAATCCCAGCCCTAGCCATAACCCTAACACACCCCTAATCCTAACCCTAATAACAACCTGAACCCTGACTTTAGCACTAACCCTAATGGGAAAATGGAAATTAATACATTTTTTTAAATTTTATTATTATTCCCTAACTAAGGAGGTGATAAAGGGGGGTGTGATTTACTATTTATAGCAGGTTTTTATAGCGGGATTTTTTTCCATTCTACATGACGGCACCACGAGAGAGGGGATTTGCCCAACAAGGACAGGAAACTTTCAAGATAAAAGGGGTGGCTCCTCTCTCCGCATCAGTTGGTTTCCTGTCCTCGATGGGGAACCCTCAAGATGAAAACCTCTTGAAGATTCTGGAAGAAAGAAGAGGATGCCTGGGTCAGGTGGTTACTGGCAGGTACCGGTCTGCTACACCCGTCACCAGGTACCGGTAGTCGCCTCGGGGGCCATATATTCCTATGCCCCCCCTTAGCGAGTGCATGTCCACAGCCCGTGAGGCAGATGCCCGGGTGAAGTTTGAAGCCTCGGACACCACGGTTCGTGTACCCTCCCTGATGCCGACATGCCCCATAGAAGTCCACGGAGACCACATTTTTGTGCCCCTCCCTGTTGACACATAGTGACCATGCAGCCCTTGGGACACATCGGTGTCCGGGTAGATGAAAGACTCTTCGGAGGACCCCTTGGGGATCCCTCCATGTCGAGCACAGGCCTGACACCGTGGCTGCCCAAAAAAAGAAAAGTACCTGCAAACAATCTGAATAGCGTGGAGGCTTCCGTGGATGACCAGGTCCATGGGGGCCGCAGGTATGAGGGCAGCAGCAGGTGTCATGGCGGATAATAGCAGGGAGCGCTGCCATGACCTGGGAGCGCACCGGAAGGGAAAAGTCTGGTACGCGCAGCTAATGGAGACACCCGAATGCGGGCAGCTGTTGTGGCAGAGAGCGCGCACTGGAGGGCAGCAGCTGGCGGGGCGCGCTCCAGTAGTAGAATTCGGGCGCACGCAGCGGCGCGTACTCCCGGGGAGCCTACAGCGAGTGACGGTCATCTATAAGCTGGGAGTGCGCATCGGAAGTAGATGAGGCACGGCCCGGAAGTAGAATCTGCGACACCCAGGAGTCAGCAGCAGGGCAGAGAGCGCGCACAGGAGTTAGAGCGCGGTATGGCCACATAGCAGTGTGTGCGCACCGGATAAAGCCAGGGTGCGCGCAGACATGATTTTCAAGCTAGCATAAGGAGCGCGCACTGATTATCAGAGGCATAACAGTGCGCATGTGCAAGCGGCCGGCAGGTGGGATCAACAAGGTGTTTAATTACAAAAAAAAAAGACATGCTGGTATTTAAACTCAGCAATAGTACTGGCGGGCGTCACTGAACCATTACTAGGTTAAATGTGACTGCTTTCATCAGAAAACAGCAGCAGTAGCTAGGCAATGGAGAGCCCTTCACCAGAGCATTTGCAGCCGCACCATTAGGTGCAGTAGAGGCTGTTTCGGTCAGAGAAGAAGAGCCAGACGCGCCGCAGCAGCAGTGGGAGCCGCTCGTGCAGCACATGGGCGGATCGTTACCACAAAAAGGAGGGGTCCTTAGTCTCCTTGGGAGACAGTGAGAAGACCAGTCATCCTCCAGAGCCGGTACCCGTTCTGTGAAGCGTCCAAGTGGTGAGTGAGCTTCGAGAAAGTCCAGCACGCTACTGTCTGTTCTCTTTCTCTTGTCTCCTCTCTCCCCTCTTTTTACATACATTGGTGGGGTGGAGTATAGGAGGTCCCTAAGAAGAGTAGGTCAAAATCCAAGAATAAGGAATGTCCCTTATGCAATAGCCCTTTAGGAGCATCTTGGAGTAAAAGATTGTGCCAGGACTGTATTAACAAAACAGTAGCGGAGGAAACACCCTCCTTCTCTGACAACCTGAGATCCCTAATTCAATCAGAGGTCTGTAAATCAGTGAGGGCATTACAATCAGCGGATACAGATAGCAAAGCAAGAGATAGATCCAGCCCCTCAGTAGTCTCTCATGAGGACTCCACATGGTCAGAGGAGGACTCGGATAAATCCCGTTATTCGGATAGCAGTTCTGACGAGAAAGACACATTCCCAGTAGAAGCTACAGATAAGCTTATAAAGGCAATCCGGTCTACTATGGGGCTGGTAGATGAGCGAGCAAAAAAGACGGCTCAGGAACTCATGTTTAGCGGGTTGCAAAAGAAAAAACGTAGAGCCTTCCCTATTAACGAACAGCTGGAAGGATTCAAAAAGGGAATGGGAAAAACCAGAGAAGTCCCAGATAATCAATTCCCTAAAAAGGAGGTACCCCTTTCATGTAGAGGCATCCTCATCCTGAGATAGAGCTCCAAAGATTGATGTAGCGATCTCAAAAGTCGACAGAAAATCCTCCCTGCCCTTAGAGGATTTAGATTCCCTAATAGAACCTCTGGACAGAAAGACAGACAATTGTCTTAAAACGGCCTGGGAGGCCTCGGCTGGGGCACTAAGGCCCGCCATTGCAGCCACTTGTGTGGCTAGATCCATAAAAATATGGGTTGATAACGTGGAGCATCAGCTAGAGCAAGGAGTCTCTTCTAGAAGCAATACCGGCCATCAGAGCAGCAGCAGTCTTTCTCGCTGAGACATCAGCAGATTCAGCCAGGCTAGCAGCAAAATCAGCAGCCTTAACTAATGTGGGACGCCGTGCAGTATGGCTCAAATGCTGTCCGAGGGACACACAGGCAAAGATGAAACTGCTCTCTGCCATGTGAGGGAAATTTCCTGTTTGGACCGGCATTGGATGACGTGTTGGAGAAGACCGGTGACAAAGAAAAATTTCCCAAAACAGCCATTTCAGGCCTTTCGGTGCTCCTTTCAGAAGGGCTGAAAATTCAGAAGACAGCAGTACAGGGATCGAGACAGAAACAACTCTGACAAGCGCTCCAGAGGTGGGAGAGGCTTCTACTTCGGCAAGCCCTCCAAAGACGCAAAAAAACCCTCCCAGTGATGGTCCTTCTCAGGTGGGGGGAAGGCTGTCTCACTTCCTCCCAGCCTGGGAGAGGATCTCATCCAGCACCTGGATCCGAAGAATTGTGGGGTCAGGTCTGGAGTTAAGATTCCACCACTGGGCACCACGAAGATACATGCAGACTCCAGTTCAGTCCTCTCAAGAAAAGCAAGACAGTCTGGAAGGGAAAGTAATCTCGCTCCTAGACAAACATGTCCTAGAAGAAGTCCCGGTAGAGGAAAGAAAGGAAGGGTTTTATTCCCCCCTTGATCTCATAAAGAAACCAGACAATTCCTGGAGGGCAATTATAAATCTAAAAGGCCTCAACAAATATCTGATAGTCCCATCATTCAAGATGGAAACAATAAGATCGGCGGTGAAGCTCCTCATTCCTCAATGCTACTTGGCAGTCCTGGACCTCAAGGATGCTTACTATCATGTCCCGATTCGGCATAAAGATCGCAAGTACCTCAGTGTGGCAGTCCAGATGAGGTCTCAATGGCGTCACTTTCAGTACAAGGCTCTGCCCTTTGGAGTAGCAATAGTCTCCCGAGTGTTCACAAAAGTAATTGCAGAGGTCACAGCACATCTCTGGGAAAAAGATACTCAGGTGATACCATATCTGGCCGACTTCTTGATAGTGGGAAAAAATTTATCTCGCTGTCAAGAACAAGTTAAAATAGTGATGGAGACACTACAGATGCTGGGATGGCAGCTGAACCTCAAAAAATCCAGACTGGAACCAGCATTGATCCAAAATTTCTTGGGATTAACAATGGACCCAGTAGTGCAGGAGTGTCACCACCCAGAGGAGAAAGAAGAAAAGATCAAAAATGTAATCGCGACAACATAAAAAAAAACGAATGACTCTGAGAAGGGCCATGTCAGTGTTGGGGTCCCTAACCTCCTGCATACCGGTAGTGAAATGGGCCCAGTTCCACACAAGAGAACTTCAGTGGTGTGTGCTACAAAATGACCTGAGGTTTCAGGGACAGTAAAGGGTCTGTCACACTAAGCGATATCGCTAGCAATATTGATATAACTTGTGACGTTATAGCGATATTGCTAGCGATATCGCTGTGTCTGATACTTACCTACAACCCGCTCCCCCGCTGGTTATCGCTGATCGCGCGAGAACAGACTGTACTGTTTCTCGTCGTCAGCTTCCTGCGGCGCTTCCTGCTGTGACGACGAGCGACGCGTGGAGCCGGGCGGGAGGACGCAGGATCGCCTGGTGTGTCAGGTAAGTAGCGACCCCCGTCCCCAGCGATGTCGCTGGTGAGATCTGCCTGTGTGGCAGCTCACTAGCGACCACTTAGCGATGTACCAGCGATCCTGACCGCGTCATATCGCTGGTCGGGATCGCTGGTACATCGCTAAGTGTGACTGTACCTTTAGAGCAGAAGATCACCCGTCCGGACCCTGTACTACAGTCACTCAGGTGGTTACAGATAGAGTCCTCTCCGAGAGGAGTACCCTGGACATGCACAGCCTCCAAGGTTGTCACAACGGACGCCAGTCCTTGGGGGTGGGGAGCCCACCTGGACACACTATGGCTCCAGGAGGAAAGATATCTATCCTCAAGCGACTGGGAACTGCTAGCAATCGAAAGTGCACTGAAAGGATTGTTGTCACACCTAAGAGGACACCAAGTGAGAGTTCTATCAGACAACCGAACGGCGGTAGCATATGTGAACCACCAGGGGGGCACCTGTCCTCAGTCCTTGATGCAAATAGCAAAAAGGATCATGACTGGCAGAACACCATTTCCTCTCATTATCGGCCCTGCATATCCGAGGCGTGGAACCACTTGAGCAGCAGGAACCACTTGAGGCAAGGAAAATGGTGCCTAAAAGTGTCCATTTTTCAACGTATTGTGCATATGTGGGGGAAACCCAACATAGATCTCTTCGCCGCAAAAGCCAACAGGAAGGTTCAAAAATTTTGCTCCCTAAGTCAAGCAGACAGGTCATTGGCAATAGACGCCTTCAGGATAGGGTGGACATCAGGTCTCCTGTACGCCTTCCCTCCAATATGCCTCATTCCAGCAGTTCTGAGGAAGATCAGGGAGGACAGAGCCAGAGTGATTATGATAGCTCCCTTTTGGCCGAAAAGACCATGGTTCTACTGGCTGAGAGTGATATCAGTGACGGACCCATAGGTGCTCCCAGAGGACCAAGGCCTCCTAACACAGGGTCCCTTAAATCACCGTCAGAAGTCCGGGCTGCATTTGACAGCCTGGAATTTGAAAGGTCACTACTAGAAAGAAGGGATTCTCAGCGGGGTTAATATCCACCTTACTCAGTAGCAGAAAACCAGTGACTACAAAAATGTTATGGTAGAATATGGAAAAAATTCTTGTCTACCTCAGGCCCAATACGGGAAGGGGAAGTCCCGATAGTGGCAATATTGGAATTTCTGCAGAAAGGTTTAGAGTTGGGGTTAGCTGTTAGTACCCTCAAAGTACACGTCTCAGCCCTGGCAGCCTTATTCAACTGTGACCTAGCAAACAATAGGTGGGTGGCCAGGTTTATCCGGGCCTGTACTAGAGCTGACTCTGTCCCGTCCCCTACTCCTCCTCCTTGGGATCTAAATTTAGTCCGATCATCTCTGACAGAAAGTCCGTTTGAACCACTAAACACAACATCAGATAAAGTTCTAACACTAAAAACAGCCTTATTAGTGGCACTCATATTGGCATGGGGACTTACACGCACTATCAGCAGACCCTCCCTACACTCAGGTCATGGACGATAGAGTTGTGTTAAAATTAGACCCAGCATACCTCTCTAAGGTGGTATCGAAATTCCACAGTGCTCAGGAGATAGTCTTACCATCCTTATGTCCTAACCCTAGTAATCAGAAGGAGGAGAAGCTTCATTGCCTAGATGTTGGGAGATGTGTCCTGCAGTATTTAGAGGTGACAAGACCCTGGAGAAAACAGAGGGCCTTATTTGTCTCATACCAGGGGGAAGAAAGGGTCTTAAAGCCTCTAAACAGACTATAGCTAGATGGGTGAGAGAGGCCATCATGCTAACGTATAGTAGTGCAGGCAGGGCTGTTCCAGAGGGCCTAAAAGCCCACTCCACGAGGGCCATGGCGACGTCCTGGGCGGAGAGAGCTGACGCCTCCATCGACCAAATCTGTAAGGCGGCCACTATAGGTTAGACCTATCTGTTACTTCTGATCTCACATTCGGGAGAAAAGTATTACAAGCAGTGATCCCTCCCTAAAGAGAACACAAATCTCTGTAACTCTCTCGTGGTGCCATCATGTAGAATGGAAAAACACGGGTATTACATACCTGGTAATGTGTTTTTTCATGAGACGTGACGGCACCCTTATATTCCCTCCCTATTGACTACATTATTACTTGGGTGCATTATTAGCATTATATACTCCCTTGGGTGTTGGAAATGTAGTAGTGTAAAGGATGTATTATTTTTATGTACACTAACCTGCGGCGTTCCTCTCGTGCTCTGTAAAACAACTGATGCGGAGAGGAGCCTCCCCTTTTATCTTGAAGGTTTCCTGTCCTTGTTGGATGTATCCCCTCTGTCGTGGTGCCATCATGTCTCATGAAAAAACACATTGCCAGGTATGTAATACCCGTGTTTGTTTGGCAGCTGTCACCGGCTGTATTTTGTCCCACAGAGTCATGTGAGGTCTTGTTTTTTGCCGGACGAGTTGACGTTTTTATTGGTACTATTTTCTTGCATATGACATAATTTGATCACTTTCTATTACAATTTTTGGGAGGCAGACTGAACAAAAACCAGCAATTCATGAATTTCCTTTGGGGAGGGGGCATTTATACTGTTCCGCGTTTGGTAAAATTGACAAACCAGTTTTATTCTTCGGGTCAGTAGGATTACAGCGATACCTCATTTATATTTTTTTTATGGTTTCTCGCTTTTATACAATACAAACTTTTATATAGAAAATAATTTTGCATCACTATATTCTGAGAGCTGTAACTTTTTCATATTTTCACTGATGATGCTGTATGGTGGCTTTTTTTTGCAGGAATAGATGACATTTTCAGCAGTACCACGTTTATTTATATCCGTCTTTTTGGTCTTGTGTTATTCCACTTTTTGTTCGGCGGTATCATGATATAAAATATTGGTTTTTTTGCCTTTTTATTTTTTTTTTGAAGTTCACTAAAGGGGTTAACGAGTGGGACAGTTTTACAGGTCGGGTCGTTAAGGACACGGCGATACTAAATGTGTACTGTTGTAGAAATGTATTTATTGGGGATATATATTATTTTCTTTATTTAGGAATTTTTTAAAAAATATTCACGTTTTTTTTTACTTAATTACATTGTTCCAGGATGGAACAGCATTATATCATGTCAGATCACTGATCTGACACTTTGCAGAGCACTGTGTCAGATCGGCGATCTGACAGGCAGTGAAGGAAGCTTTTCAGCAGTCACTGACAAGCCACCTAACTGCAGGACCCCACGGCTTCTGTATGCCACCGGAACACTGCGATCATGTTTGATCGCAGTGTGCTGGGGGTTAAAGGTGCCGGGAGCAGTCCATGACCACTCTTGGCACTTAGTGCCTGGGGTGTCAGCTGTGAGAATCAGATGACACTCGGCCGCGCTCCCCCCGTGATCGCGTATAACGTACTATTCTGTCCATGGGAAATAAGTCCCAGGGCACATGGACGGAATAGTACGTCCAAGGTCAGAAAGGGGTTAACGACCGCAGATCTGATTGCACATCTCAGAGGAGAGAGAAATAGGGTCCCCATCCTCCGGTTCCTCCATTGTCCCTGCAACCCCCCCCCTTGAAGTTCCCCTGGCCGCCGGTATCTTCTTCCGGGAGAATTGCCCGCCGAGATCTGCTGGCTGGCACCCGGCAACAATAGGAAATTTTTCCTATTGGTTCATTTTGATCATTGTGCTAGACCCCATCACAGTGTTCAAAATAAAAAAAATTGTAAATCAAACCCCCCATTTTCACCCCCTTAAATAGGGAAAAAGTAATAAAATAAAAAATAGTATTTATTTCCATTTTCCCATTAGAGTTGGGCTAAAGTGAGGGTTAGGGTTGGGGCTAATGTTAGGGTTAGGGTTGGGGCTAGGGTTGGGATTAGGGTTAAGGGTGTGTTATGGTTAGGTTTGTGGTTAGGGTTATGATTAGGGTTAGGAGTGTGTTAGGGTTAGGTTTGGAGTTAGAATTAGGGGGGTTTCCTCTGTTTGGGTACATTAGAGGGTCTCCAAACATGACATGGCACCACCATTGATTCCAGCCAATTTTGCCTTCAAAAAGTCCAACTGTGCTTCCTCCCTTCTGAGCCCTGCCATGTGGCCAAACAGTGGCTTTTCCCCACATATGGAGCATCGGCGTACTCAGGAGAAATTGCACAACAAATTTTATGTTAAAAAATATCTCCTGTTACCATTATGGAAATGCAAAATTTGAGGTAAATAATATTTTTTGGGGAAAATGTGATTTTCTCTTGATACCCTTGTGAAAATAAAAAAAATTGGTTCCAAAGTAAAATTTTTTGTGAAAAAAGTAAAATGTTAATTTTTTAATTCCACATTGCTTTAGTTCTCATGAAGCACCTGAATGGTTAATAAACTTCTTGAATGTGGTTTTGAGCGCCTCGAGGTGTGCAGTTTTTAAAATGGTGTCACTTTTGGGTATTTTCTGTTATATTGACCCCCCCAAACTCGCTTCAAATGTGAGGTGGTTCTTTAATAAAATGGTTTTGTAAATTTTATTGGAAAAATAAGAAATTGCTGGACAACTTTTAACCCTTATAATGTCCTACGAAAAAAAATGTTTCCAAAATTGTGCTGATGTATAGTAGACATGTGGGAAATGTTATTTATTACCTATTTTGTGTGACACCACTCTCTAATTTAACTGTACAAAAATTCAAAGTTTGAAAATTGCAAAATTTTCAAAATTTTTGCCAAATTTCCTCTTTTTTCATAAATAAATGTAAGTTATATCAAATAAATTTTACAACTGACATGAAGTACAATATGTCACAAATAAACATTCTCAGAATCAGTGGGATATGTTGAAGCGTTCCAATGCTATAACCTCATAAAGTGACAGTGGTCAGAATTGTAAAAATTGGCTTGGTCATTAAAGGGAATTTATCACCCCATTTTTGCTCTATTAGCTGCGGCCACCGCCATCAGGGGCTTATCTACAGCATTCTGTAATGCTGTAGATAAGCCCCCGATGTAACCTGAAATATAACAAAACAAGTTATATTATACTCATAGGGGGCGCGATTGGGTGCGGAGGATGTCGCTGTCCGGCGCCTCCCATCTTCTAGCAATGACATCCTCCTTCTTACTTCTGCCGCGGCTCCTGCGCAGGCGTACTTTATCTGCCCTGTTGAGGGCAGAGTAAAGAACTGCAGTGCGCAGGCGCCAGACCTCTCTGACCTTTCCCAGTGCCTGTACACTCAACAGGGCAGATAAAGTACGCCTGCGCAGGAGCCGCGGCAAGAAGTAAGAAGGAGGACGTCATCGCTAGAAGATGGGAGGCGCCGGACCGCGACACCCATCAGACTGACCCGGACCCCCGGGTGAGTATAATCTAACTCGTTTTTCTTATCTTTCAGGTTTCATCGGGGGCTTGTTTACAGCATTACAGAATGCCCCTGATGGTGGTGGCTGCAGCTCATAGAGCAAAAATGGGGTGATGACAGATTCCCTTTAAGTACCAAATTGGCTCTGTCGCTAAGTGGTTAATACAGAAATAATATTGTATATATGGTTCTATATTGGTTGATGTACAAAAATATGCCACTTTTATCAGACATGACATATTCCCAGGATCGCTGACATGGCATGTTCACCAAAAATCTATTGTTAAGGTAAGAACAGAGCTTCTTCATATTCCTCAGCCATGTGCCCCTTTCTCAAACAAAAGATCTAAAACGTACCCCAAAAGCAACAGGAATATGGAGAGTAACATGTTAGTCATTTCTTCTCACAAAAATAATATGTGACTTTGTATAGATAGGTTTCTTACGAATTTTAACAGTACTTTCATTATATATTTTGTGCTGTTGTATCTTTAGTTAGTCACCCCAAGTCGAAGTAAAGTTTCGGAAGCATCAATAAATATTTCTGTGGCTTGTGGTTTAAAGATGGGTAATTCCTCAGAATCGAAAAAAACACGTGAGTCAAACTTTTGTTGCATAAAGTGATGGATTAGACAGTAAAGATTCAGTTCACTGTAACATCAATCCTAGATACGGTAGAATGTTATTACTACTTTATATGTCCATTTTTCTGTGTAGAAATGCATGTTAGTTGCTGTTGTTGTGGCTTCATAATGTTCTATAATTCCAAGTGGAAAAAGTTTTTTTTTTTTTTTTTTTCTTTCAGCAATTTTAGGTAGAGGAAGAATAAAACCACCTTTAGAAATGATAAGCTCCGCTTCCAGAATTATGGCTCCGATCACAAGTATAAAGGGCTACACAAGGCACACAAAGCAAACTGCAGCACTGAAGGTTTGTGCCTGAATATGACAATTACTCATAGGGGTCTATGCACATTGCTTTGCTGCTTAAATGAGGCCTTAAGGTATGTTCACACTTCTTGTTTTTGCAGCGGTCTCCCATGTGTTTTTGCTGCGAAAAAACGCACCATTTTACTGTCGAATTGAATTAGATTTCTGAAATCTCACGCACAAGTAGCTATTTTTCCTTGCAGATTTGAAGCCGTTTCAGATCTGCAACATGTCAATTCTTTCAGCGATTTTGCAACGTTTTTCACTCATTTTAACCCCTTTACTCCCAAGGGTGGTTTGCATGTTAATGCCCTGGCCAATTTGTACAATTCTGACCACTGTCCCTTTATGAGGTAATAACTCTGCAACGCTTCCATGGATCCTGGTGATTCTGACATTGTTTTCTCGTGACATTGTACTTCATGTTAGTGGTAAAATTTCATTCATATAACTTTTATATGTGAAAAAAACGGAAATTTTCCAACTTTGAATTTTTATGCTCTTAAATCACAGAGATATGGCACTCAAAAAACGTAATAAGTAACATTTCCCACGTTTACTTTACATCAGCGCAATTTGGGAACCAAAATTTTTTTTTGTTAGGAAGTTATAAGGGTTTAAAGTTGACCAGCGATTTCTCATTTTTGCTATACCATTTTCTTTTTACGGACCACATCACATTTGAAGTCACTTTGAGGGGTCTATGTGATAGAAAATACCCAAAAGTGACAACATTCTAAAATCTGCACCCCTCAAGGTACTCAAAAACAGATTCAAGAAGTTTATTAACCCTTCAGGTGCTTCACAGGAATTTGTTGACTGTTTAAAAAAAATGAACATTTAACTTTTTTCACAAAAAAATTACTTCAGGTCTTATTTTTTTTATTTTACTAAGGGTAACAGGAGAAATTGGACTGCAAAAGTTATTGTGCAATTTGTCCTGAGTACGCTGATACCTGATATGTGGGGGGAACCACTGTTTGGGCGCATGGCAGAACTCGGAAGGGAAGGAGCGCCGTTTGACTTTTTCACTGCAAAATTGGCTGGAATTCAGATCGGATGCCATATCACGTTTGGAGAGCTCCTGATGTGCCTAAACAGTGGAAACCCCCCACAAGTGACGCCATTTTGCAAACTAGAGCCCCCAAGGAACTTATCTAGATATGTAGTGAGCACTTTGAACCCCCAAGGGCTTCACAGAAGTTTATAACGTACAGCCGTACAATTAAAAAATCATATTTTTTCCACAAAAGTGATCTTTTCACCCCCAGTCTTTTTTTTCCCAAGGGTAACAGGACCCCAAAAGTTATTGTGCAATTTGTCTTGAGTACGCCGATACCACACATGTGGGGGTAAGTTATTTAGGCGCATGGCAGAGCTCGGAAGGGAAGCAGTGCCGTTTGACTTTTTTTAGCTGGAATTGAGATCGGACACCATGTCGCGTTTGGAAAGCCCCTGATGTGCCAAAACAGTGGAAACCCCCCAATTCTAACTCCAACCCTAACCCCAACACACCCCTAACCCTGATCTCAGCCCTAACCCTAGCCCTTGCCCTAACCCTAATGGGAAAATGGAAATAAATACATTTTTTTTATTTTATTATTTTTCCCTAACTAAGGGAGTGATAAAGAGGGGTTTGATTTACTATTTATGGCGGTTTTTTATACTTGGCAGCTGTCACACGTTAAAAGACGCTTTTTATTGTAAAAATAGTTTATGAATCACCACATTTTGAGCGCTATAATTTTTCCATATTTTGACCCACTGAGTCATGTGAGGTCTTATTTTTTGCGGGACGAGTTGACGTTTCTATTGGTACCATTTTCGAGCACGTGACATTTTTTGATCGCTTTTTATTCCGATTTTTGGTACGCAGAATGAACAAATACCAGCACTTAATAAATTTCTTTTGGGGGGTGCGTTTACACCGTTCCGCGTGTGGTAAAATTGATAAGGCGGTTTTATTCTTCAGGTCAGTACGGTTACAGTGATACCTCATTTATGTCTTTTTTTTATGTTTTCGCGCTTTTATGCAATGAAAACAATTTTGTATATATATGTAAAAAAATTACTGTATATACTCGAGTATAAGCCGACCCCCTAATTTTGCCACAAAAAACTGGGAAAACTTATTGACTCGTGTATAAGCCGAGGGTGCACAGTGAGTGGCCTCAGTTATCTGCAGTGTGTGGCCCCAGTTATCTGCACAGTATGTGGCCCCAGTTATGATGCACAGTGAGTGGCCCCAGTTATGATGCACAGTGAGTGGCCCCAGTTATGCTGCATAGTGAGTGGCCCCAGTTATGCTGCACAGTGAGTGGCCCCAGTTATGCTGCACAGTGAGTGGCCCCAGTTATGATGCACAGTGAGTGGCCCCAGTTATCTGCACAGTGAGTGGCCCCAGTTATGCTGCACAGTGAGTGGCCCCAGTTATGCTGCACAGTGAGTGGCCCCAGTTATGCTGCACAGTGAGTGGCCCCAGTTATGATGCACAGTGAGTGGCCCCAGTTATGATGCACAGTGAGTGGCCCCAGTTATCTGCACAGTGTGTGGCCCCAGTTATGATGCACAGTGTGTGGCCCCAGTTATGATGCACAGTGTGTGGCCCCAGTTATGATGCACAGTGAGTGGCCCTAGTTATCTGCACAGTGTGTGGGCCCCATCATGCTGCTGCTGCCGCTGCCTCTCTTACAAAAAAACCCAATAAACTGTATAGTCACCTCAGTCGCTGCCCCCTGCTCATCAGCGTTGCGCTCTGCAGTGACTGTGCAGGCAGAGAGCGCGATAGCGCTCTCTGACCTGAATGTCACTGCAGAGGACGCAAGACAGCAGAGCGCAGGGACAGGTGACTATGCCTCCCAACCCCCCGTTCATACTCACCGCGGGGTCCTGGCGCTTGTCTCTGCAGCTCCTCTGCTTGTTCCATGTTGTAGGCGCTGCTCTCTTCCTGGTTCAGCGGTCACGTGGTACCCGCTCATTAAATATGCGCATATTTAATGAGCGGGTACCGTTTGACAGCTGAAGCAGGAAGAGAGCAGCGCCAACAACATGGAACAAGCAGGGGAGCTGCAGAGAAGGGTGAGTATGATCTGACACCCCCGCTCCCCCTCCCCCGCAGATCCCCCCGGTATATGACTCGTGTATAAGCCGAAAGGGGGACTTTCAGCCCCAAAAAATGGGCTGAAAATCTCGGCTTATACACGAGTATATACGGTATTTTTGCATCACTTTATTCTGCGTGCTATAACTTTTTTATTTTTTCGCTGATGATGCTGTGTGGCGGCTCGTTTTTGCGGGACAAGATGACGTTTTCAGCGGTACCATGGTTATTTATACCCGTTGTTTTGATCGCGCGTTATTGCACTTTTAGGTCGGCGGTATGATGA
Organism: Dendrobates tinctorius; assembly: GCF_039654945.1. NCBI lineage: Eukaryota > Metazoa > Chordata > Amphibia > Anura > Dendrobatidae > Dendrobates > Dendrobates tinctorius. The sequence goes on along the minus strand of NW_027361739.1, from coordinate 19,631,126 downwards.
TAAAGCATTATTTTTTTGCTTCGTTTTTTATTTTTTAAGGAGTTCGCTAAAGGGGTTAACTAATGGGACAGCTTTATAGGGCGGGTCGTTACGGACGCGGCAATATCAAATATGTGTACTTTTATTGTTTTTTTATGTTCAAAAAATGAATTATTAGGGAATATTTTTTTCTTTTTAATTTTATTTAGCGATTTTTTTTTTTTTTTTTTACAAATTATTTTTACACTTTTTTTTTTTTACTACTTTATTACACTGTCCCAGGGGGGGACATCACTGTCATGTGACAGATCGCTGATCTGTCACATCACAGATCGCTGTGACAGATCAGCGATCTGACACAGGCGCTGCACAGGCTTCCTCATGCCTGCGCTCTGCAGGCAGTGAGGAAGCAGGTTCCCTGCAGGCCCCTGAAGGTCCCCGCCGCCATATTGGATCCGGGGACCTGCAGGGAAGGAGGCCCCCACATCAGCGCTGCACATCGTGCTGCTGCGGGGGTCTCAGGGATGCACGGAGTGAGCCCCCTCCCTGCCAATGCTTCCCTAAACCCCCGGTACACTGCGATTGTGTTTGATCGCAGTGTGCCAGGGGTTAAAGTGCGGGGGGCGGTCCGTGACCGCCCCTTGCACATAGTTCTGGTTGTCAGCTGTGATAGGAAGCCTGCACCCAGCCACGATCAGCGGCGCTCCCCACGGGAGCCGCCGCTGATCGATATGACGTACTACTCCGTCCTTGGGACTTAGGTCACATGGACGGAATAGTACGTTTAACGTAGGAAAGGGGTTAATAACTGGGTAAACAAAGTATCAAAGAGCTGTAAAAACAAATCTTTTTATGCTGCATTTTTCTTGCTGTGAAACACATTTTTTATGCAAAAACTTCTGCATCAAATACTTAAAAGGAATCTGTCTCCCTATTTTTGGCCAATAAGCTGCAGCCACAGCCATCAGGGGCTTATCTACAGCATTCTGTAATGCTGTAGATAAGCCCTCGATGTAACCTGAAAGATAAGAAAAACGAGGTATATTATACTCACCCAGGGATCCGGTCCGGTCTGATGGATGTCGCGGTCCGATCCGGCACCTTCCATCTTCATGCGATGACATCCTCCTCCTTACTTCTGCCACGGCTCCTGCGCAGGCGTACTTTCTCTGCCCTTTTGAGGGCAGAGTAAAGTACTGCAGTGTACAGGCGCTGGGAAAGGTCAGAGAGGTCTGGCGCCTGCGCACTGCAGTTCTTTACCCTGCCCTCAACAGGGTAGATAAAGTACGCCTGCGCAGGAGCCGCGGCAGAAGCAAGGAGGAGGACATCATCGCTAGAAGATGGGAGGCGCCGGACCGGACCCAGACACCCACCGCCCCCCGGTGAGTATAATCTAACTTGTTTTTCTTCTCTTTCAGGTTACATCAGGGGCTTATCTACAGCATTACAGAATGCTGTAGATAAGCCCCTGATGGCGGTGGCAGCAGCTTATAGGCGGAAAATGGGGTGACAGATTCCCTTTAACGTGTGTGACATACTCCTAGGTTGTTCTTGATTTTAGAATCCTTTCAGCAGTTAGTAGCCAAAATATAAAGGAAAAAAAGGTGGAGGAATGGATTTGGCACACCACCCATGTAAAATGTACAAAAACCTTTATTCAGGCATGTTTGACCGCATTAAAAATGTAAGAAACACGGTTGCGTTTCTGGCGGGTTACAATCGCCCTTACTCATAGGATATAAAACAACAAAATGACATAAACATTATATAAGACAAAGCATGCACCAGTTGTTGTAAAGTGAAAAGCGGACTAAATGATTGAAATTATCAGTAAATATAAAAAAAAAATCAATAAATTTAAAACAAATAATTTCTTAGCTTCATACCTTTCGGGTATTTAGTTTCACGTTTAAAAATCCAATGCTTTGCTCATTGTCAAGAGCCTCTGTTTATTACCTCCCCTAATCGGTTTATATACCTTCTCAAATGCAAAAAAATACAAAACTAAAGACATCTCCTTTGTGCAAATTAACAAAAAGGTTTATCAGTACCCGAGTAAGCTGCTTTTCTATTGTGAATATTTGTCAAATGCTCAGCAATTCATTTTTTTTATTTTGTGTGTGGTACAACCAGTATACTTCATCCTATATAACCTGCAGCAGATACAATAAATTACATACTGTGTATCGCAGTTCATAAATGACGTGATGTCATATGTTTTACCATCCAAGGACTGTAAATGCTTCGTTAAACATTGCACCTACTGCCTGCACATCTATAAAAACCAGAAACAGACAGCCAATACCTGGAAGTAGGAGTCTGTCTCAAAAGGCTGGGGGATAACGCATTGGCTAAACTAAAACTTCTCCTTGCTACATATCTACAACTGCTACGTTTAATATGCCACACAGTTTATCATCTTGGTTTACCACTGGCAAATATTTTTAATGATAGATGCTTTCTGATTATATTGTGGACTATAAGGCATAGAAATGATAAAATCAAATTTGATGGAAGATGTATTAGTTTGGGTCAAAGACCGCGCCAGAAGGGGGTAAGTATATCCAATATTGACCTGTCCTCGGTCCATCGCTGCTTGCTGCTGTTTGCTGCGTCCTCTGTCAGTGATGTTTAGGCAGCAGAGGGCGAGATGACGTGGTTAGTGCGCGCCGCTCCCTCTGCTGCCTGAACAGTCACTGACTGGACGCGGCAGTCAGCAGCGATGCAACGGGGACATGTGAATATCTTAGGTGCTGGGTCCTGAGCCAGCGGTGACATCGACACCTGTCCCTCATAGCGTGCTGGTGTCTCAGCCTGCTCAGGACCCAACACCTGTCCCCCAGGAACAAGAGGTGAGTATGTCATTTTATTTTTTTTTTTGCAGCAGCATATGGGGCATAATCTATGGAGCATTTTATGGCGCATCTTATGGGCGTATAATCTATAGAGCATCTTATGGGGCAGCATTTGGGGGCATAATCTATGGGGCATTTTATGTGGGCATAATCTATGGATCATCTTATGGGGCAGCATATGGGGGCATAATCTATAGGACATTTTATGTGGAAACCACAGAAAGAGGTAAGAATCCTCCAATATTTGAGAAAAAAGCAAAACAAGCAGATATGCTTACCTGTATAGACAGGCCTCAATACAAATGCACTAACAGGGTGCAGCGGACCCAAGTAAAATGGCAACTGCACAGGTGCAATAATACCTAATGAAACAGCCAGCCTACAATCAGGGATTGGCCGTGTGGCACACCAGCCAAAAAAATAATCCGTATGTGGCAATGTTCACACAGGGAATGCAGAGCATTTCTCAGGCATTTTGTGGGCATAATCTATGGAGCATCTTATGGGGGCATAATCTATGGAGCATCTTATGTGGGCATAATCTATGGGACATTTTATGGGGCATAATCTATGGAGCATCTTATGGGGCATAATCTATGGAGCATCTTATGGGGCATAATCTATGGAGCATCTTATGTGGGCATAATCTATGGGGCATATCACATATCGCCCTATATCACTTCTCCCCTATGCCTCCAAGCTACTGGAACAACATGTCTACCTTGAACTGTCCTCCCATCTCTCTTCTTGCTCCCTCTTCGACCGCTTACAATCTGGCTTCCGGTCACACCACTCCACTGAAACTGCCCTTACTAAGGTCACCAATGACCTCTTAACCGCCAAGAGCAAGCGACACTACTCTGTCCTCCTCCTCCTGGATCTGTCGGCTGCTTTTGACACAGTGGACCATTCCCTATTATTACAGACCCTCTCATCCCTTGGCATCACAGACTTGGCCCTATCCTGGATCTCATCATACCTAACAGACTGGACATTCCGCGTCTCCCACTCACACACCACCTCCTCACCTCGCCCCCTATCTGTCGGAGTCCCACAAGGTTCAGTCCTAGGACCCCTGCTTTTCTCCATTTACACCTTTGGCCTGGGACAGCTCATAGAATCTCATGGCTTTCAGTATCATCTCTATGCTGATGACACACAGATCTACATCTCTGGACCAGATATCACCTCCCTACTAACCAGAATCCCTCAATGTCTGTCCACTCTTACATCCTTCTTCTCCGCTAGATTTCTGAAACTTAACATGGACAAAACAGAATTCATCATCTTTCCCCCATCTCATGTGACCCCCCCCCAATGAACCTATCCATTACAGTAAATGGCTGCCCACTCTCCCCAGTCCCACAAGCTTGCTGCCTCGGGGTAATCCTTGACGCTGATCTCTCCTTCAAACCACATATCCAAGCCCTTTCCACTTCCTGCCGACTTCAACTCAAAAATATTTCACGAATCCGTTCATTCCTCAACCAAAAATCTGCAAAAACCCTAGTCCATGCCCTCATCTCTCGCCTTGACTACTGCAACCTGCTGCTCAGTGGCCTCCCCTCGAACACTCTCGCACCCCTCCAATCTATTCTAAACTCTGCTGCCCGACTAATCCACCTGTCCCCCCGCTATTCCCCAGCTTCTCCCTTCTGTCAATCCCTTCACTGGCTCCCCATTGCCCAGAGACTCCAGTACAAAACCCTAACCATGACATACAAAGCAATCCACAACCTGGCTCCTCCATACATCTGTGACCTCGTCTCCCGGTACTTTCCTGCACGCAACCTCCGATCCTCACAAGATCTCCTTCTCTACTCCCCTCTTATCTCCTCTTCCCACAATCGCATACAAGATTTCTCTCGCGCATCACCCCTACTCTGGAACTCTCTACCACAACATATCAGACTCTCACCTACCATCGAAACCTTCAAAAAGAGCCTGAAGACCCACCTCTTCCGACAAGCCTATTGCCTGCAGTAACCACCAATCGACCAAACCGCTGCATGACCAGCTCTACCCTCGCCTACTGTATTCTCACCCATCCCTTGTAGATTGTGAGCCTTCGCGGGCAGGGTCCTCTCTCCTCCTGTACCAGTTATGACTTGTATTGTTTAACATTATTGTACTTGTTTTTATTATGTATACCCCTCCTTACATGTATAGCGCCATGGAATAAATGGCGCTATAACAATAAATAATAATAATCTTTGGAGAATCTTATGTTGCAGCTTATCCGGGCATAATCTATGGGGCTTTTTATGGGGGGCATAATCTATGGAGCATCTTATGGGGACATAATCTATGGAGCATCTTATGGGAGCATAATCTATGGAGCATTTTATGGGGGCATAATCTATTGAGCATTCTTTGGAGCATCTTATAGGGGCATAATCAATGGAGCATCTTATAGGGGAATAATCTATGGAGTATTTTATGGTGGCATAATCTATGGAGCATCTTACAGTTGTGGCCAAAAGTATTGACACCCCTGCAATTCTGTCAGATAATACTCAGTTTCTTCCTGAAAATGCAAAATTGCAAACACAAATTCTTTGGTATTATTATCTTCATTTAATTTGTCTTAAATGAAAAAACACAAAAAGAATTGTCCTAAAGCCAAATTGGATATAATTCCACACCAAACATAAAAAAGAGGGTGGACAAAAGTATTGGCACTGTTCGAAAAATCATGTGATGATTCTCTAATTTGTGTAATTAACAGCACCTGTATCTTACCTGTGGCACCTAACAGGTGTTGGCAATAACTAAATCATACTTGCAGCCAGTTGACATGGATTAAAGTTGACTCAACCTCTGTCCTGTGTCCTTGTGTGTACCACATTGAGCATGGAGAAAAGAAAGAAGACCAAAGAACTGTCTGAGGACTTGAGAAACCAAATTGTGAGGAAGCATGAGCAATCTCAAGGCTACAAGTCCATCTCCAAAGACCTGAATGTTCCTGTGTCTACCGTGCGCAGTGTCATCAAGAAGTTTAAAGCCCATGGCACTGTGGCTAACCTCCCTAGATGTGGACGGAAAAGAAAAATTGACAAGCAATTTCAACGCAAGATTGTGCGGATGTTGAATAAAGAACCTCGACTAACATCCAAACAAGTTCAAGCTGCCCTGCAGTCCGAGGGTACAACTGTGTCAACCCGTACTATCCGTCGGCGTCTGAATGAAAAGGGACTGTATGGTAGGAGACCCAGGAAGACACCACTTCTTACCCCGAGACATAAAAAAGCCAGGCTGGAGTTTGCCAAAACTTACCTGAAAAAGCGTAAAACGTTTTGGAAGAAAGTTCTCTGGTCAGATGAGACAAAAGGTAGAGCTTTTTGGGCAAAGGCATCAACATAGAGTTTACAGGAGAAAAAAAGGCATTCAAAGAAAAGGACACGGTCCCTACAGTCAAACATGGCGGAGGTTTCCTGATGTTTTGGGGTTGCCTTGCCTCCTCTGGCACTGGACTGCTTGACCGTGTGCATGTCATTATGAAGTCAGAAGACTACCAACAAATTTTGCAGCATAATGTAGGGCCCAGTGTGAGAAAGCTGGGTCTCCCTCAGAGGTCATGGGTCTTCCAGCAGGACAATGACCCAAAACACACTTCAAAAAGCACTAGAAAATGGTTTGAGAGAAAGCACTGGAGACTTCTAGGTGGAAAGAATGAGTCCAGACCTGAATCCCATAGAACATCTGTGGAGAGATCTAAAAGTGGCAGTTTGGAGAAGGCACCCTTCGAATATCAGGGACCTGGAACAGTTTGCCAAAGAAGAATGGTCTAAAATTCCAGCAGAGCATTGTAAGAAACTCATTGATGGTTACCGGAAGCGGTTGGTCGCAGTTATTTTGGCTAAAGGTTGTGCAACCAAGTATTAGGCTGAGTGTGCCAATACTTTTGTCTGGCCCATTTTTGGAGTTTTGTGTGAAATGATCAATGTTTTGCTTTTTGCTTCATTCTCTTTTGTGTTTTTTCATTTAAGACAAATTAAATGAAGATAATAATACCAAAGAATTTGTGTTTGCAATCATTTTCAGGAAGAAACTGAGTATTATCTGACAGAATTGCATGGGTGTCAATAATTTTGGCCACAACTGTATGGGGCCATAACCTTTATGGAGCAGCATTTGGGGCATATTCTATGGAGCATCTTATGGGGCCATTATTAACCTTTATGCAGCATTATATGGGTGTATTTTGTGTGGCGCATTTTATGGGGCCATCATGAACTGTATTGAACATTATGTGGGGCTCCTGATTCAATATGGATATTCAAAAACATTTAACCTACTGATGTCTCTATTTATTTTACTTCAAATGGTATCTATTTTTATTTTTGAAATTTACCAGTAGCTGCTGCATTTTCCACCCTAGGCTTATATGCGAGTCAATAAGTTTTCCCAGTTTTTTGTGGCAAAATTAAGGGGGTTGGCTTATACTCAGGTCGGCTTATTCTCGAGTATATACAGTATTATAAAAATCAGATTTCTTAGTTGCAAAATCCAATGTTCTTAAGCCTTTCTTTACCAACGATTGAAAGACATCGAGAGCGGAGACCCTTGACTGTAGTGGATAATATGTTGAGTTGTGGATAGAAATATTAATGTCACAATCTTGAATAAAACATGGATTAAATCTTAGATCCCTCTTTGGTAAAGGAAAGAATGAATACTATTATGTTAAATGAGCGTAAGGAATCAACTAGGTCTGATACGTGGGACTTATTCCTCAAGGTATGGAATCCTTGAATAGAACTACACCCGAATGCACAATTGTACCTGACGCTACGCCTTTCTCCTTAACTATTTCTGATTCAGAGCTAAAGCCGGATCTGAATTTATATGGGACTCTGGGTTTGTAATTACATATTAGAGATGGATACCCTGAACCAATTAATCAATGCTATGGTGTATTCTTTTCATTCTTTTTTTTTTTTTTATGGCCAAGTTCCTTGTGTCCTATCCTATCCCTTCCTTTGCCTTGTCTTCCCTTTTGTTTAATATGTTAAATTGGAAATAGCAATTTATTGTGCAAAAAACATTATAAGCTCCCTTGCATGGAATGATTCTTGTATTTGTGTTTTAATACTGTGTTTCAAAATAAAACTTATTGAAACTAGATCTCAGATCCTGAAGAGAGGAAAGTGTGCAAATAGCCTTCTGTTCTTTAAATGGAAATGATGAAGCAGTCACAAGTAAAGTGAAATGTTTGTCCATTCGCTGGGTTTGTTGCTGATCTTCTGAGGAAAAAGTGTCTCTTGACAGTTAGTAGTCTGGTAAATTTATTCACATCCTTAATGGTTTGGAAGAGGTTACATTTCTTGCTAGGAGCAAAATTAAGACCTTTAGTTAATAATTTTTTCTATCTACTGGCTAACACGGTACAAAGATATACATCTGACCTTTAGTTAACACATCCATTTGTGCTTGAGATGACACCGTAGGGGTCATGACCAAAAATACCACTGACTTCAATGCGCTGTTTTCCTGTATCTCGTAGGATAATGTCTCCATGAACAATTTTCTTTTTCTCCAACTTCCTCTCCTACTCCCATTGCGTTTTTTGTCATGGGGGTAGAGGATTTACGAGCTTCATTTGCATCACCAGGCAAACTACCTACAGAATTATCAATATCATACTCAGAGCTGTTATATTCAGATGACGAAAAATAAACTGATCTGTTGCGTTTATGCCCAGACACTTGCCTCATTCTTTAGACTAGATTTCTTTGAGGAACCATGAGGTATGAATTTGCTCCATTTATAAACTAGATTGTTCTTATAATCTATAGTGTCCCTGGAAAGTTTCGATTTCTTTGTCTTGATAATACTTTCTTCCAGGGATTTGATATTATCAGTAATTTTTTTTTCATGGAAATGTCAGGCAGGTAATGAATTAAATTTATTCAATTCCACATTGATTTTATCTATATCCTCTTTTGAGGTTATTAAGACGATTTTCCTTGTAAGAAATAATCAGCTCCATTAAATTAAATGAGCATTTGGACAAAATACTGTTCCATTTATCATAAAATTCCTCTGAAAATATGTACGTGGGAATTTTTTTTTTTGCGTAAACCTCGTGGTATCATCTCTCTTTTCAAGTATTTCTTCAGAGTGTTATGATCCCACCATGTTTTTAACTCTTGACTGAGTAGCTTTTCAAGGTGTTTAAACAACTTTCGTTTATCAAAAATGTCCTATTTGACACCAGCAGGTTCATTAAATACTTGGGCTAATTTAGCCAGTCTGGAGTCTATAGAAGATGATATATTAGAATGTTCATTGGTTTTACCACACGCAAAATAAAAAAACGAATTGCTGAGCATTTGACAAATATTCACAATAGGAATGCAGCTTACTCGGGTACTGCTAAACATTTTGTTAATGTGCGCAAAGTAGATATCTCTAGTTTTGCTTTTTTTTTGCATTTGAGAAGGTATATAACCCGATTAGGGGACGTAATAACCAGAGGCTCTTGACAATGCGCGAAGCATTTTGGATTTTAGAACTTGATAAATACCTGAAAGGTATGAACCCAAGAAATTATTTGTTTTATATTTATTGATTTTTTTTTTATATTTATTGATAAATTCATTGATTTAGTCTTCCACTTTGAAACAACTGGTGAAATGGGGCGGCACGGTGGCTCAGTGTTTAGCGCTGCAGCCTTGCAGCACTGGGGTCCTGGGTTCGAATCCCACCAAGGACAACATCTGCAAGGAAACCCCGTGTTTGCGTGGGTTTCCTCCGGGTACTCCGGTTTCCTCCCACATACTGATAGGAAATTTAGATTGTGAGTCCCATCGGGGGGACAGTGATGATAATGTGTGCAAACTGTAAAGCGCTGCGGAATATGTTAGCGCTATATAAAAATAAAGATTATTAATAATTAATGTAATTATTTGCATGTTTTTAATTGGTGCTTTGTCTTATATAATGTTTGTCATTTTGTTGTTTTATATACTATGAGTAAGGGCGTTTGAAACACACCAGAAACGCATCAGGTGTTTCTTATGTCTTTAGTGCAGGCTGACATGCAGGTTTTGGACATTTTACATGGGTTGTCTGCCAAATCCATTCCTCCTCCTTTTTTTTTTTTTGTTATTGCTGTGCTCACCAGCACCCACCCAATCATTTACCATTGGACGCTACCTCATTTGGATTCATTTGGATAACGTCTGCAGCTCCCTACCGCCTCCTCCTAATCAAAATATAATTTCTATTTAGCAGAAATGTATGACTCCTGACAAAGAATCAATCCATTCCAATGAAAAGGATGGGAAACTTTCAAAAGGAGGTAAAGACCAGTTTTCTCTATTTAACTATTCAGATAAAACATTTCTATATTTCTACATTGTGCTAAAATGTTTTGTTATTTATTTCCAGATAAGCAAATGGAGATAGTGCCTGAAACACAGTTTACTATCGGAAATAATCCCGCTGTGTACGTATCTGAGTATCTTAAGTATAATATTGTTTAGAATTCAGCTTAACTGAGTATTCCCATCTCCGAGATCCTATCCTAATATGTAGTATGTATAATAAAACCAAGACACTAGCAAACATCTCAAATTAGAAATGTAATATAGTTCTCGTGGTTCGCTGTGTTGCTTACCCCATGTGCAGGGCATTGCAGTAGTTTTGGTATCCATAGTTATAACCACTGTATAGTGACAGTTAGTTCTAGTGATCATAACTATGGTTCCCTAGGCTATTGCAATGCCCTGCACATGGGGTAAGTGGCATAGGTTATTTTGAAAATTATATTACATTTTTAATTGGAGGTATTTGCTAATATTCTTATTATACCTACTACATATTGGGAAAGGATTTTGGAGATGGATATACTCATTTTACAGACTGCATATTATTTTATTTGCATTTAATTGTCCAACTAACACTTTTTTTTAATCCTTGCCTTGATACGACAATCCTATTTAAGATGTATTATTTTCTAAATACGCACACACTCCCCATCACACATACGTTGTGCCTCTAACTTTTCTTGTCTCCTGATGCATAAAGACTTGGGTTTGCTCATGACTCCTACCATTCTGATTCACTGTGCTTTTTGGCTCAATGCTCTTAAACTGGGGGACATTATTTGAGTTAGCTGTAGGCAACAGTTATCATTTACCTCAGAATATGCCATGGTGTTTAGGCCTTTACAGAAGGTACAGTTCTATCCTTTTGGCATTTCTCTGGTATTCACACATGAAGGGAAACTCACTGTTCATTACTGGAATCCAGGGTACAAGCCATTTTGTTTCTGGTGCCCATGCTCTCAGCATTTTAAATTGAATTCTGACAAGAGCACCCCTGCTTGAAGGCCAGTCTCACTTGTGACCTCTTGTGTGGGGGTTGCCACCTTCTCTTTTTAGGGGTTTTTGAATCACCCACACCTCGCACATGAAGTAATCAGCACTTGTAACTCCCTTACTTTTAGGCCCTTTATTTTCTCCTGTTCATTCTATCATATCTGTTATGATCTATGTAATTATTGTTATGCTGTAATGTCTATCGTCTGTACAAGTCCACTCTGAATTGTAAAGTGCTGCGAAGTATGTCGGCGCTATAGAAATAAAATTTATTATTATTATCATATCACCCGTCCATGGATTCTGCCTTATTTTGGACAGTGAATTGTCTCATCTAAGGAGTAAGTGTCTATTTACAAAGAAAGATTCCACTACTTCTTTTCCAGTCTCTTTGAAGTTTTTAAAAGAATGGATCTGTATGTCCTATCCTAAAACTAAAAGCTTCAATCATTTTATTCAAGTCTGTTACTTGAAGATGGAGTCACTCAGTCACGAATATATTGTGTCCTGTTAAGACCTTTGGGGTATCTGAGATCAGAGAGTCACAGCGATTGGCAGATCGCAACTCCTCTTTGTACTCCGCTCAGCAATTAACTTGAATAGAGCAGATTGATTTTCACTCAGTAGTTATGGGGTTAAGAGTTCCTTTTTGATCCTGCTGGGATTCCATATGGCTCTAAACTTCTCTGTGGCATCTTACTGCCAATCAGTTTCGTTATTTAAATTCACTCGTAGCTCTCTCCTATGCCAGTTAGTTTTTTATGCAGACAAGTTGTTCCAGTGCCTGGAGAAGCAGTTCCATTTAAAGCTGTGGAGTTCCATTTGTTGTTTGATTTCTCCCTGTTTGTCTCCATCCCTGTGATTTCTTACTGTAGTATTTAGACTAGTTTCTTGCTGTCCTACACATTAGTCAGAGTTAGCTCAGGGCTAGCAAGGGCTTAGGCACGTGATCGTGCACAGGGCTAAGGACCCATCTAGGAATTATAGTGTCATGAGGTTTTCTCAACAGAGAGGAGCTAAAAGACCGTGGCGTCTGATTGTTCCCACTCCTGTGCTGAGAAGAAGCACTTTTCCTTCATTTTAATGGTGTTTGTTTTTTCAGGCAGAACAGGGGTTAGTCAGCCATGAGCTCAAGTTAGCCACTCTTGTTCCTTTTATAATCTGAGCTCTGATGCAAATCTTTGTCAGAGCTAACATTTGCTGCATGGCTTCAGGAAGAAGAGGTGTTCATATGAGAAAGAGTGTTGGAGGCGTTATCTATGACTTTTGCGTGGTTTGTAAGTATGGTAACTTCCTTCCTTTCTCTATTTTTGTTTTTTTTCCCTACCTCCATTCCCCAGTGCATTCCTCTGCTATACGAGAGTGAATATTTTGTATGTCTTAAGTTTTCTTTTAACCCTTGTTTGTGTTGCCTTGTTTGTCGGGTTGGTGAACTACGGTGCACCCAAATGGGTGGAGGAAGAGAGCAAACTGAGGGCTAACTGAAGAGATAAAGCAAGGGTGGAGGCCCCGGCATCTTTAACTTCAGAAATATCCCGGGGAGTAGTGCAAGCTACGGCACCCCCTATTGTTAGAGACAGGGAAGGAGCCCCTGGTCCTGGATCACCCGACAGCTGTGTCATGACATTACCTCTGACCGCAACCATTTTATGATCCATTATGGATCCAATCACTGCTCTGAAAGGGCAACTGCAGCAGCTCAGTCTGGAGGTGGCAGATCTGCACACGGCGGTTTTTCAGCACCCTTATACATCTGGTGCGGGAATCTCGTCCCCCAGGCTAACCGTAGTGGTTAGATCGCTTTGCCTGACAGGTTCTCTGGGGAGCGTGACAAGTTTGCTGTGTTCAGAGAGGCCTACAAACTATACTTCAGGCTATGCCTTGTTTCCTCCAGTTCAGAGGAGCAACGTATGCCCTAAGCGTCTGCATTTTCTCTCCTGTCTAGCTCCCAGTTGCTTCCGATTGTGGAGGGATTTTTTCTGGTACTGGGCCTTAAATATGATGAACCCAATCGCATCTCCTTGGTAAAGTCGACACTGCGCCAACTTCATGAAAGAGACCGGCTGGCAGAGGAGTTTTGCTCTGAGTTTTAGAGGTGGGCCACGGATACTCAATGGAATAGTCCTGCACTCTGTAGCTTGTTCTGTGATGGGCTTACAGTAAGGGTGATGGATGCTTTAGCCCTATATGAAACTCCAGTCTCTCTTTAGGCAGCCATGTCTTTGGCGATCCAGGTTGATTGCCGTCTTCGCCAGAGAGATTCACCTCTGTTTGCGGGAGGTCCGGGGTGAAAGAAGAACAGTACTGTGCCTGCTGAGAAACCCATTCAGGTGGGTGCAGCCTCTCACTCAGGTAAATTATTTGTTGTCCCGCAAAAATGGGGGAGTGTGTTCCTATTGTGGTAAAAAGAGCTGTTTCGGGGGCATGTGTCCTTCCCGTCCCCATAGTAAACAACCGTTGAAAAAACTAGGTGGCCCGGGCGGCGGGGAGGTTAGCAACCTGGGTTTGCTCATCACCTCCGTGGGTAGGACACAATTCTTTCTACCAGCTATAATCCACCTGGGTGAGATGAAGGTGTACATATCTGCTTTTCTGGAAAGTGGTGTGGGGTTTAATTTGATCAACGCTAGGTTTGTCCAGGGCCTCAGTTCACATACTCTGTCCAGACTCATACCCATAATTTCCATCGATTCTGTCCCCTTGAGACAGTGGTACTTTAATCAAGTTGTACGTGGTGTGCAGCTTCAGGTGGGCGCAGTGCACTCTGAGGTGATAGACTGTTATGTGCTAGAGGGTCTATCCTCACCTGTGATACTCGTACTTCCTTGGCTCACTCTGCACAATCCGGTAATTGATTGCCAGACTCAGGAAGTAGTAACATGAAGTATTGTCAAGGACACTGCTTGGGTACCCGGTCAGCTAGGGTGGATACTCAGTCAGTGCCGGAGGACCTGTAAGATTTTTGGACGTTTTCTCGAAACCGTGGTGCCAAGAACTCCTTCCCCATTGTCTTTATGATTGCGCCGTTAAAGTGAATCTGTCACCTCTTTTTCCCTTTTTTCGAATATGAACTGCCGGCACCGACATCAGGGGCTTATCTACAGCATTCTGTAATGCTGTAGATAAGCCCCCGATGTAACCTGAAAGATAAGAAAAAAGAGTTAGATTAGAGTTAGGGGGCGGTCCAATGGGTGTCGCAGTGCGCTGGAGCCACGACAGGCGGCAAAGAAGAGGACGTCACCGTTAGAAGAAGGGAGGCGCCGCACCGGACTTCGACACCCATCGGGACAAAGTGCTGTAGATAAGCCCCTGATGTCGGTGCCGGCAGCTCATAATCGAAAAAAGGGGTAACAGATTCCCTTTAATCTTGTTGCTGGTGCCAAGCTGCCCAAGAGCAGACTATGTAGCATCTCTGGTACGGAAAGGCAGATGATGAAGGACTACATTGCGGAAAGCCTGGCTAACGGTCATATCATCATATATCCTCGTCCCTCATTGCCGTGAGGTTCTTTTTTGTAAAGAAAAAAGATGGGGGATTACGCCCATGCCTGGATTTCCGCAAACTCTTTATGATCACGGTCCAAGATCCATAGCCGTTATCACTCATCCCGGACCTCTTTAATCAGATTATAGGAGGAAAATGGTTCTCTAAACTGGGCCTCATGGGGGCATGTAATCTCATTCGCATTAAAGAGCGGGATGAGTTCAAAACAGGATTCAATGTGCGTGAGGGACACTATGAGAACCTGGTGATGCCTTTTGGGTTGACGATGCAACCTGCCGTCTTTCAACATTTTGTAAATTTCATCTTTAGTCACCCGGTAGGCAGGTTTGTGGTTATCTATCTGGCTGACATATCAATTTATTCACCTGACTTGAATTCACATCAGGTGCATGTCAGGCTGGTTTTACTTGTACTCTGAGACAATAAATTTTATGTCAATTCCAAGAAGTGTATGTTCTCGGTTGTGGAGATCTCTTTCCTAGGATTTTGCATGGATCCGGTGAAAGTCCAGGCGGTATTGGATTGAGATCGTCCTATGGATTTGAAGGCGTTACAAAGGTTTATAGATTTTGCCAACTACTGCCATAAGTTCATAAATAACTTTTTGGCAGTAGACAAACCTCTTACAGATATGACTAGGAAAGGGACGGACTACTCCCAAGTGGCCCAGTCCTGCCAGGGAGGCATTGAAGAGGTGTTTTTCATCTGCGCCAATCCTTATACAGCCTGACGTCTCAACCTTTTATCATGGAGGTCGATTCGTCTGAGATCGGTGTGGGGGCTGTTTTGTTGCACGGTACATCTCCTTGGAAATGGCAACCATATGCTTATTTTTTTAAAAACTGTCAGCTACTGAGAAAATTTATGACATCGGTAACAGGAAACTTTTAACAGTCAAGTGGGCTTTTGAAGACTGGTGTCATTTTTTGGAGGAAGCCGTTTATCTGGTTATGGTAATCACAGATCGTAAGAATTTTGTATATTTGGAGTTGGCGAAACGTGTAGCGCCTCGACAGGGAAAATGGGCATTATTCTTTACCAGGTTTAACTTTGTCACTTATAGGCCGGGGAACAAAAACAGTAAGGTTGATGCCTTATCTCACTTCTGATCTTCTCACGCTGCGATTTTGGTGGCTAGGTGTTCATCAGGATGTCCTGGAGTATGTAGCAGCCTCCTGCATCTGTGCTCTTTCTAAGACCTCGTACTCATCTGTTGGGAGCTCTCCAACCATTGGAGATTCCCAGCAGACCTTGGACTCGCTTGTCGGTCGATCTTCTCAACGATCTACCTGTGTCAGCGGGTAATACTGTAATTCTGGTGGTGGTAGATAGATTCAGTAAGATGTCTTATTTTATTGCTTTACCAGACTTACCGAACGCCAAATTTTTGGCGCAAATTTTCATCAGGGAAATTGTAAGGTTACATGGAATCTCGACTGATACTTTTCTGGCCGGGGGGGTCCAGTTTGTGTCCAAGTTTTGGAGGGCAGTTTGCACCCATTTGGGGATCCATCTGACATTTTCCTCGGCATTTCACCCACAGTCTAATGCGCAGACTGAGTACATGAATCAGAATCTGGAGACATATTTCAGGTGTTTTCTATAGAAAATCAGGAGGATCTAGTTACTTATTGTTAGCCGGATTCGCTGTACATAATCGTCAGGAATCGACCAGTAAGTCCCCGTTTTACGGGGCATATGGTTTTCCTGCTCAGTTCCATTCATTTAATAAAAATAATCCTTCTGTGTTACCTGAAGGGGAACGGTGTTCTTCATATATTACATCTGTATGGCAGGGGGTTACTAAAAATTTGAGGAAGATGGGATCCAGATATAAGAGTGTGGATGATCAGAGACTTTTGGTGGGTCTGGATCTATGTGTTGGTGACTTGGTGTGGTTGTCCTTTATGACTATTAAGTTGAAGGTTCCATCTTGGAAACTGGGTCCCAGGTTTATCAGTCCTTATAGGATCGTAGCCGTCATCAATACCGTAGCATTTCACGTTCCTTTACCACCTTCTTTAAGGATACATAATGTGTTCCATCGATTTCTCCTCAAAAAGTACGTTATTACTTCAATGCCATCACCACGACCAACATCTCCTGTCATTGTCGATGGAAACTTGTGTTGGGGCGATCTCTTAAAGTGAGATCTAAATGATTGCCTGTACCTGACCTAATAAATGTGAGCCGAATGCATGCTTAGAAGATAGACATCGGATACAGAATCAGATGGAGCTCTTCTCACAGCAAAAGTTGGCACACAACTGAACTTTATTCTTAGAACAAAGAATTGTGTAACAGACAGGAAAAGGGCGTCACACAATCTTCTGAACAGCCAGTGTTAGTCTGATAGGTTGATGGTAACTCCACTCCATATATGGTCTTCACTTTCACGTGCCAAAGATTCCTTCCAGGGTGTTGCTCCAGGATACGGTCACCGTATTGCCACACCACATCTAAACTGATTCTCTCCTTCTCAGTCCCTTCTAAATCAATTATTACTCAAAGTACTGCAGTGCGCAGTCACTGGACCTCTCTGACCTTTCCCGGGGCCTGCGCACTGCAGTACTTTGCTTTGCCCTCAACAGGACAGAGAAGTACGCCTGCACAGAAGTGCGATGCTGGGAGCGAGAGGACGCAAGCAGGAGGGTGGCATCGCGAGAAGATGGGAGGCGCTGGACCTGCGACACCCATCGGACCTACCCCCCGGGTGAGTATAATAACACTTATTTTTCTTATCTTTCAGGTCGGACCGGGTGCTTATCTAAAACATTATAGAATGCTGTAGATAAGCCCTGAAAGGTGGTGGCTGCATCTTATAGCAGCCAAAACAGGTGACAGGTTCCCTTTAAGAGCACTCTGTTCTGCTGCAGGTCTGTATGCATACTTTACATTTACATATGAAACCTCTTTGCCCTTGCCTGGTCTACACAAGAGGGACCCTGAACCAGCTTTTTTTGTTATTAGAGCTGGTAATGACTTTGATACTCTGAGTGAGACAATATTAGTGGCTCTATAATCACAGGCTTACCTTAACTTTGCCAGAGCTGGGTATATTATTTTTCTACTGATTTAGTAGCATCCTGTTTGATATAATGAAGGATGGCTGCCTGGGAGGCTAATCTGTTACTATAAATCTCAGCTACAACAGCAGAAAGCATTGCTATTTTTTATTAGCCTCTGTAACAAATGACATTGGAAACATTTCAGGGTCTGGCATTGTACTCATCATGGCCAGCATTTCACTAGGATCCCAGGGACACCATACACCCTCCTGGGGCTCTAAAATAACTGGTCCCCTAGGCTGGGATGTAAGGGTCTGATAGCTGTAATCCGAGTGAGCACTGCAAGAGAGCAGCTGGGGTTATGGTGGGCTGCCCACCGTGGCTAAATAATTGTCCTAATGAGTCTCAGATGGCAGCAAAAGACTAAGTATAACTGCTACATCCATTTGGGTTGTGTCAGGAAATGAGCTGGAGGGCAAGGCAGATCCTGAGGGGGCGTTGGTGCCATCCAGTACAGGCATAATATTCATTGGGGGCAGGGCCAAGACTTTTGGGGGGCGTAGCATTTGGGGCACTGGCCTGGGGGCCACACTCCCACACTATCCAAATGGATTGTCTGTGCATAACAAGGATACAATCCTAGCTTATGAGTAGGTGGTTTACTAGTTCCTATGTGCCAACAGAGGGCACCACATACACAATAGGTCTCCACCCAAACTAAATTCTAGTTCCTATTTATACAACATGTCCATCCTCCAGGGACAATGTAAGGGGGTGGAGACAGACTGGGAGCAGAAGGGCTATCATCGCCATCTTTGTTTCATACTTTCAAATACTAAAACTTGTCACCATGTTTTTCTTCCTTCACATCACCTCTAATTACACAGAGGTTTTTCCATCATAGCCTGATCTAACAAGCCAGCATCATTTAAGCATCCTCTTTTTTCCTTCAATACACTTCCAGAAACCATCATTAAGTCTGCCATCATCATCTTTCCCCCCTCCTTACAGAACTGCAAAAACCTTTCCTTTATCTGCTGCCTTTTAGACAAACATAAAGAGACTGAGTGTTCTCCCGTCACCAGAAATCCCAACCCTTATCTGTGCACATAGCGGAGGTTCAGAGATGTGCCTGCCTGGTTTCTTGCGCACGTGGTCTGACCACTCTGTCTCTCCCTTCTCAGAACCGTTTTGAGAATCTGGGAACACACACAATCCGCGCTCACCAGATCACACACTACCTCCCCTTTCCTCGCTTACTGTCATAGATGGGACAGGCAATCCCGGAAGAGCGACAACACTCTCTCAAACACACATAATCAGAAGGACGGACAAACAAAAAAACTGACTGTCCTCTGTATTTGGGACTTCCGTCTCAGACCTTGTGTGCAGTGCTAGGGATTGATGAGGTGCCTGCTCGTTTCTTGCGCCTTCGTGGTTCATCCACACTATGCTCCGCACTCAAGACTCTAGGAGCACACAAAACCTTGCGCTCAACTTACCACAGATCACCTCCTCTCCCCCCCTGCTTTCTACAACACAGACAGAACTCGGATAGCCCAGATTAGTGATGACACACTCAAGACACGAGGCACGTACAGCAGGCTACAGACAATCAACCATGGTTTGCGTTTCACACAGCCAGTAGTCGTGGGTTCATTAGTGCCACCAGGGTTACGTATCCCGCACCCTACTGTGTCAGGGCAGCACAAATATCAGGTAACACGAGTACAGAACTACACAGAATGGCTAGAGTGACACAGGCAAGTACTACAGATTCACAAGGAAATAAGCAGTGTTCTTATGGAGGTGCTCAGTCTTAAGTCGAGCCACCCTGGACATTCCCTTCGATCCAAGCCAGGTGTCAATGTCTGGTGAGCATACCTCCTCAGTGGCCCCACGTTGGGCACCAATAATATTGGGGCGATCTCTTAAAGTTAGATCTAAATGATTGCCTGTACCTGACCTAATAAATGTGAGCAGAGTGCATGCTTACAAGATGGATATCGGATACAAAATCAGATGCATTCTATTCTCCCAGCGAAAGTTGGCTCACGACTGAACTTTATTTTCAGAACAAAGAATCGTATAACAGACAAGAAGAGGGCATCACACAATCTTCTTAACAGCCAGTGTCAGTATATGATAGGTAGATACCAACACCACTCCATATATGGTCTTCACTGTCACATTCCAAAGATTCCCTCCAGGATACAGACACCATATTGCCACACCACATCTGAACTGATTATATAAGGTTTAATAATTGATTTCATTAGCCATTCTCTCCTTCACACTTGGAGTTTCAGATAGCAAAAATCATGGATTCTCGTTTTGTCCGTCGATCGCTACAGTATCTGGTACATTGGAGGGGGCACGGTCCTGAGGAGAGAATGTGGTTACCAGCATCTGATGTCCATGCAGCCAGACTGGTCCTAGCTTTTCACATGGCACACCCCAATTAACCCGGTCCTGGGGTTCCAGAGGTCCCTCGTAGAAGGGGGGGTGGTACTGTCACGGGGTTTCCACAATAGAGGAGCTAGAAAACCACGGTATATGATTGCTTCCACTCCTGGGGTGAGAAGAAGCACTTCTACTTCATTTAATGTTGTTTATTTCTTCTGGCAGAACGGGTTAATCAACCATGTTGGAGAGCCCTGAGCTCGCAGCTGAGCTCAGCCACTCTCCCTCCCTTTATAATCTGGGCTTTGATGCAAATCCTTGTCAGCGCTAGCATTTGCTGCATGGCTTCAGGAGGAAGAGGTTTTCATATGAGAAGGAGTGTTGGAGAAGTTATCTGTGACTGTTGCATGGTTTATAAGTGTAGTAACTCCCTTTCTCTATTTTTGTTTTTTCCCCTACCTCCTCTCCCCGGTGTATTCGTCTGTTATATGTGAGTTAATATTTTGTATGCCTGGAGTTTTCTGTTAAGCCTGGTTTGTTTAGCCTTGTTTGTCAGGTTGGTGTACTGCCGTGCACAATAGCGCACCTCTTCCCTGGGTGGGGGAAGAGGACAGACAGAGGGCTAACTCAGGAGACAGGACAAGTGTGGAGGCCCTGGCATCTTCACCTTCGGAATTATCCTGGAGAATAGGGCAAGCTAGGGCACCCCATAGAGATAGGGACAGGTAAGGAGCCCCTGGTCCCGGATCACCTGACTGGTGTGTTGTAACAGTTAGGGAGTACAGGGTTCAATCTCAGGTGAGTGCTTAGGGGTCTCCCTACTCCCCCTCATCAGGGCTCTCTTTACCTATTTCCCTGGGTTTTTCTTTTGCTCTGCACACCGAGCATTTCTTTGCTCCGGCATGACATTATAACTTGCCCGTTATTTCCCCTGGATATTAAAATGGATCCTGTCGCAGCTCTTGCAAAACAGATGCAGAGTCTGTCTCTAGAAGTGACAGATCTGCGGTCATTGGTTTTGCAACAGCAGACCTCGGCATCTAGCCACGCTTGCCCTGAGCCCAAGGTGGTCCTCTTGGACAGGTTTTTTGTTGAGTGTGATAAATTTGTGGTGTTAAGGCCCCTTTACATTTAGCAATGCACCAGCGATCCGACCCGGTCAGGATCGCTGGTGCATCGCTAAATGATCGCTAGTCAGCTGTCACACAGGCAGACCTCGCAGCGACGCAGCGCATGATACTCACCTTTCACACACAGCGATCCTGACGTCCTCCCGCCCGCCTCCACGCGTCGCTCGTCGTCACAGCAGGAAGCCCAGCAGGAAGCTGATGATGAGAAATGGAGCCGGACATTCTCACGCGATCAGCGATGGACAGCGGGGGAGCCGGTCGGAGGTAAGTATCACACATAGCGATATCGCTATAACATCACAAAATCGGTGACGTTATAGCGATATCGCTAGCGATATTTCTATGTGTAAAACCCCCTTTAAAGGAAGCTTGCAAACTCTACTTCAGGCTTCGTCTGCTTTCCTCTTTAAGTGATGTACAGCAAATGGAGATTGCCGTTTCTCTCCTTCAAGGGGATCCTCAACCTGGTCTTTTCCCCTTCCGACTGACTCGGTCCTTCCGGTTGGTAGATGAGTTTTTTGCAACCGTGGTCCTCATCTATAATGATTCTGACCGAGTCTCCCTTGCTGAGTTGAAACTGCGTAAACTTCAGCAGGAGGATTGGCCAGCAGATGAGTTTTATTCAGAGTTCTGCAAATGGGCAACTGACACCATGTGGAATGACCCAGCCCTTAGAAGTCATTTTTGTAAGGGTCTATTAGAAAGGTTAAAAGACACTCTTGTTGGGGGGCGAGTCCGGATGAGGAGCTGAGCGGTCACAGTCAGCGCTAGCTCTGTGTTTACAATTGTTTCTATTTACACCCCTAATTCTAAGCAGGTTTTTTTTTTTAAAGACACCCTGGCAGTAGTTGCAAAGGTTAAAAAATGCGCCCTTTTAGTATGTGCAGACTTTAATATCACCTCTTGCCCCAACATTGACAAATCTGTACCCTGCTCAAAAGGAAGAAAATAGCCGATCACTCTCTCAGACCCTCCTTGGGAAAGAACTCTATGACGTCTGGCGGGTTCTGCACGCCTCCTAGCGGGATTACACCTTCTGCTCACACTCACATAAAGGCTACTCCAGATTTGATCTAATGGTCACAGATAAATGGTTATTACAGGATATCAAACCAGCCCCGATGGGGAACATAACTTGGTCGGATCACGCCCCCATCTCCTGCCAAATTAAAAAGGGCTAAAGCTACCCAACATATTCTCTATGGAGAGTAAATAATTACACAGGTCAACGAAAAAAATTTTTTTTTCTGGTGTCCAAAATATTTTAATGAATTTGGGGTATTTTTGGGGTGCTGATTCTGAATATGTCATCAGTTTTGCCAGATTGGCTCAAGTTTTTGAGATTTTTGGTATCTTATTTATAGCACTTGTTGGTAAATGCGACGCATCATCTCATTAATTTCTTTGGATTAGTACTTGAACTGAGCAGTTCTCAATATAGTTTTGTGTTAATTAGTGTTCTAAAAGTTTGTTCATAGCTTGATTTTTGCACTAACTTTATGTTGTTGTCTGTTTTCCAGTGAAAAGCATGAACTCATCATGAAGAAGTTGTCTTAACGATCCAGACTCATTCTGTTACATTTGTGGTGAATATACACTGCCAAAACATAGAAGAAACATAACACACTTCGTAAAAAAAGTGTATTTTGCCTATTTTGGGGTTATGCTTGGGGACCAAGACAAGTTTTGGGCACCACACATAGTGTGCAAAGCATGTATCGAATTATTACGAAAATGGAGCAAAGGACAAAGAAAAAGCTTCAAATTTGGTGTTCCAATGGTGTGGAGAGAGCCAAAAAATCATCATGATGACTGTTATTTCTGTGCAGTGCAAGTGCAAGGATTCAATAAGCATAAGAAACGAAAATGGGAGTAACATGGAATCTGCAAGAAGGCCTGTCCCTCATTGTGAAGATGTGCCTGTACCTGTGTTTACCATAAATAACAGTCATCATGATGATTTTTTGGCTCTCTCCACACCATTGGAACACCAAATTTGAAGCTTTTTCTTTGTCCTTTGCTCCATTTTCGTAATAATTCGATACATGCTTTGCACACTATGTGTGGTGCCCAAAACTTGTCTTGGTCCCCAAGCATAACCCCAAAATAGGCAAAATACACTTTTTTTACGAAGTCTGTTATGTTTCTTCTATGTTTTGGCAGTGTGTATTCACCACAAATGTAACAGAATGAGTCTGGATCGTTAAGACAACTTCTTCTTGATGAGTTCATGCTTTTCACTGGAAAACAGACAACAACATAAAGTTAGTGCAAAAATCAAGCTATGAACAAACTTTTAGAACACTAATTAACACAAAACTATATTGAGAACTGCTCAGTTCAAGTACTAATCCAAAGAAATTAATGAGATGATGCGTCGCATTTACCAACAAGTGCTATAAATAAGATACCAAAAATCTCAAAAACTTGAGCCAATCTGGCAAAACTGATGACATATTCAGAATCAGCACCCCAAAAATACCCTAAATTCGATGAAATATCTTTGGCACCAAAAATGCTGTTGACCAGTGTTATTTAATTACATCTGATAAAATTAGACCCCAATTGCAGGAGATACTAGCAGAATATTTCACAAATAATAACCAGGGCTGTGGAGTCGGTAAGCCACAGTTGCGACTCCGGCTCCTGGATTTTATCAGGCTCCTACTCCGACTCCTTCATAAATGGCCAATTCATAACAACAAATTCTTCTTGTTCCTCCTGACTGTTCTGCAACCCTTTCATCCTTACTGCCATTTCAAACAGAGCTTCTTTTCCTTTACTTAGCTGTTGATCATCTAGAAGAATCCGTTGCATTGGGTCTACATAAACAGCTGCCAAAAGAATGTTATTTTGTAATAGTAGCTCCTCTCTCCGTTTCATTGATGTAGCAATGCCACTTGCAATTAACCCTCCTCTTTGGGACAGGCGAAACATCAGGTTCTTCCACTCCTTTAAGAAAATACCTGAAGTCCTCTGCTTGTAATTTTTTAGTCACTGTAAATGGGTGCTCTAGCAATTTTTCCAGCTCAGTCACCTGATTCCACTGACTTTCATTTAGCGTCAGTTGAGGGTTAGCCATGTCTACAAGAAAGGTTTTCAGTTCAACCAAGCGCTGAATCATTAAGTAAGTACTGCCCCATCGTGTGGCTTGATCAATAATTGCCCCTTTTCCAGCACGTCTCTTCAAAATTGAGTCAACTTTAGGGGTTCTGGCAACAGTAGCCAATTTTCTCACCTTGCCAATCAGTGCAGCAGCATGTCCTTCTTGCAGACTGTCTCTTATAGCCAGCTGTAGCGTATGCACAAAACAGCGCATGTGATGAATGAAAGAACATATTGACACAGTTTCAACAAGATCATCTAAACTATCATGTTGCTGTTCATCTGAAGCAACTTCAGTTTGCTCCTCAGTTACAATACTGTGTTCCTCTATTTCAAACATTTCTGTGTCTGTGGACCCAGAATGTTCTTCTAGCTGCTGGTCACCATCATTACTCTCATTCATTAGCTTAATAGTACTTATCATATTTGAAGCATTGTCAGTTACGACAGAAAGAACTTGCTCTTTTTTAAGTTCATAGTCTTGCAGAACCTTTTCCACCAAGACCTGGAGAAACTCACTGGTGTGATGAGCTTTGGTGTCTTTTACTGCCAATGTCTTGGTAACTATTTCATTTTTGTCACAAACAAATCGGACATTGATGGCAAAATAGTTCACTCTGACGTGTGCAGGCATCCATTTTAAGAAACAGAAAGCGTCCCTTGAGAGTTTTTTTAAGTTCTTCCTTTTGTTTAAAAGCTTCTTCGATTACTAATTTTCTAATACTCTCTCTCTCCAGAGAAACACCAAGCTTGCGGGCCATTTCCCCATTCAGACACATAAAAGCTGGTCGTGAAAATAATGAAATAGGCACACTATCCTTTACAACAAGCTCTATGATCTGTTTTTTAAATGTATCTACTGTCATTGTCACAGTAACTTTGTCACTGACAAAATATCTTGCAACTGATGACTGCAAAGTTCTCTGCTCCTTTGTTTGGCTGGAAGAGCTGGGCACTGGTTCATTGGTTTGGATGCAGTCTTTCTCATCCACTGCTTTCAGTACTTCTGGATGAAAGCGCTGTAAATGTCTCTTTAGATTAGAAGCTCTGGTAGGAGCATTTTTCTCTTTGCCTGAATATGCACTCATCTTGGCTTCACAGCATTTGTTTTCGTCTGGATCATTTGTCATACACTGACAGACATAATGTTTTCTATCTTGAGTGATGGTGAAATGTTCAAATACAGCTGATTTAATGTGATGCTTCTTTGACATTCTCAGGTTTTTAATTCTGCATTCACAATCCAAATGACAATTGTTTTTCCTAAAAACAATTGTACAAAATAATTGCCAGGTCGTACAACTGATATAGTGGTCAGTAATACTGTTGTTATTCCTCATGTACTCACAGTTAACTGATGCAAAGTTTGTTGAAAGGATAATACTTCTTACAGTCTTCCTCTTCTGAGTAGCAGGCAGCTGTGAGATGCTTGGAAGACGCACACCTAGTATGATCTAGTCTAGAGGAGGAGCTTTACTACTAAGAATTTGCAACACATTTTCACTTTCAGTTTCATACATTGTAAGTAGGGGGGTTGGGGCAGCATGAGGTTAACCAAGTATAAGATTAGATAAGGGCAGTGGAGAACAGTGACACAAAAGAAGTTAGAAATGTCTCTATTTTCAGCAGAACTGCTTGTCACTGTTGTTCATAGTTTGATAGAACATATATATTTGAGTAACATTTATAAAATTCATATGAAAGTTCAATTATGAAATATTAATACATTTTTTTTAAAGCTGGAGTCGGAGTCGGTACATTTCTACCGACTCCGACTCCAACCAAAACTAACTCCGACTCCGACTCGACAGCCCTGATAATAACACACCTGATGTGTCCTCACCAACAGTGTGGTCCGCTCACAAGGCCTATATCTGGGGTAAACTACTTCAAATGGCATCCAAAAACAAAAAAGCGAGATTACGCCAAATAGAGGAAATTAATCAAAACATAGCCACACTAGAAGACATGCACAAGCATAGCCCCATAAACGCAATTCTCCAACAATTACAGAAGCTAAGGTATGAACTATACCAACTTCTCCAACACAAATGCGAACACAATTAACGGAAAAGCAAAGCCAAATATTACTGGCAGGGAAACAAAGCAGTCAAAATATTAGCCAACAAAATCAAAGCCAAAATGACCAGACAAAGATTATCCCCCATACAGAATGACCAAAAAAATACAATATACAGTGTGGGCCATTTATTTGGATACACCTAAATAAAATGGGAATGGTTGGAGATATCAATTTCCTGTTTGTGGCACATTAGTATATGGGAGGGGACAACTTTTCAAGATGGGTGTTGGCCATGGCGGTCATTTTGAAATCGGCCATTTTGGATCCAACTTTATTTTTTTCAATGGGAAGAGGGTCATGTAACACATCAAACTTATTGAGAGTTTCACAAGAAAAACAATGGTGTGCTTGGTTTTAACGTAACTTTATTCTTTCATGAGTTATTTACAAGTTTCTCTTTGTATACAGCCATTGACATGTCGCAGACGTTAACACGTGAGGAGCGGATAGATATTGTGTTGATGTCTGGTGAACTCAGTACCCGGGATGATTGCAGCAGATTTCAATGCAAGACACTCTGCTCAAGAAAACTGTCACCATTTCCATTTTATTTAGGTGTATGTATCCATATATAAATGGCCCACCCAAAAAAGTTTACCTCATCACTGAACATAATGTTCTGTGTAAATTGAGGGTCCTGTTCTAATTTTTGTTTTGCCCATTCTGCAAATTCAGCGCGCTGATCTGGGTCGCCAACCATTCTCATTTTATTTAGGTGTATCCATATAAATGGCCCACCCTGTATAACCCTAAGGAAATCGTCAATACCTTTTCAAACTACTACTTTTCCCACTACAACCTACAGGAAAATACAGCAATACCACAACTCACCCCCCAACTGATAAATCATTTCTTAGAGAGCGTACAACTCCCTAAATTACCAGAGGAAGCCTTGCATATATTAAACCAACCACTTTCTCAGGCAGAAATGCAGCAAACAATTAGAGAAATGAAAAACAAGTCCCCTGACTCTAATGGACTAATGAGCAAATATTTCAAGACATACTAACCCCTAACATGACATCAATTTTCCAAAATTTTATGCAAAACGGGAGATTATCGAAAGAGATGATTCAGGCAACAATTATATCCCTCCCAAAACCAGGGAAAACCTCTGATCGAACTGTCAATTTTAGGCCAATATCATAATTGAACTCGGACCTAAAAATCTACTCCAAAATCTTAATAGGATCTCAGAAATAATTCCGACATTAGTGCATAAATATCAAGTGGGTTTTGTTAACTGTAGATAGACCTTGGATGGCACGAGGAGGAGGATCAATATCATTCATATAGCCGGGGGGAGACGGACCCCCTCTATGCTCCTTTCTTTGGATGCCGAAAAGGCGTTTGATTGGGTGCATTGCGGGGTTTTGTTTGAAGTACTGTCCAAACTTGGATTTAGCGGTAATATACTCGGAGCGATTACCCCGCTATATATACCCTAATCCATCAACCTCAGTTCTCATTTCGGGAATGATGTCAGAGACATTCAATATCACTAATGGCACATAGCAGGGGTGTCCACTCTCTCCTCTAATATTCGTGTTAATAATTGAACCCCTAGCAGAAAAATCAGATCGCACCCTGGAATAACTGGTATTAAAATTGGAAACGCAGAGCACAAAATCGGTCTGTTTGTTGACGACATTATTTTATCCCTTATCAATCCTGAAGAGACACTCAATAGAGTAATGGAAGTGATAGACTTATTCTCTCGATTATCATGTTATAAATTAAATATCCCCAAATGCCAAATGTTAAATTTAACACCCTCTGTACCACATCCTGTTAACCTTAAAGTTAAGTACCCGTTTAAATGGGACAATGAAAGTATAATATATTTTGGAATACAATTAACACCCTCAGCAGATAAAACTAAATTATGAGGCCCTGAGACAAAAGATCAAAGGCGACATGCTGCGCATGAAGCAACACAACATGTCCTGGCTAGGAAGAATAACGTCTGTAAAAATCTTCATAATCCCCCAAATATTGTACATTTTATGCAACCTCTCTATCACAGTCCCCATGAAAATACTAAAAGAATTGGAAACCATCATATTAAAGTATATATGGCAGAAAAAACAGCAGAGTCAAGGCAGACATATTATACATCTCATTAAAAGAAAGGACTGGGCTGCCCCCTCAGAGGTGAGATATTATAGAGCAGCCATATTCGAACAAACTAAGGTTGATGTGGAATGATAAGACTGACAGACATTGGATAGAAATTGAGAAACATCTCATAAAGTCTCCAAATGTTACATCGTTTTTTCATTCACATATCATTGCCGGGCCTAACCATGGCATTGATAGAAATTGTGTCTGCCACCAACAGTGGAAGTGGTGTTGGGAGTGTGGAGCATACTGATCAATAAACTGCATACTATTAAATTGTCTCTCTCTAAAGCCCCCATAGAGACTCTGGAGCGGTGTATTCCGGACCTACAGATTCAATACTGGAAATCCTACTGATTGGGGACATGTACGAGGAAGGAATATTGCTATCCTTCTCTATGATTGGATAAAAATACCACCTTCCACATAAAGATCATTATAAATATTTGCAAATAAGACGTTATCTACAGGAAAAAAAAAAATGTAATATTCTCACAACCTTCCAATGCTCCTCACCCCAGCGCGGCAGATGAGTCCTGTCCCAAAGCTACAATCATATTTTGGAGGAGATGTTCCCTTCTCTGGACTCGTATCTCCACAAATGGGAGAGGGATCTACAATGTGGCATCACCCTGTGGCAATGGCGGACGTCTTCTCAGTGATAGGGACACACTCTAAGTGCACCAATCATCTGGAGAATGCCTGAAAGCTGCTATACAGGTGGTACTTCACACCATACAGATTGTCCAAGATCTACTGCAACTCCCCAGATGTCTGCTGGAGGTGCAGAGACGCCAACGCATACCAGATGCATGTCTGGTGGAATTACCATGAAGTGGGACAACTCTGGGAAAAAATCTCTCATCTAGTGTCTCAAATTAGCGGCATCCCAATGAAAATTGGGAAAGAGCAGGCGCTTCTGGCCATTGACCTGGATTTAATTCCATATGAGTTCCGTACAGTGATTGCACACATCCTTATAGCTACTAAAATTAAGATTGCAGGTTATTCAAAAACCCCTAAAGTCCATCATTAACTGAAATCGTAGCATTGGTAAATGACAACTGTCTATCAGAGAAGATAGTTGCTT
This sequence comes from Dendrobates tinctorius, assembly GCF_039654945.1. Classification (NCBI taxonomy): domain Eukaryota; kingdom Metazoa; phylum Chordata; class Amphibia; order Anura; family Dendrobatidae; genus Dendrobates; species Dendrobates tinctorius. Next base: position 19,601,520 of record NW_027361739.1, on the reverse strand, counting down.
CATCTAGAAATAATACAATATCATATCTCAGGAAATGGGATAGCTGGCTATCATTTAGACTAAACACTGTGGTGATAGAGATGTAAAATGACTAATAATGGTAATATATGGGTTTAATAACCTGATGTCATCACCCCTTCCTCCTTCTTTTTCCCATAATATTTAGTTATGTTTAAAATTAATATTTTGTTTCGCTGTCAAATGATTGAGAAAGATATTGTAATGATGTACAATGATTGAATGTTAAATTGTTGTAAAGTATGACTTTATAAAACAAAAAAAAAAGTATGGTAAAAAAAATAAAATGACACTCTTGTCTTGTATGAAACTTTTCAATCCTTAGAGGCCACTACGGCCTTAGCCATTCAGATTGATGGACACCTCAGGGATAGACCTGTGACGACTGCTTCCCTGTAGTAGGGTGAGCTTCCTCCTGTATTCTCTGATGAACCCATGCAGTTCGTTGAGGACTTTCCTCAGTCTAGATCTCCTGTGGTTTGACTTAATGGGAGTTTGTTTCCTTTGCAGTCAAAGAGGTTGTTTACTTGAAGTATGTTCCTCTCTACCTAAACAGAAAAGAACATCGGAGATAGGTGGAGTATTACTGTAAGAATAAGTGCCAGAATACTCTTGTCTCTAGCGTCTCCACTAAAACCTTACCCTCTTTTCTGTTCGGCTCTGATTATGTATTCTCAGAAAAGGGGTGGCAAGAATTGCCCCCCCATCGTGGTTATGATTGCCCCATTATCTTGCTCCCTGGAGAAACACTACCCAAAACTCGATTGTACAATCTTTCTGACCCTGAAAGGCAGGCTATGAAGGATTAGATTACCGAAAGTCTTGTAAAGTGACATATTAGACCCTCCTCTTCTTCCGTGTCATCAGGGTTTGTCAAAAAAAAGATTGGGGTCTGCATCCTTGTTTAGAGTTTCAAGAGTTACATCGGATTACGATCCAAGACCCTTATCCTGTCCCTCATTCCTGGTTTATTTAATCTGATTGTTGGTGCTAAATAGTTCTTCAAGTTAAACCTCAGGAGGAATATAATCTGATTAGAATCAGAGAATGGGATGAGTGGAAAAGGCTCTTTTTACTCCTGAAGGGCATATTGAAAATATCGTCATTCTATTTGGTCTGACTAATGCTCCTGCAGTTTTACAAAATTTCGTCAATTACATTTTTTGTCATCCGGTAGGCATATTTGAGATGGTATATTTCAATGACATTTTGATTTCCTCACCCAATTTTGAGACACATCAGGCAGGTACAACAGATGTTACGGGCGTATAAACTAGTAAACTTGAAAAATATGTAATTGTTGTTGTGAGGAACTAGCCACGGACTAAAGACTATTGGACCAATGCCCGTAGAATGGTGTCCACTGCTCTATGGTATGCAGACTTTTGCAGCACGGAGCACCTATTGCATTGATATTGTTTTAGTTTTATTAGATATTTGCTTGCTGTGTTTTATTTGGGATTTGCTTGCTTGTCGGTTCATCCTCAGGAATCAATGTTTCCATTCAGTGACAGCAAGCAGAGGAAGGCGTGCTGGTTGGATCTTATGTATACCTAAGGCCAGACAGGAGATTGCTAAAGGTAAATGTAAAGCAATCTTTCTATTAATATCATCTGTATCTCAGGATCTCAAACCATTGTGCTTCCAGCAACTAGACCCATTGTGTGGATGGTGATAATAGTCCCACGGGAGCCGTCACTACAGATGATCTCACATGCAAGCCCAGGTGATGGGATGCTGTAATATTCTTCATTCTTTTAGCTAAAAGCAAATGTATAAGGGATAGGGTGTATACACTTCAGCCTATTTAGGGGCTGATCCCAGGGAAGGAGGAAGGAGCCACGTGTTTAGTCAGGGTGGGCAGAGTGACTTCGGAGTGAGAGGCTCAAGAATGGCATCTTGGAGGACATAGATGGATGGATAAGTTGTTGGCTGGAGGGGTATCCATGAGCTACGGTTGTGATATTCATCATCTGGAGGAACATAGGCTGTGACTGCACACTATACCGGTTGGAGATACCAAAAGTTGGGAGACAATGGATATCGCCTGGTACGGGGACAGTGGAATTACCGATCTCAGGTTGGGAGCTTGTGGACTGAGGACATTGTATTTTGGCCATCTACCTGGATTTGTTGTACAACCATGAACGTAAGTAATAAAAACTAGTTGCATCGTTAACCTGTCTAGGTGATTATTGCAACCCCAACATCAGATCTTCACAGTCGTAGAGGAGGTGTAATTTTTAGGATACCTAGTATAGTCTTTGGGTTTCTGGATGCACTCTGATAAAGTCTGCTCAGTACTGGAATGGGATCCTCCAGAATATCTGAAAGCCTTACATTTTATGTGGTTTGCCACTTACTATGGGAACTTTATCCAAACTTTTTTTTCGATTGTCAAACCTCTCACTGACATGACCAAAATAGCACAAATATTTGTAATTGGTCCGACCATCCTTGCCCGCGGGACATTTATTACCCTGAAGAAGTGTTTTGCTACGGCACCTGTACTTATTCAGCCCAATGTTTCTCAACCATTTATCGTTAAGGTTGATGCATCTGAGGTGGTGGTTGGGGCCGTTTTATCAAAGGGCTCATCTCTGGGTCAGTGGCTTTTTTCTAAAAAAAAAAAAAAGTGTCTCCAGACGAAAAAAATATATGATATTGGAAATGGAGAACTTTTGTCTATTAAGTTGGCTTTTGAGGATTGATGTCATTTTCTGGAGGTAGCAGCTCATCCGGTTCATGTCATTACCAACCATAAAAATCTGTTGAACCTGAAATCGGCTAAACGTCTCACTCTGACACAAGCTAGTTGGTCTTTATATTTCACTAGGTTTAATTTCCTTGTCACTTACCATCCTGGTGTTCAGAACATCATGGACGTAAACCCTTGGTTATGTCCAGAGGAAGAAATTGGATAACTTTGAAATGCGTTGACTTTGTAACCATTTGAATAAACATTTCATCCTGTACTCCTCCATCTCTTGAGTCCATCCGCATGAGTCTGCCAGCAGCGCAAGGAAAAAATGCTTTGCAACTGCGCAGCAAGGCCTGTGCCTTGTCTCTGAGTTTCCCCCAAGGAGATAGTTTGGGTAACTGTTCCTATTGAACAGGAGGGAGTGGTCATTTCCGTTGTTTGCTCTGATCTTGAGGGGGAGATGTTGAAAGTTCAGGAGGGTGCCCTTGCTTCCTTTCCCTCAGGAAAATTATTTGTGCCTTTTGAATTTGCATCTTAAAATTTTAGGACATCATTACTAGGTTCTGGCAAGTCATCTGGGTAGCAAAGCAACTTTGGACCTTCTTTCTTGTCCTTTTGATGACCACGGTTACATCAGAATGTTATTGATTTTGTGTCTACCTGCAATATTTGTGCACGCTCTAAGATCCCGCATACTTGTCCGTCCGAGTCTACCATTAGTTATTTCTCATAGACCTTGGACACATCTGTCTATGGATTTTGTTATCGACCTTTCATCCATGGTATAAACTTTGATCTTAGAAGTGGCGGACAGATTTACAAGTCACATTTCATTGCCTTATCGGCTCTTCTGAATGCCACACCCTTGGCTCAAGTGTTTATCAGTGACCTTGTAAAGCTTCATCGGGTTCCCTCCCATGTGGTTTCAGATAGGGGACGCAGTTTCTAATTAAAGTTTGAAGGGCTTTTTGTTCCTGCATGGGGATGCATCTATCTTTTTCCTCATCCGTTCATCCTCAATCGAACAGTCAGACCGAACGCATAAATCAAAGCTTGGAGACCTACCCTAGATGTTTAATTTTGGAAAACCAGGAAGATTGGTCATCTTACTTACTTTTAGTAAGCTTTGCATTAAACAGTCATCGGCATGAATCCACTGATGCATATGATTTTCTCCCTCAGTTTTGTATTTTCAGTAGGGAAGGGGTTTCCTGGTGAGGAACGTTTTCTTTGTCACCCTCTTTTGTATGGCAAAGGGTACAGAACAACCTGAAGGTTTTGGGGAACAGATATAAACGCATGGCTGATAAAAAAAAAAGAAATTGTATGCCAGATCCAGACCTGTATGTAAATAACATTATGGTTCTCTACCAGAAATATTAAGTTAAAAGCCCCTTCCTGGAAATGGGATCCCATGTTTGTTCGTCCGTATAAGGTGGTTTCCGTCATTAATCCTGTGTCTTTTCACCTTGAGTTACCACAAGCACTTAAAATCCACAATGTGTTTCATAGATCGTTGCTCAAAAAAATATGTTGTGTCATCGGAACCGTCACCCATACCACCTCCTCCAGTCATGGTGGATGGTAATTTGGGATTTCAAATCGTGATAATTGTTGATTCTCTTTTTGCTCACCATTCTCTACAGTACCTGGTGCTTTGGAAGGGTTATGGTCCAGAGGAGAGAATGTGGGTACCAGCATCAGATGTAAATGCTAGTAGGTTGGTTCTTCTTTCTATGCAGCTCATCCCGATAGACCTGATCCTGAGGGTCCGTAGGCCCTTAATAGAAGGGTTAGTACTGTAACAAATGTGCTTTGTCCTTCTGAGACCTTTGTGGTATCTGGGTCAGAAGGTCACAGCGACTGGCAGATCGCAAGTTCTCTTTGTTGGCGATTAACTTCAGTGGAGCAGATTGATTTTCATATAGTGGTGATGGGGTTAACAGTTCATTTTTTGTGCTGCTGGGATTGCATATGGCTCTAATGTCAGCTGTGACATGTTGCTGCCACTCCCTTTATTTAAATTCACTCTTAGCTCTCTCCTATACCAGTTACAGGTTTTCTATGCTGACCTCACTGGTAAAGTTGTTCCAGTTCCTGGAGAAGTTGTTGCAGTTAAATCTGTGGAGTTCCATTTGTTGTTTGATTTCTCCCTGTTTGTCTACTTTCCTGTGTTTTGTTACTGTAGAAGTGAGACTAGTGTCTTCCTTTCCTACTTATTAGTCAAGGCTAGACAGGGCATAGACATGTGGTCACGGACGAGGGAAAGGACCTGTCTAGGAATGATAGCACAGGGTTCAGTCTCAGGTGAGTGTTTAGGGGTCTCCTTCCTCCGCTCACCCAATTGTCAGGGCTCCTTTTACCTTTTTCCTGGGGTTTTTCCCTTCTTTTGCTCCGCACACCGGGATTTCCCTGCTCTGGCGTGACGCTTGGGTCATTGTTTATATAGGTGACAGTAAGTTTCTTATTTAGTGAGCAATTAAATTGTCTACTGCCATGTGCCAATCTGCCTTAAGCTAGTAGTTAATGGCTCTGCCCTTCTGCCTGGCAACATATCTTTACCCACTAAACTGTTAACCACTGAAATCACTGGAATCTCTACTGTCAGCAACTCTGTCAACTTCCTAGATAAAGGCTGGAGAAAGGTGCTTTCAACCAGACATCCTTCACCAGCTATACCCCTAGTGGGGAACCCTAGATGTTCATTTGGTGAATTAATAATTTAACCACACACAAAATTTTCAAAACATATCGATTTATTCAGCATCGAATACGAGCAACATGCGCAGAAATACATGCGCTTATACATGCTATCAATGAGGCTATTAATGGTTGTCTGAGAAATGTTCTGCCACCCTGAATCCACTTGGGCATACAAAATTTACCACTGGCAGATTCCTCTACAATTGCCCAACAACAATGGTCCTTGGTGGGTGACATGTCTGGAGGCTAAAGTAGCACGTTTAGGCCAGGCAGGCTGTTCATAGTAACATAGTTAGTAAGGCCGAAAAAAGACATTAGTCCATCCAGTTCAGCCTATAAAATTCTGTAAGAATAATTCCACAGAGCTACGTCCTTCTAAAGAACCTAACAATAACTGTAAGATGCAATATTGTTACGCTCCAGGAAGACATCCAGGCCTCTCTTGAACCCTTCGACTGAATTCGCCATCACCACCTCCTCAGGCAGGGAATTCCAGATTCTCAGTGCCCTGACTGTAAAGAATCCTCTTCTATGTTGGTGGAGAAACCTTTTCTCCTCCAGACGCAGAGAATGCCCCCTTGTGACCGTCACCTTCCTTGGTATCAACAGATCCTCGGAGAGATGTTTGTATTGTCCCCTTATATACTTATACATGGTTATTATATCGCCCCTCAGTCGTCTTTTTTCTAGACTAAATAATCCTAATTTTGCTAATCTCTCTGGGTATTGTAGTTCCCCCATCCCCTTTATTAATTTTGTTGCCCTCCTTTGTACCCGCTCTAGTTCCATTATATCCTTCCTGAGCACCGGTGCCCAAAACTGTACACAGTACTCCATGTGCGGTCTAACCAGAGATTTGTACAGAGGCAGTATAATGCTCTCATCATGTGTATCCAGAACTCTTTTAATGCACCCCATGATCCTGTTTGCCTTGGCAGCCGCTGCCTGGCACTGGCTGCTCCAGGTAAGTTTATCATTAACTAGGATCCCCAAGTCCTCCATGTCAGATTTACCCAGTGGTTTACCGTTCAGTGTGTAATGGTGATATTGACTACTTCTTCCCATGTGTATAACCTTACATTTATCATTGTTAAACTGCATCTGCCACCTTTCGGTCCAAGTTCCCAACTTATCCAGATCCATCTGTAGCAGAATACTATCTTCTCTTGTATTGACTGCTTTACATAGTTTTGTATCATCTGCAAATATCGATATTTTACTGTGCAAACCTTCTACCAGATGGTTAATAAATATGTTGAAGAGAATAGGTCCCAACACGACCCCTGCGGTACCCCACTGGTCACCGCGACCCAGTTAGAGAATATACCATTTATAACCACCCGCTGCTTTCTATCACTAAGCCAGTTACTTACCCATTTACACACATTTTCCCCCAGACCCAGCATTCTCATTTTGTGTACCAACCTCTTATGTGGCACTGTATCAAACGCTTTGGAAAAATCAAGATATACCACATCCAATTACTCACTTAGGTCCAGTCTATAGCTTTCCTCTTCATAAAAACTGATTAGATTGGTTTGACAGGAGCGATTCCTCATAAACCCATGCTGATATGGAGTTACACAGTTATTCTCATTGAGATAATCCAGAATAACGTCCCTCAGAAACCCTTCAAATATTGTACCAACAATAGAGGTTAGACTTACTGGCCTATAATTTCCAGGTTCACTTTTAGAGCCCTTTTTGAATATTTGTACCACATTTGCTATGCGCCAGTCCTGTGGAACAGACCCTGTCGCTATAGAGTCTCTAAATATAAGAAATAATGGTTTGTCTATTACATTACTTAGTTCTCTTTGTACTCGTGGGTGTATGCCATCCGGACCCGGAGATTTATCTATTTTAATCTTATTTAGCCGGATTTGCACCTCTTCTTGGGTTAGATTGGTGACCCTTAATATAGGGTTTTCTTTGTCTCTCGGCATTTCACCTAGTATTTCATTTTCCACCGTGAATACCGTGGAGAAGAAGGTGTTTAATATATTAGCTTTTTCTTCATCATCTACAACCATACATTCCTCACAATTTTTTAATGGGCCTACACTTTCACTTTTGATTCTTTTACTATTGATATAGTTGAAGAATAGTTTGGGATTAGTTTTACTCTCCTTAGCAATGTGCTTCTCTGTTTCCTTTTTGGCAGCTTTAATTATTTTTTTAGATAAAGAATTTTTCTCCTTATAGTTTTTTAGAGCTTCAATGGTGCCATCCTGCTTTAGTAGTGTAAATGCTTTTTTTTTTACTGTTAATTGCCCCTCTTGCTACTTGTTTAGCCACATTGGCTTTTTCCTATTTCCTGTTTTTCCCATTTCTTGTCCCTTTATTCCCACAAACCGCTTACAGTGCCTATTAAGGATGTTCTTAAACATTTCCCATTTATTTTCTTTATTCTTATTTCTGAGGACATTGTCCCAGTCAACCAGATTAAGGGCATCTCTAAGCTGGTCAAACTTTACCTTCCTAAAGTTCAGTGTTTTTGTGACTCCCTGACATGCACAAGCAACATACAGCCTGGTGTGGTCATGTTGAAAAACAGCTCCCGTGACCCTTTTGAAAATTGTCCATTGACTTCACATCTCAGCGATCATGGTGCAGGGCAAGATAGTGTTAGAAGCTGGAATAAAGGTCTATCCACTTGAGCTATGAGTCCCACTTTAATCTTGGATGCAATGAATGATAGATTGATCTGGAGACCAGGTTTCCAGAATAGTCCTTTACAAGGGAACGTTACACTATGGTGTGGAGTGGCATAATGTTCAATAGCCAGACCCCTCTATCTCTCATTTCAGGTACACAAAAAGCTTGCCGTTACATTAATTTGGTCGTGGAACCAGAGGTACAGCCATTTCTCAAAGTAGCAAGAGCAACATGACAAGCCGGGCCTCATGTTGCTCATGCTACTTTGAGCAGCCTGTGTGGCCTAAATGTGCCACCATTGCCTGCAGCTTCTCCAGATTTGTCTACAGTTGAGCACATCTGGGACGTCATTGGACAAAAACCGCACAGGGAGCTACCAGCACTGGCTCTTGATGATTTTCCCAAGTGCATTCAGCATGGCAGAACAACCCTCAGACAAACATTAATAAATCCATCGATAACAGCTAATCTTCCATCCATTGGCCATCCACTGGCCCTATTCTCTTTTGATCATTCTGGGCGATCCTCGAATTGGCCGTGGTATGAGACATATTTTGGCAAAGCCAAAGCTTTTCCATTCTTTACAGCTCACTTTACCACAGCTGGTGGAGCCTCTTGGTTGGTACACCATAAAGCCTGTTATCCAGTTGTGTGTACATCCTCGGGAGCTTCTGTCAGTCACAAATGTCTGTAGACAGCAGTGGACTAGACAAGACTGCAATTGAATGTCCCATAGTCTTTTGTGTTTCCCAGTGACACAAGTAATTAATTTTTGTGAAAATGTCCTGTAAAATCCCTTTCTTCATTAATTTAGGGATTACTGAAGTACTGGATGGGTTTTTCTTCTTCTAGCTTTTGACATCAAGGGTTTTTGTTCTAGGTTTTAGCAGCATGCATCAAGAGTCTTTTATATCCTCAAATGAGCTCAGCAGGAATTTACGAGTGAATTTCACAAAAATCTTCATTTTACTCACTGTAAAATGCATTTTATGGATCTGAATATAATCTGTTCTTACTAAACCTTTACTTCTCCTCTTATTTTTATAGATTGCCTAGTCTCACAGAGAAAAATATTGGTGTAAACAAAAAGCATCCAATGTCTACACGTCAGAAAGGGAAAATAATTGTGACCAATGATTGTATAAGTAAAAAAGGTAAATTTAATGCCGATGTAGTCTTACATAAAGTGAAAGGCAATTGTGTTACAAAATATAATATTGAATATTATATTGTCAATATCACTTAAAAAGCAGAATAGGCACCAAACAAATCCCATATAAATTGTGTGTGATTGCATACATAACTTGCGAATCATTATGTATTCATTTAGTTGGACATTATTCTACTAAGATTTTCAGTAATCATTTGCATGATTTATATGTTTGAATAATAATATTATATTTACATATACAGATGTATTCTTTTTTTAACTTTTTTACTTTCTCTGCTTACAGAAAAAGCAAGTGCTGTTGTAGATGAAGTACAAACTCCTTGTTCTGTACTTAAGGTTACAAAGCTGACACAAAACCCAATGGCTAGGTTAATCAGTAATCAGAAATCCAAGGGACAGGCATCATATCCATGGAAAAGCGCCGAGCATGAAAAATACACAAGGACAGAATTGAAAGAAAAGAATATTAAACAGAGGCCATGTAATAACAGTTTCTCAAGCACAGAAACATTGTTTAGTAAAAATATTCGAAATACAGATATTCATTTACCTTGTAACATTCCTGAGACTGAGAAAACCAAGAATGAGATCACAGATCCAGCAAGGTCTAAAAGCACCCGATGTGTAACAAAGAGGAAAGAAATGGAAAACAATAAGGTGAGGATTAGGTGCTGGCAGAAGTCAATGCACATGTCAAATGTACAGCCACATTCAGTGACTTGAACATAGCAGAAATTTCTGCAGCAAATCTGTTACATGAAAATATCCACCTATAATATTGAATTCTGATGCTTCTGATTGATAACAGTTGGCTGATATATGTTTAAAAGATTTCAATATTCTCCTTACATATGTGTTCACACATGTTAAGTGAGTGTGTATGAGAAAACTGAGCTCAAATGGGTAGCCTGCTTATGTAGAACTTCAGCTAATGTTGATTTCAACACACATGTTGCACTGATATGTTTTCCTAAAATCAGTTTCCAACTCATCTGTGTATGGTGGGGCATGACTCCACGAATGTGTGACAAACTGACCCCTATCATCCAAAAATCATGCTCCTATCATCCTCCCCCAAACTCAACCAATTACCCATACAAATCAACTCACTTCGTGAAGTTGGATGTAAAGGCCACAGCGGCCTCTTTTTTAATAACTAATTTTAAGTAAATTTTATAAAATTTTACAATCAGAAATGAGACAAAATAGTCACAATTTGGCTTACAAATTAGAGGGTCAGAAAGAATGGAGTACATTTAGAATGAACTGTTAGAAGACGTTTCCCTCAGCGGGAAACATTGTGCAATAGAACAGAAAAAGACTATCACGCTTGTGCCTGGGCTGAATGGCGTGAGCCGGGGGGTTGTGGCCCCACTGTGCCACAAACCAGACTAGCCTGGAAGGGGAGTGACTACAACAGCTACCTCGGTCTTCACTGGAGCCTCTGATGGTGAGGTCAGGCTTGTGTGGCAGATAGCTGTCGGATGCCACTCCAGGGTGGTGTCTGGCTGTGGCTGCTGATCCCACTCAGGGACAAGTCACTTGGATAGAAGCTATAGACAGGCAGGCAGGTAGACACGACAGGCACGGCTGAGACACTGGGCAAGCGGGCGTGGCTTGGAGACACAGGACAGGCGGGCACGGCTTGGAGACACAGGACAGGTGGGCAAGGCTTGGAGACACCGGACAGGCAGGCACGGCTTGGAGACGCAGGACAGGCGGGCACGGCTTGGAGACACAGGACAGGCGGGCACGGCTCGAGACACAGGGCAGGTAGGTGTGGTGTGCGAAGGAACAGGTAGGGTCCTGTTCACACAGCAGGAGCGGGTACTGGCTGAAAGGAATGGAATATGGAGGAACAGGTAGGGTCCTGTTCAAATAGGAGGTGCAGGTACGGGTATGGATAGGAGAGAGAGGAATATGACAAAAGCAGGAGTGCGGAGTGGGCGGAGACGCAGGAGTGCGGAGTAGGCGGAGGCTGCAAGAGTGCAAGGTAGGCGGAGGCTGCAATAGTGCAAGGTAGGCGGAGCCTGCAAGAGTGCAAGGTACAGACAGGGAGGACACAGGGAAAGACACATTAGGGAAACTAACCACAGACAAGGAGACTGACAGACAGAGGTAAAACAGACACAGTACAAGACAAGGTACAGGGACCGAAGGATACAGGGACCAGGATATTCTGTCTCCTGGAGGGCGAGCAAAGAAGTACCAGGCAAGTACACAGACAAGGCTAGGACAAGACAGAGACCAGGATATTCGCCTCCTGGCGGGCAACCAGAGTGTACAAGACAAAGCTAGGAGTAAGCCTCTCAGAGAAGGCAAGACATAGGACGGGGCCTGGCTAACTCAGCAGCAAGGAGCTGAGTTTGAGACATTGCACAGGCAAGGGTTAGTGGGTGTGGCGGAACTAAATAGTCAAGGGCTCTAAGTGATTGGTCAGGGACAGATTACACAGGTGCACCCTGATTGCATAAGAACCAGAGTTCTGGCGCCTCCCCCCTATACACACATAGCTTGGAAGCATACAGGAGAGCAGAGGCGCACAGAGCACGGAGCACAGGGCTGGCAACAGACAGAATTCACAGCATGGCTTGAAGCAGAAAGTAAGTTGGTGTGCGGGGGATGGGAGGCCATGCAGTGATGCCAGCAGGGTTGTTTCTGTACCCCCCTTTATGGCCCCTCTTCCTCAAGCCTGCCAGAATGACCAGAAGGAGTATGGGACCACACACTGTCCAGGCTGACAGGGCATCCTTCTGGTCAGGTGAAGTAGGCATACCATCTGGAATCACTGAGTGCCTAGTCTCTTGGTGCCCGACAGCTTCTAACACAGAGGATACAAGGACTTCCTCCTGATTGGCAGAAGGCAGGGACCTGGAAGCTTCAGACTTGACCCCTACATCAGCCGGCCAGCTGGAAGCAGAAGACACCTTCACTGAGTCCAACTTCAGCCCGATATGCCAAAAAAATTGGACCTCCTCCTCCCGGTTGGTAAGAAACGGCGATACGTAGGTCACTGTTCCAACCGCTTCACCCACCTGCCAAATGGAAGCTGGAGGCATACATACAGGGAGCCACTTCAGCCTGTTACCCTGAAAAAACTGGTCCTCCTCTACCAGGTTAGAGGGTGAGAAAATCTCTGTCTCAGTATCTTCACTCACTGGCCACACGGGGTTTGAAGGCATATACTTAGGACCCATCTTCAGCCCGTAATCCAGGGGAGAACAATCAAGAGACAGGGATGCTCCTTGGAGCAGATCACTGGTTTAGTCGCTGGAGACGTGTGAAGAGACTGACACCGCTTCCCTTTCTTCGGATACGTCATCACCCCTTGACTCGATGACTAGTAGACCAGATAAAGAAGACGACCTTGCTGACTGACTCTGACACAAGGGAACCAGACACCTCTTGTCACTTGATTGTTTCAAGTGCGGTGACCTGGTAGGTTTCCAGACATAAACAGGTACTAGAATCTCTGGATCAGAATGACCCATGGGCATACCAGTCAGCAAGTGGAAGATGTATAAGACTCCGACCTGGAGCTGTAGTTGTCCTTGCAGGACTTGACTGTTCTCAAGTAGGGCTCTGCCACCTTGAGACAACGCCCACGCCGGCTTCTGGAGCTGTACGACAGAGACCACACACTGACTCCGTATGACTGGCGACTTAAACACACCAAAGGTCCCTGAAGGCAGAGAAACAGTCAGAGTTTAATGGAGAGGGAGTACTCTCGCCAAGGGCAGCCTCTCCTACTAGCCCAGGCTTCTGGAGTACAAGCTTCACAGGGCAGAGACCATCAGGATGTTCCTTCTCAGGACTGGACTCCAATGACAACCTAGCCAGCCCCTTTTTCTTAGACCTCTTGGATCTTGCACGGGGGTCTGCTTTGGCAGGCTGTGGAACAGGTGGGTCATGGATGGTCACAGACGGAAGAGATGATTCACCCACAGGTTCCTCTTGTCTGGTCTGTCTCTGGAAGCTTGGAGGGGAAGACTTCCGGAGCAGCTGGTTGAGGCATGTCAAAGACTTTATGGAAGGCCACCAGGCTCATGACGACAGGGTCCCTTGCTTCCCAGAAGGGACAGATCCATGTTAACCCCTTACCTGCAATTGACGTAATATTCCGTCCATGTGACCATGGACCTAATTACCATGGACGGAATATTACGTCGCCGCTGATTGCGGCCGAGTGTCAGCTAATTATCATAGCTGACACCCGGCACAATGTGTCAGGGGCGGTCACGGACCGCCCCCGACACATTAACCCCTTGCACACCGCGATCAAACACGATCGCGGTGTACCGGGGGTTAAAGGGAAGCATCGGCAGGGAGGGGGCTCCCTCCGTGCTTCCCTGAACCCCCCACGGCAGCGCAATGTGCAGCGCTGCTGCGGGGGGCTCCTTTCCTGCAGGTCCCCGAATCCAATATGGCGACGGGGACCTCCGGGGGCCTGCAGGAAGCTGGCTTCCTCAGTGCCTGCAAAGCGCAGGCATGAGGAAGCCTGTGCAATGCCTGTGACAGATCGCTGACAGTTATGTCCCCCCCTGGGACATTGTAATAAAGTAAAAAAAAAAAAAAAAAAGTGTAAAAATAATTAAAAAAAAAAATCGCTAAATAAATTAAAAAAAAAAAAAAATATTCCCCAATAAATTCATTTTTTGGAAATAAAAAAAAAAACAAACAATAAAAGTACACATATTTGGATCGCCGCGTCCGTAACGACCCGCCCTATAAAACTGTCCCAATAGTTAACCCCTTAAGCGAACCCCTTAAAAAATAAAAACAAAAAACGAAGCAAAAAATGATTTATTATCATACCGCCGAACCAAAAGTGCAATAACGCGCGATCAAAAAGACGCATATAAATATCCATGGTACCGCTGAAAACGTCATCTTGTCCCGCAAAAAAACGAGCCGCCATACAGCATCATCAGTGGAAAAATAAAAAAGTTATAGCTCGCAGAATAAAGTGATGCAAAAATAATTATTTTTTTTATAAAATTGTTTTCATTGCATAAAAGCGCCAAAACATAAAAAAAATTACCTAAATGAGGTATCGCTGTAACCGTACTGACCCGAAGAATAAAACCGCCTTATAAATTTTACCGCACCTGGAACGGCGTAAACGCACCACCCAAAAGAAATTCATGAAACGCTGGTTATTGTAAATTCTGCGTCCCAAAAAACGAAATAAAAAGTGATCAAAAAATGTCACGTGCCCGAAAATGGTACCAATAAAAGCGTCAACTCGTCCCGCAAAAAATAAGACCTCACATGACTCGGTGGGTCAAAATATGGAAAAATTATAGCTCTCAATATGTGGTGATGCAAAAACTATTTTTACAATAAAAAGCGTCTTTTAGCGTGCGACAGCCGCCAAACATAAAAACCGCCATAAATAGTAAATCAAACCCCCCGTTATCACCCCCTTAGTTAGGGAAAAATAATAAAATTTAAAAAATGTATTTATTTCCATTTTCCCATTAGGGTTAGGGTTAGAATTCGGGGTTTCGACTATTTGCGCAGATCAGGTGCTCTCCAAACGCAACATGGCGTCTGATCTCAATTCCAGCCAATTCTGCGTTGAAAAAGTCAAATGGTGCTCCTTCCCTTCCAAGCTCTGCCATGCACCCAGTGTTTTAACCCCTCATATGGGGTATCAGCCTACTCAGGACAATTTGCAAAACAACTTTTGGGGTCTTATTTCTCCTGTTGCCCTTAGGAAAATAAAAATTTTGGGGCAAAAATATAATTTTTGTGGAAAAAAATTTTTTTTTTATTTTCACGCCTGGGCGTTATAAACTTCAGTGAAGCACTTGGGGGTTCAAAGTTCTCACCACACATCTAGATAAGTTCCTTGGGGGGTCTAGTTTCCAAAATGGTGTCATTTGTGGGGGGTTTCCACTGTTTTGGTACATCAGGGGCTTTCCAAACGCGACATGGTGTCCGATCTCAATTCCAGCCAAAAAAGTCAAATGGCGCTGCTTCCCTTCCGAGCTCTGCCATGTGCCCAAATAGTCATTTACACCCACATATGGGGTATCAGCGTACTCAGGACAAATTGCACAATAACTTTTAGGGTCCTGTTACCCTTGGGAAAATAAAAATTGGGGGTGAAAAAAAATCATATTTTTTCCACAAAATGATCTTAATTGTACCGCTATACATTATAAACTTCTGTGAAGCCCATGTGGGTTCAAAGTTCTCACCACATATCTAGATAAGTTCCTTAGGTGGTCTAGTTTAAAAAATGGGGTCACTTGTGGGGGGTTTCCACTGTTTAGGTACATCAGGGGCTCTCCAAACGCGACATGGCGTCCGATCAGAATTCCAGCCAATTTTGCATTGAAAAAGTCAAACGGCGCTCCTTCCCTGCTGAGCTCTGCCATGCGCCGAAACAGTGGTTCCCCCCCACATATCAGGTATCAGCGTGCTCAGGACAAATTGCACAATAATTTTTGCAGTCCAATTTCTCCTGTTACACTTGGTAAAATAAAAAAAAAAATTGAACCTGAAGTAATTTTTTTTGTGAAAAAAAGTTAAATGTTAATTTTTTTTAAATATTCAAAAAATTCCTGTGAAGCACCTGAAGGGTTAATAAACTCCTTGAATGTGGTTTTAAGCACCTTAAGTGGTGCAGTTTTTAGAATGGTGTCACTTTTGGGTATTTTCTATCATATAGACCCCTCAAAGTGGCTTCAAATGTGATGTGGTCCGTAAAAATAAAATGGTGTTGCAAAAATGAGAGATCGCTGGTCAAATTTTAACCCTTATATCTTACTAACAAATTAAAATTTTGGTTCCAAAATTGTGCTGATGTAAAGTAAACATGTGGGAAATGTTACTTATTAACTTTTTTGTGTGCCATATCTCTGTGATTTAAGGGCATAAAAATTCAAAGTTGGAAAATTGCGGAATTTTTAAAATTTTCGCCAAATTTCCGTTTTTCTCACAAATAAACGCAAGTTATATGAATGAAATTTTACCACTAACATGAAGTACAATATGTCACGAGAAAACAATGTCAGAATCACCGGGATCCATGGAAGCGTTTCAGAGTTATTACCTCATAAAGGGACAGTGGTCAGAATTGTAAAAATTGGCCAGGGAGTTAACGTGCAAACCACCCTTGGTAGTGAAGGGGTTAAAGCATCTCCAGCTAGGTAGGACATGATGTATCCCACCTTGGCCCGGTCAGGGGAAACAAGCTGCATTCTGCAGGATGTATTGCAGGCACTTTTTCAGGAACCCTTGGCACTCAGTGGGATTCCCATAGAACCTAGGTGGGTCTGCTGGGTCGCACTCTTCATAGGCCAGTAGCTGATTGTAGAGGGCATTGGAGACAATGATGGGTTCAGACATCTCAACAATCGGAACCACGCAGGGTGGAACAAATTCTTCCAGATGCTCATGCTGGCAGGAAACAAGTTCATGACGCTTTGCAAGTGGAAGGACATGGGACTCGGCGGGGACCATGGCCTGTGCAAACTGTCACTGTCGCGCCTAGGCTGAATGGCGTGAGCCGGGGGGTTGTGGCCCCACTGCCACAAACCAGACTACCCTGGAAGGGGCATGACTACGACAGCTACCTCGGTCTTCACTGGAGCCTCTGATGGTGAGGTCAGGCTTGTGCGGCAGATAGCTGTCGGGTGCCACTCCAGGGTGGTGTTTGGCTGTGGCTGCTAATCCCACTCGGGGACAAGTCACTTGGATAGAAGCTATTGGCAGGCAGGTAGACATGACAGGCACGGCTGAGACACTAGGCAAGCGGGCGTGGCTTGGAGACACAGGACAGGCGGGCACGGCTTGGAGACACCGGGCAGGCGGGCACGGCTTTGAGACACCGGGCACGGCTTGGAGACACCGGACAGGTGGGCACGGCTTGGAGACACCGGACAGGCGGACATGGCTTGGAGACACCGGACAGGCCGGCACGGCTTGAAAACACAAGCAGGCATGGCTCGAGACACAGGGCAGGTAGGTGTGGTGTGCGAAGGAACAGGTAGGGTCCTGTTCACACAGCAGGAGCGGGTACTGGCTGGAAGTAATGGAATATGGAGGAATAGGTAGGGTCCTGTTCAAATAGGAGGTGCAGGTACGGATAGGAGAGAGGAATATGACAAGCAGGAGTGTGGAGTAGGCGGAGCCACAGGGGTGCGGAGTAGGCGGAGCCTGCAAGAGTGCAAGTTAGGCGGAGCCTGCAAGAGTGCAAGGTAGGCGGAGCCTGCAAGAGTGCAAGGGCGGAGCCTGCAAGAGTGCAAGGGCGGAGCTTGCAAGAGTGCAAGCTACAGACAGGGAGGGCACGGAAAAACACAGCAGGGAGAGGAACCACAGACAAGGAGGCTGACAGACAGAGGTAAGACAGAGACACAGTACAAGACAAGGTACAGGGACCGAAGGATACAGGAACCAGGATATTCTGCCTCCTGGAGGGCGAGCAAAGAAGTACCAGGCAAGTACACAGACAAGGCTAGGACAAGACAGAGACCAGGATATTCGCCTCCTGGCGGGCAACCAGAGCAAGACAAAGCTAGGAGTAAGCCTCTCAGAGAAGGCAAGACATAGGACGGGGCCTGGCTAACTCAGCAGCAAGGAGCTAATGGAGTTTGAGACATTGCACAGGCAAGGGTTAGTGGGTGTGGCGGAACTAAATAGTCAAGGGCTCTAGGTGATTGGTCAGGGACAGATTACACAGGTGCACCCTGACTGCATAAGAACCAGAGAGTTCTGGCGCCGCCCCCCTATACACACATAGCTTGGAAGCATACAGGAGAGCAGAGGCACAGAGCATGGAGCACAGGGCTGGCAACAGACAGAATTCACAGCATGGCTTGAAGCAGAAAGTAAGTTGGTGTGCGGGGGATGGGAGGCCATGCAGTGATGCCAGCAGGGTTGTTACAAAGACAAAGTCCAACAGCAGTTCTAAATGATTTCAAGTTAAGATGACTCCATCCCCTTACTCATATTACAATTTTTTATAAAACTACAATACTAAATAAGACATACACATAGGGAAAGCAAGAAGAAACCTGTTCAAAAACCAACATGCTAACTGTTGATTGGGCCCTAAAATAGTCCCAGGGAGCCCAGACCATCTAAAATAAGTCCAAACTCGCATTTAATATGGCTGTCATGTGCTCCATCCTGCACATGTCGGTTATTCTATCCAAAACCTTATGATAAGATGGGGGAGTAGTCTGTCTCCAATTAAGGGCAATCAAACATCTAGCTGCCGTCAAAAGATGTAACAGCAGCCTGGTCGAATTCTTCCCCATCCCTCTAGGGGAAACATTTAGTAGGTATATAGCAGAGTCTAGCTCACCCTCCAAATACAGAACCTTTTGTATTAAGGTTTTCATCTTTTCCTAAATTTCAGCCAACCCAGGGCAAGACCAGAAAATGTGGAACTTTGAACCCGGTGCTGAGCAACAACGCCAGCAAATATTTGAGAGCTGGTGGTTCCTTCTATGGAGGAGCTCTGGTGTGTGATGCCAAAACATCAAAATTGTATATTGGTTTGCCTTATAAAGGGTGCAGATAGAGGATTTGGACGCCTTTTCCCATATATTCTGCCAGCACTGGGTAGACAATGTCCTTCCCAGAAGAGACTCATATACAAATTTTTCAAGGGGGGGTCAGTCCGAGGAAAACCCAAGATCCTGTAAATATCTGATATTAACCCTTTAGTTGACGTGCCTTTCTTACAAATCTTCTCAAATTTCGTTGGTTGAGAAACCTTCAATGAGCCATGTTGTAAGACGACAGGTGCTTGATCTGCATGAACTGGAGGAACTCTCTATTAGTTATAGCAAATTCTTAAATGAGCCATGTTGAAAGACGATAGGTGCCTAATCTGTATGAACTGGAGGAACTCTCTATTAGCTATAGCAAACTTAGATTTTATATCATCAAACGAGAGAACTTCCAATGTGTTTCTGTCCACCAAATCTGCAAATCTAAATAATCCTGCCGAAATCCACCGGTGGACCATTGTCGGTTCCAAACTGTTTGGTATCAAAGGCTGGTATATAAAAGATATCATTGGGGAATTGGGAGAGACCAAACCAAAACGCCTTGCACGTGAGAGCCACAAATCCCTCGTAAACTTCAT
Organism: Dendrobates tinctorius; assembly: GCF_039654945.1. Taxonomy (NCBI): domain Eukaryota; kingdom Metazoa; phylum Chordata; class Amphibia; order Anura; family Dendrobatidae; genus Dendrobates; species Dendrobates tinctorius. The sequence continues at coordinate 19,582,161 of NW_027361739.1, read as the reverse complement.
AGGGCCCAACAAAGTATCTTAATAGACTTATTCGACCATAAAAGTAAGTTCGGGTGGATCTGGAGTCAACCATATCTTTTCTATTTCCGTCCAGATATTGTAAGCCCATAATGAAGCCCATGAGTGAATTCTCAGGTGTGCTGCCCAATAGTATTTAACAATATCCGGAACAGACAAGCCCCCTTGTGATCTATGAGATGTGAGAACATTTTTGGTTATACAATGGCGTCTTTTGTTCCATATGAACTTCATTATAGCAGCTAGGAGAGACCTAAGTTCCCCAAGGGGAACCTTAACGGGAGAGTTTCAAAATGATAAAGTAGCTTAGGCAGGAGAGTCATCTTAACTGAAGCTGTCCGGCCAATCAGTGACAGCAAAAGTGGCATCCACTTAGTCAAAAGCCTCCTCAACTCTCCAAAAATAGACGGATAGTTACAATTATATAAATTGTTATAGGAAGAGGACAGATTAACCCCCCCCCCCCCAAGTATTTAAGAGCCTCTGTTTTCCATCTAAATTTAATATTTGTCTTTAAATAGTCAAGAATATTAGAGGGAATGTTCAAGGGTAAGGCCTCTGTTTTAGAGGTATTTAATTAATATCCTGACAGCTGTCCATACTCCTTCAAAGTCACTATGAGGTTGGGGAGTGAAGTTTAGTGAGGGTCAGTAAAATATCATCAGCAAATAATGAAATCTTAATTACCTTATTCTTGACTTCCACCTCTGAGATGATATGATTTTGACGTATCATTGCTACTGGAGGCTCTATACACATTACGTATAGCAGGGGGAAAAGAAGCCTGCCTCGTGCCATTAGAGATGAGAAAAGAGGGGGAGACACAAAAGGGCAATTTAATCAAGGCTGTTGGTGATCTATACAATGTCTTTAATGCTGTAAAAAAAAAAAGTTCCGGCAATAGCAAATGTTTTCACTGTTTCAAACAAGAAAGACCAGTTAAGTCGGTCAAATTTCCTTCTCTGCGTCTAAACTTAAAATAGGCGTTTGTGTTTTATTTTTGTTGGACACATCAACCAAATCTATTGACCTTATGGTGTTGTCCCCTCCCTGGGGAAAAGAGACAAAGCCTACCTGATCCTTACTAATAAGCCGGAGTAGCCACTGATTAATTCCATTAGCCAACATACGGATAAATATTTTCAAGTCAGAGTTTAATAGGGCTACCGGACGATAATTAGGAATAAATATCAAGTATGAATGTGACAGGGTATCTGGTATGGGAGAGCCCTCCATGAATGAGATAAACATTTTAGTCATGTGGGGGGATCAGCTCCTCTGCAAAAGTTTTCTAATAAAGATATGTCAGCCTGTCTGTGCCAGGAAACTTTCCCAAAGGCAAGTCTTTCAAGATTTCAACTACCATATATACTTGTGTATAAGCCAACCCGTGTATAAGCCGACCCCCCTAATTTTGCCACAAAATGGGAAAACTTATTGACTCGTGTATATGCCTAGGGTGTAAAATGCAGCAGCTACAGGTAAATTTCAAAAATAAAAATAGATACCAGTAAAATTGAGACATCAGTAGGTTAAATGTTTTTGAATATATTGAATCAGGAGCCCCATATAATGCTCCATACAAAATACACCCCATATAATGCTGCACAAAGGTTAAGAATGACCCCATAAGATGCTCCATAGAATAATATGCCCCATATGCTGCTTCATAAAGGTTATGGCCCCATAAGATGCTCCATAGAATATGCTCCCATAAGATGCTCCATAGAATATTCCCCCATAAGATGCTCCATAGAATATGCCACCATAAGATGCTTCATAGAATATTCCCCCATACGATGCTCCCTAGAATATGCCCTCATAAGATGCTCCATAGACTATGCCCTCATAAGATGCCCCATAGAATATGCCCCCATAAGATGCCCCATAGAATATGCCCCCATAAGATTCTCCATAGAATAATCCCCATATGCTGCTGCTGCACATAAAAAATTAAAATGACATACCTCTCCGTTGCTGTGGGTCTGGTGCCGGTGTCGCTGCTGGCTCAGGACCCGTCACCTGAGATATTCACCTGTCCCCGTTCCCACGCTGCTCGTCAGTCAGTGACGTTCAGTCAGCAGAGGGCGCGGCGCGCACTAACCAGGTCACCGAGCCCTCTGACCTGAACATCACTGACAGAGGATGCAGCAGACAGCAGCGAGCAGCGTGGGAATGGGGACAGGTGAATATCGCATATGCTCACACACACACCCCTGGCACGTCTCTGCAGCCCCGTTCTCCCACGGTCTCCGGCGCCTGCCTTCAACGGTCCCGTGATACCGCTCATTAAAGACATGAATATGTGCAGAGATGCGCCGGGTGGGTGGGGTGGTCAGTATGATCTGACACCCCCTCTCCCCCACCGACCCCCTGGTATATGACTCGCGTATAAGCTGAGAGGGAGACTTTCAGCCCCCAAAAAATGGGCTGAAAATCTTGGCTTATACGAGAGTATATACGGTATTTCCTCTTGGGTAACCGAAATATTATGAGAGTTTATCGCTTCAGGGACCATGACTGGTAAATTTAAATTGAATAAATAATTTTTCAATAGGTAGTCTCTTTTATTTTCATCCGAAGGAAGTGTATCCTGGAGATTACCGTATATACTCGAATATAAGCTGAGATTTTCAGCCCATTTTTGGGCTGAAAGTCCCCCTCTCGGCTTATATTCGAGTCATATACACCAGAGGGTCGGAGGGGGGACGGGGGTGTCAGGTCATACTTACCCGTCCTGGCACGGTCTCTGCAGCCCCCAGCTTCTCCGCGATCTCCCTTCCTTTCTTCAGCGGTCACATGGTATTGCTCATTACACTCATGAATATGCGTATATTCATGAGTGTAATGAGCGTTACCACGTGATCGCTGAAGGCAGGAAGGGAGATCGCAGAGAAGCTGGGGGCTGCAGAGACCGTGCCAGGACGGGTAAGTATAGTGATACTCACCTGTCCGGGTCCATCGCTGCTTGCTGCTGTCTGGCACGTCATCTGTCAGTGACGTTCATACAGCAGAGGGCACGGTGACGTGGTTAGTGCGCGCCGCACCCCCTGCAGTCTGAACGTCACTGACAGATGACGTGCCAGACAGCAGCAAGCAGCGATGGACCAGGGGACAGGTGAATATCTCAGGTGCCAGCAGTGACACCGGCACTTGGCCCTAGCGAGGGAGAGGTGAGTATGTCATTTTTTTTATTTTTAAATGCGGCGGCAGCAGCACATGGGGGCATAATCTATGGAGCGTCTTATGGGGGCAGCATATAGGAGTATAATCTATGGAGCATCTTAGAGGGGCAGCATATGGGGGGCATAATCTATGGAGCATCTTCTGGGGGCAGCATATGGGGGCATAATCTATGGAGCATCTTATAGGGGCAGCATATAGGGGAATAATCTATGGAGCATCTTATGGGGGCATCATATGGGTGGCATAATCTATGGAGCATCTTATAGGGGCAGCATATAGGGGTATAATCTATGGAGCGTCTTATAGGGGCAGCATATGGGGGAATAATCTATGGACCATCTTATGGGAGTAGCATATGGGGGAATAATCTATGGAGTATCTTATAGGGGCAGCATATGGGGGCATAATCTATGGAGCAGCATATGGGGGAATAATCTATGGAGTATCTTATTGGGGCAGCATATGGGGGCATAATCTATTGAGCATCTTATGGGGGCAGCATATGGGGCCTATTCTATGGAACATCTTATGGGGCAATAACTTTTATGGAGCAGCATATGGGGCATATTATTCTATGGAGCATCTTATGGGGCTATCATGAACTGTATGGAGCATTATGTGGGGCTCCTGATTCAATATGGATATTCAAAAACATTTAACCTACTGATGTCTCAATCAATTTTACTTTTATTGATATCTATTTTTGTTTTTTAAATTTACCAGTAGCTGCTGCATTTTCCACCCTAGGCTTATACTCGAGTGAATAAGTTTTCCCAGTTTTTTGTGGCAAAATTAGGGGGTCGGCTTATACTCGAGTATATACGGTATATAATTTACTACAGAAATTGTAAAATTAGAAATCTCAGATGGATTGTAGTGTATAGTGCCATCTTCACTTCTTACTGCTTGGGGATTCGAGGACAAAGCCCTCTTCACAGCGGCCTCTTTTAATAAATAACATCAAACAGTAAATATAACATTGAATTCAAGTTATTGTGTATTTGTAGCAGAAACCACCCAGAAAAGGAGGGGGATTTTAAGGCTCCATTGCATCTTTTCAACAAACAGCTCCTCCCCACTTCCCTCGGCCGCACCACATCGGTTCAAGGGCCCTCAGCTGATTGTTGCCCATCCAAAATGTTCCACTGAGACGAGGTCACCTATTCTAGTACATGGATCCACCCCTTCCATTAATGCGATCCACCTCCTTCAAAATTCCCCCCTTTTTCCCACCACATCGAGCACGTATGAAACCTTATGCCTACGAGTCCCACCACACACTCAAGTCCTTCTCAACACCTTCCATTAAGGCCAACGCCCAAATATCTGTACGGATTGTGTTCAAATGAACTCCATCTAATGTCAAAAATTCCTGAGAAGGAACTTCCAAATCCCTATGTCGTATCACTACTTCCACAGTGCGTGCAATAAAATGTCACACATCCCAATTGTATTTAATGCTCGCTGTTGTGAGTTCATTTTTCCCTTCACCAGTGAGGTCTGATGAACTCCCTCTTCTGGCAAAGAAAGATAGTGAGGCTGATCACCAAACAGCTGAGCAGGTAGATGATGACTGGGTCACAGGAACTGATGACTGGATATAAGGCAGCCGACGCCCTGCTGCCTCGCTGGTGATTTCCTGCTGGATTCTTGGAGACCAGTCTGATTTCTGCTTCTCAAAGCTAAGTTTTGCTCTGCCTTTTGTACACTTTAGTTCTGGTTTTGTTTGCCTTGTTTTCTGGAGTTCAGCCATCCCCGGCCGGGGGTGAGCTGAATTCCATTTTTGTCTCTGATCTGTTGTTCTCTAGCTCTGTCTTCAGAATATACCTGAGTGCTGATATAGTCTTTTTGAAGCCTAGCGACTTCAGGGCCTGTTTTCCTATCAGTCTGTTGGTTCATTTTCTGGATAGGGTTTTTGCGGATTGCAAACAGCAGCTTTTCTGTCCTGTCCTATTTAGTTTGCTTGGGCCCCATCATTTTCTCAACCTATCTTTCTATCTGTGTTAGTGTTTTTCATCTTGCTTCACAGTCATTATATGTTGGGGGCTGCCTATTGCTTTGGGGTCTGCTCTGGGGCAGATTAGATTTCCCCTTTCTGTCTTTAGGCTAATTTAGTTCTCCGGCTGTGATCGAGGGGTCTAGGGCACAATAGGAACCCCCTACGGCTACTGCTAGTTGTTGTGGATAGGTTCAGGGGTCTGCAATCCGATAGCTTCCAACTTCTCTGGTTTTCTGGATTTAGCTATTTTTGTTTTTTCCTCCTTCGGTGACTCATCCATAACAGCTCGCCTTGTTGATTCTCTTCACTGAACGTGCATGCTTTCATGTTAAATGTGCAACAATGTCCAACCGAATCAATACCAAACCCAGTCGGGAGGATCAGAGCCTAAGGCAGTCATACTTGATATCGCGGATCAGCTCCCTCGAAGTCGTCCCCACCCTCTTGCAGTACTGGTATATCAGGTGTTCAGTCTCACACGATCTGAAATTATGACTTCGGCATTACCCTTCTCCAGAGCATACCCCTGATACCGATCCATCATATCAATGCAACCTTCTTGGAGAGCTCCAGTTGTCGTTGCACTGATTTTGCGTCGAACCGAAGAGAGCCCCAATAAATATAAGAATATCCTAACACCCATATCAAGAAGGGGGTTCCTGCAATACATAAACAAGCAGAGCATGGAAAGGGGGAATAAAAATGGAGAAGACACCCTGCCCCCAAGTATCCCCACTTACAACATGTGCTGTCTTACATACGACTGATATCTAGCCAACTCCCACCTACCAATTTTGTGCACTGCCTGTACTCCTAAACCCCAACAAACTGCTTCCATAGAGGTTTCTGCAGTTCCTATCTGAAATCGGACCCAAAATCCTCACCATTCAAACTACTCAGTAGAAAACAACGCCGAAAATGCTCACTTACTGATAAACAGACAGCGCCGACCCGTCCTGGTCGGAGACCCCAATCAGAGGACAATAAAACATCCGGACTCCTTATCTATGAACTGGAGCAATATTTATCTCCCTCTCCCATATTCATAATTCTGCTTCACGTCACTTGTCTCATCTATTACATTTTTTCTGTGCTGTATTGTGCATAAATATGTGATCCTTCAGATTTTGTATTAGTCTATGCCTGATGAAGAGACATGAGTAGTCTCGAAAGCTTGCAATGTGTTACCATCTTTTCAGTTAGCCATTAAAAGGTATCAACCACTGAGGACTCTCAATTCTGAATATTTTTGGATGGGAACTACTCATTACCAAAAATAATGAACCATCTTACCAGACACTCCTCCAAGCCTTCTACTCCCCTGAAACTCAGTAACACTACCTCTTCCACAGGTGTGAGTCTTTGACTGTCTCAAATAACATCTCACCATAGCCACCTCACATACATCCTTAAACAATAGACCTCCATGACACTTAAGGTACTGCCACACTTAGCGATGTACCAGCGATATGACGCGGTCAGGATCGCTGGTACATTGCTAAGTGGTCGCTAGTGAGCTGCCACACAGGCAGATCTCACCAGCGACATCGCTGGGGACGGGGGTCGCTACTTACCTGTCACACTAGGCGATCCTGCGTCCTCCCGCCCGGCTCCACGCTCGTCGCTCGTCTCTCGTCTCTCCACAGGAAGCGCCGCAGGAAGCTGACGACGAGAAGCGGTCCAGGACGTTCTCGCGCGATCAGCGATAAGCAGCGGGGGAGCGGGTTGTAGGTAAGTATCACACACAGCGATATCGCTAGCAATATCACTATAACGTCACAAGTTATAGCGATATTGCTAGCGATATCGCTTAGTGTGACAGTACCTTTAGTGTCGAACAAACATTATTCATGCGTCGTCCTCCAAACAGACAGCCCAGCAGCTGACCCAAAATAACAAAAGTTACCAGACGTCTCCAATCCTTAGCTGTATATCTCTTGCGAAAAGCTAGACAGACCAAGAGAGCCTTGATGACATCCTTCCAACTCATTAACATAACCCTTTTACCCCCGAAGGTGGTTTGCACTTTAATGACAAGGCCAATTTTTACAATTCTGACCAGTGTAACTCTGGAACGCTTCACCGGATCGTGATGATTCTGAGATTGTTTTTTCGGGATATATTGTACATCATGATAGTGGTAAAATTTCTTCAATGTGACTTGTTTATTTGTGAAAAAAAAACCGGAAATTTTAAAGTTTAAACTGTGAATTATTCATGCCCTTAAATCACAGAGCTATATCACATAAAATAGTTAAAATTAACAATTTCCACATGTCTATTTTACCAGGTTTTTTTGGTAGAAAGTGATAATTGTTAACCCCTTTGTGACCTCCGCTGTACTAGTACTGCGCTTCCTTTCCTTTGATGTGGGCTCCGGCGGTGAGCCCACATCTTTTCCATTGAAAAACTTGTTCGCTCCAGCTGCATGTAAAATTCTTCTTTATTGGAACATATCAAATAGCTCTCCACATGATAGCCATACACCGGACAGAGGCTACGTGTTTTGACCTGAGCGGTCTTTTTCAAAGCCATACTAAACTCTATACATGACCTTCTATATAGAGAAAACTCACCAATGAAAGTGCATTACAAAGTCACATGACACATCATGAAAGGTCCTTTTGAGTAAAAACAACACATATTACAATGGACAATAAACAAATAAAAATAAAAACATTGAACATTTAACAATAATGCAACATTAAATCATTTTGTTTGTTGAGACCATTAGGAAATCTAGTGTTTAAGTGATAAATCCAAAAAGCTTCTTGGGCAAGCAGACGCCGCATGGCATGCCCCCCCACCCCCCCCAACCCCCAAAATGGTAATATAACATGTTCTATTCCTTACTCCTTACACTTGGAAATAAGTCGTATTTCTTGCATGATGTACTATGAAATGTCTAGATGCTGCTGAAACATTGCGTTCAAAATTATTCGTATTAGTTATGTCATGCAAATGCTCTCTAATTCGTACTTTGAGCTTTCTCGATGTACATCCAATACAGTGGGAAAAAAAGTATTTAGTCAGTCAGCAATAGTGCAAGTTCCACCACTTAAAAAGATGAGAGGCGTCTGTAATTTACATCATAGGTAGACCTCAACTATGGGAGACAAACTGAGAAAAAAAAAATCCAGAAAATCACATTGTCTGTTTTTTTTTCATTCTATTTGCATATTATAGTGGAAAATAAGTATTTGGTCAGAAACAAGCAATCAAGATTTCTGGCTCTCACAGACCTGTAACTTCTTCTTTAAGAGTCTCCTCTTTCCTCCACTCATTACCTGTAGTAATGGCACCTGTTTAAACTTGTTATCAGTATAAAAAGACACCTGTGCACACCCTCAAACAGTCTGACTCCAAACTCCACTATGGTGAAGACCAAAGAGCTGTCAAAGGACACCAGAAACAAAATTGTAGCCCTGCACCAGGCTGGGAAGACTGAATCTGCAATAGCCAACCAGCTTGGAGTGAAGAAATCAACTGTGGGAGCAATAATTAGAAAATGGAAGACATACAAGACCACTGATAATCTCCCTCGATCTGGTGCTCCACGCAAAATCCCACCCCGTGGGGTCAGAATGATCACAAGAACGGTGAGCAAAAATCCCAGAACCACGCGGGGGGACCTAGTGAATGAACTGCAGAGAGCTGGGACCAATGTAACATGGCCTACCATAATTAACACACTACGCCACCATGGACTCATCCTGCAGTGCCAGACGTGTCCCACTGCTTAAGCCTGTACATGTCCGGGCCCATCTGAAGTTTGCTAGAGAGCATTTGGATGATCCAGAGGAGTTTTGGGAGAATGTCCTATGGTCTGATGAAACCAAACTGGAACTGTTTGGTAGAAACACAACTTGTCGTGTTTGGGGGAAAAAGAATACTGAGTTGCATCCATCAAACACCATACCTACTGTAAAGCATGGTGGTGGAAAGAACATGCTTTGGGGCTGTTTCTCTGCAAAGGGGCCAGGACGATTGATCCAGGTACATGAAAGAATGAATGGGGCCATGTATTGTGAGATTTTGAGTGCAAACCTCCTTCCATCAGCAAGGGCATTGAAGATGAAATGTGGCTGGGTCTTTCAACATGACAATGATCCAAAGCACACCGCTAGGGCAACGAAGGAGTGGCTTCGTAAGAAGCATTTCAAGGTCCTGGAGTGGCCTAGCCAGTCTCCAGATCTCAACCCTATAGAAAACCTTTGGAGGGAGTTGAAAGTCCGTGATGCCAAGCGAAAAGCCAAAAACATCACTGCTCTAGAGGAGATCTGCATGGAGGAATGGGCCAACATACCAACAACAGTGTGTGGCAACCTTGTGAAGACTTACAGAAAACGTTTGACCTCTGTCATTGCCAACAAAGGATATATCACAAAGTATTGAGATGAAATTTTGTTTCTGACCAAATACTTATTTTCCACCATAATATGCAAATAAAATGAAAAAAAAAAACAGACAATGTGATTTTCTGGATTTTTTTTTTCTCAGTTTGTCTCCCATAGTTGAGGTCTACCTATGATGTAAATTACAGACGCCTCTCATCTTTTTAAGTGGTGGAACTTGCACTATTGCTGACTGACTAAATACTTTTTTTCCCCACTGTATATGATAGTTTGCACACATTGCAATTTTGTATACTATATTTTTGGAATTACAATTAATGTAATGTTTAATTTTAAATTTTGATGTACTGTCAGCATTGCTAAATTCTTTTGACATGTGCATGCTTGCACGTTTTGCAGTAATTGGCACTGCACTTATAAAAATCGGTGCACATAAGCCAATTTTTTGAGATTTTTTATGATCCAAAGAGAACATGCTAGGTGACAATATATTAGCAAGGGAAGGAGCTCTTCTTGAAACTATATTGATACCTGATGTTAAAATTTCTTCTAATTTGTCATCTTCATGTAAAATTGGTATGTATTTTTCAATTATTTTTTGGATACATGAAAATTGTGGGCGCACTGACGCCGTACTCAGTCTAGCGCTTTCCTTACCCTAGTCAGGGTGGTTAGTGGCGTCCACCTGAGCGGTGCAGTGCGCACCAGGTGTGTTACTATTTCAGTTGCTTTCTTGCTGGCACCGCAGCTGCGGCGCCGAGTGCTAGTGGACTAGAGGGACTCTAACCCCGTGTCCTTGGGGCAGAGTCCTATATCTGCATACTAGCGCTCATACGGCTGAGACCTGTGAGCTTAACAGGCTCCGCTGTTTACACTGTGCAGTTACGCAGTTCTGTGGAGCAACGGGGCTCGCTCCAGTGCACACCGGGTAACATTCACCCGCGTGTGTTCATTTATTTGTTACCGCATATCCTCCGCCATTACTCAGCAGCAGGTTCCATCTCTGCACGGTGGACCCCGTGCTGCGAACGCACCTCATATCTCCTTTTCTTATTATTTGGTACGTTACGCAGGCCCTAACACGTCAATACCTGCCCAGCAGGAGGGACAGGTGCGGAATTAAATCTTTAAGCTGTGTGAGAGTACCTCAGGGTACACCCACAGGTTTAGAGTTTACGAAGGGAAGGACACCTGGATTGAACCCTATAAATGCCCCCCTGTCTTGGGAGTGAGTGGGAAAATTGTGTGGGATTTGGTGCACCCACTGCTGGATAAAGGTTATCACCTCTACACCGATAACTTTAATACCAGCATCCCACTTTTCAAATCCCTCTCTGCGCAAAATACCGCAGCCTGTGGTGCTGGCTGCAAAAATCAGAGAGGCCTCAGGAAAATGCTACTTGGGCAGATGCTCAGGAGGGGTGACAGCAGAACCCAATGTAGCGACCACCTACTGGTGGTCAAGTACAATGACAAGAGGGATGTTCTTCTCTTGACCACTATATGAGGTACCTCTGCACAAGTCAGTAAACCTGACTGTGTACTGGGGTGCAACAAAAACATGGGGGGGCGTTGATCTCTCTTATCAACTCCTCCAGCCATATAGTGCTTTGAGAAACGCCAAGATGTGGTACAAAGCGCTGCACATCGTACAAATGGCTATTCTCAACGCTTTCCTGGTGTCACGATGTGCAGGCCAGACCGCTACGTCGTAACTTCATTTCCAGGAGGTAGTGATTAAGGCCTTAATCTTTGGAAATCAGGAAGGCCCCAGTACTTCCGGAACTGAAGGTGCTTGTATCGTACCAGTTCAGGATTTCCCGAGGGAGGTCCCTTAAACTGGAAAAAAAAGTAAGGTCGCAAAAGAGGTGCCGTATTTGTTACAAAAGGGGAATACGCAAGGACTCCATTTATCAATGCAACACCTGCCCCACAAACTGTACCACACCTCCATCCACTACTACCGTGTTTCCCCGAAAGTAGGACCCCCCCCGAAAGTAAGACAGGGTGGGGGTTACGGGGGGGTCCTTCAATGTAAGGCAGGGTTGGGGGCCGCTGTGAAATGTAAGGCCCTTACCTTTGGGCCGCCGCTGTCCCCCATTGGGTCCCCAGGCTCCAGAGGTGTCCTCAGGTGCAGCTGGGCGGGTCCAGCGCTCATGGGGTTAACTCGCCGTGTTAACCCCGCAATTCGCCCAGCTCAACAGCTCATTGGCCGCCCCTGTTCCCCACGTCACCGCCGGCCCCCGGCTCGAGCACTGATTGGTCCAGCAGCTCGGGCTGTAATTGGCCGCCCCAGCCCCACGTCACCGCTGTTTCCCTGCTGATTGGCACAGCGTTCCCTGCAGCACAGGCCTTCCGCACCCACAGCCGCACCGCAGAGGAAAACGTCCAGCATTTAAAAACCAAGTAGGGAAACATGTACTGTATAGGGTATGGGGCTGTGTGCAGTGGGATACGGCACTGTTATGGGGTGTGGGGCTGTGTGCAGTGGGATACGGCACTGTTATGGGGTGTGGGGCTGTGTGCAGTGGGATACGGCACTGTTATGGGGTGTGGGGCTGTGTGCAGTGGGATACGGCACTGTTATGGGGTGTGGGGCTGTGTGCAGTGGGATACGGCACTGTTATGGGGTGTGGGGCTGTGTGCAGTGGGATACGGCACTGTTATGGGGTATAACAGCATGTTAATAAATGTTAATTTATTGGTTAAAAAGAAATTGTCATTTTTTTTCGGCTAATGTAAGACCTCCCCCGAAAGTAAGACAGGGTGGGACTTTTTGGGGTAAAATTAATGTAAGACAGGGTCTTACTTTCGGGGAAACACGGTAATTTAGGCTAGGTTCACATTGGTGTTCGAGTCCGCAGCGTATCATCCGCAAACGCATGTTTATGCAGCGTTTTTTATGCGCATCACCCTACACATAACGGGAAAAACACTGCGTGTGTATGCGTTTTTGCATGCGTTTGCGTTTATACGCATGCGTTCAATATGACGTCAGACAAAAATGGGCGTGTCTCATGGGATTTCTATATGTACCAATGCATTCCCATAGACAGTAATGCGTTCTTTTAAAGCACTCATGCGCATGCCTGCGCATATTTCACAGATTTTTGACTCAAAAAATGCAACATGATGCATTCTCTGCGCATCGCCGCACACCGCGAAACAATGCATGCGTACACATCCGCAAGTGAACACATGCATGTCCCTGCGTTCACCATGTTAAATATATGTACGCATGCTGATCTATGCGGATCAAACGCTGCACGCACAGACGCAAATGTGAAACCAGCCTTTCTTACTAGTTTGCAAAATGATGTCACTTGTGTTTTTTTTTTTTTTTTTTTTTTTTACTGTTTAGGCGCATCAGGGGCTCTGCAAACGGACAATGATGTCTGCAGACCATTCCTTCGGAGTCTGCGTTCCAAAACATCACTACTTCACTTCCGAGCCCCGTGTGCCCAGTCATTTTCTCCCACTTGTAGGGTATCCGCGTACTCAGGACAAATTGGACAACTTTTGGGGTCCAATTTCTCTTGTTACCCTTGGGAAAATTAAAAATTGGGGACTAAAAGATCATTTTTGTGGGGAAAAAAATAGTTTTTTTTTATGGCCGGCCAATATAAACTTTAGTGAAACACTAGGTGGATCAAAGTGCTCACCACACATCTTGCTCACCTTGGGGGGTTTAGTTTCCAAAATGGAGTCTAGTTTCTTTCTAAATGGCTTGATTATTGGATTATAATAATGATTAAAAGCCTGATGTTACCATTTCACTACACTAAATTTATCACTTAAACTTAAACATGAGCCGGAATCCACAGCCCTCGTGTCAGGAACACCGCACTGCCCTTGCTCACTGAGCCATTGCGCATGTCCTGAGTAAGTCAAACTGCTCTAAGATACCTGTGGAGCGGGGCAGCAGCGGTGAAGATGCGTGCTTCAGACCAACAGGACCTGAAGCACGTGACTGCTGGGGGCATGGCCTAAACTCTAGAGAGCTAGGAGCTGAAGGAAAACTATGGGACAAAGTTACCAAGGGGCATAGACAGAGACGTAAACCAGATCAGGCCAGGGTCAAAGCACCAGAAAGCACGACAGTACCAAAGGATTACACAGAACGGATAATCAGGACGTAGCAGCAGTCAGAAACCAGAGACGTAGATACACAGTCCAGAAGCAAAAGACAAACTCACAACGAGGGGACAACCGGGTCAGAACCATAGAAGCAAGCTAGAAGACAGGCACAGACACACGGGTCACCACACTCTGCCAAAGGCAAAGTATAACTGACGGGGATTGGAACTTCCCAGGGCTATAAGAAGCTCCCCCCGAACCAAAGAGAGGCCACAATAATTAACCCCAGGCGTGCAGGTCAAAGCCTGCACTGGGCTCATGACACCTGGTTTCAACTGTTTAGCTACATCAGGGGCTCTCCAAATTCGATATGGTGTCTAATCTCAATTCCAGCCAATTCTGCATTGAAAAAGTCAAACAGCCCTCCTTTCTTTCCGAGCTTTCCGTGCGCCCAAACAGTGGTGTAACTCCACATATGGGGTATCTGCGTACTCAGGACAAATTGCACAACAACTTTGGGGTTCTAATTTCTCCTATTACCCTTGGGAAAATAAAAATTTGGGGGCGAAAAGATCACTTTTGTGGAAAAAATGATTTATTTTCACAGCTCTACGTTAATAACTTCTGTGAAGCACTTGGGGGTTCAAAGTGCTCGCCACACATCTAGATAAGTTCCTTAGGGGATCTAGTTTCCAAAATGTCACTTGTGGGGAGTTTCCACTGTTTAGGCACATCAGGGGCTCTCCAAGCGCAACGTGGCCTCTGATCTCAATTCCAGCCAATTCTGAGTTGAAAGGGTTAGGGCTTGGGGTGTGTTGGGGTTAGGTTTGGAGTTAGGATTGGGGAGTTTCTACTGTTTTGGCACATCAGGGGCTTTCCAAACGCGACATGGCGTCCGATCTCAATTCCAGCCAAAAAAGTCAAATGGTGCTGCTTCCCTTCCGAGCTCTGCCATGCGCCCAAATAGTGGCTTACCCCCACATATGGGGTATCAGCGTACTCAGGTCAAATTGCACAATAACCTTTGGGGTCCTATTACTCTTGGGAAAATAACAATTGGGGGTAAAAAAATCATTTTTGTGGAAAAAATATGATTTTTTAATTGTACTGCTGTACGTTATAAACTTCTGTGAAGCTCTTGGGGGTTCAAAGTGCTCACCACATATCTAGATAAGTTCCTGGGGGGTCCAATTTCCAAAATTGGGTCACTTGTGGGGGGATTTCCACTGTTTAGGCATATCAGGAGCTCTCCAAACTTGACATGGCATCCGATCTGAATTCCAGCCAATTTTGCAGTGAAAAAGTCAAACGGTGCGCCTTCCCTTCCGAGCTCTGCCATGCGCCCAAGCGGTGGTCCCCCCTCCACATATCAGTTATCGGCATACTCAAGACAAATTGCACAGTCCTATTTCTCCTGTTACCCTTGGTAAAATAAAAAAATTGAACCTGAAGTAATTTTTTTTGTGAAAAAAAGTTGAATGTTCTTTTTTTTTAAACATACAAAAAATTCCTGTGAAGCACCTGAAGGGTTAATAAACTTCTTGAATGTGGTTTTGAGCACCTTGAGTGGTGCAGTTTTTAGAATGGTGTCACTTTTGGGTATTTTCTATCATATAGACCGCTCAAAGTGACTTCAAATGTGATGTGGTCCGTAAAAATAAAATGGTGTTGTAAAAATGAGAAATCGCTGGTCAACTTTTAACCCTTATAACTTCCTAACAAAACAAAATTTTGGTTCCCAAATTGTGCTGATGTAAAGTAAACGTGGGAAATGTTACTTATTAAGTTTTTTGAGCGCCATATCTCTGTGATTTAAGAGCATAAAAATTCAAAGTTGGAAAATTGCGACATTTTCAAAATTTTCGCCAAATTTCCGTTTTTTTCACAAGTAAACGCAAGTTATATGAGAGAAATTTTACCACTAACATGAAGTACAATATGTCACGAGAAAACATTATCAGAATCGCCTAGATCCGTTGAAGCGTTCCCAAGTTATGACCTCATAAATGGACAGTGGTTAGAATTGTAAAAATTGGCCCGGGAGTTAACGTTCAAGCCACCCTTGGTGGTAAAGGGGTTAAAGGTCGGCAAGCTGGTACACGTGCCATGAAGGTCGGCAAGCTGGTACACGTGCCATGCATGACTCACGTGCTGAACCTAGTTGTTCAGAAATTTCTGAAAAGTTACCCTTTGTGAGACTGGGGATCTCCGGAAGTGAACCCTCAGGCCCGGTACGACGAACCTCCCTCGGGCGAGCTGACCAGGTGGACCACCCCCTATACAGGGAGCGTTAGGGGAAGACCCAAGGGAGACTCGCTGCGGAAGCTGATACCTGGGAACAGCCGGGAAAGTTTGCAGGTAGGAAAGTGCAGGCGACCAGATGGGAGATGGCGACGGGCACAGGGATGGCTGCAGTGACTGCGGGAACAGCGGTGGACGGCAGACGTGAATGGCAATGGCGGGCGGCAGGAACCGGTACAGGACGAGACACAGGAGCAGGAAGACAGAGGCAGGCATGGACTGGATCTAGGAGGGAACACAGGAAAGTCACAAACAGGGAAGTCAGCGGAGGCCACGGAGTGGTACACAGCGCAGAGACAAAGAGGAACGCAGGAGCGCGTGGACCCGATACCACAAATGATAGGCAGCGAGCATGGGGTGAGGCTGCCTGATATAGAGCACATTGGTGAACTTCCGGTCAGAGAGCAGCAGTACCATAGGACGCCAGGTCTAGGGGCACAGAAGGCGGCAGTGACAGGAGCCCGGGCAGAGGTAGCAGGGACCGCGGCGGTCGGGACACCGGCTGCAGACGCCGCAGAGCGGACCAGAGCCGGGGGGAGGTGAGCGTGACAGTACCCCCCTCCTTACGTCCCCTCTTCTTAAGACTGGAAAGGAATCTGGCCAAGATACGAGGAGCCTGAATGTTTTCCCGGGGCTCCCAAGATCCCTCCTCAGGACCAAAACCCTTCCAATCAATTAAGAAGAGAGTCTTACCACTGGATTTTTTCATTGCGAGAATGTCTTTAACTTCAAAGACATCCTGTGCAGATACAGGCGGAGGAGAACGGCCGGTGGAAGGATGAAAGCGGTTAAGTACAACAGGCTTTAAGAGAGAGACATGGAAAGAATTTGGAATCCTAAGCGAAGCGGGAAGTTTCAGCTTGTAGGCCACATCGTTGATACGAGCCGAGACCTCAAACGGACCTATATACCAAGGACCCAGTTTATACGAGGGTTGCTTCAGGCGGACGAACTTAGAAGACAGCCATACTTTATCTCCGGGTTGGTACCGTGGAGAATCTAGGCGTCTTTTATCGGCATGTCTCTTGATCCGGCCTTGGGCCTTATCAAGCACGGTTTTGGTCTCCTGCCAGACCCTGGAGAACTCCTCGGTCAGAAGTTCGGCCGCTGGCACACCCGAGACAGGATGTACCGGCAAAGGAACACCTGGATGTTGCCCGTAAACAATAAAGAAGGGTGACTTGGAGGAGGACTCATTGTAATGGTTGTTGTAGGTGAATTCGGCCCATGGGAGCAGGTTGGACCAGTCGTTCTGGTGGGCATTGGAAAAATGTCGGAGATAGGTCACGAGACTTTGATTTGTTCATTCTGCGTGGCCGTTAGCCTGAGGATGGTAGGAAGAGGAGAAGTCCAACGTTACCTCCATCATACGGCATAGGGCCCTCCAAAACCGCGAGGTGACCTGCACCCCTCTGTCGGAAACGATATGCTTGGGGAAACCATTAATCCGGAAGACATTGGTGACAAAAATCCTTGCCAATTCAGGTGTGGAGGGTAACCCTTGCAGCGGAATAAAATGGGCCATTTTGGAAAATCGATCCACCACGACCAAGATGACGGTGTGACCAGAAGATCGTGGCAGATCAGTAATAAAGTCCATTGCAACATGCTGCCACGGGACCAAAGGAATCGGAAGCGGGTGTAAGAGACCAGACGGAAGATGCCAAGGAACTTTGTTTCTGGCACACGACGGGCAGGAGGTGATAAAACTTCGGACATCCTGAAGAAGAGAAGGCCACCAATAGAAACGAGAGATGAGAAGGAGTGTCTTCTTGAGACCCACGTGGCCGGCCAGCTTGGAGGCATGACCCCATTGTAACACTCGCTTCCTCTCGTTCTCTTGCACAAAGGTCTTAACGGGCGGCAATGAAGTCAGGTCAATGGGTGCAACCATGATGACTTTACCGGGATCTATGATGTGTGATGGCTCTTCCTCATTATCGGAGACCAGAAAAGACCTGGACAGAGCATCTGCTTTCAGATTCTTGTCACCGGGACGGAAATGAAGCCCAAAATCGAACCGGGAAAAGAACAGCGACCATCTGGCTTGTCGGGGGTTAAGTCATGTGCTGACTGGATGTATGCCAGATTCCTGTGGTCGGTGTAAATTTTAAATGGATGAACAGCTCCATCCAGAAGATACTGCCACTCCTCCAAAGCCAACTTGATGGCAAGTAGCTCTCTGTCACCAATAGTGTATTTTCTCTCGGCGGTGGAAAACATCTTAGAAAAAAAACTGCAGGTGAGTAGCCGACCGGAGGAAGATCTCTGGGAAAGAACTGCCCCGGCTCCAATGGCTGACGCATCCACCTCGAGGATGAAAGGCTTGTTGATCTCAGGACGATGGAGTACGGGGGCGGTAGCGAAAGCTTGTCTCAACGTCAGAAAGGCATCTTCGGCCTCCAGGGACCAGAGGTGAGGGTTGGCTCCTTTACGGGTCAAGGCGGAGATAGGAGCGGTCAGAGTAGAAAAGTGTGGGATAAATTGCCGGTAATAATTAGCAAACCCAAGGAATCGTTGGATCGCCTTGACTCCCTGGGGACGCGGCCATTTGAGCATGGCGGACACTTTTCCAGGGTCCATACGTAGACCCGAGTCGGAAATGATGTATCCCCAAAATGGCAGGGACGATTGCTGGAAGGCGCACTTCTCGAGTTTGGCATAAAGACGCTGCTCTCTTAAGCGTAATAACACTTGGCGGACGTCTTTTCTGTGGGTAGCCAGGTCCGTGGAGAACACAAGGATATCGTCCAAATACACCACCACACAGGAGTAGAGAAGGTCTCGAAAGACGTCGTTGACGAACTCCTGGAATACCGCGGGAGCATTGCACAGGCCAAAGGGCATGACTAAATATTCATAGTGGCCGTCTCGGGTATTGAAGGCGGTCTTCCATACGTCTCCGGGGCGGATGCGGATCAGATTATAAGCCCCGCGGAGATCCAGTTTAGTGAATACTCGTGCTCCCCGTAGACGGTCGAATAGCTCCGGAATGAGAGGCAACGGATATTTGTTTTTGATGGTGATATCGTTGAGACCCCGGTAATCAATGCAGGGACGAAGAGAACCATCCTTCTTCTTGACGAAAAAGAACCCTGCTCCTGCCGGTGAAGACGATTTGCGAATAAAACCTCTGGCCAGGTTCTCTTGGATGTATTCGGTCATGGCCAGAGTCTCGGAAGGAGAGAGAGGATAGATCCGACCACGGGGTGGTGTAGAACCTGGGACCAGGTCGAACGGGCAATCATAGGGCCGATGCGGGGGCAGGACTTCTGCCTCCTTTTTGTTGAAGATGTCAGAGAAGGCCCAATAGGCCGAAGGTAATCCTGTAGAGACTGGAGTAGAAGGCAAGACGTTCTTCGGTTGAACGGCAGACAGACATCCGGCTTGACACGACTGTCCCCAACGCAGAATGTCCCCAGAGTGCCAATCCAAGACAGGCTCATGAGTTCTTAACCAAGGCAGGCCCAAGAGGATGGTGTGAGATAACGAAGCAGGACATAAAAGACTATCCTCTCCCGGTGTAAGGCTCCGATCTGCAGTTCCACTTCTTCAGTGACCTGAGTGACAGACATCCGCAGGGGTCGACCGAAGCAATCTGCCGAAGAGTCTGCAGGGATCGGACAGGAATCCAGAGTCGTTTAACTGCCTCGGACTGAATAAAATTGCCGGCAGCAACAGAATCAATGTCGGCCCACTCAGAGGAATGCTTGGAGCCTATGTGCAAAAGAACGGAGAGAATCAGGGGTAGAGAGGAATCACAATTACCTAGGGAGGCCTCTCTTACCTGTCCTAGTTGGAGGCGTTTCCCGGGCGTATAGGACAGGAGCTGAGGAAGTGGGATGCACTCCCACAATAGAAGCAGAGCCCCTGATCAATCCTCTCTCTCCGACGCTCCCCTACCGGCTTGAGATGATCCACTTGCATGGGTTCCGGTGCAGAAGCCGCCGAGGACGTCACTGAGCGGGAGCAAGGTGGACTACGAGCGGCTGGCAGAACGCGAGACCTCTCTAGCAGCCTCTCGGGATCGCTCCTGAAAGCGGAGGTCGATACGGGTAGCCAAGGAGATCAAATCCTCCAGGGAGGCTGGAGTATCTCGTCCCGCCAACTCATCTTTAACTCGACCAGAGAGTCCTTGCCAAAAAGCTCCCACCAAGGCCTCGTTATTCCACCCCAACTCAGAGGATAGGGTGCGAAAGCGTATGACGTACTGGCCTACCGAGAGCGTGCCCTGTTGGAGATTAAACAGCGCCTCGGTAGTAGAGACCAAACGTCCCGGTTCATCAAACACCCTCCGAAAGGTGTCCAAAAAATTGGAGAGTTGGGAGACATCTCGCTCCTAGAGAGGATTTACCCAAGCTAGAACCTCCCCCTCCAAGTGGGACAAAAAGGCCACCTTGGCCCGATCCCCAGGGTACTGCAGGGGGGACAGCTCGAAGTGGAGCTGGCATTGGTTTAGGAACCCTCTGCACAACTTAGGATTACCATTATAACGTGGAGGTCTCGCCAAGCGGGGTGAGGGGTTGCCGCATGGGCCGGAGCAGAGACCGCGGACTGGAGAGCCAGGAGACGGTTATCCACCGAGGCCATGTAATTTAAAATATGGGGCCTGAATGTCGCGCTGCTGAGCGAGCTCCTGCTGGAGACCCGCCATTTGGGAATCACTGGTGGGGTCAGAGGACTGAAGGGAGGACAGACGAGACTCCATAGACTTGAGGAAGGACATTATCCTCGTTTGGTTCTCTCGCAGGAACAGGAGTTCCTTTTGGGTCGGAGTCGGGGTACCAGCGGGGTCCATGGCCTGACTATACTGTGAGACTGGGGATCTCCGGAAGTGAACCCTCAGGACCGTGACGACGAACCTCCCTCGGGCGAGCTGACCAGGTTGACCACCCCCTATACAGTGAGCGTTAGGGGAAGACCCAAGGGAGACTATCGCCGCGGAAGCTGATACCTGGGAACAGCCGGGAAAGTATGCAGGCAGGAAAGTGCAGGCGACCAGATGGGAGATGGCGACGGGCACAGGGATGGCTGCAGTGACTGCGGGAACGGCAGTGGACGGCAGACGTGAATGGCAATGGCGGGCGGCAGGAACCGGTACAGGGCGAGACACAGGAGCAGGAAGACGGAGGCAGGCATGGACTGGATCTAGGAGGGAACACAGGAAAGTCACAAACAGGGAAGTCAGCGGAGGCCACGGAGTGGTACACAGCGCAGAGACAAAGAGGAACGCAGGAGCGCGTGGAGCCGATACCACAAATGATAGTCAGGCAGCAAGCATGGGGTGAGGCTGCCTGATATAGAGCACGCTGGTGAACTTCCGGGTCAGAGTGCAGCAGTACCATAGGACACCAGGTCTAGGGGGCGTATCTAGCTGTACGCATGTGTGAAGGAGCAGGGGCCGGCCGCAGGAGGGATGATTGACAGGTGCCAGCTGAGGGGGCGGAGCGAGAGGACCGGACGTGCCGGAGAGCCCCAGGCGGTGTGGAGGCACAGGAGGCGGCAGTGACAGGAGCCCGGGCAGAGGTAGCAGGGACAGTGGCGGTCGGGACAGCGGCCGCAGAGCGGACCAGAGCCGGAGAGGTGAGCGTGCCAGGCGCCGGGGGGGGAGGTGAGCGTGACACCCTTCCTTGCCGTGCCTACTTGAGAAGGTGCGCCGTATTAGTGCCCATTTCCGCCATTCCTCTACCACCTTTGCTGGTCTTACAGCGCTGCAAAAGCGCTTGAATCTGCCAAGTCACCGACTCATTTGCGACTTGCCCATGCCGTGGAACTCAACCTATCATATGTTGGCGAGGATTAGTGAGCAGCAGAGAGCAGTAGCTTAATACCAGTTTCAACATGCCCATCTACGTTATAAACTTCTGTGAATCACTTTGGGGGTTCAAAGTACCCATCACACATCTAAATAAGTTCCTTACAGGGTCTAGTTTCCAAAATAGTGTCACTTGTGGGGGTTTCCACTATTTAGGCACACCAGGGGCTCTCCAAACGCGACATGGCGTACGATCTCAATTCCAGCCAATTCTGTATTGTAAAAGTCAAACGGCGCTCCTTCCCTTCCGAGCTCTGCCATGCGCCTAAACAGTGGTTTAACCCCCACATATGGGGTATCGGCGTATTCAGGAGAAATTGCACAACAAATTTTGTGGTTCATTTTCTCTTTTTACACTTCTGAAAATAAAAAAAAATTGGTTCTGAAGTAAAATGTTTGTGGAGAAAAGTTGAATGTTCACTTTTTCCTTCCACATTGCTTCAGTTCCTGTGATGCATGTAAAGGTGTCACTTTTTGGTATTTTCTGTCATATAGGCTCCTCAAAGTGACTTCAGATGTGATGTGGTCCCTATAAAAAATGATTTTGTAAATTTGGTTGTAAAAATGAGAAATCTCTGGTCAGCTTTTAACCTTATAACTTCCTAACAAAAAATTTGTTTCAAAAATTGTGCTGATGTAAAGTAGACATATGGGAAATGATATTTATTATGTATTTTGTCTAACATTTCTCTCTGATTTAACGGCATAAAAATTAAGTTTGAAAATTGCAAAATTTAAAACAATTTCGCCATATTTCCGTTTTGTCATAAATAAATGCAATTCATATCGAAAAATGTTTACCACTAACATGAAGTACAATATGTCATGTAAAAACAGTCTCAGAATTAGCAGGATCCATTAAAGTGTTACAGAGTTATAACCTCGTAAAGTGACAGTGGTCAGAATTGTAAAAATTGACTTGATCATTAAGTAGCAAATTGGCTTTGTCACTAAGGGGTTAAGTGAGCACCTAAAGGTCCATTGACACATACATATTCTTCTATCCTAGCTCCATCATCCAGACGGCCGTCGGAGCAATGCTGTCATCTGCTGGGGGGGGGGGTCAGCTGCTCCCCCCACAGGATTGCTACCCTGCCACATGCCACTGGGTCCCGGCCTGAACACCTAAACATCCTTACAAATTTGGCTACCACATCAGTTGCTTTTACTTCACCACCAGAACTGAACAACACCATCCCACTATCACCACCAATCACACGCAAACCATTCAGAACATTCATAGGAGGTGCAAGCAAGCCATGTATCTTACCAGGCTGACTATGAGGGGTCGTTGAAACAGCCGTCTCATATCCTCCATGATGATCCCCGCTCTGCTCTTCACTTTCCAATGACATCTGTCCATCCTCCTCGAATGCAGACTCAGACTCAGGGTCATCGCCAGGAATACCTGACGTCAACTCACAGCTTGATCCTTGGCTGCTGGACAGCGCTCTCTGTCTAGGAGATGAAGCATGGACTTCAGCTGTATGGCTACAGCCAGCATTCCACGGTTTATCCTGCTCCCTCCTGCATCTGTTGCACTGCTCCCCTGCGCTGACAGTGATCTCGGATCCCTGCCTTCTGCTTCCTCTAGCAGGCCGACCAGTTCCCTGCTGCGATCCCGCTCGTACAGCAGGACATATCGCTTCATCCTCTTTCCCCTTCTGCCAAGTCCTGCGTGATTGCATATGCCGCACTTCTGGGTTAGCCGTTTGGTCACGTGACGCAGCCGCTTGAATCATCATGCTGGCCTCACACTGTGATCCGGCGTAGGAGGAGGGGCCAATGAAGTTACCTCCTCTGAAAGACTAAGCCATCTCTTGGGGGGGGGGGGGGGGGGCTTAAATTCCATGCCCTGTCTCTTAGGAGGCCTGGAGCTCTTCAAGCGCAGTTGGAGCACTGAGTCTGCAATCACCTCACCGACTCCCCCCCAACTGTCCTCTTTGCTCCCCAAATGACCTCATCTCTCACACCAAACCTCCATCTTCCACTTTACAGAGTGTTGTAAACACAGATCCAATGTTGTAAATAGAGATCTTACTGCAGAATAGCTGACCCCTTAATGAACACTACTATATATCCCCCCACATCACATCAGGCCCTCCAATCCGCCAGTCACAAAAAAGAACCTTACCTAAAATCTCTATTCTCCCCCAAGATTTCCCTCCACACAAAATTGCTTGTTACTTAACCCCTTAACAACCAAAACAAGGTGTAGCATTCCTTCCTAGTGATCACGCCCTCCCTTATGCTCCTTGGGGGGCATGCAATTCATGCTGTTGCTCTATCTCTATAATACATGAATAAGAATTTCTGCAGTGGAATACCTGACGGCCAAAAATTATTGACTATTTAACCTCTCTTCAAAGTTAGTTTTGCTAGTATTTAGATTTTTCAATATACGACTTTGATCATATGGAGTCTATGTTTTACAGAGTGATAAAGCCAAAGGTAAAGATGCAGCCAAGACTTTGGTGAATAAAATAGAAAACAAATACTCAAAGGAGGCTGTGAAAAGTAAACAAGAGGATACATCTTTCAAGTTAGTGCAACTTTCTTTTCCCACTTCTATATTTTTTTCTTATTTGTGTGTTGTGTACAAACAGGATTTAACAGACCAGTGTCCATTTCCAGAATTTGAAATTAGCTTGATATTATTTCAGTGCATTATGGTCGAAGGGTAAAGGTTTATGCTTAAACAAGACCTTTCACCAATTTTTTCATGTTGATATGGATACTTGATATAATACTGTCTGTACGCACCCATTATACCTATTGTGCCAGTGGATATAGACTGTTTTCCATACAGACCAATGGTCGATGACTTTAGTGTAACTGCATTTTCAGAATACTTTTGACATGCCATAGAGACATGTCACATGCTTTTGCCACCCTTATTGATTTCTAAAATGAAAAGGTGAGAAGCGCTGCTGTCCTATAAGACTGAAGATATGTTCTGTAGGAATCCTGGGAATTTGTCTTAGAGGAGAGGAACACTCAACTGATTGCTTCTGTAACTCAGCAACCAGGTCCCCACTAACTGGGCCGGCTCCAGGCTTTCGTGGGCCCCAGGCAAAAAAGTCTCAGTGGGCCCCTTTAACACATACCACAATTCATGATCCATAGGTTAAGAAATATAGGTACAGTACAATGCCAAAGATTTCACTTACTGCTTACATTACATAAGTGATCTCTATTGTAAATTGTACAATAGCTCAGAAACCGGTGAATCCTCACAGCACACAGTGTGTGCCCTGTAGAGATTCAAAGCTCTGCAGTCACACAGAGTGACTGCAGTCTTTCGCTTTTAGATTGGACAGTATGGTCCTCCATACAGTATTATGGGCACCACATTGTCCTCCATACAGTTTTATGGGCACCACATAGTCCTCTTACAGTATTTTGGGCCACACATAGTCATCAATACAGTATTATGGGCCCCATATATTGCTCCATGAAGTGTAATGAGCCCATACAGTATATTGGCCCCATATAATGCTCAATATAGTATAATAGTCCCCATATAATGCTCCATAAAGTATAATGGCCCTATATATTACTCCATACATTATATAATGGGCACCATATAATGCTCCATAAAGTATATTGGCCCCATATAATGCTCCATATAGAATAATGGACCCCATATATTGCTTCATACTAGTGATAATATTCATAATCGCTATACTCATAAAGACTGCTTTGTAAAAATCGCGTATTCTTTCCGAATACCGAGTATAGCGCAAGTCAATGGGAAATGCGAGTAATTTTTTGCTGGACCCTACAAAGGGGTCTGGGGGTTTGAGGAAAAGGCTGAAATGGATGGGAAAGTGATGAAGCAAAATGGGAAGAGCCTGGAGAATATGCCTGCATGCATTTTGCATTTCTGTCTCACATGGTTTCTGGGAATACGTTTGTCGCAGTATTGCTCCACTTTTACAGATACACAAGAACAAGTACCAAACCTGGACTTCTATTGAATATGTATCCCCTATCTCAGTCACAATGAGAGACAAACTCTCACATGGGCCTCCAATGTCAAATATTAGTTTGGTAGGACCACTCTACATTCAAGATATGTCCACTGCACAATGTGCATAGGGTTTGTAAAAATTAGCCCTATGGGCTGAGTCATGGTTGATGAAGGAAGGAAGGGGGTTTTTATGGAAAAGGGTTGACATTAACAACAGTAGAATGAATCAGCATTTTTGGTGAGTTTAGGTTAGCTTGCTGCTATCTGGAGGGATTGCAAACTGTGGAGATATCCAGTCCTTGTTGAATTTAATCAAAGTAAGTCAGTCTGCATTTTCCGCGGAGAGGTATGTGCACCTATCAGTGATGATTGACCCAGCGGAATTGAAAACATGCTGTGACATCACACTAGCACCCGGGCAGGCCAACACCTCCAAGTCATATAAGAAGAGGTCTGTGTTCAGCTTAAATATACCCAATAATCAAAAAGAAAGGACGCATGTATGGTCACTTAATTACCCCTTGACCATGGTCTGTAACTTTTACCTCCTTGGCATTGTTACAGGCACAGATAGCCCTTACTGTAGTGCTGGTTTATTGAAAATTTTCCAATTTGTATAACTTTTTCCCCCACCTCTGTTGGATCTGGTGTTCGTGTCTCTCTCCATTATCCGTTGGTGTTGAAAACAGCCGCTACCTCTGCCACCAGCATTGTCTGAGGGTGATGTTTTCTGCAACTGATCTACAACGACCCTCTTAAACAATTCCATCGTAAAACTCTTTGGTGAATCCAAAAGGAGAGAAGGAAATTTCTCCTTGTGCCGTGGATCGGGAAAAGTGGCCAACCAGTATTGGTTGTTGGACAAAATGTACATCACGCAAGGGTCTTGCCACAGACACACATGAACTGTGCCTTGTGAGTCAAGCTGCAAAAAGGCAAATGTTTTGTCTCCCCAACAGTAGGAACAGTACCCATCCTCTCCTCATGCTGACTCACCTCCTCCTTCAACTCCACCTCCTCCTATCCAGGCTGCACAGACATGAAACTTTGGTTGGGTGTCCCCTCTGTAGCATTAGGAGTCCCCTCTGTAGCACAGAAAAACAAGACTTCTCCCTCCTCATCTTCCTCCTCATCACCCAGTATTGCCTCAGAATATTGGTTGGGCTGGGTAGCATCACCCATTGTGAAATCTGGCTCCATACCAACATGCTGGACACTCAAAGCTTCCCCTTTGAGATTATTCAGTGATTGTTTCTAAAGACTCAGTAGCGGGATGGTTACTCTGATAATAGCCTGATCACCAGGTGAAGTTAGTGCAGTACTCAAAGTTCTTAAGAATCTCACAAATGTCAGCGATCCACACCAACTCGCCAGTTGTTATGTGTGGTGGCTGACTCTCAGTCTGATGGGCATGTTGAAGCTAGTAACATAGTTTTGAAGGCTGAAGGAAGACCTTATGTCCATCTAGTTCAGCCTATTTTTAGTGCAGCTGTTCTGCATTGTTGATCCTGGGGAAGGCAAGAAACCCACAGAGTAGCAGCCAATTGTCTCCATAGGGAAAAAAATTCCTTCCCCCTAAGCTGGGTCAACCATCTACCTATAATATTCTGTTATTCGTAACCTTCTATACTGTTACTCACAAGAAAAGCATCCATTTCTTTCTTAAATTCATTCAGTGAGTTGGCCATCACCACTTCCTCAGGAAGAGAATTCCAGAGCCTCACTGCTCTTACCGTGAAGAACCCTCTTCTATGCTGGTGCAGAAATTGTCTTTCCTCCAAACGAAGAGAGCACCCCCTTGTTCTTGTCACAGTCCTTGGTACAAACAGTTCACTGGAGAGATCTCTGTATTGCCCTCTGATATACTTGTACATATATATTAAGTCTCCCCTAAGTCTTCTCTTTTCTAGAGTAAATAGACCTAATTTTGATAACCTTTCTGGGTATTGTAGTGAACCAACTCCATTTATCATTTTAGTAGCCCGCCTTTGAACCCTTTCAAGTTCAGTAATGTCTTTCTTGAGCACCGGCGTCCAAAATTGCACACAATACTCCAAGTGTGGTCTGACGAGTGATTTGTACATAGGGAGAATTATGTTTTCATCTCGTGTCCCCAGACCTCTTCTAATGCATCCCATGACCCTATTCGCTTTGGTGGCAGCTGCCTGACACTGGGCACTCCAATTTAGCTTCTTATTGACTAAGATGCCTAAGTCTTTTTCCATGTCTGATTTCCCCAGCATTTTCCCATTTAGTAAGTAATTATAGCATCTGTTTCTCCTTCCCATGTGCATAACCTTACACTTATCTGTGTTAAACCTCATTTGCCATTTTTCAGCCCAATTCTCCAATTTACTCAAATCTGTCTGTAGTTGCAAACTGTCCTCCTTTGTGTTAACTACCTTACATAGTTTTGTATCATCTGCAAATACTGATATTTTACTGTGTAAGCCATCCACTAGATCATTAATAAATATATTAAATAGTAGGGGGCCCAATACAGAACCCTGTGGTACCCCACTAGTAACCCTGGCCCATTCTGAGTATGCACCATTAATAACCACTCTACCTACCCATCTACACACATTTTCCCCTTGCCCAAGCTTTCACATCTTACTTACCAATCTTTTATGTGGGACAGTGTCAAATGCTTTAGAGAAGTCGAGATAAATGACATCCAATGATTCTCCTTGGTCCATTTGAGAGCTTAAATCCTCATAGAAGCTGATCAGGTTAGTTTGACAGGAGCGATCCTTCATAAATCCATGTTGATATGGAGTTAAACATTTATTAACATTGAGATAATCCATAATGGTATCCCTCAGAAACCCTTCAAAAATTTTACCCACAACAGATGTTAAGCTTACCGGCCTATAGTTTCCAGGTTCCCTTTTACACCCCTTTTTGAATATTGGTACCACATTTGCTTGCCGCCAATCAAAAGGAACAGACCCTGTTTCTATAGAGTCTTTAAATATAAGGAATAGAGGCCTGTCTATCACATTACTTAACTCCCTTAATACCCGAGGGTGAATGCCATCAGGGCCTGGTGATTTGTCAATTTTAATCTTACTAAGGCGGTTCTGCACTTCTTCCTGAGTTAGGCAAGTAATACTTAATGGGGAGTTTACATTATCACTTTGCATTTCCCCTGGCAAATCCTTTTCCTGTGTGAACACTGTTGAGAAAAAAGTATCTAAAACATTTGCTTTTCCCACATCGCTCTGTATGATTTCACCCTCATTGTTCTTTAAAGGGCCGACACCATCTTTTTTAATCTTTTTACTGTTAATATAATTAAAGAATAGTTTGGGGTTTGTTTTACTTTCCTTAGCAATGAGTCTCTCAGTTTCCACTTTTGCTAAATGTGTTTGTTTTTTACACATGTTATTTTTTTCTCTATAGCTTTTTAATGCTTCTTCATTGCCTTCTTGTTTTAGCTTCCTAAATGCCTTGTTCTTGTTATTTATTACCCTTTTTACATCCTTATTTAGCTACATTGGTGTTCTCCTGTTCCTAGCCCTTTTATTTCTGTACGGTTTGGCTAGCTCGCAGTGGGTGTGTAAAACTGATTTAAATATTTCCCATTTATTGTCTGTGCTCCTATTTTTGAGGACATTGTCCCAATCAATTCAGCGAAGGTCCTCTCTAAGCTGATCAAACTTTGCTTTCCTGAAATGCAGCGTTTTCGTAACCCCTTTCCAGGGCACCTTACTGAAGGACAAGTGGAATTGTATTATATTGTAGTCACTGTTCCCTAGGTGCCCATCGACTCATACTTCTGTTATTCTATCTGGCCTGTTGCTTAAAATTAAGTCCAGAAGGGCTGTCCCTCTAGTTGGGCCCTGCACAAGTTGTGACAGATAATTATCCTTGGTCACTGACAGAAATTGGTTTCCTTTCTGAGATAAGCAGGTTTCAGTTTCCCAGTCGATGTCGGGGTAGTTGACGTCCCCAATAATAATAACCTCATTGTGATTTGCTGATTTGTCTATTTGTTTCAATAATACATTTTCAGTGGTTTCTGTTATATTTGGTGGCTTATAACAAACCCCTATGAGGATTTTATTACTTTTCCCTCCTTGTATCTCCACCCATAGAGACTCCACCTCTTCATTTCCCTCTTGTATATCTTCTCTTAGTGCGGGCTTTAAAGTGGACTTTATATATAGACAGACTCCACCCCCTTTCCTTTTTTTACGATCCCTCCTAAACAAATCATATCCTTGCAAGTTAGCCGCCCAGTCATAGCTGTAGTCTAACCATATCTCAGTTATTCCTACTATGTCGTATTTTTCCTCATACATTACCAACTCCAGATCTTCAGTCTTATTGGTCAGGCTTCTTGCGTTGGTCAGCATGCAGGAAAGAAGTTTTGCTTCCTTTTTCTTATCTTCCTTCTGAGTACCCTGACTTGGGTCCTCTAATCTAGTATCCTTGATTAGTTTGTCCTTCTGCTGCATGTTCTTGTCTGCTGTTTTTCCTCCCATCCCCTCTTCTTCTAGTTTAAAGCCCTCCTGATGAGTGTGGCAAGTCTTCTGGCCAATGTGTGTTTCCCAGGTTTTGTGAGGTGTATCCCATCTCTTGCGAGAAGTCCATCGTAGAGGTAATTCACGCCATGGTCCAAGAATCCAAATCCTTGCTGTCTGCACCACCGTTGTAGCCAGTTGTTCACCTCTAGTATCCTATTCCATCTTCTGATGCCATGGCCATCGACTGGGAGGATTGATGAGAAAACAACCTGTACGTTCCGTTCCTTTATTTTCTTCCCCAGAATTTCAAAGTCTTCGCAGATAGTTAGTAGGTCATTTCTTGCCGTGTCGTTTGTGCCTACATGTATCAGTAGGAAAGGGTAGTCGTCCTTGGATTTGAGGATAGTTGGTATCCTGTTGGCCACATCCTTGATTTTTGCTCCTGGGAGGCAGCATACTTCTCGTGCGGTTATGTCCGGCCTGCAGATAGTTGCCTCCGTGCCTCTTAGTAGTGAGTCGCCCACAACTACCACTCTTTTCTTTCTTTCCGGACGCACTGCTTGTTGCTCGTGAGTGTTTTTGAGTGTCATTTGTTTCCGCTTTTGTTGACAGAGTAACTTTTGCTGATAGTGTGTCTTCTCTTGTAGATACGGTATCATCCTGAGCTGTGCCATTTTCGTTCTCCAGCATGAGGGCTTCATATTGGTTGCTAAGCTGTGTGGGTGGTGATGACCACTTGATCCGTTTGCTTCTTTTCGTCACATGGCTCCACTTTTCAGCCTCTGTATGTGCTCTGAAGCTTTTCTCACTTTCCAAATCCTGAATGGTTGCTTCTGCTTCATCCAAGAAGTCCTCATGTTCTTTAATTACCTTCAGTGTTGCTATTCTTTCTTCCAGTCCCTGCACCTTTTCCTCTAAGAGGACAACAAGTTTGCACTTCTGACAGGTAAAGTTGAGTTTTTGGGCCGGAAGATCCGTAAACATGTAGCATGTGTTGCAGGTGATCATGTGGATTTTCTTCTCTTCCATATTGCTGATGCAGGCTATGACGGGTGGAAACAGCTTAAGGTGACTCTTCTCTTCCCAGAATGCACCAGAAATATGCAGATGAGCTTCCTGCATCTCTCTGCTGCTCACTAATCCTCGCCAACATATGATAGGTTGAGTTCCACGGCATGGGCAAGTCGCAAATGAGTCGATGACTTGGCTGATTCAAGCGCTTTTGCAGCGCTGTAAGACCAGCAAAGGTGGTAGAGGAATGGCGGAAATGGGCACTAATACGGCGCACCTTCTCAAGTAGGCACGGCAAGGAAGGGTAACTTTTCAGAAATTTCTGAACAACTAGGTTCAGCACATGAGTCATGTATGGCACGTGTACCAGCTTGCCGACCTTCATGGCACATGTACCAGTTTGCCGAGCTTTAACCCCTTTACCACCAAGGGTGGTTTGCACGTTAACTCCCGGGCCAATTTTCACAATTCTGACCACTGTCGCTTTATGAGGTCATAACTCGGGAACGCTTCAACGGATCTAGGCGATTCTGACATTGTTTTCTCGTGACATATTGTACTTCATGTTAGTGGTAAAATTTCATTCATATAACTTGTGTTTATTTGTGAAAAAAAACGGAAAGTTGGCGAAAATTTTGAAAATTTCGCAATTTTCCAACTTTGAATTTTTATGCTCTTAAATCACAGAGATATGGCACTCAAAAAAACTTAATAAGTAACATTTCCCACGTTTACTTTACATCAGCACAATTTATGAACCAACATTTTTTTTTGTTAGGAAGTTATAAGGGTTAAAAGTTGACCAGCGATTTCTCATTTTTACAACACCATTTTATTTTTACGGACCACATCACATTTGAAGTCACTTTGAGGGGTCTGTATGATAGAAAATACCCAAAAGTGACACCATTCTAAAAACTGCACCCCTCAAGGTTCCCAAAACCACATTCAAGAAGTTTATTAACCCTTCAGGTGCTTCACAGGAATTTTTTGAATGTTTAAAAAAAATGAACATTTAACTTTTTTTTCACAAAAAAAATTACTTCAGGTTCAATTGTTTAATTTTACCAAGGGTAACAGGAGAAATTGGACTGTGCAATTTGTCTTGAGTACGCCGATACGTGATATGTGGGGGGGGAACCACTGTTTGGGAGCATGGCAGAGCTCGGAAGGGAAGGAGCACCGTTTGACTTTTTCACTGCAAAATTGGCTGGAATTCAGATCGGATGCCATGTCAAGTTTGGAGAGCTCCTGATGTGCCTAAACAGTGGAAACCCCCCCACAAGTGACCCCATTTTGGAAACTGGACCCCCCCACCAGGAACTTATCTAGATATGTGGTGAGCACTTTGAACCCCCAAGGGCTTCACAGAAGTTTATAACTTACAGCCGTGCAATTAAAAAATCATATTTTTTCAACAAAAATGATCTTTTCACCCCCAATTGTTGTTTTCCCAAGAGTAACAGGACCCCAAAGGTTATTGTGCAATTTTTCCTGAGTACGCTGATACCCCATATGTGGGGGTAAACCACTATTTGGGCGCATGGCAGAGCTCGGAAGGGAAGCAGCGCCATTTGACTTTTTTGGCTGGAATTGAGATCGGACGCCATGTCGCGTTTGGAAAGCCCCTGATGTGCCAAAACAGTGGAAACCCCCCAATTCTAACTCCAACCCTAACCCCAATACACCCCTAACCCTAGCCCTAATGGGAAAATGGAAATAAATACATTTTTTTTTATTTTATTATTTTTTTCCTAACGAAGGGGATGATAACGGGGGGGGTTGATTTACTATTTATGGCGGGTTTTTATTTTTGGCAGCTGTCGCACGCTAAAAGACGCTTTTTATTGTAAAAATTGTTTATGCATCACCACATTTTGAGAGCTATAATTTTTCCATATTTTGACCAACCGAGTCATGTGAGGTCTTATTTTTTGCGGGACGAGTTGACATTTTTATTGGTACCATTTTCGGGCACGTGACATTTTTTGATCGTTTTCTTTATTCCGATTTTTGGGATGCAGAGTGAACAAAAACCAGCGTTTCATGAATTTCTTTTGGGGGTGCGTTTACACCGTTCCGTGTGCGGTAAAATTGATAAAGCGGTTTTATTCTTCGGGTCAGTACGGTTACAGAGATACCTCATTTATGTCTTTTTTTATGTTTTGGCGCTTTTATGCAATGAAAACAATTTTATATAAAAAATAATTATTTTTGCATCGCTTTATTCTGCGAGCTATAACTTTTTATTTTTTCGCTGTTGATGCTGTGTGGCGGCTCGTTTTTTGCGGGACAAGATGACGTTTTCAGCAGTACCATGATTATTTATATCCGTCTTTTTGATCGCGTGTTATTGCACTTTTTGTTCGGAGGTATGATGATAAAGCTTTATTTTTTGCTTTATTTTTATTTTTTAAGGGGTTAATAAAGGGGTTAACTAGTGGGACAGTTTTATAGAGCGGGTCGTTACAGTCGCGGTAATACCAAATATGTGTACTTTTAATGTTTTTTTTTTGTTTTAGTTATTAGGGAATTTTTTTTTTTTTTTAATTAGCGATTTTTTTATAAATTATTTTTACACTTTTTTATTTTTTAACTTTATTACAATGTCCCAGGGGGGACATAACTGTCATGTGACAGATCGCTGATCTGTCACATCACAGATCGCTGTGACAGATCAGTGATCTGTCACAGGCAGTGCTGCAGGCTTCCTCATGCCGGCGCTTTGCAGGCATGAGGAAGCCAGCTCCCTGCAGGCCCCCGAAGGTCCCCGCCGCCATTTTGGATTCGGGGACCTGCAGGGAAGGAGACCTCCGCAGCAGCGCTACACATAGCGCTGCTGTGGGGGTCTCGGAAGCACGGAGGGAGCCCCCTCCCTCCCGATGCTTCCCTAAACCCCATGTACACTGTGATCTTGTTTGATCGCAGTGTGCCCGGGGTTAACGTGTCAGGGGCGGTCCGTGACCGCCCCTGACAAATAGTGCCGGGTGTCAGCTGTGATAATCAGCTGACACCCGGCCGCGATCAGCTGCGCTCCCCCCGTGAGCACAGCTGATCGCGCTAGACGTACTATTCCGTCCATGGGAATTAGGTCCTGGGTCACAGGGACGGAATAGTACGTCTATTGTAAGAAAGGGGTTAAAGCCGCCACCAGGTCACGCTCATTATTGCAGACGACCAGACCAGGTTTGAGGTGCAGCGGGGACAGCCCCTGATCAGTCTGTTGTTTTAAAGCTTGCCAAAGCTCTCATTGTTTGGACTACTGCTTTGCGTAGGGCACTAAATGCCTTTTTAAGTGGACTAATGTGGACAGCAGAAGGCAGACTGTGAATACAAAAACAGCGGGGAAATTGGCCTGTTGCATGCTTGGTAGCAGGCAGTAGGAAATGTTTGGACTACTGCTTTGCGTTGAGCACTAATCCAAAAACAGCGGGGAAAATAGACCGGTGCTTTAAAAAAAAGGCAGCACAAAATGCTAGTACTCAGTGTGCTGGAAAAAATATTGCTTTGCCTCTAAAAAGAGCTGTTTTTAGATGGACACTTGAAGAACTTTAACCTCCCCCTACCTAGTACACAATACCTCCCTCCCTGTACTTTGACTTTGTTGTGTGTCTTCAGCTCTGAAAAGAGCAATTTTTGGTGGTATTATGGAGCTAGTGACCGGCTCCTTTAAACTGTCCGTGCTCGAGTGTCTCCCTCTCCATACTTTACACTGACCTAGTATACACTGCAGGTAGCCCTGAAAAGCGATTAGTTAGGATTCGATACACAGCACAGCAGATGGTATCACACAGGATAGGATTAGATACACAGCTCAGCAACATGGTGTGCCAAAGGAGAGGACATTTTCATTCCAAGAATTCCACTCATTCCATCTGATTTGCCTTTTGATTTTAAATGCCTCCAGTTTCCAGTTCGACTGTCATTTGCAATGTCCATTAACAAGGCTCAGGGACAGTCCTTGAAAGTAGTAGGGATCGATTTGCAATCTCCATGCTTTTATCATGGTCAACTTTACGTGGCCTGTTCAAGAGTTGGAACTGCCAAAAATCTGTTCATCTTTGCACTGAAAGGAAAAAACAAAAATGTTGTTTATCAAAAGGCTATTGAATGAGTTGAAAATAAAATACTAACAATACTTTGGTAGTTAATTTGTGTTACAAATCTGTAGTGTTGAATATATGATGTGCAATATAATTATCATTTGTTATAACTAATCACAGTTAGTTACTATGCTCGGGCAATGCTGGATTATGCAGCTAGTATAGTATATAATGGCCCCATATAATGATCCATACAGTATATAATGACCCCATATAATGGCCCGATAAATTTCTCTATACAGTATAATGGCTCCATTTAATGCTCCATATAGTATAATGGGCTCCATATATTGCTCCATGTAGTGTATAATGGCCCCATATGTTGCTCCATACAGTATGTAATGGCCCCATATATTGCTCCATACAGTATATTTGTCCCATATATTGCTCCATACAGTATAATGGCCCCATATATTGTTCCATATGGTATAATGCCCCTATATACAGGTTCTTCTCACAAAATTAGAAAATCAAAAAGTTAATTTCAGTTATTCAATACAAAAAGTGAAACTCATATATTATATAGAGTCATTACAAACCGAGTGATCTATTTAAAATGTTTATTTCTTTTAATGTTGATTATGTCTCACAACGAATGAAAACCCAAAAGTCATTATCTCAGTAAATTAGAATAATTAACAAAAAACACCTGCAAAGACTTCCTAAGCGTTTAAAAGGGTCCCTTAGTCTATTTCAGTAGGCTCCACAATCATGGGGAACACTGCTGACTTAGCAGATGTCCAGAAGGCAGTCATTGACACACTCCACAAGGAAGGTAAGCAACAAAAGGTCATGGCTAAAGAAGCTGGCTGTTCACAGAGTGCTGTATCCAAGCTTATTAACCCCTTACCGACATCGGTCGTACATTTGATGAGCCCACATCTTTCCCGGGACATGTCAACTTTTTTGAACGTGATTGCGGGTCACCGGTGTGTCGGCATGACAACCCAAGGTCTCCTGGAGACCTCTGTGGTTGTCAGTGACAGATTGCTATGAGCGCCACCCAGTGCCCGACGCTCATAGTAAGTCAGTAATTCAGCTATATAGAGGCGATCTACTCATCTCCTCTATGTAGCTGAGCCGATCGAGTTGTGCCAGCTTCTAGCCTCCTATGGAGACTATTGAAGCATGGCAAAAGTAAAAAAAAAAAAAAGTTTAAAATTAAAAAAAAATAAAAAAAATAAAAAAAAAAAAAAATATATATATATATATATATATATATATATATATATATATATATATATATATATATATATATATATATGTGTTCAAATCACCCCCATTTCGCCCCATTCAAAATAAAACAATAAAAGTAAAATCAAGCATACACATATTTGGTATCGCCGCGTTCAGAATTGCCCGATCTTTCTTTTTTTTGAATCAGATCTTTTTTATTAAACATTCAGGAATCAATACAGAAAGAATATGACATCTTATATAGCTAGTAAAAATTACATTGAGAGCAGATATTATTTAAAGGGTAAAACTCTTCCTGTGTAAGAATAAATAAAAAGAAGAAATCTCAAAACACAGATATTTGCATAAAATTGAGCCTATAAACAACATAGCTCCACAAATAAACAAAAATCAAAATTATACATCAGTGCCTCATTTCAGCGGGAAAACCATCCCCGCCAGCCGCGCCACTCCGCATCATATTTCGCCCGCCCCCCACGGATATCAGGTCCAATCCACCCCAGCCCCCTCCCACCGCGCCACTCAAAATCTACTTCGCCACAAAGGGCACTAGACTTTATTTTCACCCCCCAAGCATCCCCTCATCGCAAGCACAACAGCAACTGGTCCAACATCGCATCCCGTACCAGTGCGCCCGAGGGGAGACCCGGTGACTCCATCCATGGCTGCCAAATTTTGTAAAACTTTCTTAATGCATTTCTTTTTAAATAAGCCCCCCTTTCCAATCTTATGACATTATTTAGTTTATTTTTAAGCTCTGACAATGTTGGTGGCATAGGATCCAACCAATGATATGCAAGTATCTTTCTTGCCTGATACAGGATGCGTGCTATTCCCAGGGCCACTGCAGAGTCCGGGTCAACCCCCTCCTCTCACAAATTCAACAAACATAGACGAGGTGACGGTCGTATTGTGATATGGTATACTTGGGCTATGAGTCCCAGGGTCTGCCTCCAGAAATCCCCAATGTGCCCGCACTCCCACATAACATGCATCAAGTGGGCATCATCCTGCCCACACCTAACACATTGTGTATTGGGCCTAAGTCCCATTTTAAATAAGCTGGGTGTTTTATATACCCTGTGAATGAGATATATTTGCGAAAGCCGCTGGCACTCAGAAACCGCCATTTTAGGGACCTGTTCTAGAATATCGGACCACTGGTCCTCCGTCAGGGGGCCAACGTCCCGTTCCCACTTATTCTTAGCAGCAGTCAGTGGATATGTCTCCAGATGGGCAGGCAATAATCTTTTATATAATTCAGAGATAAGTCCCCTAGAAGACTCAGATGTATGTAGCATATGTAGTGTTTGATTATGTGTCACTATCACCGGATTTGTCCTTCTCTGTTTTTCCAATGCATGTCTTAGCTGTAAGTACTGATAAAAGAAGACGTGCGGGAGGTGAAATTCTGTTCTCAATTGTTCAAAACTCTTAAGAGTATTATTTTGCAAAATTTGTGACACCAGATAAATCCCTTTATCTTCCCATCTTCCGAACCCCACCAGCTTTTTGATCTCTTGCAAATCCGGATTTCGCCACAATGGCCACAATTCCGTAGGCCCATTTATCTTCAAAAGAGACTTACCCCTATCCCACACCTTGAAAATCATAGCCAACGTGGGGTATCGTGCCCCATTTATCTGCCGTCTTCCCACCTCCAACCGGCACCCTGGATATTTCCATACCGATCCTTCCCTCACAATATCACCACCATTGTCACACGCCCCATCTCTACCCCAACCCTTAAGATTTTGCATCTGGGAGGCTATAAAGTATATGAATGGGTTTGGCACCGCCAATCCTCCCTCCTCCTTCCCTCGCTGCAGTATCTCCAAGCGAATCCTAGCCTGTTTTTTCTTCCAAATTAATTCCCGGAATAATGTATTTATTTTTGCAAAAAAGTCCCTACAGATCCACACCGGAGAATTATGTATCAAATATAATAATTGTGGCATCATTACCATTTTGATTAAGTTAGATCTACCAATATTCGACAACGGCAGGCGACACCAAGTATGTACTTTTGCTCTAAATCGCTGCAACAGGGGCTCCAGATTCAGAGCCCGAAAATCCTTCGGGGCAGGACTAACAATTATACCCAGATACTTAAACCTCCGAACTACAGAGACCGGTATCTGCAAATCTGAGAAATCCGCCGGGAGAGGGTCTATCGGCATTAAAGCTGATTTGGACCAATTAATCCGAAGATCAGACCTCAGCCCAAATTCTCGAATGACCTCCATTGCCGGCAAAATCGAGGAATGTACCTTATCTAAATATAGAAGTAAATCATCCGCGTACAATGATATCCTCAACTCCACAGTTCCACATCTGAATCCCATTATTTCTCTGGACTTCCGAATTGCAACTGCCAATGGCTCCACCGCAGTAGCAAATAGCAAGGGCGAGAGCGGGCACCCCTGTCTAGTACCTCTCCCAAGAGGAAAAGACTCAGAGACCCTGCCATTAGCCCCAACCTTCGCCACCGGCGAGCCATACAACAGCCTCACCCAATTTATAAATCTGTGTCCAAAGCCCATTTTCCGAAGTACCGCCCACAAAAAACCCCACTCCAAACTATCGAACGCCTTAGCGGCGTCTAAGGACAAAATTGCTCTTCCCCCCAACTCCCCAGAACTATGTTGAATCCCCAAGTATAGTTTCCTAAGGTTCATAGATGTGGCTCTGCCTGGGATAAATCCCGTCTGATCCCTCTGTATAACAGATGAGATAACTCGGGACATCCTATTGGCGAGTACCTTGGCCAATAATTTAACATCTGTTGATAATAGGGAAATCGGGCGATATGAATCCGGAACCTCTGGATCCTTTCCGGGCTTTAATATTAAAACTATCAAAGCTTCCCTCATAGATGGCGGGAGGACCCTCTGCCTTTCAGCCTCTTCAAATACCTTAAGTAGCTTAGGTAGCAGTAAGGGTGCATAGGTTTTGTAAAACTCGCCAGGCAGGCCATCCATTCCTGGAGCCGTTTCATTTTGCATCTGACCAAGCGCCTCCTCCAACTCCTCCAACAGGATGTCCCGATCCAATGAATCCCTATCGCTATCAGCCAATGCAGGGAGAGAGAGGGCATCCAGGTACTGCTCAATCTCAGTCTCCGTGAGACTGCAATCTGATGTGTATAGTCGCATATAATACCTCCTTATCTCACTCACTATGTCCGCACTGTCTGTCACAGGACCACCCGAGTCCGTTTTTAGCCTATTGATATATGAAGATCCGTCCTGTGCTCTAATGACCGTGGCCAATAAATGTCCCACTCCCTCCCCCTCTATAAAATATTTTTGTTTGAGGAAATAACGTTTATTTGCTGCCGCCGACATGAGGTTTTCCCTGAGCGACCCCTGTGCCTTCTCCAAAGCTTTTTTAGTTTCCTCTGTCGGGTTGAGTATCACCGCAGCCTCCGCAACAGACACCTCCTGGATCAGACTCTGGGTGTAGCGTCTATTTTGGCTTTTCCGTGTGCATATTTCTCTAATATATAAGCCCCTGACATAGGCTTTCATGGAATCCCAGACTATGTGTGATGATGCAGAGTACTCATTAAGTTGAAAATATTCTAGAATGGCATCATATTGGCAATCCATCCCCTATAAGCTGGATCCAGAAGGGATTAAGCTTCCAGATAGGTCTAGATAGGGTGAGGGGGTGTCCCCATGAAAGTGTGACATGTAGCGGCGAGTGATCAGATACACTTCTAGGCAGGTAGGCCACCCCTCGTACATATGGGGTCATGAGTGTATTCCCAATGGCCAGGTCTATCCGTGACATAGCGTGGTGGGAGCTAGAGTAGCAGGAAAACTGTCTGGCTGTGGGGTTTTGGACACGCCAAAGATCTACCATACCCAGCTCCACTAACGTTCTAGCAAATGAGGTTGAGGCTGCATCTTCTGATATGTTTCCCGAATGCAACTTATCCAAATAGGGATGCAAATATGTATTAAAATCTCCTATTAGAAGAGTCGGCGCAGGGGGAAAGGAACCCAAAATAGACAAGATTCTTTTTACTGGTTCGACTGAATAGGGCGGGGGGATGTATATGGCAACCAAAATAAATTGTATACCGTATAACGTGCAAAGCAAACATACAAATCTGCCCCCAGGGTCAACCACTGATTTAGTACATGAGAAGGGGATGGACCTGTGCACCAGCACACTGACACCCCGTGCATGGGTCGAGTACGTGGAATGATATTCATGTGAAACCCATCCCTTTCTTAGCCAATGAATATTATCTTTCACCATGTGGGTCTCAGACATACACAGGATAGCCGGGAGAAATTTCTGCATATTAGTAAATATAGCACATCTCTTATTTGCATCCCCGAGCCCCCTAACATTCCACGCTACAATATTAAGTGATATCGCCATAAGAGCAGACTAAAAAATGAGAAATCGGAGCATACTCCACTCCCGAGGGAGAGAGGCAATCTCCACCATCCCTCAGTACAATGAATTGGGCGACACGGCTGACGCACATCACATCCCACAGAACAATTAGGGAATACAACAACAAACGAAAAAAACAAAGGAGGGAGAGGGAGCACTGCACACCAGTGCACAGCGCCCCTACCCCCAAACACAAGTGTAACTTGCACATTTCTCTCAAATAGAGAGAATCAGGGCTAGAAAACTCGCCCAGAGTCAACGCAGGGAGAAGGGTCCACAGCTTGTCACTGTAACGAGTGTCCACAGCAATCCGGTCAGCTCCCGCCCTGAATCCGAAATGGAATGAACAGTAGTAATTATACCAGCATAGCGTCCTAGACAAAAAGGAGTAACAACACCTGGTGGCGAAAAAAGGGAGAACTTCAAGTATTCTTCCTCCTCATGGACCTCTCATTAATATCCAGCCAGGACAGCGCCATTCCCGCCGTATCAAAAAAGTGCGTTTCTCCATTCACATCAATCCGCAGTCTAGCAGGGTACATCATGGAATATGTCACCTGTAAGTCACGTAGGCGTTTTTTAATCTCAATAAATTGCGCCCTTTTACGCTGCACCTCCAGGGAAAAATCAGGGAAAATGGAGACTTTCCTCCCATTAATAGCAAGTTCCTTAATGTCTCTGGATCTGCGCAGGATAGCATCTCTATCTTTAAAGTGTAGGAGCTTGAGCAAGATGGGACGCGGGGGTGCTCCCGGCGGGGGGGCACGCGTAGGGACCCTGTGTGCTCTCTCAATAGTAAAGAATGGGGACAAAACATCTTTACCAAAGGTGTCCATTAGCCATTTTTCAAAAAAGCCAAGTGAGTCAGTCCCCTCCGTCCTCTCCGGAACCCCCACCAGTCGCAGATTACTTCTACGGGAGCGGTTCTCTAAATCATCCACCTTGTTCAGCAGTATTGTAATATTTTGCGTGGCTTTTCCCAGCTCCCGTGTTATTAGTGGCAATTTATCCTCCGTCGCACCAACACGCTCCTCCAGTTCCCCCACCCTGGCAGTCACCCCCCGCAGCTCTTGTTTAATACAGGCCATGTCCTTGGTGACAATCTCCATTTGATTACTTAGAGTGGCCAGTGTGGTATTGCAGGAGTTAATTGCTGCGAGGATTTCTCCCAGCGTGGGCTCAGCAGTCACAGACTCCGGCTGCTCCCCATCCCCCACTCCTTCCTCCTCCAGCACAGGCCCCTGTGTCTGCACGTGTCGGGCTGAAGGGGGGCCCAATTTACTCACTGTTCCCTCCCTGGAGAGATGATCCTCCAGCTCCACGCTGCATCCAGCGTCTGCCTCAGTCTGTGCACTGGGCGATCGAGCAGCAGCAGGAGGCACCCTTGCATATCGTTCCAGCCTGCCAGCAGCTCCCATCGCTCCACTACCGGCCGACTTGTTGTTTGCTGGCGCCATCCTGGATGTAGCAGAGGCGCGCCCCGGCGTCTCCTTATCTTTTT
Organism: Dendrobates tinctorius; assembly: GCF_039654945.1. NCBI lineage: Eukaryota > Metazoa > Chordata > Amphibia > Anura > Dendrobatidae > Dendrobates > Dendrobates tinctorius. The sequence goes on along the minus strand of NW_027361739.1, from coordinate 19,539,740 downwards.
TACTGCTGCGGTTCGATATGGCCCAAGGATCCTCCGCTGTCTAAACGCCCAGGGAGATATTGCAGCCCTCCAGGTCAGTGGGACTCGTCAGCAGTGCCGGTAATCAGGATTTATTGTCGGATCCGGGCAGGAGCTCTCTCACTCCACGTCCTCCCTACATGAGGTCCAGGCCAAGCCCCCCAGAATTGCCCGATCTTTCAATTAAAAAAAAGGATTAGCCTGATCGCTAAACGGCATGGCGAATAAAAAAGTCAAAACGCCAGAATTGGGTTTTTTGGTCGCTGCGACATTGCATTAAAATGCAATAACGGGCGATCAAAAGATCGTTTCTGCACCAAAATGGTATAATTAACCCCTTTCTGACATCAGACGTACTCTTCTGTCCATGTGCCCTGGGCCAATTTGTCCATGGACGGAATAGTACGTCTCAGCGATCAGCCGCGCACACGGGTGATGTGTGGCCTATCGCAGCCGGGTGTCAGCTGATTCTCACAGCTGACACCCGGTACTAAGTGCCAGGGGCGGTCACAGACCACTCCTGGCACTTTAACCCCCGAAATGCTGCGATTTAGCAAGATCGCAGCATTCAGGAGCCAGCACAAGGGCTGACAGCCCCTCTGCCTTTGAATCTGAGACCCCCGCGGCGTGACGCAGGGTCCCGATCGCTGCCATGGTAACCCAATGTCATTACGACATCCGGTTTACCAGAGCTGAGTAACTTCTTGTCATACGCAGTGCATGATCAAGAAGTCTCTCAGGTCAGTTTGCAGTAAGTGCAGCGCTGACAGCTTCTATAGCATGCAGATGCTGCTTCATCTGTATGCTATAGACGTGATCAGCCTGTAAAAAATGATTGGCCCATAGTGGGATAAAGTGTAAAAGTTAGAATAAAGTAAAAAAAAATATTTAAATAATTGTAAAAATATTTTTTTTTAAATAATTATAATAAAAAAAATCAATATTTATTCTATCACTAAATAAATATTTGAAAAAAATCTTAACAATAAAAGTACACATATTTGGTATCGCTGTGTCCGTAATGACCCAACCTATAAAACTGTTCCATTAGTTAACCCCTTTAATGAACATCATAATAAAAAAAGGCAAAGAACAATGCTTTATCATCATAGTGCCGAACAAAAAGTGGAATAACGCGATCAAAAAGATGGATATACAGTAAATAAACATGGTACCGCTGAAAACGTCATCTTGTCACTCAAAAAAACAAGCCCCCATACAGCTCCATCACCGTTAAAAAAAAAAAGTTATAGCTTTCAGAATAAAGCAATAATAATTATTTTTTATATAAAATAGTTTTTATTGTATAAAATCGCCCAAGCATAAAACAATGATATAAATGAGGTATCGCTTTAATCGTACTAACCCGAAGAGTAAAACTGCTTTATCAATTCTACCACACGCGGAACGGTATAAAGTTCCCCCCCCCAAAAAAAAAAAAGAAATTCATGAATTGCTGGTTTTGTTCATTCTGCCTCCCAAAAATCAGAACAAAAAGCAATCAAAAACTGTCATGTGCCCAAAAATGGTACCAATTAAAATGTCAACTCGTCCTGCAAAAAAACAAAACCTCATATGACTTTGTGGGACAAAATATGGAAAAATTACAGCTTTCAAAATGTGGTGAGGCAAAAACTATTTTTTTGCAATAAAAAGCGCCTTTTAGTTTGTGACAGCAAGACCGAAAAACACGCTATAAGGCCTCTTTGACACGTCCTGATATTTCCGGTACTGGAGATGTGAGTGTCTGTGTGTGTAATACTTGCGGCACACGTGTGGTATGCATGTGCCGCATCAATACCACAAGGTCGGGCGCCAGGGAAGAAGCGTTACAGTAAGCACTGTTCCCTGGCATCGGGTGCTCACTCCTGCTCTGCCGGCGATAGGCGCAAGCAGGGGTGAATGATGAGAGCCGTGTTCAGCACCCGGCGTCATGGAACAGCGCTTACTGTAACGCTTCTTCCTCGGCACCGATGCGTGTCATATGGATGACATCCATGTGTGTTATGTGTATGCACATGTGCTGGATGTTTTGTGGAACGTACTGACATTAAAAAACGGACATGTCGACGTGTTTTGCCCACGGACACACGGTCCGTTGTAAACACATTGACATGTACACAGACTCATTTACTTGAATAGGCAAAGAGCACACCGGTCCTCCCTAGTCTCTCCACATGGCTGCCCAGTGGTATAAAATTTTGTGACATTCCCATGGTGTCAATATGATCAATGCACCCCTAGATGAATTCATTGAGAGGTGTAGTTCGTAAAATGGGGTCACTTTTGGGGGTTCTGCTGTTTTTGGCACCTCATGGGCTCTCCCAGTGTGTCATGGCACCTGCAAACCATAACAGTAATATCTGGTGCTCCTTACCTTCTGAGCTCTGCCATGTGCCCAAACAGTGGTTTACCCCCACATATGGGGTATCAGCATACTCAGGACAAATTGCACAATAACTTTTGTGGTACAATTTCTTCTTGGGAAAATAAAAAACTGAGGGTGAAAAGATCATTTTTGTGGAAAAAATGATTTTTTATTTTTACAGCACTACTTTATAAACTTCTGTGAAGCTCTCGGGGGTTGATAGTGCTCACCACACATCTAGATAAGTTCATTGGGGGGTCTAGTTTCCAAAATGGTGTCACTTGTGGGGGGGTTTCCACTGTTTAGGCACATCAGAGTCTCTACAAACGCGACATGGTGTCCGATCTTAATTAAAGCCAATTTTGGGTTGAAAAAGTAAAACGGCGCTCAGTCCCTTCCGAGCACAGCCATGCTCCCAAACAGTTACCTGCATATATGGGGTATCGACGTACTCAGGAGAAATTGCACAACAGCTTTTGGCATCCAATTTCTCCTGTTGCCCTTGGTAAAATAAAAAAAAATTGGATCTGAATTAAATTTTTTGAGAAAAAATTTTAAATGTTAATTTTTTTTAAACATTCCAAAATTTCCTGTGAAGTACCTGAAGGGTTAATAAACTTCTTGAATGTGTTTTTTTTTTTTTTAATCCAAAGATTTTTATTGAATTTTCAAACAACAAGGCAATGCACAAAACAAGACAAGGCATAACATCATACAATGCAAGAAAAGGGGGGGAAGGGAGGGGGGCGGGGAGGTAACTTACAACAATACAGTAAGTACATTTATTGCACAGAAAAAGAGTTTTTCTAAACCACCGGTTACGGAACTACCTGTCCAACCTATTTAACAAGAGCAGGCTATCACCATTTTAGAGGGGGAGAGGCCGACCACATCGCCCAACATTTTTGAATTTTTAAGGCCAAAGAGACACTGCTGGCTAATTGAGTTTCATAGTGAAAGTGCATGTTGATTTTAGCAATCACCTCCTCCAGAGCAGGAATTTCAGGGGACCTCCACCTAGCTGCGATACACTGTCTGGCCGAGATTAGGATGTGAGAGATGCATTGAGCAATGGGAGCAGGAAAGGCATCCAAGCCCATGTGTAAAATCCCCATTTGAGGTGAGGGAGGAAGTCTAGTCTCACAAACCTCTGCCACTAGATCAAAGATCCGACCCCAGAAACTATAAATTAAATGGCAAGACCACCAGAGATGTCCTATTGACCCCACCATGCCACAACCCTATCCAACAGAGGGGAGAGTAATCCTCCGCAAACCTAGCAATCTGGGCTGGGCACCTATACCAACCCATGTGTACTTTCTTAATCTGTTCCAAATGGTTAAGGCAGGCAGAGGACCCCAGTACCATCAGGGAGGCCACATGCCACTGCCGAGGCGGCAAGGGGAGAAACAGCTCTTTTTCCCATTTTGTCATATATGTTGGTGTCTTCCCCTCCACATCAGAAGCAAAGTGGCGATATAATAAGGACAAGCCCTTGACCGGTGGCGAGTCCTTCAATAGAAAGTCTGCCAAAAACCTATGTCCTGATGCTGAGGAACTCAGGTGGAAAGTGCTTAGGAAATGCCTAATTTGAAGATATTGGTAGACAACCTGCCTTGGAAGGTTGAATTTGGACATCAGCTCAGGAAAAGGTAACAGGGAACCCTTGACATACGCAGGGACCCCAACTGATCCCAAGCCCTGAGGTCAACATCAGGAACACAAGCCCTAACGTCCTTAAAGGGCAACCTCCAAATCAGACCGGCCACAAGCTCCGATGACCAATCCCTCCAGTGCCACCTCACCGCTTCGACCGTGCCCAGAATGGAATGCGGGACCAACCGATTTTGAATCAAAGCCCCCAGCAGTTTTTTTGTTGAACCTAGTGGAGTTAGGAATTCCTCAATCTGCAGCCATCTATGATCCTCTGTCTCTCTCCACCAGTCCCTGACAGACTCTAAAACTGCCGCCCTGTGATATACTACCACATCAGGCACACCCATTCCGCCTTCCCCAAATGGGGGGTGAAGTGATTGAAGGGGTATTCTAAATTTCTTCCCAGCCCAAATATATTTGCGGATAAGGCCTTGTATTCTGGACAGGGAGTATCTCAGAATTTTCAAAGGGAGGCATCTAAAAAGGTATATCAGCTTTGGGTGAAATAACATTTTAAAAGCGTGAAATCTGGCCAGCCACGATAGAGGCAATGCAGAAAAGCGCGGGAGCTCTTTTCTCAATTCTTTGGTCAGTTCTGAGATATTTTTCCTTACCAATTGTTCAGTTGTGGTAAGATGGATTCCCAAATAGGGAATACTATGGTCCACCCAACGAAATGGCAAGGATGTGGCGAGCCTCTCCCTTTCAGCCCGGGGAACAAAGAAGGGAAGAATTAGGCATTTATTTGCATTAAGTTTATAAAATGAAACAGCAGAAAATTCCTCAAGAACCGATAGTACATTAATTAAAAAACTCTGTACTTCAGAACAGGAAATAATAATGTCATCAGCATACAGACCCACAACATGATCAACTTTACCAACTGCCACCCCCACGATACCCTTATGCAACCGAATGTACTCCGCCAGAGGCTCCACCACCAAAGCAATAATTATTGGGGAAAGGGGGCACCCCTGACGGGTACCATTAGATATAGAAAAACTACGGGAGGCAAACCCTGAAGCGAGAACTTTAGTGTTAGGATTGGAGTACAGGGAGAGAATTGCAGATAAAATTGGTCCCCGAAATCCAAATTTCTCCAAAATATTCTTTAGGAATCCCCAGTGCACCCTGTCCAAGGCTTTTTCTGCGTCAAGGGACAGGAGAACACTGGGGACCCTCCTACTCTCTATCACAGCTATAAGGTCAATCAAACGTCTAGTCCCGTCTTTAGCCTGCCTTCCGGCAACAAACCCCACCTGATCTGGAGCTATCAAGGAGGGAAGGATCTTATGTAAATGAGAGGCCAACATTTTTGCATATATTTTAAGGTCACAGTTGAGCAGTGAGATAGGGCGAAAGTTCCCCGGAGAGGTGGGGGCTTCCCCGGCTTAGGGAGGGTAGTAATTATCGCTTCTAAATTGGAAGGGGTGACCAAGGATTGATTTTGCCAATATGTGAAAGTCCTGCGCAAATAAGGACCCAGGAGATCCACAAATTGTTTATAGTATAAATTAGAAAATCCATCTGGGCCTGGAGCAGAATGTGTCTTTGTAGCTTTGACCGTTTTATGGATTTCTTCTATAGAAAAGGGGGCATTTAGAACCTCCAGGTCCATTTGAGACAGACTAGGCAGGTGTAGTTTACCTAGGAAGGCCTCAATAGCAGGTTTCGTTGGCTGAGGGGTGGACGGGTCGTCTTTTAAATTGTATAGACCCTGGTAATAGTCTGCAAAGGCATTTGCAATGTGAATAGGATTTTTAATTATAGAGCCCTCCGGGGTATGCAAAAATTCAATTCTGGACTTCATTTCCCAACTTTTGACCCTCCTAGCTAAAATGGAACCAGCTCTATCTCCCAAAGAGTAATGTTTGATTTTAAAAGCTCTAAGATTTTTTTCATGTTTGAAGATAAGACTTTGCCTTAGCTGTAACCTTAGTTCTTTTAATTGGGCCGAGCGCGAGGGTAAGGGGACAATTTTATTTAGTGATTCTAAGGTTTGAATCTGACCAAGAATATTCGCTGTCAACTGTTCTCTTTTCTTTTTTTCACAAGCAGCAATTTTAATAAAAATTCCCCTAATTACCGCCTTATGTGAAGACCAAAGAGTCTCATCTGAGACTGAATTATTATCATTCATAAGAAAAAACTCTGATAACCCCCCCCCAGATAATTCTTGTAAAACATGTTGTTTAGAGAGCAAGGAATCATTTATTTTCCATCTATGAAAAATTGAGGAATTATGACCCTCATTAATTGTTAGGGAGACGGACGCATGGTCAGACCATGATATGACTCCTATTTGAGACTCCGAGCACTCAGCCAGGAGGCTAGTATCCACTAAAAAATAATCTATGCGGCTATAAGAGGAGTATCTAGCAGAATAATACTTGTAGTCCCTTTCTTCAGCATGGGTGTATCTCCAAACATCGTGAAGGATGTTGTGCTAAAAGCTGACCAATTTCTTTCCTATGAGCAGTATTAGCGGAACAGTCTAGTTGTTTTGAAACAGGGATATTGAAATCTCCACAGATTACTTTATGACCCACAGCTGTTTGGTCCAGGATTTTTAGGAATTTCCGCAGAAATCCGATTTGCCTTATATTAGGAGCATAGACCCCGGCCAGAGTGTATTTCACATTGTTCAGGGAGCACACTATAATCAGAAATCTGCCTTCTGAGTCGGAATGTACAGAATCCAGCTTAAACGCCACTGTATGTTTAATAAAAATACTAACCCCAGCCCGCTTTTTACTAAAGTTAGCATGAAAATTATGAGGGAACAACCGATTGTTGAGCCTGAAATTGTCAGCTGCAACCAGATGAGTTTCCTGTACACATAGAATATCACACTTTGACTTGTGAACCTCATTCCATAACATGTTACGCTTAGCCGGGGAATTTAACCCTTTAGTGTTCAACGATAAGAACTTTAACCCCATTTCAGATCATGCAGAATATTTATGTTACCTGTAGGAAGGAAGGGAGGGGAGGGGGGGGGGGAAATGGAAGAGGAAGATGGAGAAGGAGTGGGTGAGGAAAAAAGCATGATAACTAGAAGTAAGGAAGCAGAAGCTAGCAAAAATAACATGAAGAAAACATGCAGTCAAATAAACAGCTTTAACAAGAAGCTGTATCACCACCACCACCACCACAAAGGGGGTAGCTGGTGGCTAAAAATGAAACTGAGCCACTTGGGGGCAACTGGTGAAGAAAGAAGAAAAAAAAAAATAGACCAGGATCTTGAGCAACAGTGAGCTGGCTCTCAACTTCAGGTTTGGATCCATTCCTCTGAGATCTTTTTCAACTGGGAATTATCTTGAGGGCGACCTGCAGCCTCACAATGTAGGAGAATGTTCCAGGATTCCATCAGTTTTGCTAGATAGGCAGGAGACCGGCAAACATGGAGGGCACCGTTGTGTGAAACTGAGAGACTGACTGGGAATCCCCAATGGTATTTTATTCCAGCATCTCTGAGAGCTTTAGTGAGAGGAGCATATTCCTTTATTTTTGCAAGTATCCCTGCAGATAGATCCGGGAATACCAACAAGGCTGCATATCTTGGGGATAAAACCGGCTGTCTCCTCAGAGCTCGCAAGAAGGCTTCTTTAGTCTTAAAGAAATGTAACCGGGCCAGGGTATCACGTGGGATGTCAGCTCTGAGCGATCTAGGCTTAGGCACTTTGTGGACCCGATCCACCATGAGACTGGCCGATTCAGCCTCAGAGAGCACCTCCGATAACAGACCTTGTAAAAACTCTGACAACTCCCCATCTGGTACCGACTCGGGGATTCCACGAATCCTTACATTATTACGGCGTGACCGATCTTCCAAATCTGTAACTTTAGCTTGAAGGCCACTAACGTGATCTTCTAAAGTAGAATGGGCGTCTATAAGGTCGTTATGAGACTTGGTGAGCTCCACCATTTTAGATTCTAAATGATCTGTTCTGTCCCCTATAGCCGTTTTGTCCTCCCGGATCCCCGCCAGCATACCTCTCAGATCCTCCTGTAAAGAAGCTCTCAGTGAGACCAGCAGGCTCTGCATTGTTTTCTTTGTCAGCGAGATGTCTGACTGGTCCGGCGCCGTGTCAGAGTTCACCACTGAGGCTCTTCTGGAGGAGCGGGAAGAAGTGGAGGCAGAGGAAGCTGCCATCTTCCCCTTCACCATGCTGCCGTCTCTGGGGAAGAAGTCTATAAGTTTGGCTGGAGAAGGACGCTTAGTAGCTTTCCCTCTGGTCATCTTGTTCCTGGGAGGCACGCAGGTAAAACTCACAACCCCAGCCAGGAGAGAAGGAGGAATGAATCTATTTGAGCCAATTTAGAGCAGCTCACATGGGAGCTCAGAAGTTATTCACCCAGCACCATTGCCAGTCAGGCCACGCCCCCTTGAATGTGGTTTTGAGCACCTTCAGGGGTGCAGTTTTTAGAATGGTGTCACTTTTGGGTATTTTCTATCATATAGACCCCTCAAAATGACTTCAATTGTGATGTGGTCTGTAAAAAAAAATGGTATTGTAAGGCCGGCGTCACACTAGAGAGGAATACGGACGAGTGAGAGGTGATGAAAAAACGCATTGCCCACGGACCAATGATTCTCTATGGGGTAGCTCCCATCAGCCGTATTTTTCTCGCGTATTTTCTACGGTCCGTGCCAATCGCAGCATGCTGCGATTGTCAGCGTATTACGACCGTAGTACACCAATGCAAGTCTTTGGGTGCCCTAAAAATACGCATTACACACGGACCACACGTGTGACTTGCGAGAAATACGCACCCGTTGTCTTTTAGAAAAGCTGGCAATTCAGTGCGCTATACAGTAAAATCACACTGACAGGTTTAATAAAGAAGCGAAAGAATAGATCTAGACACACAGAATACATAGAATATTTATATATATATATATATATATATATATATATATATATATATATATATATATATATATATATATACACACACACACACATGACATTGAGACACATATGTATTTATATATTTATATTTCACAGAGTTCTTCATAGCAGAATAGCCGCTAATTCAGTTGCCGGCTTCTGTCAAATCATTCCCCAACCCGACATGAAATGACACATGGTTTACATACAGTAAACCGTTTCATTTCATGTTTTTTTTTTATATGTCCCTGACTAATAATTAGATGAGGGTTTAAAGTGCAAAATTTGGGAGGTGTAGGTGTTAATTTAAGGGGTTAATTCGTTGTAAAAAAATGTGTGGGCTCCCGCTGTAATTTGTCAACTAGAGTGATAAAGCAGGTGAGTGAGGGCAGATTTTAATAGCCAAGAGAGAAACCATTGTTTTTGCCCCCCCCTGGCTGATCTGTGAATGAACTAATGACCGTGGGAAAAAAGTCAGAAACTTTCCCACGGTAATTAGATCATCCACAGGCAGCCATTGAGGCTGCGCAAAGCTGAATCAATTCATTTTGTAGTAGATTACAGTGAGGCTGGTCGCATTAGCACCGGTCCTCATTGTAAACTATTTAACCCCTTCTGATGGACTGCAGCGTGGGACATGACTGAATGGCGGAGAGGTAAGGATATTGGTGATTTTTTATGTTATTTTTGTTGCAGGTCATGGTTTTATTTTGGATTACCAGACTAATAAAAATTTGTCAAAAACTTGGTGTATTTATTTCATTAAAATACTTTTTAATTAATGTCTGTGTGTGGTTTTTAACCCTTTCTTAGTATAGGGTTAATAATGGATCGGTGTCTCATTGACACCTCTCCATTATTAATCGGCTTAATGTCACCTTACAATTGAATGGTGACATTAACCCTTTGTTATATTAACCCATTCGCCACCGCTACAGGGCAATGGGAATAGAGAGGATAAGTGCCAGAATTGGCACATCTTAGAGATGCGCCATTTTTGGGGTGTCTGGGGGCAGATTTTGGTATTCGGGGGGGGGGGGGCAAAAACAATGGTCTCTCTCATGGCTATTAAAATCTGCCCTCACTCACCTGTTTTATCTCTCTGGTTGACAAATTGCAGCGGGAGCCCACGCATTTGTTTACAACGAATTAACACCTCCACATCCCAAATTTTGCACACAAACCCTCATCTAATTATTAGTCAGGGACATATACGTAAACCATGTGTCATTTCATGTCGGGTTGGGGAATGATTTGACAGAAGCCGGCAATTGAATTAGCGGCTATTCTGCTATGAAAAACTCTGTATTCTATGTGTATACCGCATATACTCGAGTATAAGCCGACCCGAGTATAAGCCGACCCCCCTAATTTTGCCACAAAAAACTGGGAAAACTTATTGACTCGAGTATAAGCCTAGGGTGGGAAATGCTCCATAGATTATTCCCCCATATGCTGCCCCCATAAGAAGCTCCATAGATTGTTCCCCCATATGCTGCCCCCATTAGAAGCTCCATATTGCTCCATATTGTTCCCCCATATGCTGCCCCCATTAGAAGCTCCCTATTGTTCCCCCATATGCTGCCCCCATTAGAAGCTCCATATTGTTCCCCCATATGCTGCCCCCATTAGAAGCTCCATATTGTTGCCCCATATACTGCCCCCATTAGAAGCTCCATATTGTTCCCCCATTAGAAGCTCCATATTGTTCCCCCATATACTGCCCCCATTAGAATCTCCTTAAGATTGTTCCCCCATGTGCTGCCGCTGCTGCTGCATGTAAAAATAAAAAAAAGACATACTCACCTCTCCGTCGCTGGGTGTCAGATTCTCACCTGTCCTGCGTCCATGGCTGCTCACCACTATCTGCCACGTCATCAGTCAGTGACGTTCAGACTGCAGGGGGCACGGCGCGCACTAACACGTCACCGCGCCCTCTGCTGTCTGAAGTCACTGACCGATGACAGACAGCAGCAAGCAGCCATGGACGCAGGACAGGTGAGTATCGCTATACTTACCCGTCCTGACGCTGTGTCTTGAGCCCACAGCTTCTCCGCGCTCTCTCTTCCTGCCTTCAGCGGTCACGTGGTGCCGCTCATTAAAACTCATGATATGCGCATATTCATGAGTTTTAATGAGCGGCACCACGTGACCGCTGAAGGCAGGAAGAGAGAGCACGGGGAGAAGCTGGGGGCTCAAGAGACAGCGTCAGGACGGGTAAGTATGACCTGACACCCCCGCCTCCCCCTCTGACCCCCCGGTGTATATGACTCGAATATAAGCCGAGAGGGGGACTTTCAGCCCAAAAAAACGGGCTGAAAATCTCGGCTTATATTCGAGTATATATGGTACATCTATTCTTTCGTTTGGATGTGAAAACCTGTCAATGGGCTCCATTATATGTCCGTTTTGCAAGCCTGCGAGAAAAAAACGGTATACGGATGCCATACTTTTTACATACGGATGCTTTCATGAGAAAAATACGCGGCCATACCCTGACAACGGATGACATACGGAGCACTATTTAGGGACCATTTATGCGTATTACGGACGTAAAATACGGTCCGTATTTTTCTACCTTGTGTGTGACTTCAGCCTAAAAATGAGAAATCGCTCTTTTACTTTTAACCATTATAACTTCGTAACGAAAAAAAATTTGGTTCCAAAATTGTGCTGATGTAAACTTATGGGGAAATGTTACTTATCAAGTATATTATCTGACAAATCTCTGTGATTTAAGGGCATGAAAATTTAAAATGAGAAAATTGCGAAATTTTCACCAAATTTCTGTTTTTTTTCACAAATCAACGCAAGTAATATCAAAGAAATTTTACCACTATCAAGAAGTACAATATGTCACGAGAAAACATTGTCAGAATCACCGGGATCCATGGAAGCGTTCCAGAGTTATTACTTCATAATGGGACAGTGGTCAAAATTGTAAAATTGGCCTGGTCATTAACATGCAAACCACCTTTGGGGGTGAAGGAGTTAAAAAGGGTCAGCACGACGCGCAAAAAATAAGCCCTCACTCACCCAGAGATCATGAAAAATTGAGACACTACAGGTATTGGACAATGGTGCAATTTTTTTTTTTAGCAAAGTATGGATTTTTTTTCACCACTTAGATAAAAGAGAACCTAGACATGTTTGGTGTATAAACTTGTAATTACCTGGAGAATCATAATGACAGGTTAGTTTTAGCATTTAGTGAACCTAGCAAAAAAGCCAATCAAAAAACAAGTGTGGGATTGCACTTTTTTTCAATTTCACTGCAATTTTTTTACCCGTTTTCTAGTAAGCGACATGGTAAAACCAATGGTGTCGTTCAAAAGTACAACTCTTCCTGAAAAAAAATAAGCCCTCACATGGCCATATTGACGGAAAAATAAAAAAGTTATGGCTCTGGGAAGGAGGGGAGCAAAAACGAAAAAAGCTCCTTGGGTTAAGGGGTTAATGGAAGGTTGAAGTGGAAGCAAAAAAAGTGGTAGAAAAAGGTGCACAAGCAACCAATATTATCGCAGCCTTGAAAGGATTGCTAAGAAAAGGCCATTCAAAAATTTGGGGGTGATTCACAAGGAATGGACTGCTGCCGGAGTCATTGCTTCAAGAGCCTCCATACACAGACGTGTTCAGGACATGGGCTACAAGTGTCGCATTCCTTGTGTCAAGCCTCTCTGGACCAATAGACAACTCCAAAAGCGTCTTACCTGAGCCAAGGAGAAAAAGAACTGGACTGTTGCTGTCATGGTCACGTGTGTCTGGACGCAGCGAGTACTGCAAGGCGAACCCATAAGACACCCGTGACCCTGCATACACCACCTCCAGTGGGGCGAATTTAAATAATAACACGTGCAGCTGGATTCGCCGCCTCCAACTGGCGAATTTAGATATTACACGTATATATAAAGTAGTCTGGAAACCCTGCCTCCAGTAAGGCGAATTTAAATAAAACAGGGGAACCTGGGTAACATTAACAATGGTGGGCCCTGCAATAGGGAAGTGGAGACCTCCTTAACCCCCCCATGAGCCAGTGTCCCTGCACTCCTAACGTTCCCTATGCCGGTTCCGCACCGGGCGACGCACAGGAATCTAAAAACCCTAGCTCGCCCTGAACCTAAACCCTCACTAGGGAATTGGTCGGTACGGAAACTAATCCCACCACTGCACTAAACACACATGAGGGAAAATGAGAATGCAGGGGAAACACCACTTAGCTTTGCTCTGTTGCGTACGCTCCTAGCAACAGAGCCCACCACCTGTGTGCATCTTCTCCACCCGAATCCATCACCATAACTGGATCCTTCACCATAGTGCAGCCTTGGAGCAGAGTCCACCACCAATTGCAGAAGTCCAGTAACAGAGTCCCAAAGATGATTTCAGCTTCTGCCCAAAAAGTCAAACATGCTTGAGTCCAGCTCTCAGCAACCAAGTCCCGCATTCTGAGTGCAGCTCTCTCCATAGTCGTCACTCCACCAAGCCATGCAAGCACTTCCTGCCGACACCATAAACTGTGACTCCACCACGCCATGCCAGCCCTTCTTGCAGACCACATAGCTGCCACTCGTCCCCTCTGGCTGGGCTGCGCAGGACTCATGTTCAGCTCCTTCCTTCACCCAGGCTTCCTTGAGAATGACTAACTCACAATATCACCAACAGTGATTGAACACACCTGGCTCTCTTTTATAGAGCCTCACACCTGATTTATAATTAAGTGCACTAAACCAAAGAAACTAAAGTGCACTACCACTCACCACCACCAGGGCAACTTAGAATGAACGACACCACGTGTAATAATTCTAATGGCCACCGGGGGCAATCACATCACTTTGGCACCTAGCCAAAGGAAAAAAAGTTCACTTACCAATTTAATCTGTCAGATCCACGCTGGATCATGACAGTTGCTCAGTGACCCAAGGTGTTGTTTTCAGATTAAAGTAAATTTTGCATTTTATTTGGAAATCAAGATCCCAGAGTCTGGAGGATGAGTGGAGAGGCACACAATCCAAGCTGCTTGATGTCTAGTGTGAAGTATCCACAATCAGTGATGGTTTGGGGAGCCATGTCATCTGCGGGTGTGGGTACACTGTGTTTCATCAAGACCAAACTTAATGCAGCCGTCTAGCAGGAAATTTTGGAGCACTTCATGCTTCCCTCTGCCGACAAGCTTTTTGGAGATGGAAATTTTATTCTGCAGCAGAACTTGGCACCTGTCCACACAGCCAAAAGTTCCAATACCTGGTTTACAAGCAACAGTATCAGTGTGCTTGATTGGCCAGCAAACTCGCCTGACCTTAACCCTATAGAGAATCTACGGGGTATTGTCAAGAGGATGATGAGAAACCTGACCCAACAATTGCAGACGAGCTGAAGGCTGCTATCAATGCAACCTGGGCTTCCATAACACCTCAGCAGTGCCACAGGCTGATCGCCTCCATGCAACGCCGCATTGATGCAGAAATTGATGCAAAAGGATCTCCGACCAAGTATTGAGTGCATTTACTAAACATACATTTCAGTAGGCCAACATTTCGGATGTTAAAATCATTTTTCAAGCTGGTGTTATAAAGTATTTTAATTTACTGAAATAATGACTTTTTGTTGTAAACATCAACATTAACCCCTTCCTGACATCCGACGTACTATCCCGTCCATGGGACCCGGGCCCCTATGCCCATGGACGGGATAGTACGTCTACCGCGATCAGCGGCACCCACGTGGTGAGCGCCGCTGATCGCGGCCAGGTATCAGCTGATTATCACAGCTGACACCCGACACGTTAACCCCTTGCACACCGCGATCAAACATGATCGCGGTGTACCGGGAGTTAAAGGGAAGCATCGGCAGGGAGGGGGCTCCCTCCGTGCTTCCCTGAGCCCCCACGGCAGCGCAATGTGCAGCGCTGCTGCGGGGGGCTCCTTTCCTCCAGGCCCCCGAATCCAAGATGGCGACGGGGGCCTTCGGGGGCCTGTAGGAAGCTGGCTTCCTCAGTGCCTGCAAAGCGCAGGCAAGAGGAAGTCTTCTTCAATGCCTGTGACAGATTGCTGATCTGTCACAGTGATCTGTGATGTGACAGATCAGCGATCTGTCACAGGACAGTGATGTCCCACCTGGGACTATGTAATAAAGTAAAAAAAAAAATAAAAAAAGTGTAAAAATAATTTAAAAAAAAAAAATCGCCAAATAAATTAGTAAAAAAAAAAAAATATTCCCCAATAAATTCATTTTTTGAAAATTAAAAAAAAACAAAACAATAAAAGTACACATATTGGGTATCGGCGCGTCCGTAACGATCCGCCCTATAAAACTGTCCCATTAGTTAACCCCTTTAGCGAACCCCTTAAAAAATAAAAAACGAATTATCATACCGCCAAACAAAAAGTGTAATAACGCGCGATCAAAAAGACGCATATAAATATCCATGGTACCGCTGAAAACGTCATCTTGTCCCGCAAAAAACGAGCCACCACACAGCATCATCAGCGAAAAAATAAAAAAGTTATAGCTCGCAGAATAAAGCGATGCAAAATTAATTATTTTTTATATAAAATAGTTTTCATTGCAAAAAACCGACAAAACATAAAAAAAGACCTAAATGAGGTATCGCTGTAACCGTACTGACCCGAAGAATAAAACCGCTTTATCAATTTTACCGCACGCGGAACGGTGTAAACGCACTCCCCCAAAAGAAATTCATGAAACGCTGGTTTTTGTTCATTCTGCGTCCCAAAAATCGGAATAAAAAGCGATCAAAAAATGTCACGTGCCCGAAAATGGTACCAATAAAAACGTCAACTCGTCCCGCAAAAAATAAGACCTCACATGACTCGGTGGGTCAAAATACGGAAAAATTATAGCTCTCAATATGTGGTGATGCAAAAACTATTTTTACAATAAAAAGCGTCTTTTAGCGTGCGACAGCTGCCAAAAATAAAAACCGCCATAAATAGTAAATCAAACCCCCCATTATCCCCCCCTTAGTTAGGGAAAAATAATAAAATTAAAATAATGTATTTATTTCCATTTTTCCATTAGGGTTAGGGCTAGGGTTAGGGCTGAGATTAGGGTTAGGGGTGTTTTGGGGTTCGGGTTGGAGTTAGAATTGGGGGTTTCCACTGTTTGGGCACATCAGGGGCTCTCCAAATGCAACATTGCGTCTGATCTCAATTCCAGCCAATTCTGAGTTGAAAAAGTCATATGGTGCTCCTTCCCTTCCAAGCTCTGCCATGCGCCCAAACAGTGTTTTACCCCCACATGTAGGGTATCAGCCTACTCAGGACAAATTGCAAAACAATTTTTGGGGTCCAATTTCTCCTGTTACCCTTAGGAAAATAAAAAATTGGGGGCAAAAATATCATTTTTGTGGAAAAAAATGATTTTTTTATTTTCACGTCCGAGCGTTATAAACTTCTGTGAAGCACTTGGGGGTTCAAAGTGCTCACCACACATCTAGATAAGTTCCGTGGGGGGGTCTAGTGTCCAAAATGGGGTCACTTGTGGGGAGTTTCAATAGTTTAGGTATATTATGGGCGGCACGGTGGCTCAGTGGTTAGCGCTGCAGCATTGCAGCGCTGGGGTCCTGGGTTCGAATCCCACCAAGGACAACATCTGCAAGGAGTTTGTATGTTCTCCCCGTGTTTGCGTGGGTTTCCTCCAGGCACTCCGGTTTCCTCCCACATTCCAAAGACATACTGATAGGGAATTTTAGATTGTGAGCCCCATCGGGGACAGTGACGATGATGTGTGCAAACTGTAAAGCGCTGCAGAATTTGTTAGCGCTATATAAAAATAAAGATTATTATTATTATTATCAGGGGCTCTCCAAACGCACATGCACCCGCAGACCATTCCATCAAAGTCTGCATTCCAAAATGGCACTGCTTCCCTTCCGAGCCCCGACGTGTGTCCATACAACAACTTTTGCGGTCCAATTTCTCCTGTTACGCTTGGGAAAATGAAAAAATTGGGGACTAATTGATCATGTTTGTGGAAAAAATACGATTTTTTTATTTTCATGCCCAGGCATTATAAACTTCTGTGAAGCCCTTGGGGGTTCAAAGTGCTCACCACACATCTAGATAAGTTCCTTAGGGGTTCTTGTTTCCAAAATGGGGTCATTTGTGGGTGTTTCCACTGTTTAGGTACATTAGGGCCTCTCCAAAGGCAACATGACACCCGCAGACCATTCCATCAATGTCTGCATTCCAAAACGTCACTACTTCCCTTCCGATCCCCGACGTGTGCCCATACAGTAGTTTTCTCCCACATATGGGGTATCAGCATACTCAGGACAAATTGTACAACAACTTTTGGGGTCCAATTTCTCCTGTTACCCTTGGGAAAATAAAAAAAATGGTGACTAAAAGATCATGTTTTTGGAAAAAATACGAATTTTTTATTTTCACGCTCGGGCGTTATAAACTTCTGTGAAGCACTGGCGGGTTCAAAGTGCTCACCACACATCTAGATAAGTTCCTTAGGGGGTCTAGTTTCCAAAATGGTGTCATTTGTGGGGGGTTTCCACTGTTTAGGTACATCAGGGGTTTTCCAATCGCGACATGGTGTCCGATCTCAATTCCAGCCAAAAACGTCAAATGGCGCTGCTTCCCTTCCAAGCTCTGCCATGCGCCCAAATAGTGGTTTACCCCCACATGTGGGGTATCAGCGTACTCAGGACAAATTGCACAATAACTTTTAGGGTCCTGTTACCCTTGGAAAAATAAGAATTGAGGGTGAAAAGATCATTTTTGTGGAAAAAATATGATTTTTTAATTGTACGGCTTTATGTTATAAACTTCTGTGAAGCCCTTGGGGGTTCAAAGTTCTCACCACACATCTAGACAAGTTCCTTAGGGGGTCTAGTTTCCAAAATGGGGTCACTTGTAGGGGGTTTCCACTGATTAGGTACATCAGGGACTCTCCAAACGTGACATGGCGTCCGATGTGAATTCCAGCCAATTTTGCATTGAAAAAGTCAAACGGCGCTCCTTCCATTCTGAGCTCTGCCATGCGCCGAAACAGTCGTTCCCCCCCACAAATCAGGTATCAGCGTACTCAGGACAAATTGCACAATAACTTTTGCAGTCCAATTTCTCCTGTTACCCTTGGTAAAATAAAAAAAATTGAACCTGAAGTATTTTTTTTGTGAAAAAAAGTTAGATGTTCATTTTTTTTTTAAATATTCAAAAAAATTCCTGTGACGCACCTAAAGGGTTAATAAACTTCTTGAATGTGATTTTGAGCACCTTAAGGGGTGCAGTTTTTAGAATGGTGTCACTTTTGGGTATTTTCTAACATATAGACCCCTCAAAGTGGCTTCAAATGTGATGTGGTCATAAAAATAAAATGGTGTTGTAAAAATGAGAAATCGCTGGTCAACTTTTAACCCTTATAACTTCCTAACAAAAAAAAATTTTGGTTCCAAAATTGTGCTGATGTAAAGTAAACATGTGGGAAATGTTAGTTATCAAGTTTTTTGTGTGCCGTATCTCTGTGATTTAAGGGCATAAAAATTCAAAGTTGGAAAATTGCGAAATTTTCAAAATTTTTGCCAAATTTCCGTTTTTTTCACAAATAAACGCAAGTTATTTGAATGAAATTTTACCACTAACATGAAGTACAATATGTCACGAGAAAACAGTGTCAGAATCACCGGGATCCATGGAAGCGTTCCAGAGTTATGACCTCATAAAGGTACAGTGGTCAGAATTGTAAAAATTGGCCCGGTCATGAACGTGCAAACCACCCTTGGGGGTGAAGGGGTTAGCAGAAATAAACACTTGAAATAGATCACTCTGTTTGTAATGACTCTATATAATATACAAGTTTCACTTTTTGTATTGAAGAACTGAAATATATTAACTTTTTGATGATATTCTAATTTTGTGAGAAGCACCTGTGTTGCTACATACGTACAAAAAATAGTCAATTACTCACCTCTCCTCGTTCCTCCCTGCCGATGCCTTCTCAGCTTCTTCGGACTCTCTGCAGTGCTCGGCAGAGGGCACGCTATAGTGAGGTCATTCCGCTCTCTACCCTGAATTGTCACCGAGAGGCAGAAGGTGCTGAGACAGGAGTAGTGTGGATTGGGGAGACGCGAGTATTTGAGGCGGGGTACCGAGCTCTCCTAATTCATGGGCCCCAAAGCGTGTCGATGTCCCCAACGGCGATTCGGCTCCCCCAAGCCTGGGTGGGGACGTCGGCCCTGCCCACCAATCAAACATTTAAATTGTTTTTATGAAATGTCAGTTGTTTATTGAAATTGCAGTCACGCTTTAAACATGTGCATACCAACCAATTAGCTTTCAACTTAAAGGGAACCTGTTGCCATGAATAATGAATAACGTTGCTAACCTACAGATGTGGGATTAATCTGCTGGTTAACAGCGTTATGATGCTGTCCGGCGCCTGCATACAGCCGAATGCAGTGGGGAGAAAATTATCTTTATTCTCCCTGCCACCATTTGGTATTTAGTAATGGGGGGGGGGCGGTGCTGATTTTAGTCACCACTCTAAGTATATAGAGCGGCTGTTGTAACCGCGCTCTCGTCTCTGACTGACACTGGCTGTACATTAAGACTCAGCTGTCAGTCAGGACCAGGGGCGCGCTTACAGCGGCTGCTCTGTATTCTCAGAGAGGTGACTGAACAAGCACCGCCTCGCCCCTATGACTGAATGCCGAACGAATGCTGGCAGAGAGAATAAAGATAATTACTTTTGGCTGCGTGCAGCCACTGGACAGCATCGTAACGCTTTTTTTTTTTTCTTTTGAAGAAAACAAAGAGGAGTTCTGTATTAAACAGTGCTTCACACAGTAGAAACAGAAAAATAGTTTCAAACTCTTACATAGCAGCGTGAAACACATGGCTGTAAAAGCAATCGTTTCTTCCTTAAACACTGTTGCAAAAAAAAAAGGAAAGAAAATTGAATTGGGGAAAACAAAAAAAAAAGGAAAAACAAATATGATCTGGGAGATTGCACTGCAATGTCAAGACTAGTCTTCCCTGACCCACCCCGTGTAATCCAATACATAGCGGCTAAATTCAGAAGCTACTATTGGCCTCTGCAGCAAACTTGATTTGTTTAGTAGTGGTTAATCTGTTTTGCGTTTCAGTCCAGGGATCTTAGAGAAAATCAGTTCTGATACATTTTTAACATTCTTGTTTACGATTGCTAGATAGTGATCAATTTGACTAGCTAATGCTAGTCTTGTTTTGATCGCGTTTGAGCGATCACGTTAGCGCAGCTGCTCCTTCTGCACTAGCCATAACGCAATATGAACCCGGCCTAAGGTCAGTCCATTAAACAAGGCACCAATATAAGTGAATACCCATCATAACTCTTTTAACCTGCAGATTAAACCCATATCTGCTGGTTAACAGCATTATTCCTATTGACAGGTTTCCTTTAAAAAAAAAAAAAAAGCTAGAACGGAAGGGAGAAATAAATATTATTCTCCTACAAAAATGACATGACATGTTCTACATACATGACATTTACATATTTCCTTTCACTTTCTTTAACAGTGTAACTAGATTTCTACATTCAGCATTAATCGCTATGGCTTTGTTTTACGTTTTTTACAATCATTTTTATTTTAGGCAAAATATAAAAAAGAACAGCATGCAAACCAACAAGGTAATGTCAATGTTAAGATTAATCAGCACAGCCAGGCAGTTCTCTATAGTTTTTGTTACAACTCATGCAATTTGCCTCACCAGAGAGGATGAGGACTTGAAGTATAGTGCCACCCATATGAAGTAGTCTATTTTGACTCTTTAACAAGTCTTTCCACATCACTTAGGATAAAATCCAAACTAGACACTCTTATCCAAAGTCATGTGGCAAGGCTTGAAAAGGCGTCGATATTGACTTTGAAGATTGCTACTTCCAATAGGTGGCACTATACTTCAACTCCTCTTCCTTTCTGAAGAGGCTATTTTTGCGTTTCATTAGTCAGAGAAACATTGTATGGCCTGGCTTGACACTCTCCAAAAGTTAACCCTTAGACCCATGTTACAGATAATGGCAGATAATTCGTGAGAGTACAGGAGGAGAACTTAGTCTGGTCTTTTAAGAAACTATTGCATGCATAAATTAAGATAAAAATCTGTTTTTACCACTACCCTCTTCACAGACAGTAGCTGCTCAAAAGATTGTTACTTTTTTAGAGTTTGGGAACCAGTGATCTAGGATAGTTTCAAGAATTGCTGTATTGGTAGTTCTTTGTAATATAGACAGCCTATCTTTACAAACCAGAGAAAATTAAGTGCTGTCCATGAAATAGATGAAGTGCCGTTATAAATGCAATTATCTTCTTGAAGTAAGCAAATTATAACATAAATTGGCCAGTGACAATTAGTCTTAACATAGTTGACAGAATCCAGATTCTGACCTGCAGATTACAAATGTTGTTGAAGGCATATTTAGTTCTTACACATAACTTATTCCCCCTTACAGACCTTATTACGTTACAAACTGAGCAGACTTACTCTGGTTATTTGCCAAAGAAACAGGGTAGCTATGGAGCTCGGTGTAAACAGTGAGGGTCACCCCAGCCGTGAAAGATTGTCATAGTTAATGAATTATGTCTTTGAGGTTTCAGGGTCAAGTCACAAGTTAACTTTGTACTTGACATTAAAGAAAAGAGTTAATGAGATCGACAGCAGTGTCAGCTCTCTTTGTACAATGAATAATTACGCTTTAGAGTCTTACATCATATGTAAACGTTTGACCTAAAGAAATGCTGAAAAAGAAAAGGATAAAAATGTACATATTTATATATTTGTTCAATGAAAACTGAACCCTCCGCTTCTGCATTGTAAAAAATGCTGAGTGAATATTGCCTGCAAAACACTTTTCTTGTTAATAGCATCAGTGACAACAGGACTTTAAGTCACTACCCTGCCACTAGTAGGTTTAACACTTAAAAGAACAAAGGAGATTTTGAGTACTCACCTAAAATCTCTTTTTCGTAACCTTAATTGGGGGACACAGAAATCATGGGTGTTATCTGCTGTCACCTGGAGGCTGACACTAAGAATTAGGAAAGACTGCTCCCTTACTACAGTAGGAAAAGCTGTACGAGAGCAAAGAACAGAAACATTAGGGAACAAGGAACCTAAACAGTGCAATAAGTGTGGTGGCTGTGTCACGCAATGAGGTCTGCAAGAAAGATAATTGAGTTCTAAAGATCTTCTTTTCTCAGTCACTTTGGGAGACACGGGAACCATGGGACAT
The DNA here is from genome assembly GCF_039654945.1 of Dendrobates tinctorius. Taxonomy (NCBI): domain Eukaryota; kingdom Metazoa; phylum Chordata; class Amphibia; order Anura; family Dendrobatidae; genus Dendrobates; species Dendrobates tinctorius. The sequence goes on along the minus strand of NW_027361739.1, from coordinate 19,517,564 downwards.
CCTTAAACAGTCTTCTTTGCATGATAGAACTTTAAGTTGCATTTGTGGTTTGCATAGTGAATGGTGTTCACAGAAAATTATTTCCGGAAGTATTCCTGAGCTCATGCAGTGATTTGAAAGTCTAAATCATACCTGTCTCATGGATTGTTACCTGAGCGCCAATAGATCTCAAGCTTCCAATATTGACCGTCTGCACATGGATTTCTCCAGAATCTCTGAATCTTTACTGATATCATAGACTGAATATATATTCAGTTTTCAGTGCGACTTTCTCTATATTGTCCTTTCATACGTCTTTTTTCTCCAGCTTTTACAATGGTATTTAGTGATTGCATCTTTTCTAGCTGTATTTATCTGAGCAAATGATTTATCCATGAAGTGTATATGATATCATAGACTGTAGATGGTGGGATAATCAAAAGTGTTGCAATTTTACACTGAGGAACAGTTTTCTGAAATTGTACCACAATTTGTAGTTGCATTTGTTTATAGACAGATTAACCCACTGACCATCTTTGCTTCTGAGAGACTATGCCTCACTGACATGCTCTTTTTCTACACTGTCATGTGACCCTGCACTGCAGCTGTTTTTCATCAGTACTACTTATTATTCCAGCCTGTTTACCCTGTCCAAACTTTCTTAAGATATGTTGCTGCCACAAATTTCTAAGTGAGTTAAATTTTTCAAATGAGACAGAAAAATGTCTAAAGTTCAGCATCAGATCTGTGTCCTATGTTCTGTTGTAAATAAAATATGGCTACAGGCTTGGACTGGCCCATAGTGCAAATCTGGGTCCCCAACCCCACTATATGGGCAGTACTTGGCATAATTCACTTGATTCACTCTTTACCAAAAAAAAGCAGCATCTCGTCATTCATTAACCAAACTACCCAATTTATTATTATATAGAGATATAGGTAATTTTGTGAACAAGGATATTTATACGCAGGTGAAATGTGGGCCCCCAAAAAGTCAATGGGCCCCAAAAAAGTCAATGTCACTGGTGGGCCCTTGGCAACCCAGTCCGACACTCTGTAGCTAGAAGAGATTTCCAAATCCATTTTGCACAGTATGCAAACTTTTTTGGATTTGGGGTTGTAGTAAAATCATCAGTTAATTTTCCTCACTAATGGTAAACATCCATTTTGTCATATCACAGAAAAAAAATAAGAACACCAAAACCGAAGACAGAAGGCAGTTAAGTATGGACAAAGCAGAAGATACCTCGTAAGTGTTTAATTTTACGGCTATATCAAGTATAATATTCTTATTTATAGGTGTAAAACTGAGTAACTCCACCATGTGGACTATGGTCACATCTGCTTTGGAGCCTTCATCTCTGATGTAGATGTTGTCATTTTTACTGCAATTCGCATGCTGCTCTATTTGTTCCACTAAAATGTCAGACAAACTATGGCAAAAACCGGACAGGCCCCATTATAATCAGTGGGGTGCATCAGGATCCATCTTTGTTGGGCATGAAAAGCCATAGTAGGCCTGTCACAAGTGTCATCCATACTTTATCTGTGTTAGCATTGTATCCATGTCGCTTTATGCAATCAAAAAGAGAAAGACAATTCTTTTTTATAACGAAACTACTTGTGATACAATAGACATTATTATAGGAAGCCAATGTATGTTATGATTTTGAAATGTTGAGGGAAAGGTTTACTTTTTCTCCCTGGTCAGATATAAATGTGAGATCTTAATGCAGCAAGATTATAACGATAACCCCTGAAATAGAAAATCCTTATATAGAGCTGGCAACACCTGAATATTAATGGATCGCTAAACAAACTACATGTAAAACATATGCAATGCACAATATAGGATAGACATGTGCAAAAGAACAGTTCCGACTATGCACATGGTACTTCATGGCATCCCAGTGCCAGATTAAAAGGTTATTGGTGGAATGTGAACATTTTTTAACGTTTTTATTTGCTTCACAATATAGATTAACATTGTTGAAATTTAGGAAGTACCACCAAACTTTTGTGCATGTTTTTCCTCTTTTTTGAATAGCTAATCACTTTCCCTTCATCAGCAACGGCCAGAGTTTTCTGACCCTAGTGTCACGATCCATTTTTGGATTTGTGGCAGCTCTGGTTCCACTAAGTTAAAACTTTTTGCCTTTCAGGCCAGCGGGGGTTAAATATCAGTTTTTCCACGCTGGCAAGCTGGTGTAATGGCATTGCTGCTGGGTCAGCTGATGTGGGCGGTGACCACTCCCACCATTCTTTAAAAGGTCACCTGATGCATCAGCTGACTGTCGGTGTTAGAGCAATTTGCAGTGACGAAGCTGGAGTAAGGAGCTCTCTGGGTGCAATGGTTCTTCTGCTGAGTTCGCTTATCTGGTGCCTTTCTCCTGCTGTGCGATGTTTTGTAGCAGAGAAAAGCTAATTTTTTTTTTTTTTGTTTGTTTCCTTGTCCCTTTAGTGTCTGTCAATTCCCCCTGTGTTTGTTACCTGCTGAAGTGAGGCTAGTGCTCCTTGCCGGCCACTGGACTAGCCAGGGCAGTTTTAGATGACAAATAGGGATGAGGTATCCTGATGGCGGGAAGGACTCACGTAGGGCATTAGGGGAGTGCCAGGGACTGGCTCAGGTGGTGACCATCCCCAATCCCTATTGGTAGGGCCTTCCTTACCCCTTTTTCCATCCCGTTGATTGTGTGTGCTGTGCCGTCTGTTGACCGAACACTCGTTGGGTCGTGTCACACCGTGATAGTCACTCCGTGACACCTAGAAAATTACTGTCAATCATACCTCTTCTGCAGGTTATGGGAGAACAAGTGATGTGCATGTTACCATGCATGTGCATATACCACTGCAAATGTAAGCCTCAATTTGCTAAGGTACCAGTAATTCTGCCAAATATTATACTTCTCGTGCATTGCTGGTAAGGGTTGAAGAGGTTTTTTCAAAATATATATTCCATGATATGTAAAAATGAGATAGTCACTGTTGATTAGGAATCCCAGCTCCTGAGAGAGAGCAGGTTATAGCCCCAGTTATCCATGAGAGGAGGCTTTATGTACTCAGCAATATACTCTATTGAAATGTTTGAGTAATGGAAACTTCTGCCTGTTCAGACTTCTTGGTTTTCATAACACTTCAAATAACTGATCAAAACAGGATGAAGTGTCGTGCAAACTAATGTTTTTTGGCATTACATAGGGGTCCATAGAAATAAAAAGGATCCATTATTACCATATAGTTTTTCAGCATATTTTTTTGAGCTGAAAACGCCCGAACCCCCCCTCAGCTTATACTCGTGTCGAGTGAGGGTCCAGAAGATGAAGGGTAAGCAGCAGTGGCCGAGCAGTGGGTCACAGCCGGCTGCTGCGGCTAAAGCCTGTGCCCTCCACTAAAGAGAAATTAATATTCACTGCGCTGGTAGTGAATATTCATTTCTCTGTAATAGCAGGCACAGTGGTCGCAGCTTCGGCTGACACTGTGCGCGCTGCTAAATAGCAATGAATACTCACTGATCGCCACGCACATAGTCCCGGCGTGGCGAGCAGTGAGTATTCCGAAACAAGAGGCTGCGAGGGAATGCAGGAAGGTAAGTAGGATGTATAATTTTATTTTTTTTTGTTTTTCTGAGGTGGACTATGCATACCAGAATAGGGATGAGGAGGCATGCAGACCAGAATGGGGATGAAGAGCCATGCATACAAGGATAGGGATGAGGAGCCATGCATACCAAGATAAGGATGAGGAGCATTTAATTCCAGGATGGGGATGAGGAGCCATGCATATAAGGATAGGGATGAAGAGCCATGCATACCAGGATTAGGGATAAGGAGGCCATGCATACCAGGATAGGGATGAGGAGCCATGGAGACCAGGAAGGGGGCCATGCATACCAGGATATCAATAGTATAACGTGGCACAGCTGTGTCGGTGCACAAAAGAAAGTTCCCACACCAGTATAGAATAATCAAAAAATTTTTGGCACTCAACTCGTTGCAAAGATGAAGAATTTTTATTTGCAGTCACAAATATAGACGTTTCGGCTGTATCAACTAGCCTTCATCAGTAAACTGCAAAGTTGAAACAAGTATGGATATGTGCACAAGTGGTAGGGAGGACGGAACAAGGTATTAAGGAAATATGGCTCATGGAAGGAAAAGAAACAGAAATACACATAGTATATAGTATATATATTCTACAGTTATAGATTCCATTGATTACTTCTTAACAGGATCATTTTATTGATTTAAACCTTGTCTCACCATAGATGTCCAGAAAATTATAGAGATAGGAGCAGTCTTGTAGGTTTGATGTCTTTTCCTTTAGTTTTATGTGTATTTCTGTTTCTTTTCCTTCCATGAGCCATATTTCCTTAATACCTTGTTCCGTCCTTCCTACCACTTGTGCACATATCAATACTTGTTTCTTCTGTTATTGATATCTTCATTGATTGATTATCTATAGTATCTGATTGTATATTGTATATACTATTGTCAACTTTGCAGTTTACTGATGAAGGCTAGTTGATACAGCCGAAACGTCTATATTTGTGACTGCAAATAAAAATTCTTCATCTTTGCAACGAGTTGAGTGCCAAAAATTTTTTGATTATGCATACCAGGATAGGCATGAGAAGACATGCATACCAGGATTGGGATGAGGAGCCATGCATACCAGGATAGGGATGAGGAGGCCATGCATACCAGGGTAGGGATGAGGAGCCATGCAGACCAGGGTAGGGATGAGGAGCCATGCAGACCAGGATAGGGAGGAGGAGTCATGTGTCGAGGTAGCTATTTTGGGAGGGCTAAATTAACCCTTCACGGTTGAGCCAGTGATATCCAAATTATTCCAGTGTTGCTAGCAACTCAAATGACCACACGGAGACGAGGGTCTCTGTACGGGAGGATCGAGGCAGATCACTAAGCCCCTTTATTTTAGTCACATCTTTTATAATCTTTTGCTTAATTATGCAAGGTTCTCAAGTACCAATAGCATCATTTCACTTTATAAGCCAATAATATTGCAAGAAAACCGGAAACTACATATATGTCCGTATCCAAATAGAAAGTAGTATAATGGCATATTCTTCAGAGTTTAACATTCCCACCTCCCTTATCTTTGCACCTGATGAGAACAATCTGGTTTCATGACAGCCCATGCCAATTACAAAAATTTATCTTACAACAACAAAACTAAGAAACGAAACCTTACATTGAAATGGAGAAGTGAAACTTAAGCTCTGATTTTAGTATTAACCCTTCATACATGCATAGCAGGATAGGGGGGGAATGCAAACCTAGCATATACTCGAGTCAATAAGTTTTCCAAGTTTTTTTGTGGTAAAATTAGGTGCCTCAGCTTATAGTCGAATATACCAAACTTTTTATTTTAAGAAAAACAAAGTAAGAATATGTCTTAAGTTCATCAATAATAGCTTATGTATCATTTATATTTTAACATATGTATTCCCTTTAGCAGAGATGATGTTTACAGCTTCAACTCCAAGGGAAGTGAAGAGCCTTCGATAGAGCTTGGGGTATGTTAATACATGACATAGAAAACATTAGAGGTATGATAAATTCTTAGATAAACATGTCTTTTGGGCTACAGAGCTTTTTTTGCACAGGGAAATAATTGTGCAAATAAATAATAATTTGCTCATTTGTTTTTGTTCAAATCTTGTGTGGTGACAAAAGAATTGACATTTTTCATCAGCACATTCTCCTGTGTAAACAGATGTGTCTAACTCTAGTAATGAAAACTGTATGAGCAGCGACAATGATTGGTCACACAAATAGTTCTTCTTAGGTCTCATTCTTCGATTGCAAGAGAAACGGACCAGTGAAATCGGATTCCACTCTGACCAATGTTATTAAATGGGTTACTGTTATGAATGAGTCACCGTAGGAGGCAAAAACAGAAATACTAGCTAAGTCCAGAAAACCAGAGAAGTTGGCAGCTATCGGATTGCAGACCCCTGAACCTAACAACAACAACTAGCAGTAGCCGTGGGGGGTTCCTACGGTGCCCTAGACCCCTCGATCACAGCCGGAGAACTACATAGCCTAAAGACAGAAAGGGAAATCTAAACTGCCCCAGAGCAGACCCCAAAGCAATAGGCAGCCCCCAACATATAATGACGGTGAAGCAAGATGAAAAAACACTAACACAGATAGAAAGATAGGCTGAGCAAATGATGGGGGCCAAACTAACTAAATAGGACAGAATAGGAAAGCTGCTGTCTGCAATCCGCCAAAACCCTATAGAAACAAGAGCCAACCGACTTATAGGGAAAAAAGCCCTGAAGACGCTAGGCTTCAAAAAGACTATATCAGTACCCAGGTATTTTCTGAAGACAGAGCAAAAAGGAATTCAGCTCACCCCAGCAGGGAATGGCAGAAATCCAGCAAAACAAGGCAAAACAAAACCAAAACAAAAATGCAAAAAGCAGAGCAGAAAACTTAGCTTTTGAGGAGCAGGAATCAGACTGGTCTCCAAGAATCCCTCAGAGAAATCACCCGCAAGGCAGAAGGGCGTCGGCTGCCATATATCCAGTCAGCAATTCCAGTCACCCAGTCATCATCATTCTGCTCAGCTGTTTGGTGATCAGCCTCACTACCTTCCTTCACCATAAGAGGGAGTTCATCAGACCTCAATGATGAAGGGGAAAATGAACTCACAACAGGTTACATTTCATCTGCAATTTTTGTTCTCAGCTGAAATCATACTGAGAAAAAAATTGCCGCATGCTGCGATTTGCCGCATATCTCAGATGAGACTCATGAATGCAAGTCAATGGGTGCGAGTAAAAAAATCGCACAGCACTCGCACCATGCAAGATCTCCACACCGATCTTCTTTGAAAAGCCGGCAATTCAGCTTCACACAGTAAAGTCACATCAGGACCCAACAAGAAAGAATAGATGGATTACATACAGTAAATCCAAAGAAAGCACAATGTGTGCATGTACCCTAATGAAAATAAATAAGTAAAAAAGCAAGTACATTAAATAATTAACATAGGGTATTTAGGGTATTTAATCTATGGCCAGTGTGAACATGCCTTTGCATCATGCATGTTTTCAAGTTATACTCCGGGTCAGTTTTCAGTTTTTTCTTCAGATTACATACAGAGTATACACATAGAATAGATAGATGTATAGAAGTCAGTGACACACACATAGATAGATAGATCGATCGATAGATAAATAGAAGAAAAGTTCAGCAGCTGTGTATAGAAAAATCACAGCAGGATCCGACAGGATAGAATAGATGGATTACATACAGTATATACACATAGAATAGATAGAAATTTAGATGTCAGTGACATATACAGATAGTACAGTGTGTGCAGCTTACTCTACATGTACTAGTACTGCCCTGCAGGAACTGCATTTCTGCCTGCAGCAGTACCTGTACGGCGGCACGATCACCACGGCCTCACGCTAAGTGCCTCGGTGATCAGGTGCAGGTGTCAGCTGTATCTGACAGCTGGCATCCAGCAGCAACGCCCACAATCTGTGCTAGCACCGATCGTAGGCATTTAACCCCTCTGATGCTGCTGTTAGTAATGACAGCGGCATAGAGAAGCATCGCGCAGGGAGGGGGCTCCCTGCTCGCTGCCACCGGAACAACGCAATGCGATCGCGTTGTTCCGATGGTCTCCATGGAGACCCCCCCCAGCTCCAAGATGCCGGCAGGGTCCTTCTGGGTCCTGCAGGGAGGTGGCTTCTCAGCGCCTGCTGAGAGCAGGACCTGAGAAGCTTCCTTCCCTGCTTTTCAGATCGCTGACCTGATACTCAGCAATGGTTAGTGTCATATCAGCGTTCTGACATTATATAGAAATGTCCTATACTGGGACAATGTAATAAAGTTAAAAAAAATCCCAAAATAAAGAAAGAAATTAAATAAATATTATACCAATAAATACATTTATTTATGTAAATAAAAAAGACAATAAAAGTACACATATTTGGTATCGCCGCGTCTGTAACGACCCGCTCTATAAAACTGTCCCACTAAAAAAATATTTCTGTCTCCCAAAAATTGGAATAAAAAGCGATCAAAAAATTTCATCTGCCCGAAAATGGTACCAATAAAAACGTCAGCTCGTCCCGCAAAAAACAAGCCCTCTCATGACTGTCGACCGAAATATGACAAAATTAAAGCTCTCAAAATATGGTGATGTTTTTGCAATAAAAAGCCCTGTCATGCGCCGAAATATCGAGCTAAAAAAAATTTATTTGGGAAAAATGTGATTTTTTTTTTTTTTTTTTTTATTATTTTTTTAATTTCCACATCTCTATGCTATAAACTTCTGTGAAGCACCTGGGGGTTCAAGGTGCTCAATACACATCTAGATAAGTTCCATAAGGGGTCTAGTTTCCAAAATGGTGTCACTTGTCGGGAGGTTTTCCACTGTTTAGGCGCATCAGGGGCTTTTCAAATGCGACATGGTGTCCGCTAATTATTCCATCAAATTTTACATTCAAAAAGTCAAATGGCGCTCCTTCCCTTCCGAGCCTTGCCGTGCGCCCAAACAGTAGTTTTTCCCAAAATATGGGGTATCAGCATGCTCATGGGAAATTGCACAACAAAATGTATGGTCCATTTTCTTCCTGTTACCCTTGGGAAAGTAAAAAAAAAAAAAAATAGGTCTGAATGAAAATTTTTGTGAAAGAAAAGTAAATGTTTATTTTTTCCTTCCAGAGTCCAAAAATTCCTGTGAAGCACCTGAAGGGTTAATAAACTTCTTGAATGTGGTTTTTAGTACCATGAGGGGTGCAGTTTTTAGAATGGTGTAACTTTTGGGTATTTTCTGTCATGTACACCCCTCAAAGTCACTTCAAATGTAATGTGGTCTCTAAAAAAAAAAAAAAAAAAATGGTTTTGTAAAATTTGTTGAAAAAATGAGAAATCGCTGGTCAACTTTTAACCCTTATAACTTCCTAACTTTTTGGTTCCAAAATTGTGCTGATGTAAAGAAGACATGTAGGAAATTATATTTCTTAACTATTTTGTACGATATGACTCTGATTTAAGGGCATGAAAATTGTGAAACTTTCACCAAATTTCTGTGTTTTTTTTTTCACAAATAAACGCAAGTTATATCGAAGAAATTTTACTGCTATCATAAAATACAATATGTCATGAGAAACAATCTCAGAATCAGTGGGATCCATTGAAGCATTCCAGAGTTATTACCTCATAACGAGACAGTGGTCAGAATTGCAAAAATTGGGCGGGTCGGAAAGGTGAAAACAGGCTGGGTCGCAAAGGGGTTAATGATTAAAAGATTATTTTTCTGAAAAAAATGGCATGGGTTCCTGTGCAGTTTTCTTATCCAGCAGAGTGAAAGCTGACGGCTGGGGGTAGATATTTATAGCCTGGGAAGGGGGTAATACCTATGGAGCTTCCCATGCTATTAATATCAGCTCACAGCTGTATACATAGCCTTTATTGGCTGTTAAAATGGGGGACCCCCCCAAAAAATGATGTAGGGTCTCCCTATAATTAATAACCAGCAAAGACTAGGCAGACAGCTGTGGGCTGATAATAAAAGCCTAGGAAGGGGCCATGGATATGCCCCCCCCTTCCCCAGGCTAAAAATCATTAACTCTCAGCGCTGCTCCAGAAAGGCACATCTATGCGATGGGCCAATGATGGCACTTAGCCTCGCTCTTCCCACTTGCCCTGATGCGTTGGCAAGTGTGGTAATAGTTAGGGGTGGATGGCACCTTTGTATTGTTAAGTGACATCAAGCCCAGGGGTTAGTAATGGAGAGGCGTCAATAAGACGACCCCATTACTAACCCCATATTCATATTGTATAAAAACACACACACCCAGAATAAAGTCCTTTAATTGTAAGAATAATACAGACTCCTTTAAAGGGAATCTGTCACCTAATTTTCAGCCTATCAGCTGTGGCCACAGCCATCAGGGGCTTATCTACAGCATTCTGTAATGCTGTAGATAAGCCCCCGATGAAACCTGAAAGATAAGAAAAACACGTTAGATTATACTCACCGGGGGCGGAGTCGGGTGCGATGGGTGTCGTGGTCCGGTCCACCGCCTCCCATCTTCATACGATGATGTCCTCCTCTTTGCTTCTCCCTCAGCTCATGCGCAGGCGTACTTTATCTGCCCTGTTGAGGGCAGAGTAAAGTACTGCAGTGCGCAGGCGCCGGGAAAGGTCTGAGAGTTCCGGCGCCTGCGCACAGCAGTACTCTGCTCTGCCCTCAATAGGGCAGATAAAGTACGCCTGTACAGGAGCCGAGGGAGAAGCAAGGAGGAGGACATCATGGTATGAAGATGGGAGGCACCGGACCGCTACACCCATCGGACAGGACCGAACGCCGGGCTGAGTATAATCTACCTTTTTTTTTCAGGTTACATCGGGGGCTTATCTACAGCATTACAGAATGCTGTACATAAGTCCCTGATGGCGGTGGCTGCAGCTGATAGTCCAAAAATGGGGTGACAGATCTCCTTTAATAAATCTTAATTAAACCATACTTACTGCATCACCCATTCCAGTGTCCCTGCAAGAGAATTAAAATAACAAACAATGTTCCTTACCTTTTGCTGAGAAGATGATAACCATTTTTCCCGGGACTGGTCTAGCTGCTACATCTAGATGGCAGGCTGCATGGTTGCATGATGCGACCATACAGCCTGTCATCCAGCAGAGACACTGAGCAGCGTCTGCTACCGCTGCTTAGTGTCTCGCGGTGACCTCCTATAACCTGTCTGATGTCACTACGAGCGTGAAAACTTTCTCATGCTCGCAATGCTTTCAGAAAGATTCTGGGATTTCACAGCCAATTAACTTTAACGGCGCTAGAGCGGATCTTAGGTTCTACTGTGATTTCACTGTACTTGGCTGCTGAATTGCTAGATTTTTATCCCTATCTATTGTTTAAGAATATCTCCTTTGAAACCTATGTGTAAATGACATAGAAAATTGCTCTAGCATTTGCATGGTATTTGGATGTAAATCAAATACTAGGTGTGAAATATCGGATTATACTCGCGTGACACTCGTCCGGTTTTCAGTGCTGATATCCAAAATTTTTTTTGTGTTCATATTTTCTTTAAATCTAGCTATCTTCTTCAATTCTTCATGATATAATTTAAAACAATACTTGTTACTTCTAGGTCTCAGCAATATTTATTTCAAAACAAATTGTGAACTTTCCAGTTAGCATTGAAGGGTAAGCATATATATCTTGCTTTAGTAGATTAAACCTTTGCAAGACTGTATCTCCTGTTCTGCCTGTTACAAGCCTGTATGTCCACTAGTAGATTAGCCCTTTAGAAGCCGCTTTATCCTCCTTTATCTAGGCTCTAAAATACACAGAAAGATCCTTTTACATGGCTAATAAATAGTATGTATATATTAAGTAACATTTTGGACATGTCAGGCTCCCGGCAAGAGGTGAATAAAATTTTGTCTGATGTTCCTTGTGTTGGTTTCCTGCATTTTGTTATAAATTGATGAATTTACCATGTTTATGCCTTTGGCAAATTTTAGAAAAAATAGGCAGATGTGCCGGTATTTTCCCTTTATACTTTATGGAACAGTGACTCTGCAAAATCACAACATAGGCAAATTGATAAGTCAACCTTAAATCCTACCAGATCTGAGATTCACATCCACAAACCTCCCAACCGCCCTAGATCCTGTGGAACTGTTCTGAAATTTTGAGGCTGTCGGGGTATGTCTCGACTTCTGTTGCATCTGTGTCATCAGGACAAAGATACAACTGAATATAACAATAGAGCAGAACGCCAACAGCAACTTTCCCCACCATTCAGTCTATGTAATGACTGAAGATCCTGCCAGGATATTTGAGTATTGTGATAGTCTAAGATCATGGGACTAGGTAGCAAAGAAGAGGAGCAGTAGACATTCAAAGTTGTATATATATAGCAGAGTTGAGTGTGCCTATATTCCAGATCTTAGCATGTCTCAGATCTGAGTGGGTATGTATGAATATTCGTGTATTGATGTAGCAGAGTTGTGTGTGTTTTGGCATAGCAAAACTGTGTGTGTTGGTGTATCAGAACTATGTGTGTTTATGTAGATGAGGTGTGTTTATGTAGATCAGGTGTGTGTTTTTGTGGTTGAGGTGTGTGTGTTGATGTAAAGTTTTGTGTATGTGAATGTAGCATTGTTGTGTATGTTGATGCAGCATATTGTGTGTGAGGGGGATGTATGGTGTGTGGGGAATAAGACTATTTGTCGGGACTATTAAAGCGGTACCATACTGTGTGAGAACACAACAGACCTCAGGAGGAGCAGTATGGCACATATAAAGGACAAGGCGATGTTTAGCTGGTTTAGCTTTAAAAATACTACAATGCGCTACATGATCCACAGTGTGTGTCCCTCTTTCTTATCATTCAAAGTTGGGAGGTATGATTATACAACATCCAGCTCCTATATCAGTCTACCCTCATCCCACTTGGTATCTTTGGATAAATTGAAATTACAAATTTGTAAATGTAATGTAACAATCTTCAGTCTGGGATTTTTCTCATTTGCAAAAATGGTTCAATTTTCATCAATATTTGGTCATTGTTTCAATTCTTTTTCTGTTGAGTATTTCATCAGTGATATTCACGTGTAAAAAAAAATGACTGCAAAGGTTTTTTTTTACCCATTGCAATGTGAAAAACAGGCGGTACAAGAATTTCACACAGATGGCAACGTGTGCTATGATTTTTCATAGAGTAGTATGAGTAATTCTGATTAATCAAAAATGGACATATCTCTGGATTTTTTTGCGAGCACCTGTTCTGCAAAAAAATATGAACATGTGAACTGCCCCATAGATTATAATGGATACATAGCAATAATGATCTGCAAGGAGCTTTGGTGCTGTCACTGTTTACTGAATGTTGTGCTTGACGTTTGCATTAACTTGTTTCTAGCAATATTAGAATTATCTAATTTATCGTGTCTGTTTCTTTTGTGTGTTTTTTTTTTTTTTTTCAAGGTGATGTCCACTACCTAGATATTGATGACTTATTTCTTATGTCAACAATATCAGATCAGTAGGGGCTGACACCCATAACCACCACTGATTATCTGTTATCAACTCCAACGCCTGTTTGTAGTGTACGGGCAAAACACCACCGCGTCGCACTGTCTAGTGGCCACTCTCAGGCAGTGTGGATCAGCTCAATTTCGTTTTTTTAACAGCTGATGTGCATTACCCATAAAGGGCCACAAAACATTGTGTCAAACTGCTGGTGTTCTGCGTTATTCACCGCCTATATTTAGACAAGCCAAAACTCTCTGATGAAGCTGTTAATATTTTATTATTAGTTTATGTAGCACCATTGATTCCATGGTGCTGCACATGAGAAGGGGTTACATACAAATTACAGATATCACAGTAAGCAAACTAAAAATCACAGACTGATACAGAGGGGAGAGGACCCTGCCCTTGCGGTCTTACATTCTACAGGATTGTGGGGAAGGAGATAGTAGGTTGGGGGGTTGCGGCAGCTCCGGTGTTGGTGAGGCGGTAGCTCCGTTAGTGGTGAGGTGGCAGTGGGGTCATTGCAGGCTGTAGGCTTTCCTGAAGAGGTGGGTTTTCAGGTTCTGTCTGAAGGAACCAAATGTGGTTGATAGACGGACGTGTTGGGGTAAAGAATTCCAGAGGATGGGGGATATTCAGGAGAAGTCTTGGAGGTGGTTGGGTGAGGAGCGAATAAGTGTGGAGGAGAGAAGGAGGTCTTGGGAGGACCGGAGATTGTGAGGGAAGATATAGGGGGGTTAATTCAGAGATATATGGAGGAGACAGCTTATGGATGGCTTTGTAGATCAGTATTAGTAATTTGAACTGGATACGCTGAGGGAATGGAAGCCAGTGAAGAGATTTGCAGAGGGGAGAAGCGGAGGAGTAGCGACGAGAGATATGACTTAGTCGTGCATCAGAGTTAAGGATGGACTGGAGAGGTGCGAGGGTGTTAGCAGAGAGGCCACAGAAAAAGATGTTGCAGTAGTCGAGGCGGGAGATGATTAGGGCATGCACAAGCATTTTAGTAGATTGAGTGTTGAGGAAAGAATGGATTCTGGAAATATTTTTAAGAAGGAGGTGTATAGAGCTTGGCTGTGCGGTTTGAAGGACAGGGCAAAGTCAAGGGTTACTCCGAGGCAGCGGACTCCCGGTACGGGAGAGAGCATGATGTCGTTATTTGTGATAGATAGGTCAGGTAAGGAAGATCTGTGAGATGGAGGAAAGATGATGAGTTCATATTTGTCCACATTGAGTTTGAGGAAGCGAGAGGAGAAGGAGAAAATATGGCTGATAGACACTCCGGAAATCTAGACAACAGAGAGGTGACGTCTGGGCCAGAGAGGTAGATCTGAGTGTCATCAGCATAAAGGTGGTGCTTGAAACCATGGGACTTTGAGTTGTCCCAGGCCAAGTGTATAGATTGAGAAGAGTAGGGGTCCTAGAACAGAGCCTTGGGGGACTCCAACAGAGAGAAGGTGGGATTATTATTATTTATTTATATAGCGGCATTAATTCCATGGTGCTGTACATGAGAAGGGGGGTTACATACAAAGTTATAGATATCGTTAACAGTAAACAAATTTACGATGACAGACTGGTACAGAGAGGAGGGGACCCTGTCCTTGCGGACTTACATTCTACGGGATAGTGGGGAAGAGACAGAAGGTCGGGGGGCAGCTCTAGTGGTGATGAGGCGGCAGCTCAGGCGGTGAGGATGTAGTGTGGGAGTGGGAGATGCTGAATGTGCGGTTGTAAATGTATGAGGAGATCCAGGATAGGGAAAGATCTTTTATGTCAAAGGTGGAGAAGCTATATAGTAGGAGGCAGTGGTCAACTTTGTCGAAAGCAGAGGACAGGGCTAGAAGGAGGAATATACTGTAGAGTATTGTCCGTTAGCTTTAGCTGTAAGTTGTTAGTAATTTTGGTCAGGGCTGTCTCAGTGGAGTGATGGGGCGGAATCCAGATTGTAGATTGTCAAAGAACAAGTTAGATGAGAGGTGGAAGTAAAGTTCAGCGTGGACATGCTGCTCCAGGAGTTTGGAAGCGAATGGGAGCAGCGATATTGGGCTATAGCTGGACATAGCGGTTGGGTCGAGGGTTGGCTTTTGAAGGATAGGCGTGATTGTGGCATGTTTGAAAGCAGAAAGGAAGGTACCAGAAGTTAGTGATAGGTTGAAGAGGTGGGTTAGAGATGGAATAAAAGTGGTGGTCAGGTTGGGGAGGAGGTGAGATGGGATGGGGTCGAGTGCACAGGTGGTGAGGTGCGTTTTGGAGAGGAGACCATTAAGCTCCCCTTCAGTGATGTTGGAGAGTGAGGTTATGGGATTTGGGCACTGGTCTGGTATAGAAAGGGATGGTGGTTGAACAATGAAGACTTGTCTTGTTTGGTCGATCTTATTTTTGAAGTGTGTGGCAAAGTCCTCAGCAGAGATGCGGGGGGTTGGAGGTGGCAGTGTTGGGCGGAGGAGGGAGTTAAAAGTTTTGAATAACTGTTTGGGGTTGTAGGATAGGGAAGATATGAGGGTTGTGAAGTAGGCATGTTTAGTAGAAGAGAGGGCAGATATGAAAGCAAGTGTTGCCTGTTTGAATGCAGTGCAGTTGTCTTGCAAATTTGTTTTTTCCCAAAGCTACTCTGCAGCCCTGGACACTTGCCGGAGCTTTTTAGTGGTGTCATTGTGCCAGTGTTGTCTGTTGATACATCACACTCTGCCATGAACGAGAGGGGTGACTGCATTAATAGCTGATGTGAGAGTGGCATTGTAGAAAGCAGTGGCACTGTCTGTGTCGTCATGTGAAGATATGGGTGCCAATGGTAGAATAGAGTCAGAGACCGTATGGGTATCTAGGTGTGCAAGGTTTCTGCGGGGGTGCGCAAGTTACTGGACAGGGGTGGCAGGTGAAGAGAACAGGGATGAGAAAGTGAGTAGATGGTGTTCAAATAGAGTGAAGTTAGATAGAGAGCAGAGACTGGTGAAAACCAGGTCTAATGTATATCCGTCTGTGTGGGTGGCTGAGGAGGACCACTGAGCAAGTCCAAAAGATAAGGTACAGGAGTTTGGAATCAGTTGACTGAAGGGTATCAGTGGGGATGTTGAAGTCACCCATGATGATAGTGGGTGGGGATGTCAGTTGAAAGAAAGTGAAGAAGCCAGGTAGTGAATTGATCAGTAAAGGCAGTGGTCGGGCCCGGAGGTCGGTATATGACGGCCACTTGGAGGTTGGAGGGAGAGTAGATGTGGACTTCAAAAGAGCGGAGGATTAGGGAGGGAAGAAGTGGGATTGGGTTAAAGGTGTAGTTAGAAAAAAAGGAGAAGACCCACTCCTCCACTGTGTCTGTTGCCAGGGTGAGGAGTGTGGGTGAAATGGAGGCCACTGTAACACAGTGCAGCAGGTGAGGCGGTGTCAGCCATGTTTCTGTGAGGCCGAGGAAGACAAGATTGTGAGAGAGAAAGAGGTCATGAATCACATGAAGCTTATTGCAGATGGAGCGGGCATTCCAGAGTGCTCTAGAGAGTGGGAGCAGGGAAAATGGGTGTCAAGGGCATGAGTTTTACGTTGGAAAGATTGCGTTAGTTCATATTAGATAGGGAGCGGTAGGAGGGGATAATAATGGGAGGTATGAGCTGTGGGGGTCCAGGATTGGGAGATATATCGCCAGCAGTGAGGAGAAGCAGAGAAAGGGAGTGCAGGTGGGAGAAGTTTAGTGGGTGGCTTGTTTTATGTTTTATTAGGAGAGAGCTGAGGTTGAGGAGCAGGTCAGCAGAGGAGGTCAGGTGGCGAGGAAAGAGGGAAGGGGAGATGATTATTAGTTTAGAGGGTGTTGGGGTTTGGGGATAGTGAAGGATAGTGAGGATTAATGGAGCAAACACTGTGAGGGCATATGTAAACATGGTGAAGGAGTAAGATGGATTAATAGAAAATCCAGGTCCAAGTATTAAGAAGTGCTTACTCGGCAGATGTACCCAAAAGAGACATACATAGTGTGGGGTCCTGACTCCTACCGTGACTAACTGCCGTTGAAAAAACTGCATCATCTCGATACTTTTTAGCTGCAGTTATACTTTGCTGCAGGGACACACGTGCCAGAACCCACACGCGTGCCCCCGAAAACCCCTTCCTGACATTTGACGTACTATCACATCCATGTGCCCTGGGCCTTATGCCCATGAACGGGATAGTACATCATAGTGATCAGCTGCGCTCACGGGGGAAGCGCTGCTGATCGCGGCCGGGTGTTAGCTGATATAGTGATGTCCCACCCCGGAACAATGTAAAAAAGTTAAAAAAAAACAAATCAAAAAACAATGCTTTATCATACCGCCGAACAAAAAACGCAATAACACGCGATCAAAAAGACGGATATAAATAACCATGGTACCACTGAAAGCGTCATCTTGTCCCACAAAAAACGAGCCACCACACAGCACCATCAGTGAAAATATAAAAAAGTTATAGCTCGCACAATAAAGCGATGCAAAAATAATTATTTTTATATAAAATTGTTTTTATTGTATAAAAGCACCAAAACATAAAAAAAATATAAATGAGGTATCTCTGTAACCGTACTGACCCGAAGAATAAGACCACTTTATCAATTTTACCACATGCGGAACGGTATAAACGCCCCCCCTTTCCCGAAAGAAATTCTTGAAATACTGTTTTTGTTCATTTTGCCTCCCAAAAATCGTAATAAAAAGCGACCAAAAAATGTCATGTGCCCGAAAATGGTACCAATAAAAACGTCAACTCGTCCCGCGAAAAATAAGACCTCACATGACAACTGTGTGCCAAAATATGAAAAAATTACAGCTCTCAAAATGTGATGCAAAAACTATTTTTTGCAATAAAAAGCGTCTTTTAGCGTGTGACAGCTGCCAATTATAAAAACCCACTATAAATAGTAAATCAAACCCCCTTTATCACCCCCTTAGTTAGGGAAAAATAATAAAATTTAAAAAAGTATTTATTGCCATGTTCCCATTAGGGTTAGGGCTGAGATTAGGGTTAGTGGTGTGTTGGGGTTAGGGATGGAGTTAGAATTGGGGTTTTTCCACTTTTCTGGCTCATCAGGGGCTCTCCAAACGTGACATGGCGTCTGATCTCAATTCCAGCCAATTCTGCGTTGAAAAAGTCAAACGGTGCTCCTTCTCTTCCGAGCTCTGCCATGTGCCAAAAAAGTGAATTACCCCCACATATGGGGCATCAGCCTACTCAGGACAAATTGCACAATAACTTTTGGGGTCCATTTTCTCCTGTTCCCTTGGGAAAATAAAATAATTGGACCTCAAATAATTCTTTTGTGGGAAAAAGTAAAATGTTCATTTTTTCTTTTTTTTTTTTTTTAAACATTCAAAAAATTCCTGTGACGCACCTGAGGGGTTAATAAACTTCTTCAATGTGGTTTTGTGCACCTTAAGGGGTGCAGTTTTTAGAATGGTGTCACTTTTGGGTATTTTCTATCATATAGACCCCTCAAAGTGACTTCAAATGTGATGTGGTCCTCCCAAGAAAATGATGTAAAAATGAGAAATCGCTGGTTAAATTTTAACCCTTACCCTAACAAAAAAAAATTGTGGTTCCAAAATTGTTCTGATGTAAACATGTGGGAAATGTTACATATTAAGTATTTTTTGTGCCATATCTCTGTGATTTAAGGGCATGAAAATTCAAAGTTGAAAAATTTCTAAATTTTCACCAAATTTCCGTTTTTTTCACAAATAAACGCAAGTCACATCAAAAAATTTTTACCACTAACATGAAGTACAATATGTCACGAGAACACAATGTCAGAATCACCGGGATCCATGGAAGCGTTCCAGAGTTATTACCTCATAAAGAGACAGTGGTCAGAATTGTAAAAATTGGCCTGGTCATTAACGTGCAAACCACCCTTGGGGGTAAAGGGGTTAATAGCTGATCTGTAGATGTGTTGAACCCTCGCTGATCTGATATCTGATTTATTCTAAGGATAGTTGATCAGTATCTAATGACCCATTTATGCAGTCAGATCCAGGGAGTTAAACGTTGACCTATCGGCCATACACCAGCTGATTAGCGGTTGTGTGCTGAATTTTTACTGATCATCTTAGGCCTGTTTCACAAATCCGTTTGTGTCCATCAGTCAAAATCCGCCGTTTTGCAAAAAAAAACGGATCCACCATTTTTCTTGGCAGATCCGTTTTTTTTCCCATTGAGTTGCATTACCGGCGGATCTTGATGGATGGCCATCCGTTGGATCCGTTTTTTTTGCGGATCCGCCAAAATTTTTACGTCCGCCGACATGCCCGAACGGACCATGTAACGTTTTTTCGGGCGGCAGGATCCGCACTTCTCACTGCGCATACCCGAAAGACTTCACTCAGCCGGAAATTTAACCCTAAACTCTGTTCTGGCGGCTGAAAAATTATCTCTCTCTCTCACAAACGTTGTGGTCAGTACAGGAACGGATCCGCTATCCGCCATTTTAGCGGATTTTGACTGACGAAAGAAACTGATGTGTGAAACAGGCATTATATGGGGACCGAAAGTTAATACGTTGCTGCTGTCACCACGCAGTGTCATGTTATCGACAGCACATCACCTATTTACCTAGACGTGCTGCCGAGAATGATGACTTTTATGCCCGGTAGACAATTTGGATGGCCTAATGTAAAAACCTCTTTAACTATATTTGTACTAATGTAGATGATCTCTTGTTTTGCATATGTCCTACACATTTTTCTCTCCAGAATTTTTGGAAATTATCTGTGCATGGAAAGTTGTTCTTGGTGGATTATAAAGAAAAATAAACTATTAAACATCACTAAATCATATCTGTTTGTTTTTTAAGAGCAACATCTTTGATAACCAGCAAAAGTAAAAATGAGAACGAACAGAAGGTAAATACCTAATCTCTGAGATCCTCCGTGCCTGCTGGCCTTCTTCAAAGGGTATTTTCAAATGTCAAGTTTTTTTCTGCATGTTTTTTGCCGCAAGAAAAACTCTCAGCAAAGTCAATTGAGATTTCTGAAATGTCATGCACATGTAGCTTATTTTTTCAGCATTTTTGCATGAGATTTTTACACATTTTAATGAATGAGGATAGAACATTGTAAAAATGAATATATTTTATGCAGCATTTTTGAATCAGAAATATGTGCAGAAAATGCTTACCTTGTGCACATACCCTAATTGTATAATATAGCGCTGACGTTACTTTGTTACATTATATACAGGTGCCTCTCACAAAATTAGAATATCATCAAAAAGTTAAATTATTTTAGTTCTCAATACAAAAAGTGAAACTCATATATTATATAGTCATTACAAACAGAGGGATCTATTTCAAGTGTTTATTTCTGTTAATGTTGCTGATTATGGCTTACAGCCAATGAAAACCCAAAAGTCATTACCTCAGTAAATTAGAATACTTTATAACACCAGCTTGAAAAAATGATTTTAAAATCTGAAAGATCAGTCGAGTTTGCTGGCCAATCAAGCACAGTGATACTGTTGTTTGTAAACCAGGTATTGGTACTTTTGGCAGTGTGGACAGGTGCCAAGTCCTGCTGGAGAATGAAATTTCGATCTCAAAGAACCTTGTCAGCAGAGGGAAGCATGAAGTGCTGTAAAATTTCCTGGTAGACTGCTTCCCTGACTTTGGTTCTCATAAAAAACAGTGGACCTACACCAGCAGATGACATAGCTCCCCAAACCATCACTGATTGTGGAAACTTCACACTAGACCTCAAGTAGCTTGGATTGTGTGCCTCTCCACTCTTCTTCCAGACTCTTGGACCTTGATTTCCAAGACCTAGTGTGAAGTATCCACAATCAGTAATGGTTTGTGGAGCCATGCCATCTGCTGGTGTAGGTCCACTGTATTATATCAAGACCAAAATCAGCACAACCGTATACTAAGAAATTTTAGAGCACTTCATGCTTCCCTCTGCCGACAAGCTTTTAGGAGATGGAAATTTCATTCTCCAGCAGGACTTGGCACCTGTCCATACTGCAAAAAGTACCAATACCAGGTTTATCAACCATATCACTGTGCTTGATTAGCCAGCAAACTCGCCTGACCTTAACCCCATAGAGAATTTGTGGGGTATTGTCAAGAGGAAGATGAGACACCAGACCCAAAAATGCAGATGAGCTGAAGGCTGCTATCAAAGCCACCTGGGCTTCCATACCTCCTCAGCAGTGCCACAAGCTGATCACCTCTCATGTCACGCTGCATTGAGGCAGTAATTGATGGAAAAGGAGCCTCGACCAAATATTGAGTGCATTTACTGAACATACATTTCAATAGGACAACATTTTGGATTTTAAAATCATTTTTTCAAGCTGGTGTTATAAAGTATTCTAATTTACTGAGATAATGACTTTTGGGTTTTCATTGGCTGTAAGCCATAATCAACATTAACAGAAATAAACACTTGAAATAGATCACTCTCTTTGTAATGACTTGATATGAGTTTCACTTTTTGTATTGAAGAACTGAAATAAATTAACTTTTTGATGATATTCTAATTTTATGAGATGCACCTATAGGTACAGGCCCCAGATATACCTTACTTAAAAACATGTTACATTCCACTTTATAAATGCCCATAGCATCACAGTTATGTATTATATAATTGAAGGCAACTATGATGTACTGTAGATTATTTTATATTAATCCTGTGCTCCAACTACGCAGCATAAAGACCCCCGCAAGCATCTGTTTAGCGACACTGATACTGACAAAGGAGGTGATGACAGCAAAACAGAGTTTAGCTGGTTACGAGATCCTGGAAGCAAAATGAAATCGAAGATTGTTGGCTACAGGAGACAAAAGCAAGGAAACCTGCCTAAAGAAAAGACCGTATTAGGTAAATGCATTTGCCATGTGATAACAATGTAGCCTGCTAGTGTGGCTTGTCAAATGCACATAATGACTACATATAGACTGTTCTGCCCTCACTTTTAATACAGTTATTACATGACGATGATTAATCTAGAGTAGAAAGGGATGTAGAGTTCACTTTGCTTAGCATTAATACAAATCTGCTATCGGCCTTTTGGGAAAGAAATATGGCTGCCACCATAGCTCCTACAGTAGTTGTAAGATTTGCCTAGCTCCGTAGTGGTACTTCCTTTATTTTTACATAACTACATAAAGCGATACTTTTTCTACAGTCTTGATAAAAAAAATCTAAGGTAGCTTTCCCAAAATATATTATTTAATAGAAATTGGAAGCATAACACCACTCATAAGGCAAGACAGTTCTTTTCCCTAAAGTTAAAAAGTTCACTCCCACTAGTGTATAAATTAGACAAGTGCAATCCCATGAAAAATCGTATTGCACTCCGACCAATGGTATTCAAAGAGGCAGTGCAGATCTACATATTTTTTCTCAGCTTTGTTAGGCATGAGAAATAAATCGCAGCATGCTGCCATTTCGGTACAGTGCGAGAAAAAATAAATTGCATGCCATACGGACAAATCAGAGTGGCATCTCATTTTTATGGACACATTACAATTCTGCACCAAAGGAAACAGTAAATGGTCCTGTAAAAGGTTAATAGATGCTGAGGGAAAAAAAGGACATGGACAGCACACTGCTGGCAAGTGAGAAAAAAATCGTCCCACTCTCCTAGATGAGAATAGTGTCAATTTTTTTTATATGCTATTCTGAGTGTACCGTGAAAGTGACAGTGGTGGACCCTGCTGCGTAGGCCCGATTTAAAAGGGTCCTGGGCAAGAGAACCTCCAGTCTCAGTTGTAGTAGCAGAGTGACCGCTCTGTCGTTAGTGAAGCAATTCACGTTTACTTTAAAAATAAAAAACGTGGTGTCTTCAGAAAATGACCCATCATTTGAACCAGATTTTTAGTTATGACGAGCTTACAGTGATGGTGCCCAGGATAATCGGAGATAGGAAATTTGAAGCACTTTGGTCCAACTGTCTATCAGGAAGTGCAGACATTGCCCTTGGACCAGGGTAGTATGAATCATTTTTTTCAAATTTGTTATCTCCATTCTTTTTGGTACGTCAGACTAGCTCTGTGGCCTATATACCGCTACAAATTTTCCCACCTACAAAGGATGGAGACATCTTTAATTTTTATCGTAGATGCACTTCAACTGTGAAAGACAGAATCTAATGCTGAATATTAATTATATGGAGCACCCCACATCATTTTTTGGGATCACCCATTGTTAACAACCAGTAAAGGCTAAGTAGACAGCTTGGAGCTGATACTTATTTCTTTATCACTTCATTGTGGGGCAGAGGTAACTATGGGGGTATGCTGCTGTTGCTAGGAGGCTGACACTAGGCAGAAAAGGAAAATAGTTCTTCCTCAGCTGTATACACCCACTGACAGGCACAAAGCACCTCAGTTTAATCTTAGGGCCCCGTCACACATAGCGACTCACCAGCCATCCCGACAACGATATCAACTTGGCAGGATCGCTGGTGAATCGCTACATGATCGCTGGTGAGCTGTCAAACAGGCAACTTCACCAGCGATCAGCAGCAGCAACGCCGAGCGCGCGGGGTCGCTGTGTACGTTAGCTACCATCGCGCTGATGCAGGGAGCTGGTAACTAAGGTACACATCGGGTTTCTAAGCAGCGCGCGTCACTTAGAAACCCGATGTGTACCTTGGTTACCACTCCCTGCATCAGCGCGCTGGTAACTAAGGTACATAGAGGGTTTCTAAGCACAGCGCGCTGCTTAGAAACCCTGCGTTTACCTTAGTTACCAGCGCGCTGATCGCTGGTCTCCTGCCTGTCACACGCAGCGTTCAAAAAAATGTCCAATGCTTTCCAACAACGATCAGCGATACCGGCAGGGGGCCCAGTCGCTGATAGGTGTCACACACCGTGATCTCGCTGGTGAGATCGCTGTTGCGTCACAAAACTTGTGACTCAGCAGCGATCTCGCTAGCGAGATCGCTATGTGTGACGGGGGCTTTACTGTCTGTAGGAGGCAGACCTGGATCTGATCCCAGATCTGCATTTTCCCTTGCAGGTTCCCTGTTTGTGTTTAATAATCTTTTTCCCTTTGTTTTCAGGTTCATCTTTTTAGGGAAACAGGGTGTAATTTCTCACCCTGTTGTCCTGTGCATATGCAGCCGAGAGAGCCCACTCTCAGACCTGCAAACATGACTTTATCCCCTGTCACCTTTACGAGTGTTTCAGGGTGATTCCAGGTAGCCAGTCCTTGCCTTTTCCCCCCCTCGGAGAGGGCTGGGAGGAAGGGGTTGATGCCATCTTCTGCACCATATAGAGACGGTGCTGGAAGAAGGATCCCTGTTTCCAGCGACCCGCTCCTGATGTGATCCTCATCTGCGAAGCGGAACCATGGACCCACCTTGCAGGTAATGTATGTTTCTCTCTCACCCATGACAGAACCACGGAGAGGGGGGTCCGCCCATCAAGGACAGGAACCTACAGATAAAAAGGCGGCACTTCTGCTCAGCCCCCAGTTGGGTTCCTGTCCTTGACGGGTGACCCGTGGATCCTGCACCAGTCGGCAGGCTTACCTTTGAAGAGGAACCAGGGTTGTCCCGTTCGTAGTCCTGGCAGTGGGAAGGCCCCTGCCGCGGCGGGGTCGGTGCCTGAAGCCGCCACCGCTGTAGCCGAGGGGCTGTACAGGGTGAGCAGGGAGGACCGAGCCGCCGCTCCGAAAAGGAGAATGGGGCTGGAGGGACACCGGTACACGCGGGGGCAGCGTGCGGTACAGAGGTGTACCAATATGGCGCTGCCCCGGAAATGGAATGAAGACTTCCAGGTCCCCGCGGTCGGCGCATGCGCATTGCGCGCTCCCCGGGGGCACAGCGGGGCAGGCTGGGAGGAGGAGGTGACGTCAGGGTCCGGGAGATTCAAAATAAGACGGTGGGAGCTGCTCCTTGCTGGAAGCGTCCTGTAGACATGGAGGACAGCGACCAGCATGAGGAGCAGCCAATGCAGCAGCAGCACAGTGTCGTTTTGGGTAGGTGGTGAAGGAGTTAACTCTGAGAGCCTCTCTGTGGATCTGGGGAGGGTTTTATAGCTTCCGGGGAGAACCGTCCCCTGTCGCTTATATTCCTATCTGAGTGTGCCCGACCCTGCTCTGTCCGTGCGTCACGCCAATCATTGTCCGTCTGCCTGGTATTCTGACCCTGCTCTGTTACGGTTTACGTCTCTGGTTTGCCGACTCTGTACCTGCTTTGCCTGTGCTGTATATGACCCTTTGTCTGACCTCCCTCCTGAATATCCCTCCTGTACCGCGCTTGCTCGTACTGTGTATGACCTTTGGCTTTGTCTGACCTCCCATCTGTATATCCCTCCTGTACCTCGCTTGCCCGCTCTGTGTATGACCTCCGTTTTGCCTGACTCTGAGTTTTTGTATAGTGTCCTGCCATCTCTGAAAGCAGGACGCTAAGCCCCGCCCCTTACAGTCACAGGACCGTAGGTTCCCTAAAACGCAAGGAAAGGGGAAAGAAAATGGACACAGTAGCAGCCTCCCAGTCAGAGGCCTCGACGTCAGGGGAAGTTACATCAAATACTTCAGACACCGATTCGTCATCCTAAGATGAGGAAACAGAGGGTCGTCATTGCTTTCCTCTGGATGAGGTAGACATGTTAGTAAAAGCGGTAAGGTCTACCATGGGTGTAGCAGACCCTCGACCAGATAGATCAGTCCAGGACATAATGTTTGGGGGATTAGGCCAAAAGAGACGGAGTATTCCCGCTGAACGAGAATGTACAGGGGCTGATAAAAAAAGAATGGGAGAGACCAGATAGGAAGAACTCCACGTTCCCTCCCTTAAAAGAAAATACCTATTTGACGAGGAAGCGTCCACGTCCTGGGATAGAGCCCCGAAGTTAGACGTGGCGGTCGCCAAAGCCTCGAAAAAATTTGCACTCCCCTTTGAGGATATGGGTACTCTAAAGGACCCATTAGACAAAAAAGCTGATATTTTCCTCAAGGGCACCTGGGAATCAACAGGAGGAAATCTTAGGCCAGCGATAGCGGCAACTTGTACCTCCAGAGCCCTCATGGTGTGGGTCGACTGACTAGAGAAGCAGCTAAGGGAAGGTACACCCAGGGAGAAGATCCTGGAATCCATTCCCGTTATAAGGGGAGCGGCGGCCTTCTTAACCGACTCTTCGGCTGATTCGGTAAGGTTGTCATCCAAAACGGCAGCCCTGTCAAACGCAGCCCGAAGAACGCTGTGGCTTAAATGTTGGCCTGGGGATTTACAAACTAAGATGAAACTATGTGCCATCCCTTGTGAAGGGAAATTCCTATTTGGAGAGAATTTGGATGACATCCTCAAAAAGACGGGGGACAAAAAGAAGGGATTCCCAAATTTAGGTCCTACAGGCCCCACAGGCTTTAAAAGGTCCTTTCGGAACAAAAAAAATTTTCAGAGGAGACCCCCGAGAGAACAGAAATGGGACGACAGAAGGAGAGACAGGGGGTTCTTCTTTGGTAACTCGTCCCGAGACAAAAAGCCCTCCAAGTGACTGTTTGCCCAGGGTGGGAGGGAGGTGAAGCTTTTTTCTCCCAGCCTGGAGGAAAATATCGAACAACCCTTGGTTATTAAATCTGATAGGATCAGGGTTAAGGATAGACTTTCTCTCTCTCCCACCTCAAAAATATGTAGTGACCCCACTAAGATCATCAGTAAAAGAACAAGAAGCCCTCGAAAAAGAGGTCCTAAGCCTGTTGAACAAAAAAGTCCTCCAGGAGATTCCCCCGTGGGAGAAAGGCAGAGGATTCTACTCACCTCTCTTCCTAATAACCAAACAGGACGGTACCGTCCGGACAATTATAAATCTAAAAAGACTGAACGATTATGTCAAAAACGAGAAATTCAAAATGGAGTCGATCAAGTTGACCATCAAAATTCTCTTTCCACATTGCTTCATGGTAGTATTAGACCTCAGCGATGCCTACTATCACGTCCCCATCCACAAAGACTCCCGACAATACCTCAGACTTGCGGTCTCCATAGGAGGCGAAATAAGGGAATTTCAGTACAGGGCCCTGCCATTTGGGATCTCGGTAGCCCCGCGAATCTTCACGAAACTAATGGCAGAGATGATAGCTCACCTAAGAGAACAAGATGTTCTAATAGTCCCATATCTGGAAGACTTTTTAATAGCGAGCAACTCAGCCCAAAGATGCAGGGAACAGAAGGACAGAGTGATGGGCACTCTAAAAAACCTTGGATGGCTCCTAAACCTAAAAAAATCAAGGCTGGAGCCCAGGAAAGTCCAGGAGTTCCTAGGCCTGACACTGGACTCAAACACCCAGGAGTGTTACCTGCCAGACCACAAAAAGGAGAGGATCGCTCAGATGGTAGCAAGAGCAACGCAGAACCCTTCTATGTCGCTAAGAAAAGCAATGTCACTGTTAGGGTCCCTCTCCGCATGCCTGCCGGCGGTCCAGTGGGCACAGCTACATACGAGAGATCTCCAATGGGATGTTTTAGCCAACCAGTCAGCATTAAGAGGTCACTTGGAAGGTTACGTTACACTAGACTTCAAAACTATTCGTTCCCTAGCTTGGTGGGGAAACAGAGACAACCTATCCAAAGGGATTCCCTGGGTGATAAAAGTCACACACATAATCACCACGGATGCCAGTCCCAAGGGATGGGGAGTACACATGAGCAACAGGGTGGCTCAGGGGGAATGGGGAGGTCAGGAACTAGAAGCATCCTCGAACCAAAAGGAACTGCTGGCAGTAGGCTACGCCCTAACACTTTCTACCGATATTAAAGGGACATCATGTCCGAATATTTTCGAACAATCGAGTGACGGTGGCCTACATAAATCATCAGGGGGGAACCAGGTCCCGAACACTAATGAACACATCCTCCGAAATATTTACGCTAGCCGAGAAAACCCTACTGTCCCTATCTGCACTACACATACGGGGAGCAGAAAAACAGACAGCAGACTTTCTAAGTCGCACCCAGCTACATCAAGGGGAGTGGGTTCTAAAACAGTCCATTTTTCGAAAATTGTAAAAATGTGGGGAACCCCGGACATGGTTCTGTTTGCCGACCACAAAAACAAAAAATTGGAAGCATAGACCCCAGGGGGAATCCCAGGACCCTGGATGCGTTTATGCTTCCATGGACGCAGGGCCTAATGTATGCCTTTCCACCGCCCATTCTCATCCCGGCAGTCATAAGGAAAGTCAGAGAAGACGGCACGAATGATACTAATAGCCCCGTTTTGGCCAAAAAGAACTTGGTTTTCCTGGCTGAGAATACTGTCAATAACCGACCCCTGGGTTCTACCAGATCTCCCCGACCTTCTGTCCCAAGGTCCCGTGTTACACCCTCGGGCAGTGAACCTCCATTTAACAGTATGGAATTTGAAAGGGCTCTGCTGAGGGGGAGAGGGTTTTCAGAAAACCTGGTTTCCACGCTACAAAAGAGTAGGAAACCGATCACAACCAGGGCCTGTGGTAGAACTTGGAGGAAATTTCTATCTAGCTCTGGGGTAAGGGTTCAAGATGGAATTCAAATTGACAAAATTCTCGAATTCCTACAAAAAGGGTTAGAGCAGGGGCTAGCAACTAATACATTGAAGGTACAGATAGCGGCTCTAGGTGCCCTTTATAACCAGGATGTGGCAGGCAACAATTGGGTGGCATGGTTTATGAGGACCGCAGCCAGGTCTAGGCCAATAACCACCCAGAAAATACCGTAATGGGATCTAAACCTAGTGTTGTCTGCACTAACAGGGTCCCCATTCGAGCCCATCCAATCAGCACCCCTAAAAACCCTATCATTAAAAATTATACTTTTAGTGGCCCTAACATCCGCTTGCAGAGTGAGCGGTATTCAGGCTCTGTCAGCAATACCCCCGTTCACTAAAGTCCTGGACAATAGAAATGGTCCTTTCTTCTGCCCAAACTCTAGGAATAGGGGAGAGGAGAAATTTCACAACCTGGATGTGAAGAGGTGTCTAGTTCAGTACCTAGAGGCCACCAAGGAATGTAGGAAGGAAGGGTCTCTCTTTGTGTGTTTCCAGGGACCTCGGAAGGGACTCAAGTCATCCAAGAGTACCCTAGCAAGGTGGATAAGGGATGCGATTGCCCTGGCGTATTCATCCAGTGGGAATACCATCCCGGTGGGTCTAAAAGCTCACTCTACAAGGGCAATGACGACCTCATGGGCAGAAAGATCAGAGGTATCAATAGAGCAGATCTGTAAGGCGGCCACCTGGTCAACACCTTCTACCTTTTTTAGGCACTATCGCTTAGATCTAGCCTCTACATCTGACCTGACCTTCGGGAGAAGGGTCCTTCAGGTGGTGGTCCCTCCCTAAGCTACCAATCTCTGAGATTCTCTCCGTGGTGCTGTCATGGGTGAGAGAGAATAGCTTAGTTACTCACCGATAACAGTGTTTCTCGGAACCCATGACAGCACCCGCTTATTCCCTCCCCTTTCACGTGTGCGGTGAGCACGAGTTAATGTGTGTAATGTGTTTTTTGTTAGACACGGGGCTTCTCCATAATATGCAATATTATAATGTTATGTATATACTTTTGTTGTTAACTTACCGAGAGACCCTCTGATGCTCTGTAACCAACTGGGGGCGGAGGAGAGGTGCCGCCTTTTTATCTGTAGGTTCCTGTCCTTGATGGGCGGACCCCCTTTCTCCGTGGTGCTGTCATGGGTTCCGAGAAACACCGTTATCGGTGAGTAACTAAGATATTCCTTACCCCGCAGTGGCGCTGGCAGGACCCGTCACATGTCTGCTCCTTAACAAGGACAGGGTGGCTTTAAGCATTATTTTTGGCAGCCCTGGCCATTTTCCCTGTGTTCGGTCCCAGACATCCCCTTTTATCCCTGGCCGTGCCCCCTCTCTGGTTTCCTTTGTCCATTCCCTATCAAGCACTTGAATTTCGTGCTCTTTTTGGGCCAATAGGAGGCCTCGCTGGGTCAGAGAGTCTCTTCTCTGGCCATGCCACGCCCCCCGCTTTGCGCACGTCTTTTCGCTACCCTTTTTCTCTCTGTTTCTGATGATCGGCAGATCCTCCAGGCTGGCCACGACCCTGGGCACGTCTGCCAATTGGATGCAGTCTTTCATTTTCGCCGGCCGGCACCTTAGCCATGCCCACCGCTCCGCAGCATGCTTGCTGTTTCAGCTTTGCTGATGCCATCTTGGATCTTGTGCCTCAGCAGATCACACGTCCTGTCTGAGACACTGCCTTTCCCTGTCTTCTGTGCAATTGGCATCAGCCCTCGCTGCATCTAACTGAGGATATTTGACAAGGGGGATACAGCTAACCTATCAGTCACCTGCTGTCTATCGCTGGCATCTGATAGGCTCTGCCCTCTCTCTCTCTCTTTCCTTGCCTCTGTCGCTCTTATAGCCCATTTTCAGCAGTATCATCAAGGCTCGAGTTATGCCCAACTCTGCAGGGGCTTCTCGTCCTCCTAAACCCACTGTGATTCATTATGCCTGTGCCCGCTGCAAAAGGAAAGTGGTCTTCAAGTCAGCCTTCCCCTTTCTGCCCGTCCTGCAGCCCTTCCACCATGTCTGCCCCACAGGAGCACTGCCCGAGATGAGAGCACATCCCTCCCTCTGGAGTGTGCTGTTGCCATTTCACAGTAGGACTGGTGGAAGCGCAGCCGCGCGAAACTGCCGTCATCCTTGTATCTCACACGTTGCTCTACAAGATTTTATGTTGAATCTATTTTTATTGAAAAGAAAAACGATTACACATATAACATACAAGACAACAAGAGTTATACACCATGCCGTACTAGAATACAGAATAATCGATCTCCTATAAAGGCGAGATGTCTTCTGGCCCAAAGGCTCGTAATGTCCCAGTTGAACAAAAGTCGCTGCATATTCATCAGACCTACTTCGTACGAGAGAACAAACAGGAGTCCGCCACCGCAGACCGACAAATTCAGCTGTATAAGCATTTTTCATACGATATTTGCTCGCGTATAATGAAACAATCTGAAGAGACAGCACTCCTCCCCGCATACCCTCCCGCACGTTAGCATCATCAGTTGTTAAATATTAAAAAATAATAATTATGAGCACATTCAACAACGTCTTTACACGTAACCTGTGGAGGTGTATTTCAAATAACAAAGAAAGAAAGAAATTAGAAAGAGTAAGGAGATTCACAAAGAGTAGAGAAGGGAAAGGGAGGAGGGGGAGGGGAAAAAGGAAAACGGGCCTCAGAACTCCGAGCCGGCCCCTAAGGAGCGTCCTCGACCAATCGAAGTAGTTCAGGGGTTTCCTTGAATAAGATCCAAGGCTGCCATATTCGGACCAAACGGGAGTTATCTCCCTCCAATTCAGCCAATAACTCCTCCATACGGAAAATGTCTGCAAATTCTGATAACCATTCTGCCATAGTTGGTAATATCGTCGTACGCCTGTGGCGTGGGATCACCATACGTGCCGCGGTAATACAAAACCGAAGAAGGCTCTTCTTTTAAGTGGATATGGAACCCGGGACAATTGATAGGATGGCAATTTGTGGGGAAGGAGGAACGTATTTTCCAGAAATCTTTTGGTAGGCCCGAAACACCTTTCCCCAGAAGGGTCGTATAGCAGAGCATTGCCACCATATGTGGAATAGCGTGCCTCTCTCAACTGCACATCGCCAACAGGTATCATCTACTGTCGGAAAAATGGACTTTAATCTGACGGGGAACAGATACCACCTGGTCAGTATCTTAAAATTTTTCTCCTGTGCGCCCCCAGCCGGAGACATTTTGTGTGTAAAGAGAAATGCTTTGTCAAGGTCTTCAGCTGAAAATTTATATCCCATCTCATCCTCCCATGCACGGATGTAGCACGGAACCGCGTCCGAGTCTCCTGAATGAAATTCCTTATATAAAAGAGAAATCAGGTGAGAGGGAGGGTCCTGCAGTTGTAATAAAGTTTCAAACCGTGTCATGGAGGGGCGAGAAGTACGGTCACCCAAACTTCCCCGGATAAACGATCTCAGCTGATTGTATTCCATCCAGGAGAGTGTCCTTCCACCAGTACCTGTCCCAGTCGTAAGTCAGAACTACTATGCCAACCTAAAAATTGGTCCCTATGACACCCTGGAGGAAAATCCGGGTTACCAAATATTGGTGTCAACGGATTCAGAGTGCTGATCAATTTCTTTTTATGTTTAAAATGATTCCAAATCTGTAAAACTTCTCAAGTCAAGAAACCTGTGGGTCCCTTAAAGTCGTTTGCAACTAAATCGGAGCGTCGGATCCATGGAAGATGGCGCAGTGGAATACTAAAAGATGTCTGTTCCAGTTGAACCCATTGTTTAGAACGGTGGCCGAATTGCCAGTCAAACAATCGTGCAAGCATGGAAGCTCTATGATAGAGTTCCAGGTCAGGAAGACCCACGCCACCTCTGGGCTTCGGGGCGATTAGGATAGAGTATTTGAGATGAGGTTTAGATGTCTGCCAGATAAAGCGGATTAGTGCAGATCTAATGGTCTGGAAGAATGTCTTCGGCGGTACAATCTGAACCGCCTGCAACAGGTATAAGAACCTGGGAAGAATATCCATTTTAAATGAATTCATCCTGCCAAACCACGAGATATTCTTCCGTCCATATTCCCTCAACCGTTTCAAAGTCGACTCTAACAGGGGCATATAATTTAGTTTATATAGGTCAGTCATGTCAGTAGGGATTTGAACGCCCAAATGTTGAATGGCCCCGGTTTTCCACCGAAAGGGGAAATTTCCCATAATTCTTGTGAGTTCTGTCTGTCCTAGGGATATGTTAAGGGCTTCAGTTTTCTGAAAATTAATTTTAAAATTACTGACTGCTCCATATTTTTGAAACTCTTCCATCAATGATGGGAGGGTAATATGTGGCTGGGATATATACAGTAGTAGATCATCCACGTAAAGAGAGACATTATAATGAACACTGTCTACCCACAGACCGTGCACACTGGGGTTCTTCCTAATCGCCACCGCCAAATGTTCCATAACTATCACATATAAAAGGGGCGACAGAGGGCAACCCTGCCTGGTCCCGTTCCCAATGGCTATAGAGTCTGACATTGCTCCGTTAACCTTAACCTTTGCCGAAGGGCCAGAGTATAGGGCCGCAACCCTATGCAGGAAGCGATTTCCCAGGCCTATCTGTCTTAGGGCCGAGAACATGAAGCCCCAATGCACGCGGTCAAAGGCCTCCGCGTCTATCGATAGCAAAGCCAACTGCTTACATTTTGATTTAGCATATGCAGTCAAGATGAGTCTTATCTATGCCGTCTCTCGCTTCCCTTCCCCGCACGAACCCCACCTGATGCAAATGTATTACCAAAGATAAAAGAGGAGCTAGTCGGTTCGCTAAGATTTTTGCGTATAGTTTTACGTCAACATTAATGAGAGATATTGGGCGGTAATTTGTTACTATTTTACGGTCCTTCCTTGGCTTCTGTATTACTGTAATAAAAGCCTCTAGATATTGTGGAACAAACGGAGATTCAACTGCGATGGAGTTAAACACCAGTGTCATAATGGGGCTAAGTTGTTCTCGAAACATCTTATAAAAATGAGGGGAAAATCCATCCGGTCCTGGGCTTTTACCAGCCGGGGTATTTTGGATGACTTCGTCAATCTCTTCAGTCGGAAAGTCCGAGTCTAATGGAGTTGTCAAGTCCGTGGCCAATGTAGGAAGGGCAGTATCTCGTATATAGCATTCTATGTGTGGTTGAGGATCCAGGGGTAATTGAGGGGGGCAATCTCCGTTGATGTTATATAATTTATGATAATAATGCCGCATTATGTCCAGGATTTCTGTCGGGCTTGATGTCGATTGGCCCCCGTTCCGATGGAGAGAGGAAATGTATGTGGTCTGATTACGTGGGTGTAAAAATCTAGCTAACAGACGTCTACATTTATTAGCTTGACTGTGTAATATACTTTTAAAGCGATTTCTGTGATGTTGGTACTTCTCATTTAGTAGGGACTTCAGATTGTCTCTGCAATTAATCAAGTCAGTCAACGTTTCCGTCTCCTTATTCGTCTTATGCTTCGTCTCCAACGTTAATATTTTTTCCGTCAAGTCTATAATTTCTCTACTTTTCATTTGTTTCAAACGAGATCAATGCTTAATGAGTACCCCTCTAAGGATGCATTTAAGGGCTTCCCATTTAATAGGCATAGCAGTAGTGTCATGTGCATGATCTTGTAGGAATTCTGCTATAGTAGTCTTAATGTTGGCCACACAAGTATTATCTTTTAAAAGGTTATCGTTCAATCTCCATGTCCACTGTCGCGTCATTGAGTCAGGTGGACTAATGTCCAAAAAATTGGAGCATGATCTGACCACAGAAAACTCCCAATGGAAGGTTTCAGGTCCCAGGCCAGTGCGCAATGACTAAGGAGAAAGAAATCTATCCTGCCATATGAGTTATGTGGTGTGGAAAAGAACGTATAATTTTTCTCATTGGGATTAGAGTCTCCAGACATCAGTGAGCCGTAAATCTTGAAGGTCCCTTTTCAAAGAGGACAGCTGATGAAGAGATAAGACTTTACTGCTGTGGAGTCCAATGTCGGGTTAAGAGTCATATTAAAGTCACCCCCCAATATAACCACCCCTTCAGCAAAATCAGCCACGGTCTTCAAGAAAGATCTAGTAGCTCGTATTTGGTCTCAGCTGGGGGGCGTACCAACCCGCTATAGTACATGTGGTTGAAGAAATCTGAATTTTCAAGATCACGTATCTGCCTTCCGTATCGACCAGTGTGTCCAATATGGTATGCTGGAGGGATTTGTGGAGCGCTATAGACACCCCTCGGGATCGAGAATTCGGGTTGGCACTATGGAACCAGGTTGTGTAATAACGATCGTGATTATTAGGAACATGTCCAGTTTTAAAAAGTGTCTCTTGTAAAATCATCACATTTACTCTTTTCTTATGCATGCCATATAAAATATGTGACCGCTTCTGCGGGGTGTTAAAACCTCTAGTGTTCAAGGATCCCAGTGTTATCTTTTGTGCAGCGGTCTTACCCGGCATTATGTTTGTAGTCCGGGGTCGAGGATGTGAATTTCGAAAGGGAAAGCTAATGGGGGAGGTAGGTATAGACAAAGAAAGTAGATAAACGTTAAAAGAAGACAAAAGGCAAAGGAAATTTTAACATTACGAGTGTGGATAGACACACTCCAATAGACAATTTAACCTAATGGAGGTAAACGTTAATAGCTGCGTGCCTCAGTGGCAAAACAGCTCCTCCAGGTGTCAAGTGTACAGCAAAAAAGGAGTCGGAGACACCGTCTCCCGTGGTTCCCAACCTCGTAATGATCTATCAGTCTTATACCCTTTAAATCTAAAGCTTAACAGATAAAGACCATGTATGTCCTATCTTAACTATAAACGAGTGAAACATATCCCATTTCATAACTAGTTTCAGTATCATCAACACTGACAGTATTTATAGATACCCCAGTCTGTAGTTCTGAACCAGTATAAACTTTTAGACACCAAATTATCCCTCAAAACAGGACACCCCAGAACAATCTCCAATTCAGGACAAGACATGTTAATCAGTCAGCCTCTCCTTCTGCTAGATGTATGCACCCCGATCCATTGGGCCGTCTCCCGAGACAACGCTGTTGTTGAGGGTTCTGGCCTCTGCGAGGATATTCCATTCTGTAAAATGATGGTAAGGATGGCCAATCAGGAATATCCACCTCAGGTATATCCAAGGTGGCCGAGAATGCCGGAACACCACTAGGGTGATTCAAACGATGCACTCAGCCTCTCTACTGAACTCGAAGACAAAACGGAAATCCCCAGGTGTAGGGAAGGTCATGCTGCTGCAACTCGCCCAAGAGAGGGCGAAGAGCTCTGCGTCTCTGTAAGGTCCATCTTGACAACTCTGGAAAGAGCTGTATACGAGATCCCAGGTGGTTTATGGGCTTTACTCTCCTGGCTGCTCCCATGACCGCATCTTTAAGTTGGTACTTGTGTACCCGGCATATCACATCTCTCGGTGGGTCCTGCTCGCCGGGACGTGGGCCCAAGGACCTATGGGCGCGATCCAGTTCCAATGGGGTATCCTGGGGTCTATCTAGTACCGAGTTAAAAATGCCTCTCAGGGTGGTATTCAACTCTTGGGGGGGTATAGATTCGGGCAATCCTCATACTCTTATATTATTCCTGCGTCCCCTGTTCTCAGAATCATCCAGCATTTCTGCGAGGGTCTGTAACTGTCTAGCTTGAGCGGCTGTGACAGATTCCTGAGCCTCTATTCTTTCGTTCAAAGAGGCCAGAAGCTGGTCATGAGATTCCACTTTCTCACCACATTGTTGGATGTCATCTTTTAGTATGGAAAGTTCAGCCTTATAGGAAGATTCCAAACGGGCAATGTACTGCTCCATATCCTGCTTCGTCGGGATATCTTTTATTTTATTATATAGTAAATTGAAATCAGCTCCCAAGGGTGCCACGGAGTTCCCCGTCAAGAGAGGTCGACGTCCCGCACTGTGATGTTAGGGATGCATCTGGTCGGTGAACAGGTGGAGGAGCTGTGTTAGATGGCAGGCCAACCTGAGGAGCAGGTGATACAGTGTAATTTGCCTGTCCTCTCATCACGGAGACTGCTCCCCCCATTGCTGTAGAATCACCTGCGGTTTCCATATCGGCACCCGGGGAGACACTGCCGCCTCCCTGTGAGTGTGGTGGGGGGGTTCCACATATATCTCCCCCGGGTCCTCACCCGGCCCACCGGCGTGTGGTTGCGCTGGCCCGTCTGCGGGGCTCCCGGGGCCCGGTGGTTTTATCCTGGGGAGAGCCCTTCATCACCCGCGAGGCTCCTGCGGTCGCACCGCCAGTTCTCCGAGGGGCCCCCCCCGCGGTCCTCTGTTTCCCCGGACCGTTCTCCCACCTCCTGCACCTTATTTCCCGTTAGCAGTGGGGCCTGTTGTGCTCTGCTCACCGCGTCTGTCATGGCGCCCGTGGCCTTCCTTCTTCCTGCTCCTGTAAAGTAACGGGAGATGCCTTGAGGAGCGCTGTCGGGTGCTGAAGGACCTGCGGATGTGCTCCCCCTGTTGCTTCTGGTAGACATCGGGGTATAGGGTATATATATCGGGCTCTGTTTGGGTCGGTCACCAGTATGGGAGCGGGAGCTCTCCAAAGTGCGTCCTCACTCCTCGCCCGCCATGCCACGCCCCCCCTCTACAAGATTTTAATGCTTCACTAAATCTTGCATTTTGCATGTGAGTGCCATCCTTTTCTTTAATTGTGAATGGATATTGCCATGTCACAGTCAGTTTCTGACCTGTATCACAGTCCCTGGTCCAGGTCTTGGAATGTCTTTCACATCTATCTGCCACCACCAGTGCTCCGAACACCTCTCACGGTGATTCATACCTGACCACGACCTTCACAGGGACAGATCAGGTGCAAAGCCTAGGAAGTGGACTTTTTATAGCTCCTCATCCAGTTCCCCAGGTCCCTCTGCAGCATCTAGGATGCCCTCCTCTCCCCATGCCCCCTCCTTGGAGGCGGCTTTTAGGTCCGATGTGGATTCCCAGTCTGATTCGGACCAGGCCTCAAAGTTGCAGGATATAGTAGATAGTCTTATATCGGCTATTATCCAAACTCTTAACCCAAAGGAGGACAAGGTTTTCTCTCAGGAGCACTCCGCTCCCTTCAAACGGGTAAAACGTCCTTCCTGGACCCTTCCAAATCCTAGAGAATTTGAAGAGACCATGGCTAAACATTGGGAACATCTCGAAAAGAGCTTTTCCAGGAAGGAGGCAGCTAGACATCCTTTAACCCCTTTTGCCCAGACCTTCTTGGTAAATAGGCAGAGTCCCCTAAAGTGCACCCGACGGTTTCTTGCCTGTCTTCCAAGACAGTTCCGTCTCTAACGGATGGTGCGTCTCTTAAAGTTGCTACGGACAGGCAGATTGAGTCTTTGGCTAAATCAGCCTTTGAAGTGAATGGCACCTCTCTCTGCCCCAGCTTCACTTCCACCTGGGTGGCAAAGTCCATCTCTGCCTGGGCAAAAATGCTTCCCCAGGGCATCCTAGCAGAAGCTCCTCCGGACGAAATGGCAGATTTGGCAGACCAGATTGCACATGTTGGCAAATATCTCCTGACTGCCTCTTTGGATGTGGCCGGTTGTTCCGCCAGGGCAAACAATAACATTATTGCTATATGCCGCATCCTCTGGTTGAAGGCGTGGAATGCAGATCCATCCTCAAAAATGTCTCTCACTAAGGCCTCTTTCACACATCCGGTTTTTGTCATCCGGCACGATGCGGCGAAATTTTTAATAACCGGATCCAGCACCGGATCCGGTTTTGTCCCATAAGCTTTCATGGTCGCCGCATCGTGTCGGATGGTTATGCGTCGTGTCCGGTTGTTGCCGGACACGGCATAAATTAGCCGTCCGGCATCTGCAAAAAACGTTCCCTGCAACGTTTTTTGTCAGCGCCGGACCGGCTTTTTCCACAGCGCATGCCCGGACTCTGTGAATGTTAACCCCACAAGTGCCCGGCGAGAGAGATCTCTCTCTGTCACCCGGACACTTGTGAGAGATCTCTCTCGCCGGGCACTTGTAGGGTTAACACTCACAGTGTCTGGGTGAGAGAGAGAGATCTCTCTGTGGGGTTAACCCCACAAGTGCCCGGCAAGAGAGAGAGATTCTCTCGCCTGGACACTAAGTGTTAACCCCCCATGTCTCTCTCTCTCCATCCCCCTCTCCCCTCTCCTCACCTCCCCTCCCCTCCCCTCACCTCCCTTTCAGCAGCTGTCTCATCGGCTGCCTCTGTCCACCTCATCCTGCGGCTCCTTTAATAATGTCCGTGCCGTATCGTCTCGCCGCACACACATCCGGTGTCACGGCTGCAGGCCGGATCCGGCGGCCCGGCTTTTCGCCGCACGCCGCCGGACCCCACACACCGGATGTGTGAAAGTAGCCTAACCTGGCCTTTCAGCGTTCTAGGCTTTTTGGGTCCATACTGGATCAGATAATTTCAGACACTACCGGGGGAAAAAGTACCTCTCTTCTTCAGTCCAGGCCTAAACGTCCTTACAATAGGAAAGGGCCCATGCCTTTTCGTTCCTTTCGACCCTTCTCTTCTTCAGGGACTTCCTCCCAGCAGGACCGCTTTTCCGCCCCAGAGGAAAGGAAAAAAAAAACCTTCAAACCTGCACCTCACCTTCCTTTCTCCCTGGCCACTGCCCCCAGAGTGTTCACAAAGGTCATGGCAGCGGTCATGGCCATCCTTTGCTCCAAGGAAATTCTCATAAATCCCTACTTGAACGATCTTCTGATCAAGGGGTCGTCCCGCCGAGACTGCGACCAGAGTCTTTAGATCACTCTGGATACTCTGATATGTCTTGGCCTGATAATCAACAGGGAGAATTCTTCCCTGACCCCAGCTCAGCATCTGGTGTTTCTGGGTATGAGGTTCAACACGGTCCAAGCCCGAGTCTTCCTTCCAAAGGAGAAGTTTTCATCTCTCTGCCAAAGAAACCACTCTCTAAAGCGTCCAGCCCCTCTCCCCTTGCGGTCTTGCATGAGAGTTGTGGGGAAGGGGATTGCCTCCATTGACACCGTGCCTTTTGTCCTGTTCCACACCCATCTTCTTCAGCTGGAACTCTTGTCTGCTTGGGACAAGAGAACAGTCTCCCTGGACCGACCCGTGCTTCTGCCTCTCAAGGTGAGGCAATCCCTCACCTGGTGGATTCTATCCGCCTCAGTCCAGCGCCGGCAGTCCTTCCTCCCTCTCTGGTGGCAGGTGACGCCAGTGTCCTTGGTTGGGGAGCAGTCTTCCTTCATCACACGGCGCATGGTCGCTGGAATGCCCAAGAAGCTGCTCTCCCCATCAATCTTTTGAAGATCAAGGCAACCTTTCTCGCTTTTCTCCACTGGCAGTCCCTCTTCTCAGGCAAGCTGGTCTGCATTCAATCGGACAACACCACGGCTGTGTCTTACATTAACCATCAAGACGGTACTCGCAGCTAGCAGGTAATGACAGAGGTGACACGGATTCTGTGAAGGGCGGAAAGTCACGTTCCTGCCATATCAGCAGTTCAGGGTGGAATATTGGGCTGCCGATTTTCTGAGCAGTCAGTCTCGCTTCATCCAGATTTGTCAACGATGGGGCACCCCAGACGTCGACCTGATGTCATCTCATATGAACCACAAGGTTCCTCAGTTCGTAGCCAGGTCCTGGGACCCAATAACCATTGGTTGCGATGCTCTGTTAATCCCGTGGTCTCATTTCCAGCTGCCTTATCTTTTTCCGCCCCTCCCCTTGATTCCAAGAGTCATAAAAAAGATAAAGGCTGAAGGGATCCCCAATCCTGATAGCTCTGGATTGTCCAAGACGGGCTTGGTACGTGGAGCTGGTGAACATGCTAATGGACTCTCCCTGGAGACTTCCAGACCGTCCGGATCTTCTCTCACAAGATCCCCTCATCCATAAGAGTTCTCAGTGTCTTGAGTTTAATGGCATGGCTGTTGAGGCCGCAGTCCTGAGGGAGGTTGGTTTTTCCCACCAGGTCATTCAGACCATGATTAGGGCGAGAAAACCAGCATCCTCGCTTAACTACCACAGATATTGGAAGGCCTTCTTCCGGTGGTGTGAGGAGAACAATTTTTTCCTATGTCCTTTTCCCTTCCTTCCATCCTTGGTTTTCTTCAAGCGGGTCTTGACTCAGGTCTATCCCTCTGTACTCTTAAGGGACAGGTTTCAGTTCTGTCAATTCTTTTCCAGAGAGATCTGGCTTTCCAGCTCCAGGTAAAGACCTTTCTTCAAGGTTTCACCCACCTGGCACCCCCTTAAGGTTCTCCAATAGACCCATGGGATCTTAACCTCGTCCCTGGTACAATCCAACGTGCTCCCTTTGAGCCCATTCAAGATATTTTGTTTTCTCTTCGGTCATGGAAAGTTGACTTCTTAGTTGCCATTTAGTCCATGTGGAGGGTTTCTGAGTATCCTGTCATTCTTTGTTCCTGATTTTTCATCAGGGCAAGGTGGTCCTCAGACCCATTCCTTCCTTCTTACCTAAGGTGGTCTCTTCGTTTCACATCAATGAAGACATTGTCCTTCCTTCTCTATGTCCCTCTCTGGTCCATCCACTGGAGAAGTCCCTCCACAATCTGGATTGGGTCAAAGCTATTCAAGTCAACCTTTCA
The DNA here is from genome assembly GCF_039654945.1 of Dendrobates tinctorius. NCBI lineage: Eukaryota > Metazoa > Chordata > Amphibia > Anura > Dendrobatidae > Dendrobates > Dendrobates tinctorius. The sequence continues at coordinate 19,476,422 of NW_027361739.1, read as the reverse complement.
AGGACTGCTTCCTTTCATCAATCCGATTCCTTCCCTATTTGTCATCGCTGAAGGTTGTCGTAAGGAGCTTCTAGCTTCTAAGTCCACTATTGCCCGTTGGATTCGTTCAACAATTTTGGAGGACAAACATCCTCCTCTGGGAGCGAGGGCTCACTTCACCCGGGCCGTGGGGGCCTCCTGGGCTGTTTGTCACCAGTTGTTGGCCTTACAGATTTGCAAGGCCGCGACTTGGTCGTCTTTGCACACGTTTGCGAGGTTTTACAGGGTTCATACCCACGCCTCTTCTGATGCAGGCCTGGGTCGGAAGGTGGTGCAGGCGGCATTTACGCACCAGCCACCCCAAGTCCGTTTTCTTTACATCCTTTTTTTTGTTCCCGCCCTTGGGACTGCTTTGGGACATCCCAAGGGTACATGTGTCCCCCAATGAAGTGATAAAGAGGGATTTTTGGTACTCTTTCTTGGAGTCTTCATTGGAGGACACAGAATCCTCCCTAACTGTTTGTTGTTGGGTTGGTACATATGTTGAATTTTTGGTTGCTTCTCCTACTGCTTTAACACTAACTGAAGTGCTTTGTGCCTGTCAGTGGGTGTATACTGCCGAGGAGGAGCTACTTTCCTTTTTTGCTCACTGTCAGCCTCCTAGCGACAGCAGCATACACCCATGTTTACCTGTGTCCCCCATTGAAGGCTCCAATTAAGAGATTTTACGATGAGTACCAAAAATCCCTCTTTTCCACACTCTAAGGCTAGTTTCACTCTAGCGTTTTTTAGCGCTGCGCTTTGTGCGCAATAGAATCGCATACAAAAAAAGCTTCATGCGTTTTTTGTGTGTTTGCTTTTTTAGGCGCATGCGTTTTAACCAGTTTCTAACCATGTTAACTCTTAAAACGCATGCAATTTTAAACGCAGACATGCGCACGCCTGCGTTCCCATAGACTGTATTGTGATATTTTTTTTTGGCGCATTCCTTTTTTTTGAGACAGGTCGGACTGACCAAAATTGCAACAGGTTGCGTCCGGCGCGCCTAGGCACACACTACAAAAAACGCATGCGCACGAAAATGCATATGAACGCGTGCATACACTAAACCATGTTACAGATGGGGGCGCAGGACGGCATGCGCATGGACGCGCACGAAGCGCAGCGCTAAAAAACGGTCTTGTGAAACTAGCCTAAGCATAAAATTATCTGTGATTGTAACACCCGTCTGTAATGATAATGATCCCTGAAAAGTCATAATCAAAATTGATAGTCTAGTATTACACTTAATGGACAGTGTGATTTTAAAATAGATATTGATATGAACAATTTAATAATAATTAAAAAAAAAAAACAATACAATGACAGTGTATAAATTTAACATAAGCTGATTTTGATCTTTTTCCGATGACGTTCCTTTTAAGTAGTTAACAAAGAGCATGAATTTAGTGTATACTTTTTTGGGTAGAAATGTTCAGCATTTTAAGGATTCAGATTTCTTCTTTTCTTTGAATATCAAAGCTGATCATCATCTCATTGTTTATGTGATACAGACAAAGCCGCAGATATTTCTAAACCGGTCCGGAAGCAAAAAGCAGCACAGCACAAGGTAAAATAAAAAGGGCTTTATGGTGACGTAAAGAAGTCCTGGCAGCTCTCTTGACTATTTTAGCAAATAATTTTTAATGATATGCTGTATAATTTTATGCAGTGGGATTTGACTAAGTTTTGTCCACTTTGTTGTTACTTTAATGCGTTATAGGTTGTACGTGTTAATTCGGAAGAAAAATCTTCTGCGTATTCAGAAGTGATTTGCTGAATTACTGATGTCATAAAACATCTCTTTTGCTTACTTGTAGGAATTATGTGATATACATGTGAGCAAAAAGGCCACGGAAAAGACATCTAAACAGAGTAAATGCAAACGCCCACAGCGAACAGCTGGTAAGAGGAAAAAATCTACAGAGAACTCCAATTCTGAGTCTGAGGAGGACTTCAAGCCTCCAGGCACAAAACAACCCCTTAAACGCCAGGTAAGTAGTCAAAACCAGGATCTACTAGTGTCTATATTTATTGCCTTATATAGAGTGTGTGAACACGGCAGAGCTGAGTCAATCATTTGACCCAGGAATCCCTTAATATTATGAAGGTTAATTAAGGTTTTCTTTTAAGTCTACATTGGAATTGCATATGCATATAGTAAAAATCAAAGTTAAATGGATTATAATTAACCCCTTTCTGCCATGAGACGTACTATCCCGTCCATGTGCCCTGGGACTTAATTCCCAGGGACGGGATAGTACGTCATGGCATTTAATGCGACATCGCGACTTCAGTCGCGATGATCGCATTAAATTTCCGACACCATCCTACCTTATGGTAGATGGCCTCGGCATCCAGGGGTCTGTCGCCGCCCTCCCTTCCTCTCGATCGCTGTGATTGGCTGTTGAAATGGAAACAGCCAATCACAGCGCTTCTCATTGTTTCAGCCAATCGGCGCGGCTGAAACAATGATGTGCTAGGCTGGGATCAAGTACCGATGTACTCGATCCTGGATCCGGTGCCTGGCAATGCCAGGCACCGGCAAAACCCCCCTGGATTGGCGCGATCGCATTGATCGCGCCAATTGCAGGGCACAGTGGCGCTATAGAGCCGCTCTGCCCTGCCAGTATCGGTCCGGATCGGTGCTGTATTAGCACCGATCCTAGGCAGGGACCTGATACAGGCCCAGTAGGGCCTGCAGGAGCTGGTTGGCGCGATCGATTAGATCGGCGATCGCGCCAACCACAGGGCACAGCAGCTGTCTCTCTGTGACTGCTCTGTGCCCTCCTGATGACCTGGGCATGACCTGCCTTTGAAATCGGAGCTGTGAGCTCCAATCCTAGGCGGTTGCCATGGTCACCAGGCAGTGCAGGGATTGGTGGATCAATATTCTCATTCGATCCCACCAATGGCAGGTCACAGCAGCGATGTGACCGCTCTGTGACCTGCCCCTGACCTGTTTGACAGCTCTGCAGGGGGGTCCTCACACTAGCTGAGGATTCCCTAGAGAGCGGTCATACGTCTGGATCTCCTGGTGTGCTGGGTATTGTGGTGCCACAGCAGCTTGTAGCATCACAATACCTGCTAAAGAAAGAAAACCCTACAACTGTAAGTATTGCCTGATCCCTGCCCAATCTAGCTTCATCCCCCCCAATCTAGCTTCATCCCCCCCAATCCCCCTACCCCCTCTTTTTACCCCCCTCCACCCCCCCTTTGCGCCACCTCCGTGCACACATTTAGCAGCCGCCGAGCGTTGATTGGTGACGCAGTTCACCAATCAACACTCGTGCTTGCTTTTTTTTCCTCTAAGCCCCCTTTGCGCCAGCTCCATATTCGCATCCTACAGCCGCCAAACTTTGATAACTTGACATAGTTCACTTATCATAGCTTGTGCTTGCTGATTTCCTTTTTTTTTTCACCCCCTCATTGCGCCACCTGACTACAAGCGTAAGTGCTAATCCCTGTCCGATCTCTCTTCATCCCCACCCTTCCCCCTCTTTTTACCCCCTCAATCCCCCTTTGCGCCGCCTCTGTGCACACATTTAGCAGCCCCCTTTGCGCCACTCCGTATTCGCATCCCACAGCCGCCAAACTGTGATAAGTGACATAGTTCACTTATCATAGCTTGTGCCTGCTGATTTCCTTTTTTTTCACCCCCCCTTTGCGCCACCTAACTACAAGTGTAAATGCTGATCCCTGTCCGATCTCTCTTCATCCCCCCTTCCCCCACTTTTTACCCCCTCCATCCTACTTTGCTCCGCCTCTGTGCGTACATTTAGCAGCCCCTTTAGCGCCAACTCCTTATTCGCATCCCACAGCCGCCACACTGTGATAAGTGATATAGTTCACTTATCAGAGCTTGTGCCTGCTGATTTCCTTTTTTTCACCCCCCCCTTGCACCACACCTGTACGCACACCCAGCAGCTGCCACTGAACTTTGATAAGTGACACCGTTAACTTATCAGAGCTAACGCCTGCTGTTTTAGACTTTTCTTTTCACAGGTATTTTTCTCCCCATTTCCTTTTTTCTTTTAGCTTTTTCTTTACAGGATAGTGTGCACCAATCACTAGGCCCCCACACATACACATAGTTGTAAATAAAGTACACCCAAGCACCACTTTCACAAAATATGTCCCGCCCATCGCGTTCGTCCCAACAGCGCTATTCAATGGAGGAGGCATATTCTTACCTTGCCTCCGACACTGATAGCGAGGATGACGATCCGACTTTTCTTTATTTTTCGGACTTCCCCCTCCTCCTCCTCATCTTCCTCCTCCTCGGGTCCTGCGGAACCGCCACGCAGACGCTCCAGGACAGAAGATGAGGCAGCGCCCACCATGCCCGAAGCTGATTCAGTAGACCCTGTATGGACTTCGCCCCCCGAAAATTATGAGCCACTGATTTCTGATTTTGTGGCAGAATCAGGAATCAAGTTTGACACCACCGGCCTCACAGAAATAGACTTTTTCAAAGTCTTTTTCTCTGAGGATTTTGTTAACCTCATGGTGGAGCAAACTAATTTGTACGCTCGTCAATTTTTGGCGGAAAACCCGATTTCAACATATTCCAACTGGTCTCCTGTGTACGCAGTTGAAATGATGCAGTTTTGGGGCCTGGTCCTCCACATGGGGATACTGAAGAAGCCGGAAATTTGGCAATATTGGAGTGTTGATATTTTAAACATTGTTCCATTGTTCCGAATGGTCATGGTCCGGACGTGTTTTGAGGCCATCCACAAGTCTGCATTATACCGATAATGCACTGTGTCCCACACGAGATGACCCCAAGTTTGATCGTCTGTTCAAAGTTCGGCTGGTCATCGAGCACTTCAAGAAAAAGTTTGCGGAAGTGTACATGCCCCAAAGGAACATCAGCGTGGATGACTCCTTGGTCCATTTCAAGGGAAGGCTCGGATTCCGTCAATACCTGCCCAGTAAGAGGCCAGGTACGGAATCAAACTCTACAAACTTTGTGAGAGTACCTCAGGGTACACTCACAGGATTAGAGTCTACGAAGGAAGGACACCAGGATTGAACCCCCTGTCCTGGGAGTGAGTGGGAAAATTGTGTGGGATTTGATTCACCCACTGCTGGATAAAGGTTATCACCTCTACACTGATAACTTTTATACCAGCATCCCGCTCTACAAATCCCTCTCTGCGCGAGGTACCACAGCCTGCGGTACTGTCCGCAAAAAACAGAGAGGCCTTCCGAAGATGCTACTTGGGCAGATGCTCAGAAAAGGTGAGAGCAGAGCCCAATGTAGCGACCACCTGCTGGTGGTCAAGTACAAGGACAAGAGGGATGTCCATCTCTTGACCACCATACACGGTGATGGCAGCACCCTCTGCACTGTACGGGGTACCTCCACACAGGTCAGAAAACCGACCTGTGTAGTGGGGTACAACAAAAACATGGGGGGTGTTGATCTCTCCGATCAATACCTCCAACCGTACAGTGCTCTCAGAAAGGCAAGGGCGTGGTACAAAAAGCTGGCCGTGCACATCGTACAAATGGCAATGCTCAACGCATTCCTGCTGTCACAATGTGCACACCCCACCGATACGTCGTACCTTCTTTTCCAGGAGGTAGTGGTTAAGGCCCTGATGTTTGGCGCTCAGGAAGGAGCGGGTCCCAGTACTTCCGGAACTGAAGGTGCTCGTATCGTACCAGGTCAGCATTTTTCCGGGGGTGGTCCCACCAACTAGTAGAAAAGGTAAGTCGCAAAAAAGGTGCCGAGTGTGTTACAAAAAGGGAATAGGCAAGGACACCAGTGCGACACCTGCCCCGAAAAACCTGGCCTGTGTATGAAGGATTGCTTCAAATTGTACCACACCTCCATGCACTACTAATTTACATTAATGTAGTTGGGGGCACATCTAGATTTGTTCTTAGGGGGTCTAGTATACAAAATGATGTCTCATGTGGGTTTTTTTCCTGTTTAGGCACATCAGGGGCTTTGCAAACGGAACATGACGCCAGCAGACCCATCAAAGTCTGCATTCCAAAACGTCACTACTTCCCTTTCGAGCCCCGACATGTGCCTAAACAGTTTTTTCCCACATGTGGGGTACCAGCGTACTCAGGTCAAATTGGACAACGTCTTTGGGGGTCCAATTTCTCCTGTTACTCTTGGGAAAATTAAAAATTGGGTACTAAAAATAATTTATGTGGAAACAAAATAGGATTTTATATTTTCATGCCCGGGCATTATAAGCTTTAGCGAAACACTTGGGGGTTCAAAGTGCTCACCACACATCTAGATAAGTTCCTTAGGGGGTCTAGTTTCCAAAATGGGGTCACTTGTGGGGGGTTTCCACTGTTTAGGTACATCAGGGGCTCTGCAAACGGAACATGACGCCCGCAGACCATTCCATCAAAGTCTGCATTCCAAAACGTCATTACTTCCCTTTCGAGCCCTGCCGTGTGCCCAAACAGTGTTTCTTCCCCACATATGGGGTATTACCGCACTCAGGACAAATTGGACAACAACTTTTGGGGTCCAATTTCTCCTGATACTCTTGGGAAAATAGCAAATTGGGGATTAAGAGATCATGTTTGTGGAAAAAAAATTAATATTTTTTTTCCACGCCCGGGCATTATAAGCTTTAGCGAAACACTTGGAGGTTCAAAGTGCTCACCACACATCTAGATAAGTTCCTTAGGGGGTCTAGCTTCCAAAATGGGGTCACTTGTGGGGGTTTCCACTGTTTAGGCATATCATGGGCTCTCCAAACGGAACATGGCGTCCGATTTCAATTTCAGCCCATTTTAGGTTGAAAATGTCAAATGGCACTCTTTCCCTTCCGAGCTCTGCCGTGTTCCCAAACAGTGTTTCTCCCCAACATATGGGGTATCATCACACTCAGGACAAATTGGACAACAACTTTTGGGGTCCAATTTCTCCTGATACCCTTGGGAAGATAAATTGGGGACTAAACGATCATGTTTGTGGAAAAAATATGATTTTTTATTTTTACGCCCGGGCGTTATAAACTTCTGTGAAGCTCTTGGGGGTTCAAAGTGCTCACCACACATCTAGATGAGTTCCTTAGGGGGTCTAGTTTCCAAAATAGGGTCACTTGTGGGGGGGTTTGCACTGTTTAGGCATATCATGGGCTCTCCAAACGGAACATGGCGTCCGATTTCAATTTCAGCCAATTTTAGGCTGAAAATATCAAACGGCGCTCTTTCCCTTCCGAGCTCTGCTGTGTGCCCAAACAGTGTTTCTCCCCCACATATGGGGTATCAGCGCACTCAGGACCAATTGGACAACAACTTTTGGGGTCCAGTTTCTCCCGATACCCTTGGGAAAATAACAAATTGGGGACTAAACGATCATGTTTGTGGAAAAAATATGATTTTTTTTTTTTTACGCCCTGGCGTTATAAACTTCTGTGAAGCCCTTGGGGGTTCAAAGTGCTCACCACACATCTAGATGAGTTCCTTAGGGGGTCTAGTTTCCAAAATGGGGTCACTTGTGGGGGGGTTTCCACTGTTTAGGCACATCATAGGCTCTGCAAACTGAACATGGCGTCCGATCTCAATTTCAGCCAATTTTAGGTTGAAAAAGTCAAACGGCGCTCCTTCCCTTCTGAGCCCTGCCATGCGCTAAAACAGTGGTTCCTCCCTACATATGTGGTATCAGCGTACTCAGGACAAATGGGACAACAACTTTTAGGGGCCAATTTCTCCTGTTACCCTTGGGAAAATAAAAAAAATGTTGCTAAAAGATCATTTTTGTTACTAAAAAGTTAAATGTTCATTTTTTCCTTCCACGTTGCTTCTGCTCCTGTGAAACACCTGAAGGGTTAATAATCTTCTTGAATGTAGTTTTGAGTAGCTTGAGGGGTGCAGTTTTTAGAATGGTGTCACTTTTGGGTATTTTCCGCCTTATAGACACCTCAAACTGACTTTGAATGTGAGGTGGTCCCTAAAAAAATGGTTTTGTAAATTTTGTTGTAAAAATGAGAAATCCCTGGTCAACTTTTAACCCTTATAACTCCCTAATAAAAAAACAATTTGTTTCCAAAATTGTGCTGATGTAAAGTAGACATGTGGGAAATGTTATTTAGTAATTACTTTGTGTCACATATTTCTCTATTTTAAGGGCATAAAAATTCAAAGTTTGAAAATTGCAATATTTTCAAAAAATTTTCCATATTTCTGTTTTTTTCACAATTAAACGCAAGTTATATGAATGAAATTTTACCACTAACATGAAGTACAAAATGTCACGAGAAAACATTCTCAGAATGGCCTAGATCCGTTGAAGCGTTCCAGAGTTATGACCTCATAAAGGGACAGTGGTCAGAATTGTAAAAAATGGCCCGGTCATTAACGTGCAAACCACCCTTGGGGCTTAAGGGGTTAAAGAGATATTGACAACGTAGGCTATGTTCCCTCATTGAGCTTTTCGTGAGTTTTTCACACTGCATGTTTTTTTTTTTTGCTGCATCTAAGGCCGGTTTCACACGTCCAGATATTTCCGATACCAGAGATATCCGTCTGTGTGTACTACGTGTGGCACACGTGTGCCGCATCAGTACCAAACGGACAGCCGCAGGGGAAGTAGTGCTACAGTAAGCGCTGTTCCCCTGCATGTGGTGCTGCACGCAGCTGTCATTCTCCCTGCTCTGTTGGCAACAGTGTAAGCAGGGAAGAGGGAATGAAGAAAAACCGACATGGGGTCCCCCTTATATTTTGAACCAACCCAGCAAATCTAACAGGTGCGGGCTGCTATTCTCAGGCTGGTAAGGAGCCATGAATATGGACCCCCCCAGCCTAAAAACAGCAGCCTGCAGCTGCCCAGAAAAGGCGCATCTATTAGATGCACCTATTCTGGAGCATTGTTGGGTTCTTCCCACTTGCCATGTAGCAGTGGAAAGTGGGGTAATAAGGGGTTAATGTCACCTGTCTATTGTAATGTGACATAAAGCCCGGCTTAGTAATGGAGAGGTGTCAATAAGACACCTATCCATTACTAATCCTATAGTTAGAAAAGGGTTAAATAAACACACACAGTAAGAATAAAGTCTTTTAATGAAACAATACACCTCACATTTTTTTCCATCTTTATTACACTGATAATCCCATCTCAAATCCCTTGATCTCCTGTAAAGAAAAAAAAACTAAAAAAATTAACCAACAATATACCATACCTGTCCATCGTACAGTCATTCCCACAGCACAATCCATATCTGGGGATAATCAGCTTACAAGCGGAGTGGTGCTAATATTACTGCTCGGGCTGTAAACTACTGGGGAATGAATGGGAAGCAGCCGCACAGGCTCAGTGACTAGCTATGACGTCACTGTGTCTGTGTTCGCTCCTGGCATGAACTCCTGTGACCTCAGCACCGTGGAAAAATGACGGTGCTGAAGTCACAGGAGTTCATGCCAGCAGCAAAGTCTGAGAATAGATCCGCCAGGAGCAGACATGGCAGATTTTCCTTCGCATGATGCCTCTCTGACACCCCAGGGTCTCTCCCAAGCTGAGCGGTCATCTCCTGTTCTCCAAGGATGTCTGGCTCGCCTCTTTGGAGGACACATGGGTCAGAGAGGTTGTACAGTATCTTCAGGATACAAAATAGATTTTGTTTTGCGGCCCCGAGATCGATTCTTCGAATCCCGTCCTCCAAGGGACACTTCTCTGGTTTCGGGGTTCTTCACTTCCATCGCCTCCCTTCTCAGCTCAGGGGTCATCGTTCTTGTTCCTGCACAGGAACGTTTCACAGGGATTCGAACTTCTTTGTTGTGCCAAAGAAGGACAGCTCGGACCAACCCATCCTGGATCTAAAATTACTGAACAAAGAGGTCGTCTACGACATTTCAAGATGGAGTGCCTTTGTTCAGTAATTGCTTCCATGAAGTCGCAGGAGTTCCTGTGCTCTATAGACATCCAAGACGCCTATCTCCATGTCCCTATTTTCTCAGTGCCTCAGAGATTCCTGCGTTTTGTGGTGCAGCAGGACCATTATCAGTTTGTCACCCTGTTGTTCGGGCTCATAACCACTCCCAGGGTCTTCATGAAGATCATGGCAGCGCTAAAGGCCATTCTTCGAATCAGAGGCCTATTGCTAATCGCATACCTCGATGACATTCTCATCAAGGCTCTGTCCTTTTACCACTCCCAAGAAAGACTGTCCTTCATTCTCGAGACTCTGTCTCGACTGGGCTTGCTAGTCAATAGGGCAAAGTCTTGCCTTGTCCCAACTCATGCCTGGTATTCTTAGACATGCTGTTCAACACCTGTCAGGCAAGGGTTTTTCTTCCCAAAGGAAAGAGGGCAACCCTCCAGCAGGGGGTTCACTCTCTGCAGGTTTCTTGACCTCCATCCTTCCGCTCAGCCATGGCGGTCCTGGGAAGGACAGTGGTAGCGCCGGAGGCGATCCCGTTTGCACAATTCCACTCCAGACCGCTTCAGCAGGCCATCCTATCTCAGTGGAACAAATCTGTTCTCTCTGGATCGCCCGGTTCGAATCTCTTCCCGAGTCAGGAAGTCTCTAGGTTGGTGGCTGTCATCCCTGCTCATCTTTCAGGGTCGCTCCTTTCTCCCCGTTCACTGGCAGGTGGTGATGATGGACACCAGTCATCTTGGCTGGGGTGCAGTTTTTCGCAATCTGACTGTCCAGTAACATTGGTCACCAGAGGAATCCTCCCTGCTGATTAACATCCTCGAGATAAGGGCCATTCTTCTGTCCCATCGCCACTGGGAGAGACTTCTCCGGGTCTTGCCAGTTCGAGTTCAGACAGACAATGCCGTGGCATATGTCAACCACCAGGGAGGAACTCTGTGTCCCTTGGCGATGTCCAAGATCCTCTGGGCAGAGATGAAGGTTGACGTGATATCTGGGGTGCATATTCCTAGCATGGACAACTGAGACGCCTACTTTCTCAGCAGCGAGGGTCTCGTGGCGGGAGAGTGGTCTATATATCAGGAAGTCTTTCATCAGAATTGCCTTCAATGGGGCACACCAGATGTAGACCTCATGGCGTTCCGGTTGAACAGGAAGGTCCCACAGTTAGTTTCCAGTTCCCGCTATCCTCTCCTGATTGCTCCGGATTTGCCCAGGAGGTCTTGGTTCGCAGAGGTCGTCAGTCTTCTCGCAGACGCCCCCTGGAGACTCCCAGACACACCAGATCTTCTTTCCCAGGGGCCGATTTTCCAATTCTCAGTGGCTCGGGTGTTGAAACCACGGTTCTAAGTGCGTCCGGGTTTTCAGGTAGGGTTATTCAGACCATGATCTGGGCTAGGAAGTTGGGTCTATTATTGGACTTGGAAAGCCTATTTCCGTTGGTGCGAGTCTACGCATTTCGCGTATATGTCCTTTTCTATCCCTTCTATTCTGGCTATTCTTCAGGTGGGCCTTGACACAGGCCTTGCTCTCAATTCGCTAAAGGGCCAGGTATCAGCGTTTTCCATTCTTTTCCAGAAAAGCTTATTCTCCCATTCTCAGGTCAGAACCTTTCTCCCGTGAGTAGCTCATGTTTATCCCTCAGGTTAGTTCTGGAGACCCTCAGGAGTTCTCCCTTCGTACCGCTTCAAGAAGTATCTTGGGCGCGTCTACGAATTGGCAACTCTTTCATGTTGTCCCCCCTTACTGCTTCTCCACCAGGACAAGGAGGTTTTGTGGGCTATACTTTCTTTCCTTCCCAAGTTGGTGTCCGCTTTTCATCTAAACAAATATATTGTCCTCCCTTCCTTTTGCCCGGCGCCGACTCATGCTCTGGAGCGTTCACTGAACAGTTTAGCCCTCTTCAGGGTGATGTGCGTCTATCTAGCCAGGACCGTCCCTTTGCGAAAGATGGGCTTTCTATTTGGAGGCTGTGATGGTGTGATAGGCTATGTGGATATCATTTTGTGTATATTTCTATTTCACTGATTTTCATAATGTTTTCATGTTGCTTTGTATCATGTTGTGTATTCCTCATATTGTCTGGAGTCTCAATTACCTTCCAAAAGTCTGATAATTGAATTAACTCACTTACTGTTTGCAGCCTGACTGTACATAGTGTGTGTTTATCTTTGTCTATTGATGTGTACTGATATGCTAATTGTGCATTGTATTATTAAACTAGTTAGTTGACTTCTAAAGAGGGAACAGAATGTGAGGGTGTACTGAAGGAACACTGGGTAATTCTAAAAATAGCTTACCTTTCTGGGGTATAAAAGATCCTGAGACAGAGAGACCACATCTCATTACATCACACAGCATGTCAGAGAGAAAGGGAAGCGTATGGACCCATGTTATCCTCTGGCTGCTGGTTATTGGACTCTCATCCCCCTGGACATTTTATCCTGTCACCTTAACTGCATTCGTGTTCTGGACTAGTGTATCCTCAGTGTGGTGGATTATTTATGGACCTTCTAATCACACAGCATGTCAGAGAAAGGTAAGCGTATGGACCCATTTTATCCTCTGGCTGCTGGTTATTGGACGTTCATCCCCCTGGACATTTTATCCTGTCACCTTAACTGCATTCGTGTTCTGGACTAGTGTATCCTCAGTGTGGTGGATTATTTATGGACCTTCTAATTTTGCCAATAATAAAGGTCTTGGGATTGTTCACACTTCCCTCGCTCTGTTGATTGTGTGATACCGGAGAAGGACCCTGTGACAACTGGTGGCAGCAGTGGGATCAACAGAGTGTAACCCAATGGAGAACAATCCAATTGAGTGACTACAGAAATTGGACTGTATCCAGTTTACAGGAGAGAGCCAGAGACCTGGGCCTGAACTACCAGGGACTGACTAAAGAAGCCTTAATTGACCTACTGGTGGGCGCTAGCCCGGCCACCTCCTCCCAGATGTCTCAAGGACGAGCACTGGAGACAGGGATCCCCATCCATAAAAGCCAGTGGTTGGTGTGGTACGAAAAAGAGTTGGTGGTTTTGGGCCCCGGCATCTCTCAAGAGTACAAGGAGGAGGCTGTCTGCCGGGCACAGCGGAGACAAGAAGCAATGGAGCTTGAAAGAGGGAGTAACGCAATGTGGAGTGTAGGCCCCAACGATGCGGGAACCTGTACGGGTCACCCGGACAGAGTTTAAGCCATTTGATGAGGCTTCTGGAGATGTGGAGGGGTTCTTCAAAGACTTTGAGCAGCAGTGTGATGTGATGGAGGTGCCCAACTCTAGTTGAATGCGTTTGTTAGTGGGACTCCTAAATGGAAGCATGGCGGAGGCTTACCGAACCATTGATGCACAGCGGAATCGGGATTATAACATTGTAAAGCGGACTATCCTGGATTACCATGTTATCACCCCAGACTTATATAGGGCCAAGTTCCGAGACCTCCCATGCACCACAGGGGGATCGTTTAGGATGTATGCACATCAGACGTCCCAGGCATGTCCGAGATGGCTGGAAGCAGAAAACGCCTTTACTGTGGAAGATGTTATACAGGCGTTCCTTATAGAACAATTTCTTGCCAAGTGCCCCACAGAGGTACAGGAATGGATCCGGGAGCACATGCCGTGAACCGTGGAAGGAGCTGCAGCCCTGGCAGATGAATCCCTTACTATCCGGCCGCAATGGAGGAGGCTTCTGGACAATGAAGCACGGCCTGCTCCCGCGCCCCATCCTCCTCCGATTATATCTGCCCTTCCACCTAGTCGCAAGCCAATGACCATCACGCCTCACAATCCTAGGCCCCAACAGTTCCGACCACGACCTGGGGGTATCACAGAGAGGAGATGTTATGGGTGTGGGCAACCTGGACATTTGCAGTCTGGCTGTCCCTCAAGGATTCGGAGGGAGCACCACGCAGCCCCACCTCGCCCAGTGCATCTTGTACACACCATCCCGCCTGAGGAAGAGCTACCACCACCCCCACCAGAGTGGACCACCGACCACGGCACCATAGATACCCCTCCTGGAGTGTACGGACTCCGGCCTTTGTCCTTTAGCTACCACCTGCAGGACGTCTTAATTGATGGATGCAAAGTGTTAGGATTTAGAGACACGGGGGCATTCCTGACTATCGCTGACCCCCGTGTGGTTCGACCCAAGGCGATTTACCAGGGTCCGGGAATTCCCATTGTCTTGGCGGGGGGCGCCCGCAAATATATACAGCAAGCTTCTGTGCGTTTGGATTATGGTTGTGGAGAAAAACTGTGTTGGACTGAAGTTATGGGAGGACTTCCTGAGGATAGCCTCCTTGGGAACGACATTGGGGAGTTACAGTGCCAATTTGTGGGAGTAGTCACCCGACTACAGGCCCTCCAAGCACTACGACATCCGGACCTCACTGGGGAGCAACCACCACGAACCGCATCAGAGGTGGTAAGCAATACGTTCGCTGCTACTACATTGGGAGAGTCTTGGGAAAGAGAGGAGTTTCAGAGAGAAATAGAGGGTGACCCTACCGTAGCAGCCCTTAGGCGAAAGGCAGAAACAGGGCACATGGGAGATAATGGGGATGGCTTCACTCCAGAAAACAGACTGTATTATCGTGTAACAAAGGTCAGTGACCAGGGCCACCCTGACACAACGACCAGGCAATTCATTGTCCCTCAAAAGTACAGGGCACAGCTACTCCAACTGGCCCATTACATCCCCTTGGCTGGGCATCAAGGGAGGAAAATGACTGAAAAGAGACTCACCCAAAGTTTTTACTGGCATGGCATCTCGCATTTGGTGGCCCATTATTGCCGCACCTGCGATGTGTGCCAGCGAATGCAGCATCCAGGAGCTCGACATAAGGTACCCCTGCCCATAACTGAAGAACCATTTCAACGTGTAGCTGTCGACATCATAGGTCCTCTGGCCCACCCCAGCCGGTCGTGGAAAAAATATATCCTGACCATGGTGGACTATGCCACTCGGTATCCTGAAGCTGTGGCCCTGTCCAGTATTACAGCAGTAAAGGTAGCCGAGGCCCTTGTTACCATCTTTACCGGGTAGGGTTTCCTAGTGAAATATTATCGGATCAAGGCACTCCGTTCATGTCTGATCTGGTCCAGTCTCTATGGCATACCTGTGGTGTTCGAGCCATTCGCACCACCCCATACCACCCGCAGACCAACGGACTATGTGAACGCTTTAATGGAACCCTAAAAAAAATATGCTGAGGGCTTTTGTTGACGTGGAAAAAGACTAGGAAAAGTACCTGCCACATCTCTTCGCCTATCGGGGGGTTCCCCAAGAGTCCACAGGGTTCTCTCCCTTCGAACTACTGTTTAGCCGGAAGGTCCGTGAGCCTCTCACTCTTCTGAGAAAACATTTGGAGGGAGATATCTCAGACACCGAAATTCCCATCATTCCCTATGTTCTAGAGTTCAGAGACCTTCTTGCCCAGCTAGCTACCTTGGCTAAAGAACATCAGCGAATGGCCCAGTCCAGACAAATAACCTGGTATGACTGTAATGCCAGGACCCGGGAATTTATGGAAGGACAATATGTGCTCATGATTACTACTTCCCCTGCCAACAAGCTTCAAGCAGTATGGGAAGGCCCTTATCAGGTTGTCAAGAAAATTAATGACACTAACTACGTTATTGCCCTGGACTCTAGTGGTCGACGACAGAAAACCGTCCATGTTAACATGCTGAAAGACTACCACGACCGATCTCTGCCTGTTCTAGCTGTCTGCCACCCCTCTAGTGATACCGCCGACGACAAGTATCTCCCCGATCTTCTCCAGGTTGCCCAAGTGGGCGGATCACTGGAACAAGTGCCCCTGGGCTCCCATTTATCGGATATACAAAAGGACGATATTTTCTCCATACTAGGGCCGAGGGCTGCTGCTTTCTCCTCAAAGCCGGGGAAGACTACTCTCACCAGCCAACATGTGGAAACCCCGGACAGCGCCCCATCCAGCAGGCTGCCTACCGGGTTCCAGAGGCTGTTCAAGGTATGATAAAGGACCAACTGGAGGAGATGAAATGACTGGGAGTTATTCATAGAATAGAATCGTAGAGTTGGAAGGGACCTCGTGGGCAATCTGGTCCAACCCCCTACTCAAAGCAGGATTAGCTAAATCATCCCAGACAGATGTCTGTCCAGCCTCTGTTTGAAGACTTCTATTGAAGGAGAACTCAACACCTCCCATGATAGCCTGTTCCACTCATTGATCACTCTGTCAAAAAGTTTTTTCTAATATCTAATCTGTTTCTCCTCCCATTCAGTTTCATCCCATTGCTTCTAGTCTTTCATTGTGCAAATGAGAATAAAGATGATCCTTCTACAATGTGACAGCCCTTGAGATATTTGTAGACAGATATTAAGTCTCTCAGTCTTCTCTTCTGCAAGCTAAATATTCAGCCATCTCACAGTTCTTGGGCCTCTCCTGTCATCCTGGTCCCCAAGAAGGATGGTGCAACACGATTACAGGCGATTAAATGATGCCACCAAGAGTGATGCTTACCCCATGATTGATCTATTGGATCCACTCCTGGAGATTCCGGCTCCAGACCAGCCACGCTAACAACAATAGTGTCAGGACTTTGCCTGTGCTTACTTAGATGACATTGCCATTTTTAGCACCACCTGGGAGGAACATCTTAAACACTTGGGCATAGTGCTAGTCTGTATCCTTGCTGCAGGACTGACCATTCGCCCTGATAAGTGCCAAATAGGGATGGCTGAGGTGCAGTACCTCGGGCATAGAGTAGGGGGTGGAACCCTAAGGCCTGAGCCTGCCAAGGTGGAAGCCATTAGCAACTGGTGTAGACCCCAGACTAAAAAGCAGGTACTTGTATTTTTAGGAACTGCTGGTTACTATCGAAAATTTGTTTCTAACTTCAGCACCTTGTCCAAGCCCCTAACCGACCTGACCCGCAAGAACATGCCTAGGAATGTGACATGGACAACTGCATGCGAGGATGTCTTTTCAGCATTAAAGACTGCGCCCTCATCACTGCTCCTGTCTTGGCTGCCAGATGCATCCACCTTAGGGATTGGGGCAGTACTTAGCCAAGTGAACGCCGCTGGAGAAGAACATCCTGTTGCTTTTGTCAGTCGGAAACTACTGGATCGGGAAGTTGCCTGTGTCACTATTGAAAAGGAGTGCTTTCCCGTCGTATGGGCGCAAAAAAATTGCAGCCATAATTGTATGGCAGAGACTTTACAATTGTTACTGACCACAACACCCTTATTATGAGGGGGGAGAGGTTGTGATGGTGTGATAGGCGATGTGGATATAATTTTGTGTATATTTCTATTTTCACTGATTTTCATAATGTTTTCTTGTTTGTATCATTTCGTGTATTCCCCATATTGTCTGGAGTCTCAATTACCTTCCAAAAGTCTAATAATTGAATTAACTCACTTACTGTTTGCAGCCTGACTACAAAGTGTGTGTTTATCTTTGTCTGTTGATGTGTACTGATATGCTAATTGTGGATTGTATTATGAAACTAGTTTTTTGACTTCTAAAGAGGGAACAGAATGTGAGGGTGTACTGAAGGACACTGGGTAATTCTAAAAATAGCTTACCTTTTTGGGGTACAAAAGATCCTGAGACGGAGAGACCACACCTCATCTCATCACACAGCATGTCACAGAGAAAGGGAAGCGTATGGACCCATTTTATCCTCTGGCTGCTGGTTATTGGACTCTCATCCCCCTGGACATTTTATCCTGTTACTGAACTGCATTCGTGTTCTGGACTATTGTATCCTCAGTGTGGTGGATTGTTTATGGACCTTCAATTTTGCCTATAATAAAGGTCTTGGGATTGTTCACACTTCCCTCGCTCTGTTGATTGTGTGATACCGGAGAAGGACCCCGTGACAGAGGCACACTGAGTCAAGAAAAGAGCGCTTCCCCCTGGGATTAAGGCACACTCTACCCGGGTAGTGGGCGCTTCCTGGGTAGTACACCATAGAGCATCTGCCCTAAAACTCTGCAAAGCTGCAACCTGGTCCTCCATTCAAACATTTGCCAAATTTTACAGGATCCATACCTACTCTTCGACGAACGCCAACCTAGGTAGAAGGATTTTGCAGGCGGCAGTGGTTAGTTCTCCGACTTGACCGGAGTTTTTGCTGTTCCCTTCCCAGGAACTGCTTTGGAACGTCCTATGGTTTCCTGTGTCCCCAAATGAAGCGATAGAGGAAACAGGATTTTTGGTTACTCACTGTAAAATCCGTTTCTCAGAGCATTCATTGGAGGACACAGCACCATCCCTAGATTAACAGCTGTTTACTGTGTTATGTTGTCCCATCATTATTATGGTATGATTGGCCCCACCCCCATCCTGGTGCTTGGCCCTGACTATCCGCTCTGTCTCATCCTTGGTACGTTACGGCTATCTCTGTGTATGAACCCCGTTTTGCCTGACTGAGTTTTTCTGTATAGTGTCTTTCCATCTCACTAAGCAGGACGCTAAGCCCCGCCCCCTTGCAGTCACATGACCGTAGGTCCCGTGTCTGCTTGCTAAAATTCAGCATCCACAGGTCCTGTGCATCGGTAATTTCTGGCTGTACCTGACCCCGGTACCCCTACAGTGCGGGTGAGTCCCTGCTCAGCGGAGGCTGCACGCCGGCGCTGACAGGATCCGGACACGCGCACTGGCTCAGTGAGCAAGTACAGTGCCGTGTTCCTGACATTATAACTGACCATTAAGTTTTTGTTTTTTGTTGTTTTTTTTTCTCTGCTGAGAAATATGGATCTCATACAATCTCTTGCTGAGCAAATGAAAAATCTGACTCAGATGTTTCAGGGTTTATCTCTGGAGCAGCAAGCTCTGGCTCATTCTCAGCAGCAGGTTTCTGAGACAGTGCGGGGGGCTTTAGCTGCTGGGGGCTGGGGCGAGTAATGTTGTTTTGGTGTCCCCAGAACCACCTGTCAAACTGCCTGATTTTTTTTCTGGGAACAAAAAGGAGTTCAGGGTCTACATGGAGGGGTGCAAACTCTTCTTTAGTTTGAGGCCATGTTCCTCTGGGGACGAAAGTCAGAAGGTAGGGGTCATTATGTCTCTGTTAAGAGGACCCCCACAAGCTTGGGCTTTCTCCCTTCCTCCCACTGCCCCTGAGAGAGTGTCTGTGAATGCGTTTTTTGAGGCCCTCGGGCACATATATGATGAGCCGGACCGAGTGCGATTGGCAGAGGACATGGTGATGAGTGTCTGTCAGGGGAAACACTCGGCTGAGTGGTTTTGCACAGAATTCCGCCGCTGGGCCGCAGATGTCTCTTGGGACGCCGCCGCACTCCGAGGACTCTTTCGCAGAGGCTTGTCCGAGCGGTTACAGGATGCATTGGCATTACATCCCCCACCTAACTCTCTCGAGGACGCCACGACCCAGGCCGTCCGGATGGACCGCAGGCTGCGGGCCAGGGGGGTGATGCAGGCGGAGACTCCATTGTTCCCTAGTGGAAAAGAGACTGTTTATGTACCCATGGACGTAGGGGCTCTCTCCCTGAAGGAAAAGGAGAGACAACGCCAGAGAGAAAAGCAGTTATGCTTCTACTGTGGTAAAACGGGACATTGGAAAAGGGAGTGTCCTGATTGTCCATCCTCCACCCGGTCGACGGGAAACGACTAGGTTTGGGTAGTCAGGGGGAGACTACTCAGACCCTCAGGCACCCTTTTCCTCGTTTTCTAAGGTGTTGCTTCATGTGGAACTGTTAGTGGACGATTGTTGTTTTCCCTCTACAGCTTTCGTGGACTGCGGATCATCCATCAATCTCATTGACTCCCAATTGGTCACACACTGTAAGATAGGGACAGTTAGACTTAAGGTTCCGATCAAAGTTGTGGCCATTGACTCCTCCCCCCTCACTAAAGAGGGAATTCTCTTTATGTCTGACTTGTTTTCACTCAAAGTGGGCGCTACCCATGTGGAAAAATTAAGTTGTTTGGTTCTGGACAATCTACCAGCAGGATTGGTGTTGGGCATGCCCTGGTTACAACACCATAACCCAGTCATTAACTGGAAAACGGGGGAGATTGTTCAGTGGGGGTTTAATGATTCGATGTTATGTGATAAGTATACACTATTGGTTGAACCTGTATCTGTGTCATCTGTCGAGCTGGAAGGTATTCCGGCGTACATGAAAGAATTCGAAGATGTGTTCTCTGAAAGCGAGGCCGAGACGTTGCCGCCACATAGACCCTTTGACTGCGCTATCAAGTTAGTCCCGGGGACTAAATTGCCTAAAGCCCGTCTGTTTAATTTATCTGGCCCTGAGCGCTTGGCCATGAAAGATTACATTGCTGAGAGTCTTCGCAAAGGACACATACGTCCCTCAGTCTCACCTGTGGCGGCAGGATTTTTTTTTGTTAAGAAAAAAGATGGTGGTTTACGTCCCTGCCTCGATTTTCGTGAGCTTAACAAGATTACTGTACGAAATACGTACCCCCTTCCGTTGATTCCCGAGTTGTGTAACCAACTTTCAGGGGCAAATGGTTCTCCAAACTGGATCTTCGGGGGGCATATAATTTGATAAGGGTGTGGGAGGGGGATGAATGGAAAACCGCGTTCCTCACGACCGAGGGACTGTTTGAAAATTTAGTCATGCCGTTTGGTCTTACCAATGCCCCAGCCATATTTCAGAATTTCATCAACGTGGTATTCTCGGATCTCATTGGTCGTTTTGTTATTTACTTAGACGATATTCTGATATACTCACACGACAGTCAATCTCATCTTAATCATGTACGAACCGTTCTCCAAAGACTGAGGGAAAATCATCTGTATGCCAAATTGGAGAAATGTGTGTTTTTGTTCAAGAATTGTCTTTTTTGGGATTAATTGTGTCCTGTGAGGGTTTTCGCATGGACCCAAAGAAGGTGCAGGCCATTGCGGATTGGGTGCAACCCCGAGACCTTAAGGGTCTTCAGAGCTTCTTGGGGTTCGCCAATTATTACCGCAAATTTATTCGGGGGTTTTCACAGGTGGTCAAACCACTCACAGATCTTACTTGTAAAGGTGCGGATGTGAGACTGGTCCTCGCTCGCAAAAGAGGCCTTTGCGACCCTGAAAAGAAGCTTTATGTCTGCTCCTGTGTTAGGTACAGCCAGATCTGTCCAAACCATTCCTCGTGGAAGTGGACGCCTCTGAGGTGGGGGTGGGGGCGGTGTTGTCCCAAAGGCCTGCCACTCTAACCAACCTCAGGCCATGTGATTTCTTTTCCAAGAAGTTCTCTGCTGCGGAAAGAAATTACGACGTAGGCAATAGAGAGCTTCTTGCGGTCTAATTGGCGTTTGAAGAATGGAGGCACTTTTTGGAGGGGGCCAGTCACCCGGTTACGGTGATCACGGATCACAAAAATTTGTCATACATTGAGTCTGCTAAAAGACTAACACCCAGACAGGCCCGTTGGTCACTTTTTTTTCCCGTTTTCGGTTTACGATTACATTTCGTCCAGGGTCTAAGAATGTCAAGGCTGATGCCTTATCGCGCAGTTTTTAGCCGGTGTCGGCCCCCTGAGCCACCGTCCTGCATTCTTCACCCTGGGGTTGTGATAGCAGAGGTCTCATCTGAATTGGAACGGGAGATTCAGGGGGCCCAGTCGCGGGCCCCGGCGGCCAAGCCAGAAGGGAAGTTTTGTCCCAGAGCAACTTCGCCTGAAACTCTTGCAGGAGTTCCATTAATCCAAGCTGAGTGCTCACCCTGGTATTTAAGCCTCACGTCTGGCGGTGGCTAGGATCTTTTGGTGGCCTACCCTTGGCTCGGACATAAAAAAAATTAATTGCTGGTTGTGGGGTCTGCGCTCGTTCTAAAAGCTCTCATAGCCGGCCGACAGGGGAGCTGATGCCCTTGGCAGTGCCCGAAAGACCATGGACTCACTTGTCCATGGATTTTGTTACCAATCTCCCTCCATCTAAGGGTAATACAGTGGAATGGGTAGTGGTGGACAGGTTTTCTAAGCAGGCTCATTTTGTACCCCTGTCCGCACTACCGTCAGCTGAGACGTTGTCCAGGTTGTTTGTGCAGCATGTGATCCGGTTGCATGGAGTACCCCTGAATGTGGTGTCTGATCGTGGTGTGCAGTTTGTGGCTAAGTTTTGGCGTGCTTTCTGCAAAAAATTAGGGATGGTCTCTGTCCTTTTCGTCTGCATACCATCCTGAGAGCAATGGTCAGACGGAGCGCACTAACCAGTCCCTGGAACAGATCCTCAGGTGTCTAACCTCTGCTAGACAGAATGACTGGTGCGATGCACTGCAGTTGGCTGAATTTGCCTTCAATAGTCGGGTGAGTCAATCCACGGGTATGACTCCTTTTTTGATCAATTATGGGTTCAGTCCTCATTTTGTTGAGTTTTCTCGTCTGGACTCGGGGTGTCCCGGGGCTGAGGGCTCTGTCCAGCGATTACAGAATATGTGGGCAGAAGTTCAGCGGAGTATATCTAGGTCTCAGGGCAGGTATAAGTTTTTCGCGGACAGGAAACGAACACTAGGGCCCACGTTTCAGGTTGGAGACAAGGTTTGGCTCTCCACTCGAAACATTAAGTTGAAGGTTCCTTCAGCCAAGTTGGGGCCCAAATTCATTGGCCCATACAAGATTGTGGAAAAAAATCAATCCAGTGGCGTATAGGCTGTGCCTTCCACCCTCTTTCAAGATCCCTAACGTCTTCCACAAATCTCTACTGAAGCCATTTGAAGCAGTCTCCGGGGAGACTCCGAGTCTGCTGCTTCTCCTGTTTTGGTCGAGGGGCAGGTGGAGTACGAGGTTGGTCATATCATAGATTCCAGGTTGGTACGGCGGTCGGTACAGTACCTGGTTCATTGGAAGGGGTATGGACCGGAAGACAGGTCCTGGGTACCGGCCCGGTTGATGCATGCCGATCGCCTGGTGCGGGCTTTCCATGCTAAGTACCCGGGCAAGCCTGGGGGTCCAGAGGCCCCCCGTTGAGAGGGGGTACTGTCATGATCTCAGTGCGGGTTTGACTCGCACACGTGGGGTTAATGTCTGGAACCAGTGCTGATGACTGGCATTTCTGGGGTTAAAGGATGTGATCCCGGTGCAGGCTTACCTGCACACCTGGGGCTATGATTGTGGTCTCTCCCTGGTTCTGGGAGAGGCTTCTTATAGCCTCAGGACGCTCCCATCCCTGTCAGTTATACTCTTGCCCTTGGCATAGTGTGGTGACACCTGAGTGTGTTTTTGCTGTGTTCTGGTTGCTTGATAATCTGTGTATGACTCGGTCTGTTCTCTGGATATTGCTTTAGATTCTGCTTGGTACCTTCTATGTCTGTTTGGTTTTGACTGCTGCTTGGCCCTGACTATCCGCTCTGTCTCATCCTTGGTACGTTACGGCTACCTCTGTGTATGAACCCCGTTTTGCCTGACTCTGAGTAATTCTGTATAGTGTCTTTCCATCTCACTAAGCAGGACGCTAAGCCCCGCCCCCTTGCAGTCACATGACCGTAGGTCCCGTTTCTGCTTGCTAAACTTCAGCATCCACAGGTCCTGTGCATCGGTACTTTCTGGCTGTACCTGACCCCGGTACCCCTACAGTGCGGGTGAGTCCCTGCTCAGCAGAGGCTGCACGCCGGCGCTGACAGGATCCTGACACTCAGGACACGCGCACTGGCTCAGTGAGCAAGTACAGTGCGGTGTTCCTGACACATGCCATGACGGTTGGAAGAATACGAAATGAAGTCGTACGTCCACACGTTCAAAAGCCTGAACAAGAGATTGGATATCTAGGCAAAATATCAGAGTCAACAAGACGGCTCATTGCAAGGTCTAACAGTTCTGGCTCGACGACAGTGTCTCGTATGCTTCCTAATAGTGAGATCACAGACATCCATGCTAGAACCATGTGACCTACAATACAAGTCTGGAATGGTGGCCCAAAAAAAGGTGAAGAAGCTTCGACTTCACTATCATTGTAATGCCGGAATCCCTGCAGTGTTCCTCCCCCTGGCAGGAACGCCAACATGCTCACAGCCACAGCGACGTCTCCAGGTTTCAGGGCTCATGCACATCACACAGATCTCTTGGCAACGCACTTAGGCTGCGTGTGTGCTCTCCGCTTTGTAAACGGCAGTGCAAACACTCTGAAAATGCCCCCTGTGTATAGGTGGGAGGCATTAGGTTTTTAAGGCACCCTCCTCTGTAGGTAGGCACCTGAGCAACTTCATTACCTAGTGCATGTCTCTAGCTACTAGTCTGTTGGCAGGTACGTGTTTCTCATCCCATTCTGCTATCCTGTACCTGTACTTGTCCTATGATCCAAAGCCTGACTGCTTAACCAGCCACTCTTTCAGATTTGAATCCATTATGTCTGATCCAGCATCCATACTGCCAGTAATCATATCCTACCTGACACTCCAGGTCATACCTTCGTCCCTGACCCCTGTGATCAGCTGCTGCATTATCAGAGACTGCCCGGTACCTGGCCGCTACCTGTAACACAAGCCTAAACTCACCACCAGAGGCTCTAGTGAAGAGCTAGGTAGCCGTTTAGTACAATCCTCCAGGGTAAGCTCGGCCAGAGGGTCTATATCGACCAGCTCAATAAGCGCCTGCTTGAGTTTGCAAAAAGTACAAAAAGTGGTCAGTAAATGATTGTAAACGGGTGATTTGGAGCCATGAGCTGAAAGTCAATACTAGTGTCATGGGTTTACCACAAAACAGAGACGAGCCAGGAGACCACAGCATCTCAAAATAGTGCATGTAAGACGGCCCAGGAATCTCACAGAACGGGAAGAATTTTCCAAAGGAAGAATGGATGAAAATCCCACATACAAGAATTGAAAGACTGTTGTCTGACTACAAAAAGCGTTTACGGACTGTGGTACTTTCAAAAGGGTGCACTACTATTTACTAACCATAGAAAACCAAAAGCAAAACACAAAACAAATATCCTGGAATAAAAAAGTAAAAAAATATATTGCAAAAATTGCATGAAGGTAGTAATAATAGTAATAAGGGTATTTAGTTAACATAATTTTGATCAAAATAATGTAGAAGCCATCCCGCCACGTCACGGCAACCCTTGTGGGACAGTCCTAACTCTTGTATTTAAAACCTTTCCACTTGTCAAGTGACGTAAATGTGAACAAGGACAGAGGGACTGAACCACCAGTAATAGTATAGGCCAGACAGGATGGATTTTCCAACTCAGAAACAGGGCGGTCACACCCTTATATGCACAGAATGCACAATAAAACAAATGAGAAACTGGGTCTGAGCAGAAAAAGTAAATTAATGTGCATGCAAAATGTAATTGCATATGAACACATGACCTTCACACAGAGAAAACCAAAAGCAAAACACAAAACAAATATCCTGGAATAAAAAAGTTAAAAAATATATTGCAAAAATTGCATGAAGGTAGTAATAATAGTAATAATAAGGACTGTCCCACAAGGGTTGCCGTGACGTGGCGGGATGGCTTCTACATTATTTTGATCAAAATTTAGGTACTAACCATGCAGTGTGCCCAAAATTTTGCATTGCCCATTTTCCTTTTTGGAATTTTTAAAATGTAAAAGATGAATACATACATACATACATACTGTGTGTGTGTATATATATGTATATATAATATATATAATTTTTTTGTTTGTTTGTTTAAGTTTAGGCCTTATAGAGATCATTTAATCTTCAACTTGCTTAACTGTTCACAAAACAGTTATTTTGACCATGTGTGCCCAAACTTTTACATGCCACAGTGTATGTGTGCTTTGTCTACTGTGTATGTTTAAGAAAGTTAGTTTTATTCACGAAAAACACTACAAAAAGGATCCAAAAATGCCTAACAAAACCCCATTGCATTTTTTGCAATGTATTTTAACTTTCTCATTGCTTTCTTTGACAAAACGCTGGTAAAACGATGTAAGAATTGTCATGCAGATTTAAGAAACCTTGCAGTTCTCAATTTCAGTTAGGAATTTAAAAAAAAAAGTGTATGAGATTTCTGAAATCTCATCGCTTGTGCTGCTACTGTAAAACACAGCTTTTACTTTGCATAAAAAAGACAGCAAAACAATGCTGCATGTGAACATATTCTTATAGTTACTACTTTATAGCGAAACACATGCTATTGTGTAAGAGTAAGCAGCAATGTATTTCTTTTAATTTAGTATTTTCGTGAAAGATTACAAATCTGTAATAATTGGCCTTTGTAAATACTTTGTTTACATCATGATTTCTGTGCTTTGTGATGTGCCTGATAGTGAATGATCCATCTTGATAATGAGCATCAGAAGTCCTATGCAGGAGTTGAGTTGTACAAATGTCAGTATTGTTATATTCTTTTCCTATGATCGCCACCTAGTGGTTCTTTTCCAGCCTTACATACAGGACACTGCCAAAGTTGACTGGGATATGGTACTGTAATTGCATTTCAGGGTAAAAATCCACTGTGAAAATTTGCTGCACAAATTGACAGGGTGGGAATAGCACATCTAACTTACAGGGCAGAATCTTTCTGTGTGTTACCCGTTCACATTGAGAGCAATGAACAAAGTGCTAATTTTGGCTCAATGTTAATACATAACATCATAGAAAGGATCATGAAAAGCATTTGTGATATCCGTACACTGATGTTCCTCTTGATTCTAAAATGGGGTCCATTAGATTGCATGTTAATTGGTATTTTTTTAATATAATGGAACTTCATCGCGTTATCCAAGTAAAGAATGTCTGGATGACCAGTAGGAGAAGTTGTGATTATGGCTGAAAATAGGCAAAGTAGGGCAGATGAACCCTGCTGTGTTAATTGATCAGTAAAATGATCCAAATATTAGTAATTATATTACTTAACCCCTTCATCCCAAACTTGTATCCACCTTCATGACCAGGCCAAATTTTACGATTCTGACCAGTGTCACTTTATGTGGTAATAACTCTGGAACACTTCAACGGATCCCACTGGTTCTGAGATTGCATTTTCGTGACATATTGTACTTTATGATAGTTGGGAAATTTGTTCAATATGACTTGGGTTTATTTGTGAAAAAATCAAAAATTTGGCAATTTTCAAACTTTTAATTTTTATGCCCTTAACCCTTTAACGACCGCCGATTCGCCTTTTAACGACGGTAGTTAAGGATACTTAAACCACAGCGCCGTTAATTAATGGCGCTGTGGAAAAAGTAAATAGCACCCCCCAGAGTCGGAATTTCTCCGGGGTCTCAGCTGCCGGGGTAGCCGAGAACCCAGAGAACATGATTCGGGTCAGTATTTACTGACCCTTGTGTTGCGATCACCGTTAATAACCGTATAACGGCGACCGCAACAACAACAAAAAAGCCACAATTTCGCATTTAATTTCTCTCTCCTCTGATGTGATCACACATCAGAGGGTAGAGAAATAGAGTCCCCAGGTCCCCCGATCTGTCTCCTGTACCTCCCTGTGTGTGTCCCCCCCCCTCGTTTTCCCACGGCTCTCGTAGCTCCCAACATCTTCTTCCTGTAAAGAAAATGGCGTGCTCCTGCCAAGACATGCAGGCCGACACCCGGTAGATTCTATTCATTCCAGGTACATTTTAATCACTGTGATAGACCCAATCACAGTGATTAAAATTTAAAAAATAAAAGGAAATAAAGCCTCCCCTTTATCACCCCCTTAGTTAAAGAAAAATAATAAAATAAAAAATATATATTTATTTCCATTTTTCCATTAGGGTTACAATTGGGCTAAAGTGAGTTGAGCTAGGGTTAGGGCTGGAATCAGGGTTAAGGTTGGGATTAGGGTTAGGGTTGGGATTAGGGTTAGGATTAGGTTTACGGTTGGGATTAGGGTTATGGTTAGGGTATGTTTCCACGTAGCGTATGTTGTAAGGATTTGCTGCAGATTGAACGCTTCGTACAGTCACAGCATTCAATCCGCAGCATCCAGATATTACAGGAAAGTGGAGGAGATTTTATGAAATACCATCTCCACTATGCGTGCAGGGACGCGGGTGTCAGACCCGAAATTACAGACATGTGGCGCGTCTTTCTAAACCGCAGCATGTCTATTTATCTTGCGGAAACACTCCATCTCTGCTAGATAAATAACCCAGCCTATGGATAGAATGCGGTGATTCCACATGTGTTCAATACGATGTACAATACAAAATAATATTGTGGTACCGTGATACCCAGAAAAACGATGTACTGTAAATACTTAGGTCCCAAAGAAATGAGAAAGGTATTCAAAGAGTGATACCTTTATCGGTAGGGATACACTTCTCTAGACCTGGACACAGCTTGGCAGATCTAAAAGGCCTAATATTGAAGGATCATTTTAATAGTGACAAAGAAAGAAAAATCTGGGAGTTCAAATTTATAAATATGTTTCAGGCTGTGTGCCCACGTAGCGTTTTTTAAGCGTTTCTGCAGTGCTTTTTGACAAGTGATTCTGCTGCAGAAACGCTTAAGAAAAGCATCCAATTGATTTTTACTGAAAAACACATTCTAAGCATCGTTCCTATTCTGCTGTGTTCCGGACTTTGCCCTTACTGTTGCCCTTAAGCCTGGCTTCGTTCGGCCATACTGGTTCCTGTGACATCACCGCCTGTTGGTCCCGCCCGCCGGGTTTAAATAGCTTTCCTGGACGTTACTACCTTGCTTGTATATCTCGTTCTGTACCTGATCTGCTAGCTGGGAGTTGCACGCTGTGCTACCTCCTTCCTTCCTGCTGAATCCACCTGGATTACCTGCTGCCTAACTGCCGCTGCCTGGACCTTCTGACGGTGTCGGCCTGAAGGCTCCTTCCAGCCCTGCCTCCACCGCTCACCGCTACTACAGCACTCACGGTATGCGCTGAAGATCTTGACTGCTGTGTGCGTTCCACCTGAGAGACTATCCCTGCTACCTTTGCACATCCAGTATCTATTACCTAGTGACTTTCTCTGCCACTGCACTGTGCCCGAAGATTCCCCTCCCGCAAGGGAGAGGGCTAAGTGACTGTCCTTGCCTGCATTCTTAAGACTGTGTCTGCTTACATCTACATAGTGCTGGTGTACAACTTGCTATCTACTGGACTGAGTTCTGCTGCTGTTACCACTGCTGTCATTATCTGGCTCCGCCAGCACCTGTGCTGTTCTGTGCTGCTTGTTTAATACAAACTACTTTCACGTATACCTGTGTCTGTGACTCTATCATCTAGCCACTGTCTTCATAGAAACCTACTATACATCGTTACAGGATATACAAGCCACCAATATGGAGACCGCAGGTGTAGAGTCCCTGGAGAAACGTGTAAGCAAGCAGCTTGCTTTGATACGGGAGGATGTGGCAGGCATTAGGACCCAGCTGGACACGCTGGAGCAACGTATCGAACACAACGCCGGGGCAGCAGAGGCACAGTTGCAACGACTGGCAAATCGGATTACGGCGCTGGAACAAGCAGCTCCTCTTCAGGGTGATCGTGTTCTGGCGTTGGAGCAAGCGATTCCTATGCAGCTTGATCGGATTGCTGCTCTGGAACAGGCCCCAGCCGCGCAGGTAGCAGGTGTTGCCCGGGATACTACACCGACCTTCCCGAAGCTTCCACCCTTCCGGTTCGCTGGCGAGAGGGATAAATTCCGAGGATTTTTGAACCAGTGCCGGATCTTCTTTGCTGCTCATGCCCCACAGTTCACTACGGAACGCTCCAAAGTTCTGACCATAGTCATGCTGCTGTCTGGTAAGGCGCTCGCGTGGGCCAACCCTTTGATTGAGACCGACGACCCTCTGCTTAACTCTATGGACAATTTCATTGCCGCAATGACGCAGATGTTTGATGACCCGAACCGAGCTAATACTGCTGAGACGACGCTGCTGACCCTTCGGCAGGGGAAGCGTTCGGTGCTGGAGTATGCATTGGACTTTCGTAGATGGGCTTTAGACACCACCTGGAACGGGGCAGCCAAGCAGGCCATCTTCCGCAGGGGATTGTCCACGGCAGTTAAGGATGAACTGGCACGCGGGGACTCGCCCGTGCTTCTTGGGGACTTCATCAACCACTGCATCCGCATTGACAATCGACTCTCTGAGCGCAGACAGGAGCGCTGGTCTGATCTACGGTTTAATAACACTGTTCCGTTCTCTTCTCCCTCCAGAGATGTCACCAGCAGGAGGAATCCCGAGCCCGAACCGATGCAGGTGGATGCCGTACGTAGAAATCCTCCTGATGCCCGCAAGGAGCATCGCTTTAAGGAAAACCTGTGCTTCTACTGCGGGGGGACCAGTCACTTCATCTCCGAGTGTCCAGTCAGGAGACGTAAGACGGCTGCAGCTATCATTGATTGTAACTCCGAGGCGGGGGAGTCCTGCGTCCTAGATCTGAACAATTCGGGGGGCAGAGACAATCAGAGAGACCTGGACTTTGCCGATATGAATTCGCTGGCATCTCTTCCATTGAACGCAGTGGTGATCTCGATGACATCCGTCGTTTCCTCCTTCGCTACTAAGAAGAATTCCCACTATTACCTATCCTTGAGGGTCTGCTTCCAGGGTCGGTGTGTCGAGAGCGCCGCCATGTTGGACTCCGGGGCCAGTGGAAACTTCATGGATATCGCGTTTGCTAGGAAGCATGGAATCAGGGCAGTGAAGAGGGAGTCGTCAGTCTTGATGGAGACAGTAGACGGGTCACCACTTACATCGGGACCGGTAACCATGGAGACTGAGTCGGTGAAGATATGCATTGGAGAGGACCATGTGGAACATTTGTCCTTTTTACTAATATCTTCTCCTCACTTTCCTATTATCCTGGGGTTACCTTGGCTCCAGGTTCAGAATCCTCGCATCAACTGGGAGACCAGGGAAGTGCAGTTCCCTCCAAGTTCTAACAGCAACCCCGCTATTCCTAAGGTCGCTGCTATCCCCAAGGTAGTAGCTACGACTGAGGGACAATTACCAATGGAGTATCAGGATCTGGCAGAGGTATGTGATAAGAAGAGGGCAGATATGTTACCTCCCCACCGGCCTTATGATTGCCCGATAGAACTGATATCTGGGGCGGAGATCCCATTCGGGCGTATTTACCCTTTGTCTGGTCCTGAATTAAAGGCCTTGAAGGATTTCATCGACGAGAATCTCGCCAAGGGCTTCATCCGACCGTCTACTTCTCCTGCGGGTGCACCAATCTTCTTCGTGAAGAAAAAGGATGGGGGTCTGCGTCCTTGCATGGACTACCGTGATTTAAACAAGGTAACGGTCATGAATCGGCACCCGCTACCCTTAATCTCTGAACTACTGGAGAGGGTGAAGCAGGCTAAGATATTCACCAAACTGGATCTTCGGGGAGCCTACAATCTCGTGAGAATTCGGTCTGGAGATGAGTGGAAGACGGCCTTCCGCTGCCGTTATGGACACTTCGAATCACGGGTCATGCCGTTCGGACTACGAAATGCTCCTGCAACCTTTCAGCATTTTGTTAATGACATTTTCCGAGATGTGCTTGATGTATTTATGGTTGTGTATCTCGATGACATTTTAATCTTTTCCAGTGATCTCGAGGAACATCGGCTCCACGTGAGGACAGTGCTGCAACGCCTGCTGCATAACCATCTTTACATCAAGTTGGAGAAATGCGAGTTCCACAGGGCAACAGTGCAGTTCCTCGGTTATGTCATCTCTCCACAGGGTCTCCAGATGGACAATCAAAAGACCAGAGCGATCCAGGAGTGGCCAGCGCCAGGATCGGTGAAAGAAGATCAGAGGTTTGTGGGATTCGCCAACTTCTATAGGCGCTTCATCCGTAACTTCTCTGAGATTGTGGCTCCCATCACCCAACTGACCAAGAAGGGGGTACCGTTCCGGTGGACTCCGCAAGCCCAGGAGGCGTTCACACGGCTGAAGGACAAATTTGTGTCGGCTCCCATCTTAAGACATCCAGACCCAGACCTGAGCTTTACTCTTGAGGTGGACGCATCGGATGTCGCCATCGGCGCAGTGTTGTCACAGAGAGGAGGTGAGAAGGCAGTTCTTCATCCTTGTGCCTTTCTTTCTCAGAAGCTATCCCCGGCGCAGAAGAACTATGACGTAGGGAACAAGGAGTTACTGGCGATTGTGACGGCATTCAAGGAGTGGAGACACTTGCTGCTGGGGTCCTCAACTCCGATTACAGTTCTTACCGACCACCGAAACTTGGAATTCATGCAGTCCGTAAGATGTTTGAACCCACGTCAGGCACGTTGGAGCTTGTTTCTAAACCAATTCAACTTCATCATCTCCTACAGGTCGGGGGCACGGAATGGTAAGGCAGATGCGCTATCTAGGATTGCTGCTCCTGAGGAAGTGATTAAGTCGTCTCCTAGTACTGTTGTGTCTCCCGCTCATTTCATCTCTGCAATCCATCATCAGGATCTTCTGTCTGAGATCAAAGCAGCATACGTAGCAGATCCGTTGCTAAGGCAACCTACCCCCGAAGTAAGCCTAAATTACAATGGAGGAGTGTGGTTACAGGAGAATCGGCTGTATGTACCAGAGGTGACAAGACTTGAAGTCCTCCGACTGATCCATGATTCTAAGATTGGGGGACATCGTGGAATAACAAAGACCCAAGAGTTCCTGGCTCGGTACTTCTGGTGGCCTTCGTACCGGAAGGACGTGGAGGGATACGTGTCATCCTGCGAGGTATGTGCTCGGTTCAAGACGCCTCGTGCGTCGCCTTCCGGGTTGTTACAACCCTTGCCTATACCATCTCGTCCCTGGAGATCCATCTCAATGGACTTTATTGTTGAACTACCGGTCTCCAAGGGTAAGAACACCATTCTAGTGGTCGTGGACCGCCTCACTAAGGCAGCACACTTTATCCCTTGCGCTGGATTACCCACAGCAAAACAGACTGCAGACTTGTTGATTCAAGAGGTGGTCCGTCTGCACGGAGTCCCGGATGAGGTGATCTCGGATCGTGGGGTGCAGTTCACGTCTAGGTTCTGGAGGTGTTTCTGCGCGGCTCTGGATATTAGAGTAAGTCTGTCTTCGGCTTACCATCCACAGACTAATGGACAGACGGAACGTACGAATCAGACCCTGGAGCAGTACCTCCGTTGCTACTTAAGTCATCTGCAGGACGATTGGGTAGATCTGCTTCCCCTGGCAGAGTTCACATATAACAACTCGCAGCACTCCTCGACTAAGCAGTCACCGTTCTTTGCCAATCAGGGTTACCACCCAAGCATCTTGCCGCAGTTCCCCAAGGAGGCTGCAGTGCCTGCTGTGTCTGACCATCTTTCTTTCTTACAGCAGAATTTGGAAGCTCTGAAGACGACCTTGACGACTGCGCAGGAAAGGTATAAGAGAGCAGCAGATCGTACCAGGAGGCCGGCTCCGGTGTATAGGGTGGGAGATACGGTCTGGTTGTCTACCAAGAATCTGAGGGTGAGGGCACCGACTGTCAAGCTGGGGCAGAAGTTTGTAGGGCCATACAAGATCGTGGCTCTAGTGAATTCGGTAGCGGTGCGTCTGAAATTACCCCCTGCCTGGAAGGTTCACCCGGTGTTCCATGTTTCACTACTAAAGCCAGTTGTACCAAATTCTTTCCCAGGGCGTACTTCCTCTCCTCCAGCTCCAGTGCTCGTTGATGGACATGAACAATATGTCGTGGAGAAGATTCTGGATTCACGGATCTTCAGAAGGAAGTTGCAATACCTGGTCAAGTGGCAAGGATACTCTGTCGAGGAGAATTCCTGGGAACCGGTGGAGAATATCTGTGCTCCGCGGCTGCTGGAGCAGTTTCATCTAAGGTACCCGGACAAGCCTGGTCGAAGATTGTCCGGAGGACATTCTTTAAGGGGGGAATAATGTAAGCATCGTTCCTATTCTGCTGTGTTCCGGACTTTGCCCTTACTGTTGCCCTTAAGCCTGGCTTCGTTCGGCCATACTGGTTCCTGTGACATCACCGCCTGTTGGTCCCGCCCGCCGGGTTTAAATAGCTTTCCTGGACGTTACTACCTTGCTTGTATATCTCGTTCTGTACCTGATCTGCTAGCTGGGAGTTGCACGCTGTGCTACCTCCTTCCTTCCTGCTGAATCCACCTGGATTACCTGCTGCCTAACTGCCGCTGCCTGGACCTTCTGACGGTGTCGGCCTGAAGGCTCCTTCCAGCCCTGCCTCCACCGCTCACCGCTACTACAGCACTCACGGTATGCGCTGAAGATCTTGACTGCTGTGTGCGTTCCACCTGAGAGACTATCCCTGCTACCTTTGCACATCCAGTATCTATTACCTAGTGACTTTCTCTGCCACTGCACTGTGCCCGAAGATTCCCCTCCCGCAAGGGAGAGGGCTAAGTGACTGTCCTTGCCTGCATTCTTAAGACTGTGTCTGCTTACATCTACATAGTGCTGGTGTACAACTTGCTATCTACTGGACTGAGTTCTGCTGCTGTTACCACTGCTGTCATTATCTGGCTCCGCCAGCACCTGTGCTGTTCTGTGCTGCTTGTTTAATACAAACTACTTTCACGTATACCTGTGTCTGTGACTCTATCATCTAGCCACTGTCTTCATAGAAACCTACTATACATCGTTACACACATGTTGTGCCAATGGTGCGTTTACCGTTGCGGAAACGCTTAGTGATTAAAAATGCAGCATGTTCATTAATTTTGCAGAATCACATGTGATTCCGCATACCATCAATTATATGGGCAAAAAACGCTTAGGAAAACGCATGCAAAAACGCTTACAAAAGCTCCTAAAAAAAGCATGCGTTTTCTGAGGAGCAGAGTGTGCGATTCTGCTCAGGTTTATTCTGCTTCAGAATCGCTACGTGTGCACATAGCCTCAATCTCTAACCATAGGACTTAATTTGACACCTGGATTCATGACTCATTACATGGACACAGTTCACACCTCCACAAGAAGGTCTTCAGATCTCTAATAAAACACTTGGACCTCATCTGCATGTGTAACAAAAACCTTAATTTGATTTCCTTGGCCTGTCTCTAGCTAGCATCACTTCATGTCCTGTTGTAATTCCTATTTAAATGTTGCTGTCTCTTCTCAGTAATTCACTTGTAATTTAGCCTGATGAAGGGGCCTTCTGAACCCTGAAAGCTTGCAAATATAATTTCTCTGGTTAGCCAATAAAGGTATCACTCTTTGAATACCTTTCTCATTTTTTTGGGACCTAAGTATTTACATCACATGTGTTCAATGAACACATCTGGAATCACCGCACGTACAAAAGCCGGCAGCGCTTTAGGAAGCGCTGGGTACCCGCTGCGTCCAAAGCGCTGCCAGCATGCAGCGTGGAAACATATCCTTAGGGTTGGAATTAGGGTTAGGGTGTGTTGGAGTTAGGGTTGTGATTAAGGTTATGGTTAGGGTTGTGATTAGGGTTAGGAGTGTGTTGGGGTTAGGGTTGGGATTAGGGTTAGGGGTGTGTTGGGGTTAGGGTTGTGATTAAGGTTATGGTTAGGGTTGGGATTAGGGTTAGGAGTGTGTTGGGGTTAGGGATGTAGTTAGATTTCAGGGGTTTCCACTGTTTAGGCACATCAGGGGGTCTCCAAACGCAATATGGCACCACCATTGATTCCAGCCAATTTTGCGTTCAAAAAGTCAAACGGTGCTCCCTCCTTTCTGAGCTCTGCCGTGCTCCCAAACAATGGTTTCCCCCACATATGGGGCATCAGCAAATTGCACAACAACTTTGGGGGTCTAATTTCTCCTATTACACTTGGGAAAATAAAAAATTGGGAACTAAAAAATCATTTTTGTTGTAAAAATTTTTTTATTTTCACGGCTCTGTGTTAAAAACTACTGTGAAGCACTTGGGGGTTCAAAGTGCTCACCACACATCTAGATAAGCTCCTTGGTGGGTCTAGTTTCCAAATTGGGGTCACTTGTGGGGGGTTTCTACTGTTTAGGCACGTCAGTGGCTCTCCAAACGCAACATGATGCCCGCAGACCATTCCATCAAAGTTTGCATTCCAAAAGTCACTACTGTGAAGCACTTGGGGGTTCAAAGTGCTCACCACACATCTAGATAAGCTCCTTGGTGGGTCTAGTTTCCAAATTGGGGTCACTTGTGGGGGGTTTCTACTGTTTAGACACGTCAGTGGCTCTCCAAACGCAACATGATGCCCGCAGACCATTCCATCAAAGTCTGCATTCCAAAAGTCACTACTTCCCTTTCGAGCCCCAGCGTGTGCCGAAACTGTGGTTCCCCCCACATGTGGAGTACCAGCATACTCTGGAAAAATTGGAAAACAAGTCTAGGGGGCCAATTTCTCGTGTTACCCTTGTGAAAATAAAAAATTGCAGGCTAAAAAATCATTTTTGTGGAAAAAAAAAATACGATTTCTAATTTTCACGGCTCTGCATTAAAAACTTCTGTGACGCATTTTGGGGTTTAAAGTACTCATCTCACATCTAGATAAGCTCGTTAGGGGGTCTAGTTTCCAAAATGGGGTCACTTGCGGGGGGTTTCTACTGTTTAGGCACATCAGGGCCTTTGCAAATGCAACATGACGGCCGCAGACCATTCCACCAAAGTCTGCATTCCAAGCTCTGCCATGAGTCCAAACAGTCGTTCCCCCCCACATATGGGGTATTGTCATACTCAGGACAAATTGCACAACAACTTTTGTGGTCCAATTTCTCCTGTTATCCTTGTGAAAGTAAAAATTTCTGGGTAAAAAGATCATTTTTGTGAAAAAAATATGATTTTTTATTTTTACGACTCTACGTTATAAACTTCTGTGAATCACTTGGGGGTTCAAAGTACCCATCACACATCTAAATAAGTTCCTTACAGGGTCTAGTTTCCAAAATAGTGTCACTTGTGGGGGTTTCCACTGTTTAGGCACATCAGGGGCTCTCCAAACGCGACATGGCGTCCGATCTCAATTCTGTATTGTAAAAGTCAAACGGCGCTCCTTCCCTTCCGAGCTCTGCCATGAGCCCAAACAGTGGTTTACCCCCACGTATGGGGTATCGGCGTATTCAGGAGAAATTGCATAACAAATTTTGTGGTTCATTTTCTCTTTTAAAACTTGTGAAAATAAAAAAAATTGGTTCTGAAGTAATTTTTTTGTAAAAAAATTAAATGTTAATTTTTTCCTTCCACATTGCTTAAGTTCCTGTGAAGCATGTAAAGGGTTAGTTAACTTCTTGAAAGTTTTTTTGAGCACCTTGAGGGGTCCAGTTTTTAGAATGGTATCACTTTTGGGTATTTTCTGTCATGTACACCCCTCAAAATGACTTTAAATGTTATGTGGTCCCTAAATAAAAAATTGTTTTGTAAATTTCGTCGTAAAATGAGAAATCGCTGGTCAACTTTTAACTGTTATAACTTCCTAACAAAAATAATTTTGGTTTCAAAATTGTGCTGATGTAAAGTAGACAAAGTAGACGTGTGGTAAATGTTATTTATTATTATGTTATTTATTAAATAATTTGTGTGACATCTCTGTGATTTAAGGGCATAATAATTTAAAGTTTGAAAGCTGCTAAATTTTAAAAATTTTCGCCATATTTCTGTTTTTTTCATAAATAAACACAAGTCATATCGAAGAAATTTTACGACTAGCATGAAGTACAATATGTCACGAAAAAAGATCTCAGAATCGGCTAGATCCGTTAAAGCGTTCCAGAGTTATAGCCTCATAAAGTGACAGTGGTCAGAATTGTAAAAATTAGCCTGGACATTAAGCTGCAAAATGGCTCTGTCACTAAGTGGTTAAACCAAAGAGTTATGTCACACACAACAGTTAATAAATAACATTTCCCCCATGTTTACTTTACATCAGCACAATTTAAAATTTGAAAAGCCATTTCTCATTTTTCTAACAAAATTTGACAAGCATTTTTTTAGGGACCACATCATATTTGAAGTTACTTTGGGGTCCTATATGACAGAAAATACCCAAAATTGACACCATTCTAAAAACTGCACCCGTCAAGGTGCTCAAAACCACATTGAAGAGGTTTATTAACCCTTCAGGTGCTTCACAGGAATTTCACAAAAAGTTTACTGTAGACCCAATTATTTTTTTATTTTCACAAGGGTAACAATAGAAAATGGACCCCAAAATTTGTTGTTCAATTTCTCCTTAGTACGCCGATACCCCATATGTGGGGGATAACTACTGTTTGGGTGCATGACAGGGCTCGGAAGGGAAGAAGCACCGCAAAATTGGTTGGAATCAAGAGCGGACGTTAGAGACAGAGCTCCTCCTCCCCCTTCTATCTAGTTAGAATTTCTTCAGTAGCAGCTCTCATCTCCTATCTCATTAATGGGAAAGACTGTCTTCACTGAATACAGAGTTTACCTCAGAATTGAGAATTTTGATGATTTATCTATTTTGGCAGAGAAAGACGTGGATTTCTCTGATAAGATTTATTACAAAGTTGATTATTTTCATGTGTACTATTGATTTATGAAATAAAAATTAAAACAATGTTTATTCTTTAAATCTATTACTAATAAAAATCAATCGATAAGCCAAATTTAAAGATTGAATTGCTTGAAGAAGAAAAAGGTCGCACTCGTCGGGATAAATTGCTGCTTTATTGACACATGAATACCATGTCAAGTCGGGTAGTGACAACAAAGAGTGCGCATAGGCTGACAACGGCCGTTTCGCGCTGACCTGTAAAAGCGCTCTAACAGCACGAAACGGCCGTTGTCAGCCTATTAGCACTCTTTGTTGTCACTACCCGACTTGACATGGTATTCATGTGTCAATAAAGCAGCAATAATTTATCCCGACGAGTGTGACCTTTTTCTTCAAGCAGTTCAAGATTTGAGCACTACGAGGTCAAGCACCCGGGAACCACGGTGAATTCCTTCTGACTACCATACACAGCCAGCCTACACACGGTAACAGCGGTGCCGTCTGCTTTCTCTCACATTGAGCAAATTTAAAGATTGATTGACTCTATTCAAATTTTATTCTCATTAGTGCCTCATGAAAGATGAGACCTTGACCCACAGGACAGATTGATCGCTGTTATAGGGATTTTCTAGTTACAAAGTTAGGAGGTGTTGTTAGACGCCACATGAACGTCAAAAGTGACTTTGGTGTTTAACTTGAGATAACTAACCAGTGAATGGTTGTTCTACTTATGGGATGGAATTCTGTAAATGTGAAAAATTATGTAGAACAAAATAATAAATTTGCGCCCTATATCTCAGTTAGCAAGCAAGTAGTAAAAGATGTTTTCTATGTCTGTTTCTTTTGTGAAGTTAGTGCAATATTAATTGTGAATGATAAGACTCCCGTAAACATTTGAATCATGCCTTCAGACTCCTAATGTCATTGAAACAAGCTAACTGCCTATTATGTATAGGACCACACAATGAAAGATATAGATTTCAACATGCCTGAACCTCTTGTTCTCAGGTGAGATTAGACACCAGAGGAGCCTACAGGGAACAGAGTTGTCTAGCATCAGCTTAATTCCCATTGAAAACAAACACTTGGTTGAATCAAGCATGCATTTCTATGGGGGACAGGTGGGATTTCGAGAAATAGATGTCGGTTGAACCAGAGTATGGCCATTTTGTGGGCCTTCCTTTTCACACAAACAGGAATACTCTTACTTGTATAGCCTTTTTCCTAAATTTACTTTTTGCATATTTCTTTTCTCCTTTCGTCATGGACCGCTGACAACTAAGAAAGAGCAGAATAATATGAAAGATCCCAGTCCTACAAAAATGATTAAAAATCCATCAAGAAAGGAAGAGAAAACGGCAAATAGTAATAAAATATCAACTAATGTCTGTAAGAAACCTTCATCACCTGCCTGTTCAAGCCCTGGGTCAGTGGAGCAGTTGAGATGTGAGTAATACTGATAGAGCATAAGCAATATACAGTACAGTATATCAGAGAGAAACATCAATGTCCTCCAACTGTATGTCTCCTAGGCTATAGCACCATGGAAATGATGATGACAAAGCTCATAGATCATTATTCAGATGACCGTATTATGCCATGTTTTAAGCATATATTCAGCTTCAAAAACAAACTGAATCAGCACTTCTGAGCAGAGTCTAAATCCTCGCTCACACAAGCAAATAAATCAGACACGTGCCACCTGATAAAAAAATCAGAATGCCTTCTGACCTATGTTATTCAATTCATTGCTCATCTGCAATTATTTTTTATGTCAGCTCAGATCGGATTGTAATCGGATTGATAAAAAAATGCATCGTGTTGTGAGTGGTTGCAAAATTCGGATCATAATTGTCTATGCAAGTCAATGGTTGTGAGAAAAAAAATAGCCGTATTTTTGTCCCGTATTTCACACGGTCCGTGCCAATCGCAGCATGCTGCGATTGTCAGCGTATTACGACCGTAGTACGCCAATGCAGGTTTATGGGTGCGCATTACACACGGACCACCCGTGTGACTTGCGAGAAATATGCAAGACTTCTGGTGACAGGAAATGGGCCAATCCATCATCAGGAAGCTTAGACATGCAAATTAGCTCAAAAAGCGCTCCAGACATCCAGGAAGTACGCCTCCACGGAGTCCTGCAGCATCATGACTAGCCACATTAATGTTGAGCTCCTAATTGTGTTGGTCCAGGAAAGGCCCGAACTGTGGGACCAGCGGGATGCCCATTATTCTTACCGGGGCCGCAAACAGGCGGCATGGAGGCGCATCTGTGTGCACATGTTCCCAGACTATGCCCAACGGCCACGTGAGGAGCAACAACAAATTCGTAAGTAATTGCCATTTTTACCAATGAGCTTAAAGGCCAGAAGTGAGCTTTTGGAAATGTAGCCCCTACAATCCTATACTGTGTATGTAGGTATCCCTGTTTGCTAAAGAAAAATGTAGCTAAAAACCACCCCCTACTAGGCCATGTCACTATGTGAAATGTTAGGAATATTGCTTGGCACAATTCACAAAGGTTACAGTCCCTTTTCACTTCACATTGCAGTTGAGGATGTGATGAGACGCTGGTGCAGCATCCGCGACC
Source organism: Dendrobates tinctorius (assembly GCF_039654945.1). Classification (NCBI taxonomy): domain Eukaryota; kingdom Metazoa; phylum Chordata; class Amphibia; order Anura; family Dendrobatidae; genus Dendrobates; species Dendrobates tinctorius. Next base: position 19,435,647 of record NW_027361739.1, on the reverse strand, counting down.
AGTACCGGCGAGAAAGATAGCAGAGGGCCAGGAGTGGGGCAGCAGCACCTACCAAACGGAACTACAGTTGTGGCCAAAAGTATTGACACCCCTGCAATTCTGTCAGATAATACTCAGTTTCTTCCTGAAAATTATTGCAAACACAAATTCTTTGGTATTATTATCTTCATTTAATTTGTCTTAAATGAAAAAGCACAAAAAGAATTGTCCTAAAGCCAAATTGGATATAATTCCACACCAAACATAAAAAAGAGGGTGGACAAAAGTATTGCCACTGTTCGAAAAATCATGTGATGCTTCTCTAATTTGTGTAATTAACAGCACCTGTAACTTACCTGTGGCACCTACCAGGTGTTGGCAATAACTAAATCACACTTGCAGCCAGTTGACATGGATTAAAGTTGACTCAACCTCTGTCCTGTGTCCTTGTGTGTACCACATTGAGCATGGAGAAAAGAAAGAAGACCAAAGAACTGTCTGAGGACTTGAGAAACCAAATTGTGAGGAAGCATGAGCAATCTCAAGGCTACAAGTCCATCTCCAAAGACCTGAATGTTCAGCCCATGGCACTGTGGCTAACCTCCCTAGATGTGGACGGAAAAGAAAAATTGACTAGAGATTTCAACGCAAGATTGTGCGGATGTTGGATAAAGAACCTCGACTAACATCCAAACAAGTTCAAGCTGCCCTGCAGTCCGAGGGTACAACAGTGTCAACCCGTACTATCCGTCGGCGTCTGAATGAAAAGTGACTGTATGGTAGGAGACCCAGGAAGGCACCACTTCTTACCCCGAGACATAAAAAAGCCAGGCTGGAGTTTGCCAAAACTTACCTGAAAAAGCATAAAACGTTTTGGAAGAATGTTCTCTGGTCAGATGAGACAACAGTAGACAGTAGTAAAGGCATCAACATAGAGTTTACAGGAGAAAAAAAAGAGGCATTCAAAGAAAAGAACACGGTCCCTACAGTCATACATGGCGGAAGTTCCCTGATGTTTTGGGGTTGCTTTGCTGCCTCTGGCACTGGACTGCTTGACCGTGTGCATGGCATTATGAAGTCAGAAGACTACCAACAAATTTTGCAGCATAATGTAGGGCCCAGAGGTCATGGGTCTTCCAGCAGGACAATGACCCAAAACACACTTCAAAAAGCACTAGAAAATGGTTTGAGAGAAAGCACTGGAGACTTCTAAGGTGGCCAGCAATGAGTCCAGACCGGATTCCCATAGAACTCCTGTGGAGAGATCTAAAAATGGCAGTTTGGAGAAGGCACCTTTCAAATATCAGGGACCTGGAGCAGTTTGCCAAAGAAGAATGGTCTAAAATTCCAGCAGAGCATTGTAAGAAACTCATTGATGGTTACCGGAAGCGGTTGGTCGCAGTTATTTTGGCTAAAGGTTGTGCAACCAAGTATTAGGCTGAGGGTGCCAATACTTTTGTCTGGACCATTTTTGGAGTTTTGCTTTTTGCTTCATTCTCTTTTTGTGTTTTTTCATTTAAGACAAATTAAATGAAGATAATTATACCAAAGAATTTGTGTTTGCAATCATTTCCAGGAAGAAACTGAGTATTATCTGAGAGAATTGCAGGGGTGTCAATACTTTTGGCCACAACTGTACATCTATTTTGACTCTTGGCATTTTTGGCACCCAGTATGGATCTCAGACGGTAAGTACAGACATCACACCACATGACACATATGCTTTTTAGGGTCAGAGCTACATTTTGTTTTTTGTACATTTCCTAACAGAACTCAATCCAACCTCACAGAGAGTGAGACAGGGTCGGATACTGAGCCCATTATAGACCCGGACGGGGGATGTGAAGAGGTGGCTGCCCCATCTTCTGAACAGAGCTTTTGCAACCCCCAAGCTCCACCAGCATCAGGTTCTGCACCTGGTCCAGACCCAGCAGAGCCACCAGCAGCCAGCAACTTAGAAGATCCTGGCAACAGCAGCAGCCCTACTGGCCGTGTTGAGGGGTCCCTGCAGCTGTAGGCCGCTGTGGGAGATGGAGAAGGGACAACACTGCCTGGCATGTAGACACAGGTGTCCTAAATTACCTGTCCAGGGCTACCCAAGATGAGGATGAAGAGGCATATTCCCGAAGTCTGGCCCGGTACCTCCGTCCCCTACCCCGTGAGGTGAGGCTACGTGTGCGAGGATCCATTCACATCCTAATTGATGCATGCACACACCCCAATGACCCATATGAGTTGTTTGAGTATCTTGAGAGGTGGCAGCTCTCAACCTGTAACCGTCTCCGCCTTGTCCGACAACCAGCTGTGCATGCTCAATTAGGATCTGAGTGTCCGCCTGCACGTGTGCCTACACCTCCACTCATTTCCCCCCCAAACCAACCTTGGCAACAACATGGCCAAATGGCAGCCTATAACCAACCTGCCCAATATGGCCACTTGTACAGACCTGGTGTTGGAGGCTGGCCCCAACCTGGGTTTGGACGACATGGTCATATTGGGGGGGTATGATGGACGTGGCTACAATCAGCCACAGTATCCTTATGGTCTCTTTGGTGCGCAGCTGCAGGAACATGGCCACATATTCCCACAGGGCCAAGATCATCCACCCCAACAGGGTGATGGTCAAGCTGGGCACCCCAACCCCCAACAAAAAGATGAAGGCCTCCCGCCATCACGTTCGCCAAGCTACCAGCAGTTATAAAATACAAAATTGTTTTATTTTTTGTTTTTGTTGGTAATTATCATTTCTTGTTACCTATTTGGGTGTCCAAATATGCAAATGTTATATACAGAAAAGGCTAAATGGCCTGGGCAATATCTGCCATATGAAAAAAATATGGTAAACGGTATTCTAACCTATTTTTTGCATTTATAAAAAATTTGAAAATGCATCTTTGGCCTTGTTCTTGAATTATTTTAGGCATTCGAATAAGTAAGTCAACTTTATCACATATAAACCGACCACACACATCATAGAGCAACAAAAAATAAAATTATATTCACACACATAAGAACATCACAACATAGATACAGCCTGATTTTGCCAGGTAGTAGCACAATGGGGTGAAACAAAATACTGGGTGAACACATCACGTACTTTGAGTCCTGAGAGAGGACGCCGTAAAGGGAGCACATGTGGCCTAGGCCTATCCCCATTGTCCACCACACAAAGAATGCCGAAGGCGCACTCCACCAGTCTTTGGGCACGTGAAAGGCGCAAATTAAAAATCCTGCGCCGGTGGTCAAGGTTTCTGCGCGGGTATGGCCTCATGACATGCCTGGTCAATTGGAAGGCTTCATCCCCCACTAGGACATAAGGTACCACTTCATGATTTGAGCCTGGTAGGTGACGTGGTGGTGGTAGGTCCAATAGGTTATTGCGCAGCCGCCGACCCATAATAGAAGAATTGAAGACTCTAGAGTCGCCAGTTCTTCCATAAGCCCCAATGTCTACAATTATAAACCTCTAGTTACTGTCAACCATAGCCAACAAAACGACAGAAAAATATTGTTTATAATTATAGAATTGGGACCCTGAGTTCGGCGGCTTACGCACACGGATGTGCTTCCATCCAGGGCTCCAATACAATTGGGGAATTGGCAGTGCAACTCAAATCCCCTGGCAATCCTCAACCAGTCTCCCATCTTGGGCTCTGGCATGACCAGATGATGAACTCTGGACCAGATTTCAGAACATGTAGCACGAACGATGCCGGATATTGTCGATCGCCCAATCAAAAACTCCAGATGGAGTGCTGCATAAGAAAGGCCAGTTGAGCGGAACCTGCAATTAAACAAATGTAGAAAATATATACATTAAAATACATGCTCAAGGATGCACACATTACATATAGATCACCAGAACAGTGTGTAAGTAAGAAGCTAGGCGAACAATACATATACACATGTACCACGGCTAGGTAATGTGGAATAACACATCAAAGTGTTCTAAGATTTAGAGCATATATTTGTTACCAATTCATAATGCTTCTTGGCAAAAAAGGGGTAACTGAGTAACAATTATTTGAGAAACTAATCATCTACATACATTCTGTAGGTGAGAAATACATACCTTAACGTAAGGAGAAGACGCTCCTCCGTAGAGATACATTTGCGCCTTCTGGGTGTCTTGGAAGGTGATCCCTGGGTGCACTGACTCCAACAAAACATCAAAGGTAGAAACGGTCATCCGACAATAGAGGAAAAACTTGTCAGGATGTGTCCTCAGAGCTGCATAAAGCCTGTGAAAATGGCCTTTATTGAGGCGTTGTCTCAAATGCGGATGCACCCACGTTCACGTTCGTCTCCTCGGATCCACAATCACTGGGTATGGCTGGCCAAAGCGGCGGAACAAAACCCAGTTGAACAGAACACGGTCAGTTGGGGTGAACTGAAGTGTGTCTGACATGTTTGCTAACAACCACCAAGACACAAGCATAGCACCAAAATGGGCAGATTGGAGGCTGCCACCTGATGTTGAGGCAATAAATAGGGTTGGTGCTGATGATTTAAGTTATGTGCAGGCCTCAAACCCGTTAAATGTCCATTTTGCAAGTGTCACGTGCCCCGTCCTGTGTGACACGGCCAGCAGGCCGGTAACACAAGACAGCAGGGATAGGGAAACATTTACAACGGTGGGCCCTGCGATAGGGAACGAGGGATATGGAGACCTCCTGCACTACCCTGAGTCAGTGTCGCTCACACTCCTAACGTTCCCTATACAGGCTCCTCACCTGTCGCCGATCAGGATACCTGTCACCCTAGCACACCCTACACCTATTCCTTACTAGGGAGCTGGGTGTTGCAGGCACTGGCCCCACCGCTGCACTAACACCAACATGAGGAAAAGTGACAAACAGGGAAACACTTAGCTTTGCTCTGATGCACTTGCTCCTGGCAACAGAGTCCAACACCTGAGTGCATCTTCCTCCCACCGTGTCCAACACCTGGGTGCAGCTTTACAGCAACAGCGTCCAGCACCCGAGTGCCGCCTTGGAGCAACAGAGTCCAGCACCTGAGTGCAGCTGTCCAGCAACAGTGTCCAGTGTCATGAACTCATTTTCTGCTCCACCAGTTGATAGTTCCCCTTCTGTTCTCCCTCTGGTGGTGACAGGAGGTAGTGCAGTTGGTTTAAGTGGTAGTGATCTGCCACCTGATGAAGAAGATAACGATTGGGTCTCTGGAGTATCAGACTGGATATAAGACAGCCGACGCCCTATCCGGGTGCTGGTGATTCATCTGCTTCTCAGGTCCTGGACTTCAGCTGTCTTCCAGTCTTCTCAAGTTAAGTTTGTTTTTTTGCTAATGTTCACACTTGCGCTTGTTGGTCAATTTAGTTTTTTGTGTAATTAGCCTGCCCCTGCTGGGGCTATGCTGAAATTCCACTCCTATTAATCAGCATTTGCCAATCTGCTTTTTGTCCCTTATTAGATTGGCCTCTTTTTTGCTCTGTCTCAGAATATTTCAGAGTGCTGATATAGGTTTTGAAGTCTAGTGACTTCAGGGTTAATTTTGCTAACAGAAGTGTTGGACAATATTTTTGTAGGTTTTTTGGCAGATTGCAGACAGTGTCTTTCCTTTTCTGTCCTTTTAGTTAGCCGGGCCCCATCGTTTGCTCAGCCTATTTTCCTGCCTTTGTTTGTATTTTCATCTTGTTTCACCGTCAATACATGTGGGGGGCTGTCTTTCCTTTGGGGTCTGCTCTGGGGTAGTTAGTTTTCCACTTTTCCTGCTTTAGGCTTATGTAGTGCTCCGGTTGTGACGAGGCATCTAGGACCAACGTAGGAACGCTCCACGACTGCTGCTAGTTGCGGTTAAGATCAGGGATCTGCAATCTGCATAGTTACCAACTTCTCTGGTTTTCTGAGACTTAGCTTGTTTTTTTTCCTCCTCGGTTTCCAATTCATAACAGTCCAGCACCTGAGTGCAACTGTCCAGCAACAGTGTCCAGCACCAGTGTGCAACTGTCCAGTAACGGAGTCCAGCACCTGAGTGCAGCTTCCAGCAACAGAGTCCAGCAACTGAGTGCAGCTCTTCACCATAGTTGCCACTCCACCAAGCTTTGCAAGAATTCTTCACTGACACCATAGTTGCCACTCCACCATGCTTTACACGAACTCCTCGCTGACACCATAGCTGCCACTCCAGGCCTCTGAATGAGCTGCCCTGGACTCTCCTCAGCTCCCTCCGTCACCCAGGATGGTTGGAAAAGACCAACAATATCACCCACGTGAGTGAGCACAACTGACACAACTTTATTGAGTAAACACACCTGTTAGTGATTCCTGTGCAATTACACTACCACTGGGGACAAAACTATCTCTAAAAACACCAGTGCAATGACCATACTGGCCACCGGGGGCAAAACTATCTCTAAGCACAAAGCTAAAGAGAGGAAAAAAAAAGGTTAACAGTGCTCTTATCTGACATGATCCCGCATGGATCATGACAGCGAGAAAAAAGCGCTATACGGATCACATACGGATGCTTACATGAGAACAGTACGCGGCCACACCCTGACAACGGATGACATACGAAGCACTATTTAGGGACCATTTATGCGTATTACGGCCGTAAAATACAGTCCATATTTCTCTACGTTGTGTGTGACTCCAGCCTAATAGTTTAGGTGTTCAAGACCCCTCCATTACTAACCCCGTAGTCAAATGTAATAAAAACAAACACAGTGAAGTTGCTTGTTGCTTAAGAAAGACAAACACAGAATGAAGTCCTTCAATTGAAATAAACGTGCAAAGTCTTATATTTGAAATAAAAACTCCCTGACCGTCTTTTACACATTTATTAATATCCAAAGAAAAATTAGAAAAATACAAAGAAATCCTCACCTGTCCACCAATTATTCATTTGTCCCACGACGAGCCCAACTCCCCTACTGAGTTGACATCACCCAGCGAGCAGTGACGTTAGTGAGGTGACCGGAGTTTATCGGCTATGAATTCCAGCCACCTTTCTGACCTCGGCGCATTGCACTGAAGCTGCATGCTTCACGCGTTACTCAGTGTCTCCTGGATGCAGTGCTGAATGGTCGCATTTTATGTGACAGCTCTGCAAAGCATCTAGATGTAGCTGAGTTGAGCTCATAGCGGTATAAATGGATTATCTTCAACCAGGTGAGGATTTTCTTTTGGTTATTAATAAATGGGCAAAAGTGGGTTGGGAAGTTTTTTTATTTCAATTAAAGAACTTTACTCTGTGTTTGTCTTTGGGGTTAGTAATGAGGGTGTCTTGAAGACACTTTTCCATTACTAACCCCTGGGCTTGATGGCCGTGAACATGAAACAGCTGACATCAACCCCAATTGGGGTAAACGCCAGAATTGAGTCATCTAATGGATGCGGCAATTTTGGGGCTGCTGAGGGATAATATTCTTAGTCTGGGAGGGGGCCAGCTGTCTGCCTAGGCTTTGCTGGTTATTATATGGGGCACCCCACATCATTTTTTGGGGGGTCACCCATTGTTAACCAGTAAAGGATAAGTAGACAGCTGGGAGCTTAAAATAATAGCCTGGGAAGCGCCATGTTTATTATCCCCTTCCCAGGCTGTAAACATCAGCCCCAGCTGTCTGCTTTCCCTCAGCTGGTTAAAAAAAATTTGAGGAACCAAACGCTATTTTTTTCCTTTCATTTATTAACTAAATACATCTAACGTAAGCTACACACGCACTGCACTGATTATATATCTCAATTACATCTATCTATCACCTATCTATCTACACTGGGGAAAATAAGAATTTGGTACACTGACGATTTTGCAAGTATTCCCACCTACAAAGAATGCAGGGGTCTATAATTTTTATTATAGGTGAGATACATAATCTAAAAATCAGAAAATCACATTGTATGATTTTTACATGGTTAATTTGCATTTTATTGCATGAAATATGTATTTGATACAATAGGAAAAACAGAACGTAATATCTAGTACAGAAACCTTTGTTTGAAATTACAGAGGTGAGACGTTTCCTGTAGTTTTTGACTAAGTTTGCACATGCTGCAGCAGGGATTTTGGCCTACTCCTCCATATAGATGTTCTCCAGATCTTTCAGTTTTTGGCCTGTTGATAGGCAATACTGACTTTCAGCTCCCTCCTAAGATTTTCTAGGCCACTCTAGGAACTTGAAATGCTTCTTACAAAGCCACTTTTCAGTTGCCCTGGCTGTGTGTTTTGGGTAATTGTCATGCTGGAAGTCCCAGTCACAACCCAACTTCAGTAATCACACTGGGGGAAGGAAGTTGTAGGGCAAAATCTTGCAATACATGACCCCATCCATCCTCTTTTCAATACGGTGCAGTAATCCTTTCCCCTTTGCAGAAAAGCACCCCCCAAAGTATAATGTTTACCCCACCATGCTTCATGGTTGGGATGGTGTTCTTGGAGTTATACTCATCCTTCTTCTTCCAAAACAGGTAGAGTTGATACCAAAAAGTTCTATTTACATCTTACCTGCCTCTTTTGGATCATCCAGATGTTTATTTGCAAGCTTCAAACCGGCATGGACATGTGCTGGCGTGAGCAGGGGGACCTTGTGTTACTAACAGTAGTAGTTCCAGCTCTCTTCAGGTCATTGACCAGGTCCTCCTATGTAGCTCTGAGCTAATTCGTAACCTTTCTCAGAATCATTCTTACCCCACTAGGCGAGATGTTGTATGGAGCTCCAATCGGAGGAAGATTGACAGTCATCTTGTGTCTCTTCTATTTTCTAATAATTGTGCCAACAGTTGTCGCCTTCTCACCAAGCTGCTTGCTTATTGTTCTGTAGCCCATCCCAGCCTTGTGCAGGTCTACAATTTTGTTCTTGGTGTCCTAAAACAGCTCTTTGGTCTTGACCATGGTGGATATGTTGAAGTGTGATTGACTGAGTGTGTAGACAGGCGTCTTTTATACAGGTAACAAGTTCAAATAGATGCAATAAATACAGGTAATGAGTGCAGAGTAGGAGAACTTCTTAAAGAATAACTGCGGGTCTGTAAGAGCCAGAATTCTTGCTGGCTGGTAGGTGAGCAAATACTTATTTCATGCAATAAAATACAATTTAATTCTTTAAAAATCATACAATGTGATTTTCTGTTATTTTATTTTTAGATTCTGTCTCTCACAGTTGAAGTGTATCTACGATAAAAATTTCAGACCTCTCCATTCTTTGTAGGTGGCAAAACTTACAAAATAGGCAGTGTATCAAATATTTTTCCCACTGTATATCTGTATATAAGATTGTTTTATTAGTAAACTAGCTTGAAAAGATGGTTGCGTAAAGATTTGCTTTCTTATTTAGTAAGCTTTGAAGTGCTGTCTTAAATTTTATTTATTTTTTTGTTTTGTTTAATGAATAGGACCCTTAGCCAGTCACTATTGGGTACTTTGCACTAATACCTGTGGGTGCTGCTATCTTCATTTTTTACTGATATTTCATACCAAAAACTAGATTTAAACGACATATTGGAAAATGTTTAAATTTGCTCGTCCCCCTGAAATAATCGTTTTCATTAGAGCTTTTAAGATCAGGATGAAGTGTCTTGATTCTGAAAATCAGGGAAATTCTCTCTGACTCCTATAGTCAGAGCCATAGGTGTTCATTGCATAACACAGAATAGAAAACAGAACATTGCCATTGAATTTGATGGAAAAGTGTCATTTTTCAACTTTACTATTTGGGCTTTATTCATGAAGGTGTTTTTGCCAGAATTGTGTCATCCAAATATCATAACATTTTAGACTGTAATGGATTGGATATGTTTAATTATTGTCTTAAAGTGAACCTGACATTAGAAAATCGCCCAATAAACTAATCCCAGGCTCCATCAAGAAATTACATAATGATTACAGAGGCATTCTGAACCGAGATGATGATGCCACGGCTCAGCTCAATTCTGCCTCTGTACTGCCTAGTGAACTTTATGAAGCTGAGGTGTATCTACAGTCATGGCCAAAAGTTTTGAGAATGACACAAATATTATATTTTCACATGATCTGCTGGCCTCTGGTTTTTATGTGTGTTTGTCAGATGTTTTTATCACATACAGAAATATAATTGCAATCATATTATGAGTAACAAAAGGTTATATTGACAGTTAGAATGAGTTAATGCAGCAAGTCAATATTTGCAGTGTTGACCCTTCTTCTTCAGGACCTCAGCAATTCTCCCTGGCATGCTCTCAATCAACTTCTGGATCAAATCCTGACTGATAGCAGTCCATTCTTGCAAAATCAATGCTTTTATTTTGTCTGAATTTGAAGGTTTTTGTTTGTCCACCCGTCTCTTGATGATTGACCACAAGTTCCCAATGGGATTAAGATCTGGGGAGTTTCCAGGCCATGGTCCCAAAATCTCTATGTTTTGTTCCCTGAGCCATTTAGTTATCACCTTTGCTTTATGGCAAGGTGCTCCATCATGTTGAAAAAGGCATTGTGGATCGCCAAACTGCTCTTGGACGGTTGGGAGAAGTTGCTCTTGGAGGACATTCTGGTACTATTCTTTATTCATAGCTGTGTTTTTAGGCAAGACTGAGAGAGAGCCCATTCCCTCGGCTGAGAAGCAACCCCACACATGAATGGTTTCAGGATGCTTGACAGTTGGCATGAGACAAGACTGGTGGTAGCGCTCACCTGGTCTTCTCCGAATAAGCCGTTTTCCAGATGTCCCAAACAATCGAAAAGGGGATTCATCAGAGAAAATGACTTTACCCCAGTCCTCAGCAGTCCACTCCCTGTACCTCTTGCAGAATATCAGTCTGTCCATGATGTTTTTCCTGGAGAGAAGTGGCTTCTTTGCTGCCCTCCTTGAGACCAGGCCTTGCTTCAAGAGTCTCCGCCTCACAGTGCGCGCAGATGCACTCACACCTGCCTGCTGCCATTCCTGAGCAAGCTCTGCACTGCTGGTAGCCCGATCCCGCAGCTGAAACACTTTTAAGAGACGGTCCTGGCGCTTGCTGGTCTTTCTTGGGCGCCCTGTAGCCTTTTTGGCAACAAAGGAACCTCTCTCCTTGAAGTTCTTGATGATGCGATAGATTGTTGACTGAGGTGCAATCTTTCTAGCTGTGATACTCTTCCCTGTTAGGCAATTTTTGTGCAGTGCAATGATGACTGCCCGTGTTTCTTTAGAGATAACCATGGTTAACAGAAGAGAAACAATGATGCCAAGCACCAGCCTCCTTTTAAAGTGTTCAGTGGTGTCATTCTTACTTAATCATGACAGATTGATCTCCAGCCCTGTCCTCATCAACACCCACACCTGGGTTAATGGAGCAATCACTGAAACGATGTTAGCTGGTCCTTTTAAGGCAGGGCTGCAATGATGTTGAAATGTGTTTTGGGGGATAAAGTTAATTTTCTAGGCAAATATTGACTTTGCAAGTAATTGCTGTTAAGCTGATCACTCTTTATAACATTCTGGAGTATATGCAAATTGCCATTAGAAAAAATGAAGCAGTAGACTTTGTAAAAATTAATATTTGTGTCATTCTCAAAACTTTTGGCCATGACTGTATGTTGGCTAACTGCGCAGTTCAGGGGTGTTCTGAGCCTGGATCATGAAAGTCTCTGCTGGATTTCAAAGACATTAGCATTGATGTCATATGGCTGTTGTGGTCAGTCAAATTGAGATGTCATCTTTTTTCACAATGGGTAGGTGACTCTGTACCACACGAATGACACAGAGTAATGTGTTTCCACTCACAGAGGAAAGTTTTGACTTGATAATATAGCACAACTACTACACACATAGTTTATTGTGATGCCCACGTAAATTGGTTTAATAGACAGTATTCTGATGTCAGGCTCCTTTTAACGCATCGGGCCCTATATGCGTAAATGCAATGAGAATCAGTGTGACATGCTGAAGTCACACTTTCTGAATATTGCTTTTACACACAAGATTTAATCATGTGTTACTGTATTTATGTAAGTTTTCCACTGACTTAAGTTACTATATTGAGGTTATCGTGTCTTCTAAACTTTGTCATATTGCAGCTGAACGGCATGAGTCAGATCCAGAATTATCAACCATACATCCAACTATCACTTATTCATCCACATCACTATCTGCCTCACCTCCAGAACAACAGACTACAGAGCAATCTATGAACATTTCTGTAGACTTAAAAAGGATCAGCAAACATTGGACAGAGAAAAGTGACAGCCCTGCTTTAAAGTGGTCCCGATCCATAAAGAAGAATGGAAAGAACCTAGATGTAGGCAAGACAGTACAAGAGCCATTATCTCCTGCTGTTAGCCATTTGTCACAGGTAAAGACATTAATTTCTCTCCAGTTTGGAAGATGCAATTAAAGGCTTCATAGCATGTTGCATGCACAGATGCAATAAAAATTAATTTAACATTGCAAATTAGATTTAGTGCTAAAATTTACAAATACGGTGGCACAATCTTGCTGCCTGACGCTGATCGCCGCTGCGATCGGGTGCGGGTGTCAGCTTTCTATGATAGTTGACACCCTGCAGCAACGTTCACGATCGGTGCTAGCATTTAACCCCTCTGATGCCGCTGTCAGTAGTGACAGCGGCATAGAGGATCATTGCACAAGGAATGGGTTCCCTCCCCACTTCCATCAGGACAGCACAATGCTATCGCGTTGTCTGGTCTCCATGGAGACCTCTGGGCACAAAATGGCCACAGGGTCCTTCAGGGAAGGTGCTTTCGTAGTGCCTGCAGAGGGCAAGACCTGAGACGCCTCCTTCCCTGCCTGTCAGATTCTACTCCGATGCTCTACAGTGCAGAAGCATTTCAGAATGTCAGATCAGCGATCTGACATTGTACAATGATGTCCCAGAATGGGACAATGTAAAAAAAGTTTTAAAAAAATATTAAAAAGTGTAAAAATATATATATTTTTAAATCCCCAAATAAACAAAAATAAAATAAGAAACAAATATTTTAATATTTTTCCAATAAATACATTTAGCTGTTCCACTAGTTAACCCCTTCAGTGAACACCGTAAAAAATTTAAAAAAATGAGGCGAAAAAATAATGCTTTATCACAGTGATGGTGAACCTTTTAGAGACCGAGTGTCCAAACTGCAATCCAAAGCCCACTTATTTTGCGCAAAGTGCCCTGAATACTGAGGTGTTAAAAACAGACAACTCGTACATTAGCACGCTATAGAGTTAATATCAAAGAGCTAGTAACCGCTCCACTCCAAGCCTAAGAAACTAGCCACCAATTGTAGTGAAGGTCTGTTCTTGAGAATGGAGGGGATTTTTAATCAAAAGTAAAATTGCAAAGTTGTTTGTTTTTACAACCTCTTTGCAATTGTAATCCTTTATCATGATGAGAACAAACCCTTTAAGGCAAGGATATCAAACTCAAATACACAGAGGGTCAAAGTTAAAAGCTTGCAGGCCAACCTTGATATTTGTTTAAAAAAAATGTCTACAATAGAGGATGTTTTTCCATTTCAAATAAAACAATTAACTTTTGGAATTATAGTGGAATAATAATAATAATTATAATAATAATAATAATAATAATAATAATAATAATAATAAATTTCTATAGCGCCGACATATTCCGCAGCACTTTACATTTCAGAGGGGACTTGTACAGACAATAGACATTACAGCATAACAATAGTCACATAGATCATAACAGATACCAAGAGGAATGAGGGCCCCGCTCGCAAGCTTACAATCTATGAGGAAAAAAGGTAGACATGAAAGGTGGGTGGTAACAATTGCCCTGATTGTTTGGACCAGCCAAAAAGTTAAGTGTGTAACAGTACAGACACAGAGGGCTAATAGATGCATAAGGCATGTGGGAACATGATGCGGGGAACCTGGTTATGGTAAAACTTTTGACTGTGCCACACAGGGATAGTTAGGTTAATGTGTTCAGGCAATAGGCCAGTCTAAATAAATGCGTTTTCAGGGCACGCTTAAAATTGTAGGGATTGGGGACTAATCGTATTGACCTGGGAAGTGCATTCCAAAGAATTGGCGCAGCACGTGTATAGTCTTGGAGACAGGAGTGGGAGGTTCTGATTGAGGATGGTAACCTCTGGTCATCAGTAGAACGGACGGCAAAGGTAGAGTGGTAGACTGAAACGAGGGAGGAGATGTAGGGTGGTGCTGAGCCATGGAGAGCTTTGTGTGTGAGTGTAATAAGTTTGTACTGAATTCTGGAGTGGAAGGGTAGCCAGCGTAATAACTGGCACAAGGTAGAGGCATCGGTGTAACGATTGGCGAGGAATATGATCCTGGCTGCAGCATTCAAGACAGATTGGAGGGGGGAGAGTTTGGTAAGAGGGAGACCGATTAGAAGAGAGTTACAATAGTCCAAACGAGAAATAATAAAAGAAAGAGTTTTTGCGGAGTCAAAAGTAAGAAAAGGTTGAATTTTAGAAATGTTTTTAAGGTGCAGATAACAAGAGCGAGCCAGTGATCGGATGTGGGGGGCGAATGAAAGTTCGGAGTCAAGTATGACCCCAAGACAGCGGGCATGTTGCTGGGGAGTAATAGTGGAACCAAACACAAATGGCAATGTCGGGTATAGGTACATTAGTAGAGGGAGGAAACACAAGGAGTTCAGTCTTTGACAGGTTCAGTTTCAGATATAGTGAGGACATGATGTTAGACACAGCGTTTAGACAATCGCTGGTGTTTTCTAACAAGGCAGGCGTGATATCAGGAGAAGTGTATAATTGGGTATCATCAGCATAGAGATGGTACTGGAAACCAAATCTACTGATCAGCAGTAAAAAGCAGACGGCCCAATGGCCTAATATAAATATATAATAAAGGGTAAAAAAAAAAACCTTGACTAAAACAGATAATAGTCAAGTACGATGCAAACAAAAGTGCTCCCAAACACAGTACGATACCCCACAGTGAACTCCTCCACATGCACAGTATGTTGACTCCCTCAGTTCCCCCAACAAAGAATGGTGAGCCCATCACAGTATGATTCTCCAACTGTAATCCCCAGACAGCCCTTCATACAGTATAATGGGCACATAAAATCCTCTATACAGTACAGTGGCTCCACATAGATCTCTATAAAGTATAATGGCTCCACATAGTTTTCCATACAGTGTAATGGCCCCCACATAGTCCTACATAAAGTGTAATTGGCCCCACATAGTGCTCCATGCAGTATAATTGCCCCACACTGTGCTCCATACTATAAAATGGCCTCACATAGTGCTCCATACTGTACAATGGATACACACAATGCTCCATACTATATAATGGCCTCACATAGTGCTCCATACTGTATAATGGCCCCACATAGTGTTTCATACTGTATAATGGCCCTACAATGGCCTCACACATGGGGGGGGCTTGTCCAGATGAGGAGCTGAGCGGGTGCAGGAAACACTAGCTCTGTGCTCCTGCAGACTAACGTGGCCCACAGCATCAGGCAGCAGCGGGGAAAACCAGCAATTTCACTTACCACAGCCTCAGGCAGGGTCCGGGCACCGATGGGGCGTGTTACGAGGAGTCGGGAGCAGGGCAGGATACCGGTCTTTGTGCCGGCGCCCGAGAAAAATCAAGATGGCCGCCGCAGCACTCTTCCTGCCGCCGGAGTCGGTGTGAAGCGCTCTGGGAGGTCTGGTATCCTTACACCAGGTCAGACCTCACCAGAGAAGGCATGAATGCAGCGGAGCAGACACAGGAGAGATCGGGCAGTTCTTCACACAGGAACCTGAAGAAGCAAGGCAATAAACCGCAAGTATATGCACCTGACACAGGGCACCCCATCACTGAGGCCTCACTGAAGTTCCTGCTAGATTTAAAGCGATACACATTGACATTACCTCAGTCTTCAATGCACTACAGAAAGACATTGTGCACATAGGGGATAGAACAGCCTATATTGAGGAGAAGCTGGAGGAATTCACCACGGCCCACAACCACTTAGCCACTTAGTGGTCGCTCACAATGAGGCAGATGAGATCACCATTCTAAAACTGAAGCTGGAGGACCGCTGCAGTTGCAACAGTCTGCACTTCAGGGGGGTACCGGATAGCGTTGCTGCGGACATGTTGAAGGAGTTCCTAACGGATTTCTTAACCGCACTACTCCCCGAGGTGGAACAACAAGACCACCTAATAGACAATGCTGCAAGGGTTCTAGGGAGAAACCCGAAAGTGGACCCTCTGGGTCGCGGCTCCAGAGCCCCCGAGGGCGAGTGGACCTTGTGAAGACCACCCCATACAGGGAGTGTTAGGTGCAGGCCCAAGGGGGATGGAACCACAATGGCCGGAGCCGAAGGGGCGACTTAGGGTAACAGGGAAGATAGAGTGGAAGGCCGGGGTGTGGACCGAGAACTGAGGTGCCAGGAGCCGAGGAATATGGGAGGATGGACAAGGAGTACCTAGGGCAGGCAGGGCTTGTTGCTGCAAGAGAGGGAGAACCAGATGAGAGAGGTGCAAGGAGATGGCAATACGGCTAAGAGAACATGGAGGGTAAAATGAAATACAAAGACGGACACAGGACAGACGGGTATGGTTAGAGACACAAAGCAGGAAGGCGGAGGTACAGGGCAAGCAGGTATGGCAGAGACACGGAGCTGGCAGGCTTGGCAGAGGCACGAGGCTAGACAGGGACACGGGGCTAACAGGCAAGGCCGAGACACAGCAGACAGGTGAGGCAGAGAGAGGATCCTGAGAATAAGGGAGACGCTAAGCAGGAGTTGCTAGCACCACTGCAGTTGATAAACAGGCGTCTTGCCGACGAAGAGCTGAAATACCCGGTGGGGTATACCCGGTGATCCAGCCATGATGGGGCTGGATCACCGGGTCACAACCTCCCAGGAGGCCCAGCGGCGAGAGGAGCACGACTGGGCAGGCCGCAGACGCACCGCGACCCCGAGCAGACAAACGGAGCGGCGTGGAATCAAGTTGGGGATGCGCCGGGAGGCGGAGACGGACGGGTGAGAAGGCAAGGCCGTGACAGTTGCGCACAGGATCCCTAAAACCCAAAAGTGCCCCCACTTCTGCGCCCAGGGATGTAATTACCAGGCTTCATTTTTATCACTTCAAAGAAGCCATTAGCAATGCAGCAGCGGGTGGACCAGAGCTCTGAAAGGTTCAAGAGTATCATGGTGTTCACTGACCTCTTCACCGTCACTCTGAACAGAAGGCGGGAATTCTCCACAGCCACCAGGATCCTACGGGACAACGGGATCGCATACAAGTGGGGCTACCCAGTGAAGTTGAAGAACGGAGCCACACAGGTCCTGACTTCCCCCCGAGAGACCATGACTGCTGCAGAAGTGGTTGCCGGCGACGGTGGATGAGTAACCAGCTCCACGCTGAAGAAGAAGATGCCACCCACCCTGATGGAGTGGCCATGAACAAGTGAAGAGAATACAAGACTTTTTCAAGAGAGGAGAATTTTTTGTTTCTCTTAACATCCCCCACTATATACTGGATAGCGGCGCATATCCAGGAGGTTCACTTTGAACCGAACTCTCTTTTTGAAACTGTTAGTTTTTTTTCCACAAAATTAAAATTTGGTTTTTATTATTCCCTCATTTTTTCCTAGCTGTCTAGTGGTGACACATAGATTTTGTACATGGTGTTTCACATTTCCAGCATTAATGTTAGAGGACTGAATAGTCCATTCAAAAGATTCCTGTTATGGAAAGAGACCCAATCCCATAAAGCAGAAGTATTGTGCATTCAGGATACCCACTTAAGTAGCACTGACGCCCCCAGACTGCAAAATAAGAACTTCACAAATGTATTTCATTCCCATGCAATTGACAAAAAAAGAGGAGTAGTAATCGCCATAAAGAACACCGTCGCCTTCCAGCTAATCACCAGCGTAGTGGACAACGAGGGCAGATACGTCATCCTAGTCTGCACCATAAATAACAAGACCTACACAATTGTCTCTATTTCTGCCCCTAACTCCAAGCAGATTTCATTTCTTAATGACACCCTGGCGGTGGTAGACTTTAACATCACCCCTTGTCCAAACATTGATAAGTCTGTACTTCCTCAAAAGAAAGAAAATACCCGATCACTCTCTCAGACCCTTCTAGAGGAAGAACTCTATGACGTCTGGCGGGTTCTGCACACCTCCGAGCAGGATTACACCTTCTACTCACACTCACATACAGGTTATTCCAGAATTGATCTAATAGTCACAGATAAATGTTATTACAGGACATCCAAAAAGCCACGATAGGTAACATCACCTGGTCGGACCATGCCCCTGTTTCCTGCCAAATTACAGAGGGATATAACTACCCGACATACTCCCCATGGAGAGTAAATTACTCTAATTACATTACATAAAATTAAGCCCCAATTACAGAACGTGCTAACAGAATATTTCACAATTAATAACACACCTGATGTATCTGTATCTACAGTATGGTGCGCTCACAAGGCCTACATCCGGGGTAAACTGCTCCAAATAGCGTCCCAAAGCAAAAAAAGCAAGACTACGCCAAATAGAGGAAATTAACCAAAACATAGCCGCACTAGAAGAGACACACAAACATAGCCCCACAAATGCAATCCTCCCAAAATTACAGAAACTAAGGTATGAATTATACCAACTGCTCCAATACAAATACGAGCACAATCTACGGAGAAGTAAAGCCAAATATTATTGGCAGGGGAACAAAGCGGACAAAATATTAGCTAACAAAGTTAAAGCCAAAATGACCAAACAAGGAATATCCTACATACAGGATGTCCCATAAAAATATAACCCCAAGGAAATCCGCCAATACCTTCTCACATTACTATTCTTCCCTCTATAATCTACAATACCGCAATACCACAACCTACCTCCCAACTAATAAATCAGTTCTTATAGAGTGTAAAAATTACTAAAATACCAAAAGACTCATTACACATGTTGAATCAACCAATATCCCAAACAGAAATTCAGCAAACAATTAGAGGAATGCAAAACAACAAGTTCCCCGGCCCTGAATGTCTAACGAGCGAATATTTCAAAATATTCCAAGATATACTAATCCCTCACATAACATTAATTTTCCAAAATTTTATGGAAGCCGGGATAATTCCAAAAGAGATGATTTAGGCAACAATTATACACATCCCCAAACCAGGAAAAATCCCTGATCGAACCATCAGTTTTAGGCCAATTTCATTGCTGAACACAGACCTTAAGATTTACACCAAAATCCTAGCTAATAGGAGCTCAGAAATAATCCCAGCCTTAGTGCATAAAGACCAAGTGGGGTTTGTTAAGTCTAGACAGACCTTAGATGGTACAAGGAGGATGATCGATATCGTCCATATGGCTGGAGGGAGACGGACCCCCTCTATGCTCCTCTCTTTAGATGCCGAAAAGGCGTTCGATCGGGTGCATTGGGGGTTTTTGTTCTAAGTGTTGTCCAAATTTGGGTTTGACGTTAATATACTCCGAGCGATCACCCCTCTATACTCTAACCCGTCAGCCTCAGTTCTTATTTCAAGAATGATGTCTGATACATTTTATATCACTAATGGAACGAGGCAGGGGTGTCCACTTTCTCCCCTAATATTTGCATTAATAACACTGTGTTACCAAGGTTTCGTCCCTTGGACAATTTTGAGTGTTCCTGATAGATTTTTTCATGCTGATTTCAGAAATGACTTCAGATTTTTCCTATCACATAAGGTTTTTGAGAAATGATACGAAACATTATAATATTCTGTTATAATTCTAAAAAAACTTATATATGAACTTTTTCTGAAACAGTATATTCAATTTTCCACTGAAGTAACTTAAATCGCTGTTCTACACATATGCAAGCACTTATACGAATTCGGCGCAGGCCAGTGAATCATTCGGCTCACCGTGTACGGAGCATACCACATCTCCTGGGTAGGAGAGGAATCAAAAGACAATACTGACTACTTAGCATGGCTGAATGGATCTTGACCTTCAATGCTGTTCGCTGTCCCAATGATATGGAGAGAGCAGAGAGATCATGTAACTGATAGCTACTTGTGCCTTCCAAATATAACAAGAAATTCAGCAAAGAACAAGAAATCAATAGAATATCCTATTCTTCGTTTAGCCATAAGACCAGTGCCACACGATGAAAGTCTTCATGTTCCAAAGCCGCCCAAAGTATGGACAATGGAGGACGACGAAGATGAACTAACAATGTAAGTGGAAAAAGAAACTGCTGCATACCCAGACTTTAGATCTTCTACATCTAATCCACATCTGTTTAGTCAAGCTGATCTGAGTGACTTGGTCAGAGATTTGAAATTGTCAAAGAGGCAGGCAGAATTATTGGGATCATGGCTACAAGAACGGAATCTCTTATTACCAGGAAAAAGAGTTTCTGTTTTTTGCAGTCGACAAGAAGACCTCAATCAATTTTTCAACCATGTCAACAGTTTAACCTTTTGCAACGACATCTTGGGAACATGACCCGAAGAAATGGCGACTGTTCATTGACTCCTCAGTTTTAAGTCTATCCTTCTATACCTATTGGACATGCCATACACATGAAAGAAACATATGGCAATATGGAGTTACTGTTGACCCACAAAATTATAACTGGAACATATGTGATGATCTAAAAGTTGTTGCACTTCTTCCTGGACTGCAGCTTGGATATACCAAGTATTGTTTAATTTGTGAGTGGGACAGTCGTGCATGAGAAATGCACTATTTCAGAAAGGACTGGCCACTCCATGAAAACCTGGTTGCTGGACAGAAGAATGTTAATAATCCTCTTGTTGATCCAGCAAAGATATTTCTCCCTCCTTTGCATATTAAACTTAGCTTATGAACAATTTTGTCAAAGCAATGAACAAAGAATCGGATGCCGTTTCTTACTTGTGACAGAAATTTCCAAGAATAACTGATGCAAAGATTAAAGGTTTTTTTATTGGCCCACAGATCAGTAGCTTTGATGGTCTTTTGCAAAGTGCTGAACAAGTGGCATGGAGAGCCTTTAAAGATGTGACCTTCAACCTCCTTGGCCACATCAGGGCACCGAACTTTGAACAACTCGTAGACAACATACTCACAGCATATCATTTGATGAAATGCAATATGTCACTAAAAATGCATTTTCTACATTCTCACTTGGACTTTTTTCCAGCCAATCTTGGTGCCGTTAGCGATGAACACGGTGAAAGATTTCACCAAGACATTGCGCTGATGAAAAGGTACTAGGGAAAGTGGGGTACGTCAATGCTGGCTGACTATTGCTGGAATCTTATTTGAGAAGCATCTGACGTGGATTATAAACGAAAGTATTCTGCAAAACACTTTTGAACAATTGCTTTTGCTACTGACATCGATGCACATGTATGTAGTGTCTCGGACGTCATAATGTAGACTATAAACTATTGTTTAACCCCTTACTGCCAGCTGACGGAATAGTACGTCAGCTGGCAGTATCCCCCGCTTTGAGGTGGGCTCCGACGGTGAACCCACCTCAAAGCAGCGACATGTCAGCTGTTTTTAACAGCTGACATGTGCCCGCAATAGGCTCGAGCGGAATTGCGATCCGCCCGCTTCTATTAAGTAGTTAAATGTCGCTGTCAATCTCTGACAGTGGGCATTTAAATGCACTTCTGGACGCCGATCCGGAAATACGCCCAGCGACAACCCTGTCACGTGATCGGGGGTCATCGCTGCGTCGCCATCACAACCAGAGGTCTCCTCGAGACCTCTATGGTTGTTGGCAGATTGCTATGAGTGCCACCTTATGGTCGGCACTCATAGCAAGCCTGTAAGGCCGGTTTCACATTAGCGCTTTTTAAGCGCACGCACGGCCGAGGGTAGCTCCTCCCCCGAGCCGGCTCTCTGCCCGGCGTGCCCGCCCCTTGCTTGTAGCGCCGCCTACTAGCGGACAGCGGCGCCTGCGATCGGCGCACCCTATCTTTAGCATAGGGTGCGCAGATCGTGCGCAGGCCGTGCGCTAGTTGCGCTTTGACCTGCGTTGCGCACTTTTGACGGTGCGCCGTGCGCGCCAAAATCAAACTTTTCGGATTTTGGCGCGCACGGCGCACCGTCAAAAGTGCGCAGCGCAACTAGCGCACGGCCTGCGCACGATCTGCGCACCCTATGCTAAAGATAGGGTGCGCCGATCGCAGGCGCCGCTGTCCGCTAGTAGGCGGCGCTACAAGCAAGGGGCGGGCACGCCGGGCAGAGAGCCGGCTCGGGGGCGGAGCTACCCCCGGCCGTGCGTGCGCTTAAAAAGCGCTAATGTGAAACCGGCCTAATTCTGCTGCATAGAGATGATCTGAGCATCACCTCTATGTAGCAGAAGCGATCGCGCTATGGCAGCTTCTAGCCTCCTATGAAGCATGCCAAAAGTTAAAAAAAAGTTTTTAAAAATATAAATAAAAACATAAAAGTTCAAATCACCTTCCATTGCCCCAATAAAAATAAAACAATAAAAAAAAAAACCTACACATATTTGGTATTGCCGTGTTCAGAATCGCCCGATCTATCAATAAAAAAAGAATTAACCCGATCGCTAAATGGCGTAGTGATAAAAAAATCAAAGCACCAGAATTACTTTTATTTTGGTCGCCGCAACATTTCATTAAACTGCAATAACGGGCAATCAAAAGAACATATCTGCACAAACGTGGTATTATTAAAAACATCAGCTCGGCTTTCAAAAAATAAGCCCGCACCCAACCTGAGGTCACGAAAAATGGAGATGCTACGGGTCTTGGAAAATTGCGCAATTTTTTTTTTTTTTTTAAGCAAACTTTGGAATTTTTTTTCACCACTTAGATAAAAGAGAACCTAGACATGTTTGGTGTCTATGATCTCATAATGACCTGGAGAATCATAATGGCCGGTCAGTTTTAGCATTTAATGAACCTAGCAAAAAAGCCAAACAAAAAACAGGTTTGGGCTTACACTTTTTTTGCAATTTCACCGCACTTGGAATTTCCCGCTTTCGAGTACACGACATGGAAAACCAATGATGCCGTTCAAAAGTACAACTCATCCCGCAAAAAATAAGCCCTCACACGGCCAGATTGACGGAAAAATAAAAAAAGTTATGGCTCTGGAAAAATGGGGAGTGAAAATCGAAAAAATCTAGGGTCATGGAGGGGTTAAAAACCTTACGTGATACAGACTTTTGGAGCACATATTCGTGTTCAGCATATCAAAATCTATAAGATACCATAAAACTTCCTCAGGGGACAAGAACTTCCCTGAAATTTGTTGCGCAGTGTAATTCAACCCTTAGCTGAAAAAATTAGATCACATCCTGGGATAGCTGGTATTAAAACTGGTAATGTAGAGCACAAAATCGGGTTATTCGCAGACGACATTATTTTATCCTTTACCAATTCCGAAGAGTCGCTCAGTAGAGCAATGGAAGTGATAGACTCCTTTACCCAAGTATCATATTATAAACTGAATGTGCCTAAATGCGAAATTCTGTATCTAATGCCCTCTGTCCCGCACCCTGTAAATCTTAAAACTAAGTACCCCTTTAAGTGGGATAATGAAACATAACATATTTCAGAATCCACTTAGCCCCCTCAGTTGATATAATGCTCTTACTAAATTATGAAGCTATCAGACAAAAGCTCAAAGGCGACATACTGCGCATGAGACAACACGACATGTCCTGGTTATGAAGAATAGTGTCAGTAAAAATGTTCATAATCCCCCAGATATTGTACTTATTCCGCAACCTCTCTATCACAATCCCCATGAAAATACTCAAACAGTTACAAACAATCATATTAAAATACATATGGCAGGAAACAGTGCAGAGTTAAAGCAGATATACTATGTATACCAATAACGGGGAGTACTGGGCTTCCCCTCAGTGGTGAGGGCAGCCATATTTGAACAACGGAGGTTGATGTGGAATGATAAGGATGACAGACATTGGCTAGAAATTGAGAAACATCTCATAAAATCCCCAAATGTTGCATCTTTTTTTATTCATACAGTATATCATTGCCGGGCCTAACCCTAGAGTGTCACGTCGCCGTCAGACTCGGGGCCTGCTGTCCCGACCTCGGCCACTAGGAGGTGCCGGACTGTCACATCGCCATCAGACTCGGGGCCTGCTGTCCCGGCCTCGGCCACAAGGAGGCGCCGGACTGTCACATCGCCATCTGACTCGGGGCTTGCGGTTCCTGCCCCGGCCACTGGGAGGCGCTGTGGTTCGCCCCAAGTGATGGCGGCAACAGAGAAGGGCCTTCTGCGCACGCATCTGGTGGACGCAGGCTCTGCTCCTCTGTCAGTCATGAAGGGGTTGGTGCATCACCATCTGGCCTGGTCCTGGGGGCGGTCCTGATGACATCATCAGTCCGGGAACCTGTGAGGGATGACCTGATCCCTCAAATACCTTGGGACTGGTCTTGCAAGCCGCCGGATATATTTTTGGTTCCCCTGTGTGCTACGGTGTGATTTGCTATTGTTTGACTCTGACCTCAGCCTGGATTTCTGACCCCTCTACTGCCTGACGATTTTGTACCTCTGCTACTCTCCTGGTTTGTGACCTTGGCCTGGATATTCGACTCTGCTACTGCCTGCCGTTTTTGTACCGTTGCCACTCTCCCGTTTTGTGACCTTGGCCTGGACTGTCTACTCTGCCACTGCCTGCCCATTCGGTACCTGTGCTGCTCTCCCGATTTCTGTCTACGTTTTTGGTTCCCTTCCTTTTTCTTTGGCGACCGCCCTGCTCTGGTCCACTGCTCCTCTAGACAGCCACCCCCTGGGCCTTGCTACAATTCCAGATCCCTGTATAGGGGTTAAGGGTCTCGGTGTTTCTCGGGGTGCTATCCCTATTGCAGCCCAGATTCGTGGACAGACGTCACATTGTATCCAGCCATAAAAAAAACTGCTTCTTGTGTATATATCCAACATATACAAAAGCAGTCTCCCTGAACTTTTTTTTTTTCCCTTCTCCTACCTGAGCTGATTTTTGGCCTAAACACCTGTTACTCGCTTCAGTGTACAACCTGGAGGATCACTCCCATCTTCCTGCACAAGCATGCTGCAGTCTGGAGACTTCAGGAAGAAAGCTGAACGTCAGAGATCCACACTCCTGGGATATCGGCCCCTGGGCGGCTCTGGTCAGGGTTGGCCAGGGGCTCAGGTACTGCCCGCAGATGCGGCTAAAGTTTTATTGCCCATCTCTCTTTCATTTGGTCAGAAATCTCTGTGTTTAAAAGCTTATGTGGATTGTGGATCTGAAGGAAATTTTTATGGATTCTTTGGCTGCTAGGAATCTTGGTGTACCGCTGCTAAGGCTTAATGCCCCTATTAAAACCACGGCTATCAATGGCACATCTATTATTGAGGAGGGGGTTAAATTTGTTACTGCCAAAATTGCTATGTCTGTGGGAACATTACATACCGAACTTATGTCATTTTTTGTGATGGATAATTTATCTGCTGCAGGTATTTTGGGGATGCCATGGTTACACCAGCACAATCCTGTTATTGACTGGCACCTGGGTGATGTTGTGCGCTGGAGTTCGCAGTGTCAGGATAACTGCATATCATTAGCAGTAAACCAAGTTAAGGTTAAAAACCCCCTGATACCGTTTGCTTTCAGAGACTATGAGGATGTTTTTTCTATTGTAGAATCTGAGAAGTTACCCCCACATAGAGAGTATGATTGCCCTATAGACCTGATTCCGGATGCCCGTCTCCCAAATGGGAGAATATTTAATCTCTCTGGTCCAGAGCGTCAGGCCATGAATGACTATATAGCGGGCAGTTTAAAAAAAGGGTTTATTAGACCATCCATTTCACTAGTTGGGGCCGGGTTCTTCTTTGTGGAGAAGAAAGAGGGGGGTCTCAGACCTTGCATTGATTACCGGGAATTAAACGCAATCACTATAAAGAACCAGTATCCGCTTCCACTCATCCTTGATCTTTTTAATCAGGTAATGGGAGCCTGTTGGTTTACTAAACTTGACCTCAGGGGGGCATATAATCTGGTCCACATAAGAGAGGGGGATGAGTGGAAAACCGCCTTTAATACACCCCTTGGCCACTTTGAGTACCTTGTAATGCCGTTCGGACTCAGTAACGCACCTGCCGTGTTTCAGAACTTCGTTAATGATATTTTCAGAGACATTTGTGGGGTGTATGTCATAGTGTATTTGGATGACATTCTGATTTACTCTGCTGACCCTGTGACACACGCTTAACACGTCTGTTCTGTGCTGCAGAGACTGCGAGAACACTCCTTGTTTGCTAAACTGGAGAAATGTGTTTTTTTTTTCTAAGGAGGTACAGTTTTTAGGGTACATGGTCTCAGGCAAAGGGTTTCGCATGGATCCTGCCAAGATCCAACCTATTAAAGCTTGGGTACAGCCCAAATCGCTAAAAGCACTGCAGCGATTTTTAGGGTTTGCTAATTACTACAGCAAGTTCATCAGGGGTTTCTCAGAAATTGCCAAACCACTCACGGATTTGACCCGGAAACGGGCAGACGTGGCCATTTGGAACCCTGAGGCAATTCAGGCATTTTCTACACTAAAGGAGTGCTTTGTGGCCAACCCGGTTTTGGTTCAGCCTGATCTGGACCACCAATTTATTGTAAAAGTACATGCCTCTGAAGTCGGAGTGGGAGCAGTGCTATCGCAAGGCACTGCATCCCTCACTCAGCTTCGTCCATGTGCTTTTTTCCCGCAAATTCTCTTGCACTGAGAAAAACTATGAAATAGGTAATCGGGAACTATTGGCAATTAAATGGGCCTTTGAGGAATGGCGCCACTTCCTCGAGGGCGCCAAACATAAGATCACTGTAATTACTGATCACAAGAACCTGACCTACCTGGAGTCAGCTAAAAGACTAAATCCTAGACAAGCAAGGTGGGCCTTGTTCTTCTCTAGGTTTGATTTTATAATCACCTTCCGCCCTGGTACTAAAAATGTGAGGGCCGATGCCCTCGCAGTTTTTGCCCCTCACAAGCCGAGGACTGTGAACCAGTCCCGATATTGGCCAATGGGATCGTTGTGTCGGCAGTGTCTTTGGACCTTCTGGAGGAGATCCGTAGGTCCCCAGAACAAGCTCCTGACACTACGCCCCCAAAAAAATTGTTTGTTCCGGCTACGTTTCGCCTACAAATTCTTAAAGAATCGCATGACTCTGTTCTGGCAGGCCATCCTGGTCTCAATAATACCACCAGACTGGTAACTAGGAATTTTCGGTGGCCGACGGTGGTTAAGGACTGTAAAGACTATGCTTTAGTGTGTGATGTCTGTGCCCGCGCCAAGTCCCCCCATAATCGCCCTGCCTGCTGGCTCCAGTCCTTGCCCACCCCTGAGAGTCCATGGACCCACATCTCCATGGACTTCATTACGGACCTGCCGTCCTCAGATGGGAAAACGTGTATCTGGGTGGTGATGGACAGGTTCAGCAAACAGTGTCATTTTGTCCCCCTGTCGTGGTTACCTAACTCCGAAACTTTGAGTAAACTGTTCATTGTGCATGTTGTAAGTCTGCACAGTGCTCCGGTCAATATTGTGTTCCGACAGGGGTACCCAGTTTGTTTCAAAGTTCTGGAGGGCGTTCTGCAAACGCATTGGTATTGAGTTGTCCTTCTCCTTGGCCTACCACCCCGAAACCAATGGTCAAACTGAGCATACCTACCAGGCTCTGGAGCAATACCTTCGCTGTTATGTGTCAGAACATCAGTCCGATTGGGTGGAACATCTGCCATTAGCTGAGTTTGCCCTAAACAATCGGTACCAGGACTCCATTAAGACTACCCCTTTTTCTGCAACCATGGACTGCATCCGTGCTTTGGTTCATTCTCGGCCAGGATGTCGAAGCTCCCTGGGGTAGAAATATACATCGCTTAAAAGCGATTTGGTCTGAGGTAAACTCAAACTTGAAGGGGGCCCAGGATAGACAGGCTTCGGCTGCGAATAGACGGCGATCTAAGGGGACGCACCTGGAAGTTGGAGACAAGGTCTGGCTCTCCACCAAAAACATCAAGCTTAAAGTGCCGTCTGCCAAATTGGGTCCCAGATTTATTGGTCCATACGAAATTATAGAGGTGATTAACCCGGTAGCCTTCCGTTTAAAACTCCCTCAGTCATTCAAATTGCCCAACGTGTTCCATAAATCTCTCCTCAAGCTGTATCGCTCTCCAATTCATCCTTTCCTGTCCCCTCCTCCTCCTGTTTCGGTCAGGGGTACCTTGGAGTATGAAGTCCAGGGTGTCCTTGACTCCCGCCTTGTGAGAGGGTCCGTACAGTATCTTGTACACTGGAATGGCTACGGCACGGAGGAGAGGTCCTGGGTCCCCACGGGGACATCCATGCCAAAGCATTAATTAGGAGATTTCATCTCCTTCACCCTGACAAACCAGGCTTTGAGGGACTGGTCTTGCAAGCCGCCGGATATATTCTTGGTTCCCCTGTGTGCTACGGTGTGATTTGCTATTGTTTGACTCTGACCTCAGCCTGGATTTCTGACCCCTCTACTGCCTGACGATTTTGTACCTCTGCTACTCTCCTGGTTTGTGACCTTGGCCTGGATATTCGACTCTGCTACTGCCTGCCGTTTTTCTATCGTTGCCACTCTCCCGCTTTGTGACCTTGGCCTGGACTGGCTACTCTGCCACTGCCTGCCCATTTGGTACCTCCGCTGCTCTCCAGATTTCTGTCTGCGTTTTTGGTTCCCTGCCTTTTTCTTTGGCGACCGTCCTGCTCTGGTCCACTGCTCCTCTAGACAGCCACCCCCTGGGCCTTGCTACAATTCCAGATCCCTGTATAGGGGTTAAGGGTCTCGGTGTTTCTCGGGGTGCTGTCGCTATTGCAGCCCAGATTCGC
This sequence comes from Dendrobates tinctorius, assembly GCF_039654945.1. Taxonomy (NCBI): domain Eukaryota; kingdom Metazoa; phylum Chordata; class Amphibia; order Anura; family Dendrobatidae; genus Dendrobates; species Dendrobates tinctorius. Next base: position 19,406,918 of record NW_027361739.1, on the reverse strand, counting down.
GTACGGACGTAACACAGAGGTGACAAAAAATTATGTCTGCCACCAACGGTGAAAGCAGCGCTGGGAGTGTGGAGCATTCTAATCAATAAACTGCATACTATCAATTTGGCGCTCTTTAAAGCCCCCATAGAGACTTTAGAGATGTATATAACGGACCTCAAGATTCGTAACTGGAAATCCCTGGGAGTCCTGTTGATTGGAGACATGTATGAGGAAGGAATATTGTTTTCGTTCTCTACGATCAGAGAGAAATATCTCCTTCCACATAAAGATCATTATAAATATCTACAAATAAGACATTTTTTGCAAGGAAACAAAGATAAAATGTTTTCACAACCCTCAAAATTGTATGTAATGCTCCTCGCCCTAGCGCGGCAAATAAGAACGCTGTCCGTGAGCTACAGCCATATGCTGGAGGAGACCTTCCCCTCTCTGGACTCATCTCCACAAATGGGAGACTAATCTACAGTAAGGGATCACCCCGGGGCAATGGCGGAAGTCCTTCTCAATTCAATGATAGGGACACACTCTAAATGCACCAATCACCTGGAGAAAGCCGCTGTACAGGTGGTACTTCATGCCATACAGATTGTCTAAGATCTACCGCAACTCCCTAGATGTGTGCTGGAGGTGCTGAGACGCCAGCGCAGATTTGTTACGTGTCTGGTGGAAGTGCCATAAGGTGAAGCAGCTGTAGGGCGCAATCTCCCATTTAGTGTCTCAGATTAGCGGCATCCCAGTGAAGATTGGGAAAGAGCAGGTGCTTCTGGCCGTTGACCTGGATTTGATTCTGCACGAGTTCAGGACAGTGATTGCGCACATCCTCATAGCTACTAGAATTAAAATTGCAGGATATTGGAAAAAAAAACAAATGGCCGTCACTGACTAAGATCGTAGCATTGGTGAATGACAATTGTCCATCAGAGAAGATAGTTGCTTCATCCACCAATAATATGATATCATACCTCAGGAAATCGGACAGCTGGCTATCATTCAGACTAAACACTGGTCATAGAGATGTAACAGAGCTATTCATGGTAATACACGGGTATAATAATCTGTTGTCATCACCTCTTCCCTTGCCCCTTCTTTTTACTATAATATTTAGCTATGTTAAATTATTATATTTAGCCGATTAATGTTTTGAGGAAATTTCTGTAACAATGTACAATGACTGGAGGCTAAATGGTTGTTAATATGACTTTATTTAAAATGAATAAAAGTTTATGGTTTAAAAAAATGATGGCCTCACATAGTACTGTATTATGGCACCACACGATGCTCCATACTGTGTATACTGGCCCCACACGATGCCCCATACTGTATAATGGCACCACACGATGCTCCATACTATATAATGGCCCCACATAGTGCTCCATACTGTATAATGACTCCACATAGTGCTCCATACTGTATAATGGCCCCACACAATGCTCCATACTGATAATTGCCTCAAATAGTGCTCCATACTGTATAATAGCCTCGCATAGTGCTCCATACAGTATAATGGCACCACATAGTGCTCCATACTGTATAATAGCCTCACATAGTGCTCCATACTGTACTGTATAATGGCCCACACAATGCTCCATACTGATAATGACCTTAAATAGTGCTCCATACTGTATAATGGCCTCACATAGTGCTCCATACAGTATAATGGCCCCACATAGTGCTCCATACTGTATAATGGCTCCACATAGTGCTTTATACTGTATAATGGCCCCACACAGTGCTCCATACTCTATAATGGCCTCACATAGTGCTGCATACTTTATAATGACCCCACATAGTGCTCCATTGTGTATATTGGCCCCACACGATGCTCCATACTGTATAATGGCCTCACATAGTGCTCCATACTGTATAATGGCCTCACACAATGCTCCATACTGTATAATAATAATAAATTTTATTTCTATAGCGCCGACATATTCCACAGACTTTACATTTCGGAGGGGATTTGTACAGACAATAGACATTACAGCATAACAATAATCACATAGATTATAACAAATACCAAGAGGAATGAGGGCCTTGCTCGCAAGCTTACAGTCTATGAGGAAAGAGGTAGACACGAAAGGTGGGTGGTAACAGTTGCCCTGATTGTATGGACCAGCCATAATGTTAAGTGTGTAACAGTACAGACACAGAGGGCTAATGGATGCATAAAGCATGTGGGAACATGATGCGGGGAACCTGGTTATGGTAAAACTTTTGGCTGTGCCACACATGGATAGATTAGGTTAATGTGTTCATTTGTATAATATCTTCATCCTGTATAATGGCCCCACATGATGTTCCATACTGTATAAATGGCTCTATACTGTATAATGGCCCCACGTGATGTTCCATACTGTATAATAGCCCCACAAAGCATTTCATTCTGTATAATGTGCTCCATACAGTATAATGGCCTCACATAAAAAAATATGTATAAGCCGACCCGAGTATAAGCCGAGGCACCTAATTTTGACACAAAAAACTGGGAAAACTTATTGACTCGAGTATAAGCCAGGTATGCATTGTCCCCTAATCCCTATTTTGGTATGCATGGTTCCTCATCCTTGTCTGCATGGCTCTTTATCCCCTTCCTTGCATGCATGGCTCCTTATCCCCATGCCTGTCTGCATGGATCCTCATCCTTGCCCTGGTAAGCATGGCTCCTTATCCCCGTATTTGTATGCATGGCTCCTCATCCGTGTCCTGGTGTGCATGATTCTTCATCCCTATCCTTGTATGTATTGCCCGCATGTGAAAAGTATTTAATAAAAACATCCTCCTTACCGTCCCTGTGCGCCCTTGCAACATCTTGTTCCAATGTTAGCATCTGCGGCTGAGCGATCACGTGTCCCTGCTCAGTAAGGGAAAGAATATTCACTACATTCCTATGGGAGTGGAGATTGGTGAATATTCATTACATTAATGAGCGGTCACCCGTGACAGCCCGGAAGCTGCGGCTGAAACGGTGCGCGCTATAAGTGCAGTGAATATTCATTTGTCTTTGGCGGTGGGCACAGTTACAGCCGCAGCAGCCGGCTCCTGCCTCCTGTGACTCACCGCTCCCCCTCCCCTGCCATCTTCTAGTTCTGAGGAGATAGCGCGTGCCCACCGGGAGGGCTGTGCGTGCCCCCTCTGGCATGCATACCGCCGAACGAAAAAAAGTGCAATAAAACACGATCAAATAGACAAATATAAATCAAAATGGTACCGCTGAAAACGTCATATTGTCCATCAGAAAACAAGCCACCATACAGCTCCATCAGCAGAAAAATAAAAAAAAAGTTATAGCTCTCAGAATAAAGCCGTGCAAAAATAATTTTTTCTATAAAATAGTTTTTATTGTGTAAAAACGTCAAAACATTAAAAAACCATTTAAGTTAAGTATCGCTGTAATCATACTGACCCGAAGAATAATGCTGCCTTACCAATTTTACCACTTGCGGAACTGTATTAAAAAAAAAAAAACCAATTGCGGTTTATGGTTAATTCTGTCTCCCAAAAATCAGAATGGAAAGTGATCAAAAAATGTCATTTGCCCGAAAATGGTACTAATAAAAACGTCAGCTAGTCCCACAAAAAACAAGCGATAACTTGGCTCAGTTTGCCGAAATGTGAAAAAATTATAGCTCTCAAAATATAGTGATTCAAAAACTAGTTTTCGCAATAAAAAAAGCATCTTTTAATATGTGACAGTAGCCAAACCTAAAATCCCCTATATACATCTGGTATCTCTGAAATCGCACCATCCCGAAGAAAGACGTTGCCTAATCACTTATACCGCACGAGGAATGGCATAAAAACTAAATTCTTCACATGCTGTTGATTTTTTCTTTCTGCCTTCCAAAGATGGTAGTAAGGTTCGACTCACATTTATCATGCGCTCTATGCTGAGCGCTACCGGGGTTTCCTTGTAAATCACTGAAATACATGATTCAGACAGAACCCGTGGCTGAAGATTCACTATAATGATGCAAATGGAGGCACTGTGGACGCCATAGGACATGTGATCCAGCGGTGCCGTATTTTTAGGATTGCATAAACGTGCCGTTGACTACAGTTTTGTGCACTTCTGAAAAGGACACCGCTGAACAGAGGCCAGACGGAATCCAATGTAACTTTGCTGCCTCATTATAGTGAATGGCTCCCTCAAGAGTTTCATGTGTCACATCACTCGGAGATTTAGATGGAAACACCGTTGTAAGTGGTCAGCACAGAGCGCCGGTCAAATGGGATAATAAATGTTATGTAAAATGTTCCCAATAAAAGCTTCAACTCAATCCACAAAAAAGCAAGCCTTCACTTAGGTCCATCATCTGTTAACGAAAATATAGTGGGCTTCCATATTACTGGTAGCACAAAGGCTCTGGAAAAGCAAAACAGCTCCTCGCCGCCCAAATGAAATTCAGCAAATTCTCTGCTCCCAAATCCAAAAGCCTCCCTTCCGTCTGAGCCCCAGTGTGCTTAAACAACATTTAGCGCCCACATGTTTCACATTTGTGTAGTGATGAGAGCCAGCCTAATTTACAGGTGCATGTCTCCAGAAGCATGAGCTTGGCATAACAAACTAGTCACTACAACGGCAGTTTGCAATTTTCATTCAACAACATCCACTGCTGCTTGTTTCTGGAAAACCCCCCGTGGAGTCAAAATCGTCATTACATCTGTAGGTAAATTCCCCAAGGGTTATAATTTCCACAAAGTGGTCACTTGAGGGGGATTCTGCTTTTCTAGCACTTAAGGGTTCTTTACATGCAATTCGCTAACTATTCTAGGAAAATTTGCGTTCCAGGAGGGAAATAGCGCTCTGTCTCTCCCGAGTCTCTCTGTATGGCTAAGTAGTACTATACAGCCACATATGGGGTATTGCCACATTCAGTAGAAATTGTGGGACACATTTTGGTGCAATTTTTTCCCATTTCCCAGTATGAAAATGTAAAACTTGGGGCTAACACACAATCTTGGTGGTAAAAATGTTAATTATTTTATCTTCACTGCCCAATGGTATAAAAGTCCATGGTGTCAATATAATCATTGCGCCCCTACATGAATTCATTGAGAGGTTTAGTTTGTAATATGTGGTCACTTATGGGGGTTTCTGTTGTGTTGGCACCTCAGGGGCTCTGCCAATTTAACATGGCACCCTCAAACAAGTGCAGCAAAATATGCACTGTAATATGGTGTTTCTTCCCTTCTGAGCTTTGCCTCAAAAGTAGTTTTCAATGACATATAGGGTATCGGTTAACAGGTGAAATTGCACAACAAGTTTTGGTGTCCATTTTCTCCTGTTATCCTTGTGAAAATAGAAAATTTGGAACTAAAAAAGATTTTTGCGGGAAAAGTGTGTTTTTTTGGTTTTTTTTTTAAATATTTTCACAGCTTAACGTGATAAACTTCTGTGAAGCACCTGGGGTTTCAAGGTGTTCAATACACATCTAGATAAGTTCACAAAGAGGTCTAGTTTCCAAAATGGTGTCACTTGTGGGGGGTTTCCACTGATTAGGCTCATCAGGGGTTCACAACATGGTGTCCACTAATTAATCCAGCAAATTTAGCATTAAAAAATTCAAATGGCGCTACTTTTCTTCCAAGCCCTGCCGTGCTCCCAAACAGTAGATTTCCTCCACATGTTGGGTATCGGCATACTCAGGATACATTGCACAACAAACTTCATGGAGCAATTTCTCCTGTTATGAAAATGTAAAATTTGGAGCTAAAAAAGATTTATCTGTGAAAAATGTGATTTTTTTTTTTTTTTTTTTTTCTTCAATTTTTTTTTTTATTTTAATTTTCACAGCTCTATGTTATAAACATCTGTGAAACTCCTGTGGGTTCAAGGTGATCAGTGCACATCTAGATAAGATCCCTAAGGCCGGGGTCACACTGGCGAGGAATACGGCCGAGTGAGAGGCGCTAAAATCACGCATTAGACACGGACAAATGATTCTCTATGGGGTCCCTCGCACCAGCCGTATATTTCTCATCCGTATTCTACGCTCCGTGCCAATCGCAGCATGCTGCGATTGTCAGCGTACTACGCCCGTAGTACGCCAATGCAAGTCTATGGGTGCGCAAAAAATACGGATTACACACGGACCACACATGTGACTTGCGAGAAATACGCACCCGGTGTCTTTTAGCAAAGCCGGCAATTCAGTGCGCTTTACAGTAAACTCATACTGACAGGTTTAATAAAGAAACGAAAGAATAGATATATACACATAGAAAATATATATATATATCTATATATATATCTATATATATGCATTCTATGTGTCTATATTATTCTTTGGTTTTTGTTAGAAACCCTGTTATAGGGCTCCATTATATGTCCATTTTGCAAGCCTGCGAGAAAATCTCGCCATACGGATTGCATACGGATTACATACGGATGCTTACATGCGCAAAATACGCGACCACACCTTGATTACGGATGACATACGAAGCACTGTTTAGGGGCCATTCATCCGTATTACGCATGCAAAATACTGACCGTATTTTGCGTCGGTTAGTGTGACCCCGGCCTAAGGGATCCAGTTTCCAAAATATTGTCACTTGATAGGAATTTCCACTGTTTAGGCACTGTTTAGGGACATTGCATCCGCTAATTATTCCAGCAAATTTTTCATTAAAAAAGTCAAATGGTGCTCCTTCCCTTCCGAGCCCTGCCATGTGCCCAAACCATAGATTTCCCCCACCTATGGGGTGTCTGCATGCTCAGGAGAAATTGCACAACAAATTGTATTGTCCATTTTCTCCTGTTACCCTTGTGAAAGTAAAATAAAATAGGTCTAAAGGAAAAATTTTGTGAAAGAATAGTAAATGTTTATTTTTTTCTTTCCACATTCCAAAAATTCCTTTGAAGCACCTGAAGTGTTAATAAACCTCTTGAATGTAGTCTTGAGTACCTTGAGGGGTGCAATTTTTAGAATGGTGTAACTTTTGGTTAGTTTCTGTCATATAGGCCCCCCAAAGTCCCTTCAAATGTGAGGTTGATTCCATAAAAAAAAGATATCGCAAATTTAGCTGTAAAAATGAGAAATTGCTTGTTAACTTTTAACCCTTATAACTTCCTAACAAAAAAAAATTTTGTTTAAAAAATTGTGCTGATGGCACGTCGTAAATTTTATTTATTACCTAGTTTGTGCAGTATGACTCTGATTTAAGGGTATAACAATTAGAAGTTTGAAAATTGCAAACTTTGACAAATTTCCGTGTTTTTTTTTTCCCAAAATAAACACAAGTCTTATCAAATAAGTTTAGCAACTATCATGAAGTAAAAAATGTCACGTCAAAACAGTCTCAGAATCACCATGATCCATTCAGTAAAAGGTATCAACTACTGAGGACTCTCAATCCTGAATATTTTTCATGATCCATTCAAGCGTTCCAGAGTTATGAACTTATAATGTGACAGTGGTCAGAATTGTAAAAATTGACCTGGTCAATAAGGTGAAAACAGGCTTTGGGGTTAATATGAGAGGGGTGAGAACTTTTTTTTTTTTCATCTGATGCGTTATTCAGGCGTCTGTGTTGCACTTATGTGTTCTATTCTTTTTTTTTTTAATTCACAGATAGTACCGAATATAATCTATATGGCTATTCACATGTTTGTGTTTTTTGTGGACCATGTGTCCATACACATCTCATGAATACATTTCTGTTTTTTTCCAGCATCATGGATGAAAAGTGCTAATACAAGTCTATGGGTCCGGAAAAACATGTATAGCACACTGATAACATCTGGGGTTTTTTTTTTTTTCGTTTTTTGCTCCCCTTTTTCTCAGAGCCATAACTTTTTTATTTTTTGTCAATATGGCCATGTACTGGCTTGTTTTTTGCAGGGCAAGTTGTACTCTTGAACAACATCATTTGTTTTTAACATATTGTGTACTGGAAAACAGGAAAAAAATTCCAAGCGTTGTGAAATTGCAAAAGAAAAAATGCAATTCCACAATAGTTTTGCTCTTTTACTATGTTTACTAAACTTTAAAACTGAGCGGCCATTATGATTCTCCAGGTCATTACAAGTTCATAGACACCAAACATGCCTAGGTTCTTTTTTATCTAACTGTTGAAAAAAAAATTCCAAAGTTTGTTTTAAAAAAAGGCGCTATTTTCCGGTACCTGTAGAGTCTCCATTTTTCGTGATCTCGGGTTGCTTATTTTTTTGCGTGCCGAATTGACGTTTTTAGTTATACACGAGTTAAATGCCTCTGTCAGAGTTTGACAGCAGCATTTAATGGGTTAACATCCGCGGGTGGATCACGATTCCACTCATGGCTGTTAGAGGCACATGTCAGCTGTTCAAGACAGCTGACGTGCCCGAAAAGATGTGGGCTCAGCGCCGGAGACCACAGCAAAGGAAGGGTGTCCGACATCGGCCTACTGTTACGCCCGATGTTGGAAAAGGGTTAAGTACAGCTCTGGTTTTTTTTTCTAACAAACCACAGCTAGGGCAGAACATTGACTGAAAATGGACAACCTTTATTGAATTGGGGCCTTTGTGTTGAATGTGGAGAAATAGATGAAAGGTGGAAAATACTGATGTCAACTCCTCTGTTTCAGAATACAATAGATTTGGATCACTCTACTGTAAGTGGAGTAAATGTTCTAGACATAACAGGACATGAGTACCAGAAGCCACATGTGCAGGTATGCTCAAACACAGACAAAACAGGGATACACGTTCTAAAGAAGAAAACAAAGGTAATGACTTTCCCTCAAGATGAACAGTTTTGACATTTTGCATCCTTTTTTTTAATTTTTAAACTAAAGCTGGGTTCAAAAAGGATGAAGATTATAAAGCATTCCTCTTTATTTATATTCTCTTTAGAATGAATTTATAATTTTGCTTCATATTGGGTTGAGTTTTTTTGTAGTTTGCTTGTCCCCCATTTCTTGGCCTAAGTGCAGGTCCCAGTGACCTCATACATTAGACATCTAGCATTTCTTGTGAATATACCATTTATTTCTGTGAACCATGATTTTGTTTTTTTCCTGTACACCACTCCAAACATCCAAGTGCTATGCAAGTACAGATGCATCTCACAAAATTAGAATATCATCAATAAGTTCATTTATTTCAGTTCTTCAATACAAAAAGTGATACTCATATATTAGAGTCATTGCAAACAGAGTGATGTATTTGAAGTGTTTATTTCTGTTAATGTTGATGATTATGGCTTACAGCCAATGAAAACCCAAAAGTCATTATCTCAGTAAATTAGAATACTTTATAACACCAACTTGAAGAAATGATTTTAAAATCCAAAATGTTGGCCTACTGAAATGTATGTTCAGTAAATGCACTCAATACTTGTTCGGGGCTCGTTTGGCATCAATGCGGCGTGGCATGGAGGCGATCAGCCTGTGGCACTGCTGAGGTGCTGAGGTATTATGGAAGCCCAGGTTGCTTTGCTAGCAGCATTCAGCTCATCTGCATTGTGGGGTCTGGTGTCTCTCATCTTCCTCTTGACAATACCCCATAGATTCACCTCATGAAGAAAAACTGCTGCTACAGCCCCGAGGCTTGTGGATAAATCCTCCATGAAATATTGGCTCCTGATGGATGAAGCATGTAAGGAGGAGTAAATCGATTCTTCAACAATGATGATGATATAGTCCACTTTCACACGATCAGTATTTGGTCAGTATTTTACCTCAGTATTTGTAAGCTAAAACCAGGAGTGAGACAGTCAGAGGAAAAGTATAGTAAAAATACGTCACCACTTCTGGATTTATCAACCTCTCCTGGTTTTGGCTTACAAATACTGAGTGAAATACTGAGCGTGTGAACATGTCCAAAAGTTTTTTTTTTATTCACAACACATTTCAGCTTTGTACTGGCATCTTTGTCAAGTGAAAAAAAATAAAAAAATAAATTTTCACTTGATAAAGACGCCAGTATGGCTTTGAAACACATTTTGAATAAAAAACTTTTTTAACACCTAAAGTGTTTCATCCAACTGGCTACAACATTTCTAAATAAACTACAGCAAAATGGTTAAAAAATAACCAAAAGAGGAGTATAAACCCTTAAAATAGTTTTCATTTGTCTTCACATGTATATAGCAGTGTTTAACCAAAACCTTAAGCTGACACATTAATATAAATAGGAGGCAGCATCCCTGTCGCCCTAACGCACATTTCGTCTTTTTAACTTCTTCAGGAGGCAGCTTAAGGTTGTGGTTAAACACTACTATATACATGTGAAGACAAGATATCTAGCCAGCATCCCTCTTTATTCCGTTTTGTATATTAATTCTCAGTGGTAGTCTTTTATAACTGTATGAATTCCTTTGTGAAGACCAAAATAAAAACTATTTTAAGGGTTTATTCGCCTCTTTTGGTTATTTTTTTTAACCATTTTCTTGTAGTCTATGATATATTGAGTTTAAGTACCCATTCATTTTTGTGGGCTTCTTTTGTTATTCTTAACATTTCTACATAAAGCATTGCATCTACACATATGCATTTCTACATAAAGCACTCACGTACACATATAAGCAATGTGTAAGTTAACCATAGACAAAAGTGTGATTGTGTTGTAATTATTGTCATTCTAATGTAATCTTAAAGTTGACATAGTAAACGTTATCATCTTTCTCCAATATATGTTATTAGGAAGACCTAACAAAAAATAACCATCAAATTAGTTGACATCATAGTATTATTATTGCCTAGAAAAAAAATGGCATTTTCAAAAATTCACAAATCAAAAAAGGGGAAAGAAAAACGGAAACTATGTGCCATAAAATAAATAAAGTTTTAATTATGCATCATTAAAATACACAGCAGTACAATACAATATATATATGGGAGCAATTAATGCAAAAATCTGGCCCATACACAGGTATAAAGGAGGCTCGAAACAAAGATTGTTATACACAAGTGTGGATCCTATAGTTCATTAATCAAAGTTTGTTATATATCAATGGTAGCCCAACTAGAATCCATAGGACTAAAAAATCCAAAAATATAAATGGAGTATATCCATGATGAATACTAAGGATCGTAAAATCATATTCTAATAGGAAGCCAATATAAGCCTCAATCACTTGGAGGCAACAGTATGCATATATCTAATCAAACAATGCATGGTGCAAAATATGAGCAAAAAGTGCTAGAGTAAATATAGCCGTGACATGCAGCAGAAAACTAAGAATCTCCAGATTATAAGAGTATATGCGTATAAAAAAAAATCCTAAACCTAGTATAACAGACAAACATGCTGAAAAGTAATGATTGTGTTGTAATTATTGTCATTCTAATGTAATCTTAAAGTTGACCTAGTAAACGTTATCAGCATGAAGAGTAGGCTATAAACAGCAACTGCAATACAGTCACAGCTTCTCCTTTCTAAATCTAAGTCACTACATACGGCACAGAGGAAGACAAACACTGAACACTGTTTACTGGCAGCTGATTCCTTCTATTACTGCATTATACATAGGGACATTTTATTGTTTTGGGGGGGGAAGTTGTAGATTTGAATGGCACCATTAAATTTATTTTTTTTTTTCTAATTTTTACTTATTTTTTAAGTCCCTGAACCTGTGATTGTCCAATTGCTTATACAACGTACTGCAATATCTCAGTATTATAGTATGTAGTGAAAACAACATTCTACTATGAAGTCCAGCCACAGCGTGGGCTTTACAGGCTGACCAAGATTGCAGGGATGGCGTCCTTGAGTAGGCACCTAGCTTCCGTAACAAACCATTGGTTCCACCCGCTGTCAGACATTGACAGTAACATTTAAGTGGTTAAACTACAGTGTTTGAGTGCGCTCCAGACGCTGTATTTACAGGCAAACACCAGCTATTTGTTACAGCTGGCATCTGCCTGGAAGGTGCGTGCTCAGCTCTTGAGCCTGCTCTATACTCTGGGAATTTATATCAGAAGTTCTATTATGCCTTATGTCAGGAAGGAATTAACTTCAGCTAGGATAAAGTGAGGTGGAACAGCGGACCTCGTGAAACAAGGTTGTGATGTAGTGGAAAAGGTCATGGATTGTCCGCGACCAACTGGATAAGGTTGGAGTACCAGGCCAGGCTAGTTACTTGCTAGAGAACCCTTGGAAGCAGTGACAATGGAGGTCCTGGAGGGACCAGATAGACTACTATAGAGGCTCTCGGATCTTGAGACTTGGTGATATAGTTTGGGAACTTGTGATTCAGACTAGACATGAGGTCCATGTGGTGGGACTTGCAAAACAGAAGCCGCGGAGACACCATCACATGTTTCTCAATGCAAGCAATGACCAGCCAGGTCTTTCCCCGGGAAGGAACAACCACGGAAAGGGCAGTCTCCAATGAAGGAAACCACCTATGCCAAAACATGGTATCCATCCACAGACAGCTGTTTCGGGGTATTGCCCCTCATCAGTGTGGAGTAGGAAACTGGCTGGTAGGAGTAATGCCTAGTAAAAGACTGAAAATGAGGATGAATGAACTCATGGAGATCAACATCCAACACTGCGGAGACACCATCACGTGTTTCTCAACGCAGTGATTCTAGAGCACTGCCCCAATCCCTTATGGGAAATATGCAAAACAGAAGCCGCGGAGACACCATCACATGTTTCTCAATGCAAGCAATGACCAGCCAGGTCTTTCCCCGGGAAGGAACAACCACGGGAAGGGCAGTCTCCAATGAAGGAAACCACCTATGCCAAAACATGGTATCCATCCACAGACAGCTGTTTCGGGGTATTGCCCCTCATCAGTGTGGAGTAGGAAACTGGCTGGTAGGAGCAATGCCTAGTAAAAGACTGTGAAAATGAGGATGAATGAACTCATGGAGATCAACATCCAACACTGCGGAGACACCATCACGTGTTTCTCAGCGCAGTGATTCTAGAGCACTGCCCCCATCCCTTATGGGAAATATGCAAAACATGCAAAACAGAAGCCGCGGAGACACCATCACATGTTTCTCAATGCAAGCAATGACCAGCCAGGTCTTTCCCCGAGAAGGAACAACCACGGGAAGGGTTGTGGTGGGACTGACAACATCTATGAGAATTCATTCTCCCAATTTGGAGTTTCTTGGCCTACAAAGTCCACAGTCCAGTTTTCCACCCCAGTAATGTACCCTGTACCATAGTCGACACAGAAAAATGGTTTTCAGTTGCAGAAAGTTGATGCAGAGGCAGGTGTCCTTCAGAGACTGAGTGGTGTGATGGTTCAACACCGCTCCCAAACTGGTGCTGGTCATCACCACCTGCCATGAAGGAGAAAGAAAGAATATATAGGAACAGAGATTAAGACTGTCAACCACTGAAAAACGTCTTTGTTGCCTGGAATGGTTACACAGAACTGACAATCCAAGGAGTCTCTAACAACTGTGAAACTGTCAAAGAGAAAACTGAATTTCACAATGTGACCAAAGCGGTGCGACACATTGGTTCCAACAATCAGTCGGTCAACAACAGCAAAACAAAAAACACCCCAGGGAAAACTTTAACAACTGTGGGCCCTTTCGGTAGGGAACAGGGAATGGACACCTCCTGCACTCACCTGGAGATGTGCCCTGCTCTTGCTAACGTCCCTATACAGGTTCTTTCACCCCATCGCCGAGCAGGATACCTAAACCCTCATTTACCCTGCTTCTATCCCAAAGTAGGGAACTGGTAAGTGAGGACACTGGTCCCACCGCTGCACTAAGACAACACAAGGAAAGGTAAGACAGACAACAGAAGGAACAGGGTAATAAATACAACACGTGCAGCAGGATTAAGACACCAGATTCCACTATTAAAGCTGAAGCACCACTGCACCCAGGAAGCTCCTTTTTCCAGCTCGGTCGCTGCAGAATGAACTAACTCTGACAGTCAGTTGATGCATCAGGTGACCTTTTAAAGGACGTGGGAGTGGTCACCACACATCAGCTAACCCAGCAGAAATGCAATTACGCCAGCAGGGGGAAAAACTGACATTAACCCCCGATGGCCTGAAAGCAAAAAAGTTTTAATCTTCCACAGATCCAAAAATGTATCGTGACACTGAAATACTGAGACCATCCTACCCAGAACCTTCATACAAGAAAGGATGGTGCACAGGGATTTGTGAAACAAGTCACTGAGGCTGGAAGAATTGAGAGCTTCTCTGGTGGGGGAATAACACTAGCCACTTGAGTGCTGAAGGTCACGTTCCAAAATTGCAGATGATGTAACATGCCTTCTGTCAGTTGATCAGCCAATTGAAGAGCAACAAGGAATCCAAAGTGATTTGGAGACTAAAAAGATTCTTATTTCTGAGTGAAGCCTTCAGAAGATGCTCTAGATAATGGATGATTGCCACTTGTCTTTCACAGAAGAACCAAACAGACATAAGGACTAGTGGGCGTGTCATGGTTAGGACATGGTTAATGTCCTGTTCTCACAGGGTTAACTTTTGCCGGCCTCTCTTTGGATCTGGGAGGGGTATTTATAATCACTCCAAACTAGCATTCTTTGTCAGTTATATTGCTGTTCTGGTGTGTCTGACCCCTGGTGTGCGTGTACTCTGCGTTGTTTGTTTGCTTCCCGTGTATGACCCGGCTTGTTCCTTCACTCTGTACTCCGTCTCTCGTTTTGGTACTATTGTCTTTTCTGGTTCTGACCTCCTGGCTTGGCTATCGTTACTCCGTTACGTTTACCCCTATTGTACCTTCTAATGCCCGTTCTGGTTTTCTGATCTATTGCTACGTCCTGACTATCCATTCTGTCTAATCCTTTGGTACTGTATTGCTATCTCGTGTTTTGACCTCGGCTTGATCTGGTTTCTGTCTCTGTCTATGCCCCCTTGGTAACATTGTCCTGTAGTTACCTTTCTAGGAGTTTCCCTGCAGCTCCTAGCTCTGTGCAGCTTAGGCCACGCCCCCAGCAGTCACGTGCTTTAGGTCCTGGAGCATGCATTGTCACCACTGCTGCCTGCTCCGTAGGTATCTTTGTGCACAGTCTTTGTACTCAGGACACGCGCACTGGCTCAGTGAGCAAGTGCAGTGCGGTGTTCCTGACAGGGAGTTGTCACTAGTCTGAGGAAAAGTGTAATAAGATGTAATTGAAGATAACAAGGTTAAAACAGAAAAGTCTGGCAGAATTTTATGACTGTTATGTGTCATATACAGTGGGGAAAATAATTATTTGATACACTGCTGCTTTTGCAAGTTTTCCCAAATACAAAGAATAGAAAGGTCTGTAATTTGAACTGTAGGTACACTTCAACTGTGTGAGACAGAATCTAAAAATAAAAACAAGAAAATCACATTGTATGATTTTTAAATAATTAAATTGCCTTTTATGGCATGAAAAAAGTATTTGATCACCTACAAACCAGCAAGAATTCTGGCTCTCACAGACCTGTTTTTCTTTAAAATCCCTCATACACTGCACTCATTACCTGTATTAATTTCACCTGTTTGAACTTGTTACCTGTATAAAAGACACCTGTCCACATAATCGCACTCCAGCCTCTCCACCATGGCCAAGACTAATAAGCTAAGGACACCATGGACAAAATTGTAGTCGTAGTCCTGCACAAGGCTGGGATGGGCTACAGGACAATAGGCAAGCAGCTTGGTACAAAGGTAACAACTGTTGGCGCAATTATTAGATAATGGAAGAAACACAAGCTGGGCTCCATACAAGATCTCGCCTCGTGGGGTAAGAATAATTCTGAGAAAGGTCAGGAATCCCCACAGAACTACACAGGACGATCTGGTCAATGACCTGAATAGTACTGATACCACTTTCCCAAACATTACCGTTGGTAATACACTACACCGTCATGTATTAAAATCTTGCAGTTCTGCTCACCCCAGAACATACAGTGGGGAAAAAAAGTATTTAATTTAGTCAGTCAGCAATAGTGCAAGTTCCACCACTTAAAAAGATGAGAGGCGTCTGTAATTCACATCATAGGTAGACCTCAACTATGGGAGACAAACAGAAAAAAAAATCCAGAAAATCACATTGTCTGTTTTTTTTTTCATTTTATTTGCATATTATGGTGGAAAATAAGTATTTGGTCAGAAACAAAATTTCATCTCAATACTTTGTGATATATCCTTTGTTGGCAATGACAGAGGTCAAACGTTTTCTGTAAGTCTTCACAAGGTTGCCACACACTGTTGTTGGTATGTTGGCCCATTCCTCCATGCAGATCTCCTCTAGAGCAGTGATGTTTTTGGCTTTTCGCTTGGCAACACGGACTTTCAACTCCCTCCAAAGGTTTTCTATAGGGTTGAGATCTGGAGACTGGCTAGGCCACTCCAGGACCTTGAAATGCTTCTTACGAAGCCACTCCTTCGTTGCCCTGGCGGTGTGCTTTGGATCATTGTCATGTTGAAAGACCCAGCCACGTTTCATCTTCAATGCCCTTGCTGATGGAAGGAGGTTTGCACTCAAAATCTCACGATACATGGCCCCATTCATTCTTTCATGTACCCGGATCAGTCGTCCTGGCCCCTTTGCAGAGAAACAGCCCCAAAGCATGATGTTTCCACCACCATGCTTTACAGTAGGTATGGTGTTTGATGGATGCAACTCAGTATTCTTTTTCCTCCAAACACGACAAGTTGTGTTTCTACCAAACAGTTCCAGTTTGGTTTCATCAGACCATAGGACATTCTCCCAAAACTCCTCTGGATCATCCAAATGCTCTCTAGCAAACTTCAGACGGGCCCGGACATGTACAGGCTTAAGCAGTGGGACACGTCTGGCACTGCAGGATCTGAGTCCATGGTGGCGTAGTGTGTTACTTATGGTAGGCCTTGTTACATTGGTCCCAGCTCTCTGCAGTTCATTCACTAGGTCCCCCCGCGTGGTTCTGGGATTTTTGCTCACTGTTCTTGTGATCATTCTGACCCCACGGGGTGGGATTTTGCCTGGAGCACCAGATCGAGGGAGATTATCAGTGGTCTTGTATGTCTTCCATTTTCTAATTATTGCTCCCACAGTTGATTTCTTCACTCCAAGCTGGTTGGCTATTGCAGATTCAGTCTTCCCAGCCTGGTGCAGGGCTACAATTTTGTTTCTGGTGTCCTTTGACAGCTCTTTGGTCTTCACCATAGTGGAGTTTGGAGTCAGACTGTTTGAGGGTGTGCACAGGTGTCTTTTTATACTGATAACAAGTTTAAACAGGTGCCATTACTACAGGTAATGAGTGGAGGAAAGAGGAGACTCTTAAAGAAGAAGTTACAGGTCTGTGAGAGCCAGAAATCTTGATTGCTTGTTTCTGACCAAATACTTATTTTCCACCATAATATGCAAATAAAATGAAAAAAAAACAGACAATGTGATTTTCTGGATTTTTTTTTCTCGGTTTGTCTCCCATAGTTGAGGTCTACCTATGATGTAAATTACAGACGCCTCTCATCTTTTTAAGTGGTGGAACTTGCACTATTGCTGACTGACTAAATACTTTTTTTCCCCACTGTATCCAGGCCTGTTGGAAGTTTGCCAATGACCTTCTGGATGATCCATAGGATGTATGGGAGATTGTCATGTGGTGAGATGAGACCAAAATAGAACTTTTTGGTATCAACTGCACTCGCCATGTTTGAAGGAAGAAGTCGGAGGAGTACAACCCCAAGAACGCTGTTCCAACCTTGAAGCATGGTGAACATCATACCTTGGGGGTTCTTTTCTGGATTGAAGCTAGGATGGATGGGGTGATATATCACAAGATTTTGGCCAACCATCAGCCTTCCCTCAGTAAGAGCATTGAAGATGGGTCGTGTCTGGGTCCTCCAGCATGACAATGACCTAGGACACACGGACAGGGCAACTAAGGACTGGCTCCGTAAGAAGCATTTCAAGGTCATCGATTGCCCTATCCAGTCTCCAGACCTGAACCCAATAGAAAATCTTTATCGGAAGCTGAAACTCAGTGTTGCCCAGCGACAGCCCAGAAACCTGAAAGATCTGTAGAAGCTCTGTATAAAGGATGAAAGAGTGGGCCAAAGCCCTGCTGCAGTGTATAAAAACTTGGAAATGAACTACAGGGAAATGTTTGATAACTGTAATTGTAAATAAAGGTTTCCGTATCAAATACTAAATTCTGTTTTTCTATTCAAATATTTCTACATCAAATACTTATTTCATGCAGTAAAATGCAAATTAATTATGTAAAAATCATACAATGTGATTTTATGGATTTTTCTTACAGTCTGCCTCTCACAGTAGAAGTTTACCCAAGATAAAACAATTACAGACCTCTCTATTCTTTGTAGGTGGGAAAACTTGCAAAATCAGCAGTGTAACATTTGTCTCCATTGTATGTCTACTGAACAGAGAAATGCATTAAGCTCCAGTAAAGTGTCAGGATGCAGGGATTTCATTCCAAATGTTCGCAATTGCACAAATCAGTTGACGCTCTTCAAGTCCAGAAGTCATCCTTCTTGGAAATTGTGAACAAGATGGGGTGGTATCATTGGGAATGTTCCAAACCTAGAGTGAAGAAAATTGCTATGGCTTAAAATTGGTTGAAAGTCTTGCATAGCTGATTGTAAGGCGAACGTTTGGATGGCATGAAGGAAAAATTCTTTTGGGGCCAGGGAGGCAAATTTGATCTTACAATACAGAGATACCACTTGTCATGATCCAAGGTGGATCTGACAAGTAAATGGACAAAGTGAACTTTTTTCCCTTTGGCTTGGTGCCAAAGTGGGTTGATTGCCCCCGGTGGCCATTAGAATTATTACACGTGGTGTCGTTTGTTCTAAAGTTGCCCCGGTGGTGGTGAGTGGTATTACACTTTAGTTTTAATGTGCACGTATTACAAATCAGGTGTGAGGCTCTATAAAAGAGTGTCAGGTGTGTTCAACCACGGTTGGTGATAGTTAGTCATTCTCAAGGAAGCCTGGGTGAAAGATGGAGCTGAACAGGAGTCCTGGGCAGCCCAGCCAGAGGGGACGGGTGGCAGCTATGGAGTCTGCAGGGAGTGCTGGCATGGATTGGTGGAGTCCAACAATGTGGTCTGCAAGAAGGGCTGGCATGGCGTGGTGGAGTCGCAGTTTATGGTGTCAGCAGGAAGTGCTTGCATGGCTTGATGGAGTGGCAACTATGGTGAGAGTTGCACTAGCATGCTGGACTTGGTTGCTGAAAACGACTCAATCAAGCATGCTGGACTTATTGGCAGAAAAGTTGGACTCAAGCATGCTGGACTTTTTGGCAGAAGCTGGACTCAACTTTGGGACTCTGTTTACTGGGCAGCTGCAACTAGTGGTGGACTCTGCTCCAAGGCTGCACTATGGTGATGGATCCGGTTATGGTGATGGATCCGGTTGGAGGAGAAGATGCACGCAGGTGGTGGGCTCTGTTGCTGGGAGCGTAAGCAACAGAGCAAAGCTAAGTGGTGTTTCCCCTGTTTTGTCACTTTTCCTTATGTGTGTTTAGTGCAGTGGTGGGATTAGTTTCTGCACCGACCAATTCCCTAGTGAGGGTTTAGGTGCAGGGCGAGTCAGGGTTTTGAGGTACGCGTGCGTCGTCCGGTGCGGAACCGGCATAGGGAACGTTAGGAGTGCAGGGACACTGGCTCAGGGGAGTACAGGAGGTCTCCACGTCCCTATTCCCTATCGCAGGGCCCACCATTGTTATTGTTAACCAGGTTTCCCCTTTATTATTTAAATTCGCCTTACTGGAGGCGGGGTTTCCAGACTACTGTATATATAACGTGTATTACCTAAATTCGCCAGTTGGAGGCGGTGTATCCAGCTGCACGTTTTATTATTTAAACTCGCCCTACTGGAGGCGGTGTATCCAGGGTCACGCGTGTCATGGGTTCGCCTTGCGGTACTCGCTGCGTCCAGACACACGTGACCGTGACACCACTTCTCTGACTCAAGCATCATCAGTGTGAGCCACGCAATACTCTCTGAAGGGAAAGAATATTTCCTTGACAAAGAGGGATTTTTGGTACTCGCTGTAAAATCTGTTTCTTGGAGCCTTCATTGGGGAACACAGGTAGCCACGGGTGTATACTGCTGTTGATAGTAGGCTGACACTATGCAAAAAATAAAAAGTTAGTAGCTTCTCCTCAGCAGTATACACAAAGCTTGTAATTTAGTGTCAAAACAGTAGGAGGAGCAATAACACAACTATGTAGAAGCCCAAAAAAGGCATGTAGGCCCAACATAGGCACAAAACCAGGGAGTGTGCAGCATCCCCCAATGAAGGCTGCAAGAAAGATTTTACGGTGAATACCAAAAATCCCTCTTTATCACTTCATTGGGGGACACAGGTAACCATGGGACATCCTAAAGCAGTCCCAAGGGTGGGAAACAGAGAAAAGAATTAAGTCGGACGGTGGGCAACCGCAACCTGCAGTACCTTTCTTCCCAGACCCACATCGGACAATGCATGGGTGTGAACCTTGTAGAACCTCGCGAAAGTGTGCAAACAAGACCAGGTCGCAGCCTTACAATTCTCAGAAGCAGAGTCCTGGTGACGAATGGCCCAGGATGCCCCACTGCCCGGGTGGAATGAGCTGTTACACGCTATGCCTTCAGTATCACCGAGCAAATACAGCAGGCGATGGTAGATTTAGAAGCTGGGAGCCCCATACGACAACCCTCTGTAATGACAAACAAGGCGTCAGAGAGATCAAAGGAAGCAGTTCTTGAGACATAGACCCGGAGAGCTCTGACTAGATCCAGACTTTTCTCCAGGGGAGGACTGGAGAAGGGCAGAAAGAAGGAAGAACAAACTCTTTATTAATGTGGAATGGAGAGACCACCTTAGGCAGGAAGGAAGGAAAGGGTCTTAGAACCACCTTGTACTGAAGTAGAATGAGAAAAGAGGAATGGCAAGATAGTGCCGCCAGCTCCGAGAATCTCCTGATGGATATGTTGGCTACCAAAAAGGCAACCTTCCATGAAAGGAAAGAAAACGGAATGTCCTGAATGGACTCAAAAAAAGATCGCTGAAGAGCGCCTAGTACAAGATTAAAATCCCACGGCTCTACCGAAGAACGATAAGGAGGTGCCAGGAGAGCTACCCCCTAAAGGAAAGTCTTGACTTGGGGGCGAGAGGCCAGATTACACTGAAAAAGGATTGAGAGCACAGAGACCTGACCTTTAAGGTTACTGAGTGCGAGGCCAGGATTAAGACCTGATTGAAGAAAAACCAGTATGGACAGAAGGGAAAAGGACATAGGAACAGAATTATTGTTTTCACTCCAACGAAAGAAGGCTTTCCAGTATCTATGCACGAGTGTTAGTGATGGCGCAACACACTAAATAATAAATAGTAAGTGCGTTCGCCGCCCAGGGTCCACCGTGCAGAGGTGTTACACTGCTGCTACGTAATGGCAGACGCACAATATGGCGGTATAACGCATGCGGGTTGAACGTCACCCGGTGTGCGCTGGGCGGTCTCTGTTACTTCACAGAGACGCCTAGGCGTTAAATACAAAGACCAAGCCAGTTGACGTCACAGGACTCAACGGAATGCACGCGTGCGGCGTCACAGCCGCGGACGCCAATAAGTACTGCTGACTGCAGTGCGGGGAAAGACACTGCCGCTGTACGACAATGCCCAATAGCAGGCACACTGTCGGACGCTAGTACCGTGGATGATATGCACTGTGGCCTGTAGCTTTCCACTGACTGACGCTGACTCTATCATTACTTCCCTATCCACTCACGTAATATCAGAGGGAGGGGAATCTTAATGAGTCATTTGCAAGTCCATGCATCCGTCATCATTCACACAGGTAGCAACTAGAGTCTATACTAGCGCATGGCGAACCTTTTATAGCCTGGACCTTCCGGAAGCTTCCAGATCCCTGAGATGGACCAATCAGATCTGGAGAAGGACCTCTGCATGTGACTCCCGGTCTCGTGAGCATGCTCAGTGGAGCGACGGAAGGACTTAGCCTCTGGAGTGGTTTGCTGCTGAGCAGCCTGTGTTGCTATTGCTGACCCAGAGGTGGCAGCAACCGCCAGACCCACAGAGCTGGTCTGAGCAGAGCATCGGGAACGACGGGGTTGCTGAGCAGGCTCCTCTGCAGTCGTTGGAGAATGGGAGACCGCTGAATGCAAGGCTCTGGATTCCCGCTGTGCAGCTGCAGGAACACAACGCCTAACAATGAGGATGTGGGTTTTAGTCTGAATGACCTGAGGAGAAAAACCAGCCTCCCTCAGATTGGCAGCCTCAACAGCCATGCCATTAAATTCAGAGACTGTGAACTCTGGTGAAAGAGCTGTGACAGAAGATCGGGACAGTCTGGAAACCTCCAGGATTTCCGCAAGCATGTTTACTAACTCCACGTACAAGGCCCTTCTGGCCCAGTCCGGAGATACCAGATTTACAAAAATTCTGTCCTCGATCTTTTTCCCAACTCTCATAATTAGCGGGAGAGGAGGAAATAGGTAGGGCAGCTGGAATTTGAACCACGGAATGATTAGGGCGTAATAACCGATGGCTAGAGGTTCGCGAGACCTGGCTACGAAACAAGGCACCTTGTGGTTCATCCGAGACACCATTCGGTCAATGTCCAGGGTGCCTCATCTCTGTCAGATCTGGTCGAAGGCGGAGGTGTTGAGAGACCACTTTCCTGATGAGAGGCACTGACCACTCAAGTCGGCTGCTCAGTTGTCCGGAATGTGTACTGCTGATATTGCTGTGGAGGGCTAAGGTCCTGAAGAGAAAAGATAAGACAGTTGCCTACCCAATGTCAACAATGGTTCAGCTGAAGCTGCAGAGAGCAGAGCTGCGAGTGGGCTGTAGCGTCTTGGAGCAGAGAGTTATGGAGCCGAAATAAAATCCATCTCCCATTTAAATACCGAACAATGAGGGATTAATGGTCGGCCATGTGCAGGCTGGTGTTGCGCTGTAAGGGCCCTCCTGCTGATTGGCTGTCCTGCCGAGGGTGTGGACTGGCTTAGACGACGAGGCCTTGTGTTTAGGGGAGCACAGCAAAGCCCTTTTTAGGCACCAGCAGACCATGTTTTCAGCTAAATGGAGGATTGAACATCCACAAAATTGGCTGCAACGCGGGCCACAGCTGTGCCGACACATAAAGAACTTTGAAGCATACAGCAAGTGAAAAGAAATGTTTAGAATATCCTCATAAGGGGTTCCAGATGATAAACCCTATAGGAGATGCTTAGCTCAAGCCTGCAGGTCTTTGACACAGAACATAAAGGCTTTGTACATGATAAAGCCAGCATGACCATACTTATGACTGTGATAGGAGTAAATGACTGCAGGCTGCAGAAAAAAAAATAAAGTGGGTTGTAGAATTATGTGCAGGAAATGCTTTAGTAACTGGTAAAATTATTTGTCATGACTTTGTCGTCGGGTGTCCCAGGACCAGGGGCTCCTTCCCTGTCCCTAATGCTAGATGCAGCCTAGCTCTCCCTGTTTCCCAGATTACTTCTGATGGTGAATACGCTGGGGCCACATGCCTTAACTTAGTTACTGAATCTGCCCTCAGTCTGTACTCTTCCCCCACCCAGTTAAGAGGGGTGTAGTAGTGTACTGTAATACACCAACCAGACTAACAAGGTAATACGAACGGGGTAACAAAAAATACCAAACATACAAATATATAAATACAAATAACAGAGGGATACATCGGGCAGTGGAGGATGGGGGTAAAGCAAAGTAGGAGAAGAAAGGGAATTATCACACACTCAAAACCTAGCAACAGTCACAGATAAATTCACCAACCGCCTACTATAATAACCACCAACAACAACCTCCAGACTTGCAGCAAAAGCAACTCGACAATGAGAGCTAGTCAGGACCCAGTTTATATAGGAGGTGAGAGTGGCTAACAGAGCACAGCTGAGAGTCTAAAGCTCCTAGAGCTCTCAACTGAGCAAATTAACCCTTGTACTGCTATAAGAAGTATACACAGTTTAATATGAAGGTGATGTGCTTCTAACCAGTGCAGCAATAGGAAAACTCAGACTCTGCGGTCTTTTGGCTTTTCTCTGTTGCGGTAAACCCGTGACTTGATCTTTATTTTATACACACTTTTACAATGCAATAGTACCATTTTCACCAGTAAAACATGCCTCTTTGCACTAGTGGAAATTCTTTGGGCTCTAGTAATGTTTTCCTTCTTTTTAGGACAATACCTGCCCTTCCTTTCATTCTGGTTCAAGTTCAAAAAGAACATTGAGTTGTGAAATGACCTGTGTAAACATCCATGAATCCGGTAAGTTCAGAATGAGGTTTTACTCTAAATTTTCTAATAATGGCATATAATGTTACATCTGTTCAGTATTTCATTACTCAGATATATTTTACAGGTCCCACATTAAATGATACTATATCATACATCAAACGCATAAACAACGAGCGAAGCCTCAATGCTGACATCAGTACTGAAAGTAGTGACCATGAAATCAAGCACAAGAAAATCAAATTGCGCCCACGTAAATTGTTTTCCTCTCCAGTTGTGCAGGTACCCCAAGGTAATACAAGCATCCTGCAGTGTTATATCACTAACTGCTTTATATTAACAAAAAGAGAACGTAAAATGAATTGT
Source organism: Dendrobates tinctorius (assembly GCF_039654945.1). Classification (NCBI taxonomy): domain Eukaryota; kingdom Metazoa; phylum Chordata; class Amphibia; order Anura; family Dendrobatidae; genus Dendrobates; species Dendrobates tinctorius. The sequence goes on along the minus strand of NW_027361739.1, from coordinate 19,382,430 downwards.
CTAACTGTAGTGTCAGCATTTTCCCAGTTGTATCGTAATTCAAGAACAGATATAGGGTATTATTTCAGAATTCACTATTAGGCTGTGTGCACATATAGCGTTTTTTTTGCGTTTTCACACCGATTTTCCGCTGCGGCATCGCCGAGAAAATGCAAAAAAAACCTCATCCTATGGGATTCCGCAGTGCTGTGCTAATGCTGCGGATTTTACAGCTGCGGAATTGCATTGCGGTAAAATCTGCAGCATACTCCTTTGTGCGGAATCGTGGCGATTCCGCACCCATAGGATTGCATTGAAGCGCTCATTTTACGCATGTGGCTGTGCCCACCATGCGTAAAATGAGCGCTCAATGTGCGGATGGTACCCAGGGTCTGGAGGAGAGGAGACTGTCCTCCAGGCCCTGGGTACCATAATCCTGTAAAAAATAGAATAAAAATAAAAAATAGTCATATACTCATCTTCCGATGGCCCCGGGACTCTTTCCGGCCTCTCACCACGCGCCCGGCACCTTCCAGTCCCAGTAATGCTTTGTGCGAAATATCGTTGATGACGTCACACTCTTGTGAGCGTCATCTCCGATCCTTCGCGCTAAGCATTACTGGGACTGGAAAATGCCGAGAGCGCTACGGAGGAGATGGGGGCCGTCGGAAGGTGAGAATAACCTTTTTTTTTCTCTTTAAATTAGAATGTAAAAAATATCTTTTACTATTGAGACTGCATAGGCAACCTCGATAGTAAAAGGTTCGTCACACTTGTGAAACACTATGTTTGACGAGTGTGACCAAACTGTCAATCACATTCCAAACCTTCAAACCGCTTGGAATGCGCTTGAATTCCGCGCGCGAAAACCGCATGAAGAACTCCCGCGGTGGGAGTTGTGGAAATGCTGCGGATATTTCCTCAACATTTCTGCAACGTGGGCACATAGCCTTAAAGTACCCTCAGGATTATTAGGAGAAGAGCTTGGAAAGTGTCCGTTATATAAAATATAACCTTTAATTGAATAGTATTAACCCCTTCCTGACATCTGATGTACTATCCCGTCCATGGGACCCAGGACCCTATGCCCATGGATGGGATAGTACGTCATAGCGATCAGCGGCGCTCTCAGGGGGAGCGCCGCTGATTGCAGCCGTGTGTCAGCTGATTATCACAGCTGACACCCGGAACTATGTGTCAGGGGCGGTCACGGACCGCCCCCAGCATGTTAACCCCTGGCACACTGCAATCAAACACAATCGCAGTGTACCGGGGGTTTAGGGAAGCATCGGCAGGGAGGGGGCTTCCTCCGTGCTTCCCTGAGACTCCCGCAGCAGCGCGATGTGGGGCCTCCTTCCCTGCAGTTCCCCCGATCCAATATGGCGGCGGGGACCTTCAGGGGCCTACAGGGAGTCGGCTTCCTCACTGCCTGCAGAGCGCAGGCATGAGGAAGCCTTCAGCAGTGCCTGTGTCAGATCGCTGATCTGTCACAGCGTTCTGTGATGTGTCAGATCAGCAATCTCACACATGACAGTGTAATAAAGGTTAAAAAAAAAAAAGTGTAAAAATGTATTTAAAAAATCGCTAAATAAATTACAAAAAAAAATATTCCCTAATAAATTCTTTTTTTGGAAATAAAAAAATGAAAACAATAAAAGTACACATTTATTTTCGCCGCGTCCGTAATGACCCGCCCTATAAAACTGTTGCATTAGTTAACCCCTTTAGCGAACCCCTTAAAAAAATAAAAATAAAAAACAAAGCAAAAAATAATGCTTTATTATCATACCGCCGAACAAAAAGTGCAATAACGCGCGATCAAAAAGACGGATATAAATAACCTTGATACCGCTGAAAACGTAATCTTGTCCTGCAAAAAACGAGCCGCCACGCAGCGTCATCAGCGAAAAAATAAAAAAGTTGTAGCTCGCAGAATAAAGCGATGCAAAAATAATGATTTTTTTTATATAAAATTGTTTTCATTGCATAAAAGCGCCAAACCATAAAAAAAAGACATAAATGAGGTATTGCTGTAATCATACTGACCCGAAGAATAAAATCGCTTTATCAATTTTACCACACGCGGAACGGTGTAAACGCACCCCCCAAAAGAAATTCTTGAAATGCTGGTTTTTGTTCATTCTGCGTCTCAAAAATCGGAATAAAAAGCGATCAAAAAATGTCACGAGCCTAAAAATGGTACCAATAAAACGTCAACTCGTCCCGCAAAAAGTAAGACCTCACTTGACTCGGTGGGTCAAAATATGGAAAAATTATAGCTCTCCTCAAAACTGTGGTGATGCAAAAACTATTTTTACAATTAAAAGCGTCTTTTAGCGTATGACAGCTGCCAAACATAAAAACCCGCCATAAATAGTAAATCAAACCCCCTTTATTACCCCCTTAGTTAGGGAAAAATAATAAAATATAAAAAATGTATTTATTTCCATT